>NC_140149.1:287500-946197 GCF_964035555.1 Netta rufina | reverse complement strand
CACACCCAGCTCGTTCCATTGGAGGCTGCAGGCAGGATGCTTTGCCCTGCAGAGGTCTGTGTTGAGCAGAAAGAGCTGGGACAACTCAGAACCTCTTAGCCAGCTTTTCAGCAGCTGAAATAACGTGGGTGAAGCCCATCCACAGCATGTGTGTCCGGCCACCCAACGCTTATCTTCCCACCATCCACCCCCTCTCCCACGCCATGCACGAGCAGCTTTGTCCTGCGCGGCATGAAGCAATTCTCACTTTCCCTTTGCAGCCTGCCTTCACTAATCCACTTAGAATTTGCAGCTTTTCTCTTTATTATAAGCCTCCCTTTAAACTCTTGATGTAGCTCTTTTTCCATCTGTTTCTGTCTATGCATCTTTTCTGCTCTCTGCCTAATGACTTACTCTCGCTAGGAAGATACTGTATATTAATATTATCATTATAATTCTTCTTTCCACCACTTCAGATCTTGTGAGGAATGTAATTGCTAAAGCAGATTTCAAGTTACATCATGATACCCGAGGAAGTTACGGGGGAGTTTCAACTATTGCTTTGCTCAATAGTTTCAATTTCCCTTTGGTGTTGCTTTCCTAAGGACCCCAATCGCACAGCGAAGGCAGATCCCACGCTACCAAATCCATTATTAACATTATTGCTCCTGACATTATTAAGTTAGTGCCTGGCAGTCCCAATTATGGGCTGCGGTCCCGTTGTGCAAGTGACTTGTTTCCAACATTGCTCCTCTCCAGCATTTGCAGACCCTTTATCTTTGGCTCATTCTGCACCCCAGATTTTCTCTCTCACTTCAGCCCACGTGTTCCCAGGGAGAGTACTTTCCTCTGCCTCTTGCTCTTTTCCCAGAGGACCAGGGGATGAGGTTCCCATGCAGATAATAATGCCCCGAGATGTTTACTCCACTCCATTGCAATGGAGTTAATTGTCTCTATGGATTTAATACCTGCCTGAAATTAATCTTCATTTTGTGCAAGGAAAGTGGCTTCACTTTCACCCTCAGAGCAGGTTCCTGCAGGTTTGGAAGTTAATGGGACATGAGCATAGCAGCCCACCTGCTGCAGGGCTTTGCATGAGCCCAGCCTTCAGCACCAGCTTCTCCCATCTTCCTGGGGGGACGCTCGCAAGTAATACAGGTAATCACACTGCCAGCGGACTGGGTGATCTGTGGAAGCTGGGGTTAATTTTGAGAGGTACAGGAGGGAAGGATGCCCTCCTCTGCCTAGCTCAGAGGCTGCCTGCAGCCTGCCAATGCCTCTGCCCCTCGCTGCCGCCTCGCTAATGAGCTTCTGCGGTGCCGACGGGGTCAGCGCAGCCAGAGATCCCAGGCTGCCTGGCGCTGCCTGCCGAAAAGCCCCACACCAGGCAGATTGATGGCTGGGGAGTGCGTTGTACTTACTAAGTGGAACAGACTATTTTCATTAAGGGATGCTGACATTATTAAGGCCAGTTAAATGTCTCCCGGAGATGGTGTGCCCAGCGTGTGCTCGGCACAGCATGTTCTCCAGCTTGGCTGGGACACCCAAAATTCATCCATCAGCCCTCGACTCATTTGTGCCCGTTCTCCCTCAGCGGCTGAGTTTCATTTGGACAGGTCTCCTCTCTTCCTCGTCTAATGCAGTTCCAGGGACTCAGGTGGATTGAGAGCCGGGGCCTGAGAGGCTTTCATTATTCACATTGCGTGCACCTGAAAATTGCATTGCCTGCTGGCTTCCAAATTGAGTACATTAAATACAATGCATTAAACCTCCAAAATATGGAAATACTGAGGGAGGGCCTCAGATTTAAGACATTACTCGGTGGAGTCCCAATTTTAGAGACTAGTGGGTTCTGTTAATGGCCAGGCGCATTGCTGGTGCAAAGCCAGGGAGGAGGCGAGCCAGATGGGGACCCGGTCAGTGAGGAGATGCTGCGTGGGATCCTGGCGGAGAGGAAGTGTTGGGCTGGATTAAAATGCAGTAAAAACCAGGCTTCATCCCGTGCCCAGCCATATGTTCTGCCAGCTTTTGTGTTGAGTATCACCTGTGATGTTAGACATCACGTAGGTATAGAGCGCATCAGGGGGGGTGGGGGCTGAGACGCATGAGGTCCTCAGATAATGCTGCACTGCAGGGCTAGCAATGAGAGGCCAGGCTGGGCATCCAGGTCTGCTTTCTGTCTCCTGTTCTGTTCAGGCACTGCGTTATGTTCACCTGTTCCGTACTCACCCCTTGTGTGAAGTGGAACCACTGCTCATGCTGCACGTGACGGGGTTTCTCCAGCTGAGGAGCACTCAGGGAGTGCTAAACTTCATCCCTTTGGTCCTACTCATTGCCTATGAAAGGCTGAGCTGAGAAATTAAATGGTATCAATGGGAGGGAGTGCTGTTGTGTAAGTGGGGAAACTGAGGCAGAGCAGGGACAGTGACTCCTCATCCAGAGTCAGGAGCCTCAGTCGCAGAACCCGGAGCAAAGCCCAGGTTTCTTGTGCTCCCGTATGGAAATCAAGTTGGTCCTTTTGGCTTTACACCCACCACTCGTCTGACCCAGTTATCTCAGTGCTATTCACTCCATTACTTTTAATGACATGCCAGTATCTCCCTGAAACACATATTTTTTCATTAAAGACGGCAAAAATGAAGCAGGAGCACTGCCGTTCGGATAAGATGCTCAAACCCCTGTTGGATTTATGTTGCCCATTTTGCCTCACTTCTGATGAACCTCTCAGTGCCTAATGAGCTTCATGAGTGGATTTTGGACCCCCCTTTTGGATGCAGGCACAGGGAGCCCTGTGCAGCCACTGGCCCCAACACCCTGCCCGTGTCCTGTGCTGCAGCTTCCTCTGCCCCGCGTGTACCACAGCATGGTTGTACAGCCGTGCAGGTCAGGAAATGAATGAGGCGAAAATATCGAGTGTCGACTGGGAATTTAATTAACTGGGATTTGATTTAGATACTGCATTTCCACTTCTGTGATTAGAAAAGCACTTGCGGGGTCTTCAGTGACCAAGAGCGATCAAGACTTTGATTTAAAGCTTTTTGCCTTTATAATTTAGTATCCCTTAGCAAGGGGCTTCTGTGGCTCAGAAGAGGACAGCAGGTTCCGGCAGCACTGAAACAGGTTCCCATCAAAAAAATAATGGCTAACCTCTGTCTTGCTCACAAAACCTGGCAACTTCTTCACTTGATGTGCACCACAGAGCCCCCAAACACAGCAGGGAGGAGCCTCTGCTCCTAAACAGACCCCTTTTTGCCAAGGAAAAGCCCATTTTCCCCAGTGCCTTGCTCTGGTTTACAGCAGCCAGACCTGAATCCAGATTTTCTGCTCGTCTCCAGATTGCTCCATTCTCGGGTTTTGCTCTCGCTCCATCCATGGCTGAGCTGCCAAGTCTGAGCTCGGTGAGGAGCCAGCGCTCAGTGGGTGCTCCCTCCCCTGGCTGCGAGAGCATCGCCCCCACGCCTCCCGGGGCTCCTGCATTAATTGAATGCTGTATTTTAACCGCAGCCCCAGCCGCCCACTCAAAGTGACAGTAAATGGGGAGAAAACATAAAAGGAGAGACTGCAAACATAACATTTTGTGGCTCAATACTAACAATTAGAGGGGGACACAGGTATGTTTGGGAGCAAAGTCGCCCACCGCCTCTCCCTGGAGGGTCTGCTATGCTTGCTCCCTCGGCAGCAGCAACATCCCGCCTTGCTGCCTGCCCGGCCGCGGGGATGCCTGGGGCAGTGCAGGTGGCTTTGGATGGCAGCACCTGGCCGGGAGGGAGGGCAAGCCCCGCGTGGCGGCGGCTGGGAGCTTGGCAGGAGGAGGCGAGCGGCAGCAGATGCCGCCTGTCAGACGGAGCAGATGCCTCATTAGCCACAGCGCCACGCGGCAGCGGCCCAGCTACAGCCCAGCTGTGCCGAGGGGGCAGCCCGCCTTGGAGAAATGAAGTTGTTCCTTGCTTTTCCCCTCGGCTACCTCCTCCCTTCCTCGTGCCGTGCAGCAGCTCCCTGTGCCCTTCCTCCTCACCCCCATCACATCCCCACTGCAGCCATCCTAGCTTAGCACCCGAGCATTGCTGCATGGATGGGGAGACGCGGGGAGAAGACAGCCATCGATTCCTGCCAGCACCTGACAGTGGGGCTCCCCCAGCTTTTTGGAAGGCCAGGGGGTTGACACTGAGCATGTAGTCTCTGACCTTATTTCACCACGAGCCGGATACTCGAGTGAGAGCGATCACTCATCGGCTTAAACAAAGTGTAGTACAAGACAATTCAATTAACGGTGAGCAGAGTCAATAGCGCGGCTCAGCTTGTGCGATGCTTCCCGAGCCCGGGGAAATCAAACCACGGTGCTGGCGCCTGCCAGCCAAGGCCCTGGTGTGGGAGAGAGGGATGCTGGAGAGGAAAGCATCTCCCAGAGCACCCCTCACCAGCAAGAGGCAGGTGTGCCCACAGGGGGATGCTAGTCATGGGGTTTTCCATAGTTGTCTGCACCCCAGGCTGACCAGTGGGATAAAAGGAAGGAAAAGGGAAGATCTGAATGAGGTTAGTGGCGAGCCACATGGAGGGGCAGAACTACACTTGTGATGAGGATGGGTAGGAGGGACCATGGCACAGGATTTGGGGGAGCAGCAGCTCCTTGCTGCTGGACAGCAGGCCTGGGGCAGGTCCTTTCTGAGCTGGAATGGCCATCAGGACCTGGCAGCCGACACTGTGAGAGAGAGACAGAGAGCTGTGTGTTGGGATGAGTTGGGAAAGCACGAAGGGATGTGATGCTTTTGCTGTCTCCCAAGCCAAGGCAGTTGGCTGGACATGCTGAGGACAGCTCTCCAGTCCTGCCCACCCCAGTCAGCGACCCCGCTGGGGCTCTCACACTTCGTCCCCCTGGCTTGTGAGAAGTCTGCTTCTCCATCACCCTGTTCTCTCCAGTTCTCTTGCAAAACCACAGGAAAGACACAAAGATTGTCCCATGCCACCTCGCTGTCCTGTGCCCATGCAATGTTCTCTTCTAGCACATCGCTTCTCCCCTGAGCTTTGCCAACAACCCCCACTCCCACCCCCCCGATGTACTTGTAATGCTCTTCCCATGTTTCCTGGAGTTTGCTTGTGTTTGACGAAAAGACCTCATCATTCCAGATTTGTCTTGCGTGAGCTATCACAGGATTAGCGAACTGGAAATCTCTCAGAGTTTTCTTTCAGAAGCCAGTCCCTTGGGAGCACTGCTTTAGTAAGTGATTTTTCTGTTCTAGCCCAAGGAATTGGATCCGCATCCGGTAGCCAAATTGAATTCATTCGGGCAAGGTTAAGAGCCATTTGATACAGTTTTAGATTAGGTGAAGGCAGGCATATATATTTCATATTCTGCACAAACTGCTGCACAGTTAGCAGGGATGGGCCGGCGTAGCACTTATTGACTGCTCCCCAGTGATCCCGCTGTTACAAATGGATGTTACTAAACAAGGGAATGGATCCTAAATCTCTCCCTGCTGAAAGGCAGCGGAAATAAGAGCAAGCAATGGGCAAAGGGAATGGCTTTAGTTCCTAATGAAAGGCCGGGGTGGCTGGCGAGGTGATCATGGGCTGCCTGCAGGAGCAGCCCTCATGGGGGTGAGGGTCTGGTGGGACTGCAGAGCTGGGCAGGACGGCACAGGATCCCTGTAGAGAGGTATGGCCTGAGCCACCAGTGTGGTGCCTGGCAGTAATAGGGTGATGTTTGGGATCCTCCCTGCAGCGTGCTCACCTTCAGGCTTGCAAAGAGCAGAAGCGATTTGGGTTTGTGCATGCTGATGAGGGAAGGCTGATTTGTGTCAGCTGGGAAAACAGACACAGGTTTGAGGAGGACGACAAATGGGTTTCTCTGTTTTCTTAAGGTGAGCCCATCCATAATCGCAGTGATGTCTGAAATGCTCATGTGCAGTCGCCATCTGCTCCCTCCTGGAAAGATCCCAAGAGCTGCATCCCCTGGGGTTGGAGCCCTTCTTCTGTGCACTTGGCCCACTGCAGGAGAAAGGGAACAGAAACAGCTCTGGGGCATGAAGAGAGCTGTGGCTGTGAGCCCCGCACAAGGACACGTGGGTCTAGGCATCACTGGGTGTCCATCTACAGCCACAGAAAGCACTGGGACAGATCTCCAGATCTGCCCCATCAGTGCGGGAGGGCGTATTTGCAGCAGTGCCCTGTGCCCAGGCTTTAGCACAAGCCAAGTTGAGCCTGCGTGATGAAAAAGTACTCCAAAAAAGAAGTGATATTTAGGATAACAAAAAGTCCCCTTTGAAGGATCCTAAGAAAAATGGAGCTCAAGGCCCATAAAGTTCTGTACTTATTCACAAATCTTGCCAATACTCAAGAGCATGCGTCCCACAATGCTTATTGCTTTTCTAAAGGCCCCAGCTCCTGGAGTCATGACATGAAGCGAGGAGCTCCACTTTCTTTCCTATTGACTATTTGGTCTTTAATGTGGCAGAGAAAATTTGGAAAACATAACCTTTGCGTTCTGAAGAGCCGGGGAGCAAATAGAAAAGACATACAAGCAGTTTGCTATTTATTTCTGTTTCTAAAAAAAATATATATATATTGTAGTCTCTTTTTAAAAAAATACACCTGAGCCTCTCTTTTCATTTTTTTTAAACTTCTTGTAGTGGTGGTGTGTAAATAATAACAGGATTTAGGCCTTTTTGTGAATCCTCCAATCTGCCCCTTAAAATGGTTGGCTGGAGGCACAAGAGAAGTAGGGAATGAAAAAAGGCACTGAGAGATCTGCCGGAGGATGAGACCAGCCAGAGTCCTCTCCGAGGAGCGAAGGGACAGGTGGGAAGTGAGGGTGCTTGACCCAAACCCGGGCATCACGCTGAGAGCTCTTCAAAGTGTGAGATGCTGGAGGAGTGCTCTTGGGCTTTGTGAGGGCAGCCGCAGCCCCAGAGGTGGTGCTAAGGGTCAGTTCCTACCCCATGTGGCCCCTGCAAGGCTTGCTGAGGCTGTACGAGGTGGGTTTGTCAGCAGAGGAAGCCGGGGAGTGCCACAGGGCTGGGGTGAGAGGTGTGTGGTGTCACAGCAGGGACACCAGCCACAGCCACTGGCGGCTGCAGATCGCTTACACGCGATGCTTAGGCAGCTCTTCACCTGTCTTTTGTCAGTGCAATGCAGAAGTCTTCTTCCTCCTCTGTCCGTCTTTGTCACCCAAACTGCCTCTAAGCATTAGGTTCTGTTTTTTGATACTTTGTCTATGAGCAGCAGCACCCTACAGGCTCTTTCCTGTGCTAATTCTGTGATGCTTCCTCTCAGGGGGCCCTCATGTCTCATTTTCCTGGCCAAAAACCTGGTTCTCCTCACTTTCCCCATGTATTTACCCTCGTGTTAAAATGGCAATAGTACTGCTAGGGAAAATGGACAGTCTTCATCTGGTTTGAACTGGTGAAAAAGCATTTTTCCTATGCAGAATCCCTCCTTAAAAAAAAAGAAAAGAAAAGAAAAAGAAAATTAAAAAAATAAAATCCTTTGTCATCATTTGGTTTGATTTTTTTAATCAAACAGTTCAAAACTATGAGTTTTTTATTTCATTTAGAGGTGAGTCCAATCCAGGTAGAAATGTTTGCGCTTGGGGGATTTTCCAACCTAAAAAGAAAGAAGAGAAAACAGATAAGGAGGCATGCAGGAAACAAAGCTCGAGTAACACGATGCTGTGAATCCCACTGAACTGGGAATTAAACATCGCTCCTTCTTGATTGTTTCCTCGGAGAAGACCAGCCACTGTGAACAGTTATGACAAATGCGTTTATATTGTTTGATGGAAATCTTCCAGTCAGTACTAAAATATAATGTTGCGGGGCAGGATGGGGAGGGGAAGCTGCACATTTATCTATCCTGCAAGCAAATAGGATACATTAGGATTTACATGGATAGGGGCATATTAGGACTTATTGGACAGTAGCTGCGGGTTATTAATTTAGGATAGTTGACAGCTGTGTATCCTGTGGCGTAAATGCAAGGGAGAGCACTCCCCTGTCAGCATCTGCAGAGACCGCAGCGATAAATCCGAGATGAAGCATGGCACTCATAGCTGTGATACCCTGAGGGGACGGCCAGCGTGGGGATGAGCGCAACGTCTCTGCGGGCAGGGCCATGAGCTCCTCACCACAGCCAAGGCACAGCAGAAGCCAGGCTTCCTCCTGGCACCCCCCAGACTCACAGAAACCCCTTTCTGCTCCTCTGCAGAACTCATCCCTTTTGCAGGATCCCGCTTTCACTTTGGGAGGAGGAGGAGGCACGCTTTGGTGCTGGCTCTGGATGTCTCCCTGGGCCAGCTTCAGAGGCGGCTGTGTCATCTCCAACCTTTCAAGGAACCCACAAGGGCTTAATTAAAAAATAAACTTGGGCACCGTTATTCAGATGAGACTGGCGGCTCCTCTGCTGACGGCAGCTCAAACTTGTCACTTTGCTCGTGCTGCAGATCTGCACCGCAAGGTAGGAGATTTCAGCCGAGCGACAAGCCTCAGGCTGGCGTGGGCTGAACCCTGCTGCCATAATCCTCAGGGTGGCAAGAGCGGGCTGGGGTGACAGCAGCATCACCGCGAGGGCAGGGAGCAATCAATCAATAAGACTTCTGCAAAAGAAGCGTTGAAGGCAGTTGCTTGACAGAGCCAGTCTGCGGAGGTGACACAAACCTGACTCCAATCACTGCTACTTCAGGGAGAAGGAAATCTGCATTTCCTAATCACGTTGCTTTGGTCAGAAGTCACTGGTTTTCAGGTCTGTTCTGGGCATTTGCATGTTTGGAAGGAAAAATGTGATATTAAACATTGCTTCCCATCACTGAGTGCTGACACAAAAAGGAGAAACTACAGAGAGATGGGGTTTGGGGGTGTAAGACAACCACAGGAAAGTGAAGCCGGAGAAGAGCTTAAAAACAATATAGAAAATACAGTGTGATAATGCAATAAGGGCTTGTGATTCCCAGCAAAGGCAGAAACCAGGGACTGAAAAAGGGGCATGTTCACGAAATACATTTATTCCTGTGTTTGTGGCTACCTGCCATGTAGGCAGTGCATGTCTGTCTATAGGTACATGCTTCAAGGAAATGGCAGTAGTATTGCCCATAGAGGCAGTGTCATGTATGTGCAGCCAGGAGCATGTGCCGGACATATTCCCCCATGTGTGCCTGCAACCAGGCACAGGGACATGGTCGTGTCCATGCTGTCCTCTGCAGGCATCCCTGGCATGGGCACGGGGCGTGCGTCTGCACTCTTGCTGCATGCAGTGGGCATGACTGTTTGCACAGTGGGATGCTGGAGGATGTGAAGTTATGTGGCTGTGGTAGTGCTAGCTTGGAGACCATGGGGAGGTTGGTCCCTCTCTCAGCCCCATAAGAGCCCCAGGTCTCTGCTTTGCAGAAGGGTGCTTGCTCCCAGAAGTGTGTAAGGAGCACTGTCTGCACTGGCAAGGGTTTTATTTGCAAACTCTGGAACCTGTAGAGCTGTGGGCAAATGACACTGAGCTAAGTGTAAAGTGACAGCTAAATTTAGACAGTCTGGGGGAGGAAATAGGAGAAAAAAAATAGGCAAAAACCCTTCTGAAAAAAATTGCCATCCTTAAAAAATGAGAGCGAGTGAAAGAAGAAAGACCAAGACAAGATGAAACAGCTAAGGTGGAGAAAAATGAGAGTTTTATTTACTCCCTCAAAGATCAGAGACCTGCTGGAGGAGATTTGGGGTAACTGATCTCAACTTTGCCATTGTGCAACCGCTCAAACCTGTGCTCACAGCCAGAGCAATGCCATGCTGAACTGGGGCAACCATGGGCGATGCCACGGGAGCTGCTGGCATGCATCCACTGACACCAATGGGACATAGGGTTTTGTGAAAGGGTGCTCAGACACATGGGCACACTGGCTTCAGAATTAGGACCAGGAAGGTAGATGCAGTGACAGGTTGCAGAGCTGTCAATGGGAATCCCCCATACGTGCAGAGCAGAAGCATAGTAAGGGGCTACCATTTGTGCCTGGCATCCTCAGAAAACCCTGTGGGAGCTGGCCCCATCAAGATGGCACCAGCACTGCCGGTGTCCCTTAGATTTCCAGTACACAGTATTGGAAATACACAGCCATGTTGTGGAAATCCCACAGCCACTTGCACAGAGCTGTATTCCTTGCTCAAATGGCCAAAACTGGGTTGGACCACACTCAGGTGTTACCTGCAGAAGGATGAGAAAGGCCACTGCCATATCCAGCACCGCATCATGGTAAACGTGCTGGGTAAGATGGACACAAAGAACAGGAAAATTAGCAATCATCTGCCTTGATGTCCTGCCGAGGGTGATGCTGTACACACACACACACACACACACACACATCGTCGCCCCTTCAGCCTGCTGTTACTGAATCTCTCCAAGGAGATCCCAGCTGCTCTCAGTGCTCCATCTGCAGCCTTCAAACTATTGCTGCTGGAGGGGGAAAAAATAAAAAATTGAGGAGGGGGGAGAAACAGCTCTTCTGGCATTCCATAAATCTCAATTTATCTGTCCCTTTATTTTTATAAAAGTGGGAAGGAAAGGGAAGCCTCCGTGGAAGGAAAGGGAAGCCTCCTTGGAAGCAAACATGTCTCTGCTGCGTGGGGCAGTGTGTGGTCCCAGATTCCAGATTTAGGGAGATCTCTCCTGGGGCCATGGGCATTGTCCCCAGGGCTGCCCCAGCACCATTCAACACTTCCGGCAGATGATGGAGTGCAGGGGGTGTTTGGGTGCATGGGAATGGCACAAGGACACGGTGCCTTTGAGCAGATGGTGCTGCATCATAAAATGATGGTGGAAGGTTCTGGTAGGATGCACGGAGACAGCTCCTCCTTCCTGCTCCTCCTGCAGTGTCCTGGTGCTGGGGACACTGGGGATGTCATCTGGGGCAATATTTTGGTGCTGTGAGGTGCAGAGATGAGATGAGAGCCTAAGGCCTGAATTGTGTGATGGGCTCACACTGGAGGGTAGGTATTGCATGACAACCTCTTCTCTGTAGAGTTATTCAACATATCTGTGGTTATTTTGGTGCGTCCATGCTGCAGGGTTTGCTTGCGAGCAACCAGAGTGGAAGCAGCTTTTCCAGCCAGGCTTTTCTCTTTGTGGCTCACACTGACGGTGCCTGCTCAGTAATTCAGGTTTTTGTGGCATGGTGTAGGTGTGCACTGAGAGCTGGACCACGGGGCAATGCCAGTGGGAGCTGCTCGACCAACCTTTCTTTTGCTGGAGGTTCCTGGACCTCTTTTTGCTGCTCAGAGGAGGTGGCTTTGGTTTTCCTGAGCCTGGAGACTCGCTTAGGAGTTTGTGCTGTGCAGTAGCAGGGAGGTGGGAACCAGGCTTTGGCCAAGTTTTGCTGGAGCTGCTTTAGTTGACCAGGGAGGGGCTGGCAGTGGGTTTGGGGTGTTTCAGAGTGGGACCCAGCTGTGTGACCCCTGTGCTTACATCCCATGGGAGCAGTGTTGCAGGGTGTGTGCTGGGTGTGCTGGGCTGAGGTGTGGAACAAAGCAGCAAAGAGTTGAGCAGGCTGAGGGATGAGGCTGTGGAAGATGTGAGGTGCACTGCTGGCAGGCTTGCACCAGCACAGCTGAGAACAGGCTGTGGGTGCTGGTGCCTGTAACCAAGAGGACCCCAGCCAGGTGCTGTGTGCCCCCTCCAGCATCTCCCACACATGAGTTGCTGGAGGTAGGGGGATAACCCTTCTTTTCCCTTCCCTCTGCAGAGAGGGAGCTGTCAAGTGCAGTCCCACAGCCCTCTTACCCTCTCTTCCTCCTTCCTACAGCACTTCTAAGTCTTTGGTTTCCTGGGCTAGGATATTTGCAACTTGTGAGCAGTAGTACAGCAGTAATTACACTCTCCATCACTTTCCTATCAAGAAATAAATGGAACAAAATCACATCCCGAAGTCCAGTGCCGACCTTCATTTCAGCAGGTTAGTTGCAGTTAGCCAGGCTATAATCTAGCCCTAAATTTGCTCAGGACCTTGCTGTTCCCTCAGGGTTAGCATAGCTGCAATGTGGGGCAGCTGCCAACACTTGAAAGTCTGATGGGTACGGGTGTCTGAAGCCCCCATGTCCTCCTTGAGGGGAGGCTGTGGGTGGCTCCCTGGGGATGTGGAGGAAACACACTGTCTGCAGCAGGCAGTGCCTGCCCTCTTCTTTCCTTTTGTCAGGGTCAGAGGGCAGGGAGGTACTAGGGTCAGGCATAAAAAGTTCAGACCTAGAAGCTAGCTGGGAAAACCAACTTTAAGGGTGTAGGCTTTGGGATGCTGTGGTGTAGCATCCTGCAGCCCAGTAAGATGCGGGGTTGCAGCACCCAGAGCTTCTGGATGTTTGCTGGGGAAGCTGCCAGCTGTTAGGAACCATCTGCCTCCTCCTTGCCCAAATGGTTCTTGTGCTGGGACACACAGGATGGCAGTAGGGTCTGCAGGTACCCCTTTGCTGCACAGAAATCGCTTCTCTGGGAGGATGCCTAAGGAATGTTTAGGTGAAAGATGCTGTCTTGATGCTAATAAAATGCTTTTCCTGTTTGGTGCTCCTGGGCCTCAGATGCTCTCATACAAAACATAGGGTAAGAGCAGGATCCTTGTGTCTTTATCCTACCTCTAGACTTGCTCTGCACTTGCTGTCTTGTGTTTGGAAGAGGGTGGGGGGAGGAAATAGATGGCAGTAAGAATTGTGCTCAGCTATTTTATTTAAGTCATAATCATTCCTAATCTAAATGTGCAGGAACTGTATTACACAGCCTAATCAGTCACATATATTGTACTGTGCTTTCAGTTTAGTGAAAAGTAAAAGCTATCTAGAAGGCAGAAATATGTTAAATGAGCACCTCGGAGGCTGTACGCCTCTTTAAATGGGTGGAATGGCCCCGTTTGGTGGCTTATGCAAACTGATTGCTCTGGGTAGGGATGTGTCTCTGCGATGTGAGTGATGGGAGGGATGACAGGTAATGGAGCAATGTGGTGCCTCACGTCTAGATGGAGGTGTTCTGCCTTCTGTCCTTGCAGCAGGTGACAGCAGAGTCCCCCAGGGGACACCTGCAGCTGGAGAAGGTTCCTCAGGCAGCGAATGTGCCTTGGACAGCCGTATTTTATCTTAACAGATTGCAGTGGGGGTGCGTGGCCAGAGGGCTGCTCCTCTCTGTGTGCTTGTCGTCCTCTGGTGCAGATCTCCTCCCACCCCAGGAGGGCTGAGTTGCCTTCCAGAGGGGATTTGCCTTCCTGCAAAATGGCACTGGGAGTGATGGGTGGCCTGATGTGCTGCAGGACTCGCCCGTGGGAAGACCCAGAGCTGGCAGAGGGGAGGAGGGCTATTAGGAAGTTGGAGCCTCTCCAGCTTCTCCGATCATATTGTGGTTGTTCCCTCTGTGTTTGCCAGAAGCACACTTGTTTATTTCATCAACCAAATGCCAAAAAACAGATGCCTGACTTCCATCAAGGCATTTAATGATGATGATTATTGCTTCCTCTAATGCAGCCCCTTCTAGGAAGGGGCAATGCCAGAGCAGCAGGCAGCTGTTGACCAGTGGGTGCTGGTCTGTTTTCTACAGTATTTAGGTATTTATCTATTTTTGTGCAACAGTTCCTTTTTTGCTGAGTTGCGGAAGTCCTGAGGTGGAACGTGGCAGCTGTTTTGCAGTGCACAGGAGCCCAGCAGTGCTTCGGGATGCCTTGTGCATGATAAAACCTTAGGTTCCTGCCTTCTCTCGGAGGCAGGGGAATGCTGCAGCTGCTCTTTCCCAGCTAGGCTATGAGTAAATAACCATGCATGAGGCACAAGGAGTTTTCAGCAGAGCTGGGAGGAATGATGTTTGGCTTGGAGGCTTATTTATGGTGTGGAGGTATGTGTTTCCCTCCCTTGAAATGGAAATACCAGTGGATGCTTAGGAAAGGCATGGGTGTTGGGCGTACCGGGATAACCCGCACACAGCAGCTGCTCACACCTTACAGGTCTGCACCTGAAGGTTTCTGTGACCAAGAATGATGTCTTGGATGAGCCAAGCAGTTGCATTTTGGCTGGTGGCTTCAGCTGGAGGGTGGGATTGGGCTCACCTCCTCCATGTGTCCCAGGATGAGCGTGCTGCAGTCTGGCGTCGAGTCAGGTAAAGGCACCGGAGCGGTGCTGCTGGGACGGGGCTGTGAGACCTTCAGGCACTGGGGGCTGCTAGCTGCAACCACAGTGCTGCTTTCCTCTGGGAAGCACTGTGGAGCTTCTGGAGGCGGGTGTTTTCAGATCCTGCTATGAACGGCTTGCTTTAGAATTTCGGCGTTACTTTGATATTTGTCGAACAAAATGTTGACACAAAACAGTAGGCTACTTGGGTTTGTTTTAGCTTGCAATTTAGACTTCAAAAAAAAAAAAAAAGTATGAAATGAATTAGCAAATTATCGTGATTGCTCTGCTCATTTTTCCAGCAAGAAAGCTATCCACCTGGAAAATAGTGACTGGCTGCAGGCAGCAGCAGAATTTATTTCTTCAGATAAATGGATTTGGGATAAAAGACTTCTTTATTATTTTTTTTCATTTTAACTGCAAAGGGTGATATGTGTCTGTTCTGCTCTTCTGTGCTGAAGATAAAACAGGAAGGAACTTTGCATAGGTGTGCCAATGCCTTTCAAGGAAAAGTTTCTTCCCCCACCCCAACCTCTTCCTCCTAGAAGTAGCACCTCGGACTCGAGATCAGAGCGCTGTTTAATGTTCCCTTCACAACAATGCTGGCATGACTCTGAATCCCAGCACTGGCTTTCTTGCTATGTTTTCTGTTCCATACACATGCTACATCTTTGATCTCTCTACTTTGTCCTTGTTTTATTTCATTTTTTTTCTTTCTTTCCCCATTTCACTCACGAAGGTGGCTTTGTCAGGGAAGTATCGTTTCATTTTCCCAAAGGTCCTGAGAGGGTGGCTGGCAGATCTCACGCACTGGGTGTCAGCTGCGTTAAATGAACACATGCAGATCACTGTAAATCCCTATTTACACATAATAAACACGAAGACACAAACCAGGAGATAATACATTATTGATCACAACAGTAGTGTGTGGTGTCCTTTGGAAGGCAGGTGGTGCGTGCCCATCCGTCAGCGCAGGCGCTCAGCACAGGGGACCAGGGGCTGCCCCACCTGTGGGGAAGTGCGAGTTACAGCATGGTGTCATGCTCTGTCTGGCCCACTAGGATAGTAGGATATATAGGATATTTCTCTGCCTGACCCCAAGTCTAAACTGTTGACCGCCTTTGGATTTTCTGTGCTCAAGAGAAGATTTTGCTACAAGTGGAGCCAGAGGGCTCAAATCGCATCGACTTTCCCTCTCAGCACAGGTGAATCTCTTGCTTTGTGCTTGGGCTGCACCAAAAAGAACATTTTGTACACAGGATCCCCTCACTGGATGTGGGAGCAGAACTAAAATGTGGTGCTAGAGGTGAGCACAGCATGTGCAGGGTGCACAAGCACACAAAACAGCTTGCTGACTCTGTAGAGAGCTAGATCTGTAGGGATTGAGGAGGGTTTTGGTGATTTAGGGCTTACAACCCGTAAAAATAATCTTCTAGCTCTAAATACTCTGCACTTCAAAACAAAGTGTGCTTTTTAACGGTGATCTAAACTGCTTCCATCTGAGGTCCCTTATTGGCATTGCTGGCCTTGTTCTTGTGTTGCAGTGATGAAGAACAGTGCTTTGATGGTTGCTGCCCTTGTAGCTGATGATTTCTTCCTTTTCTCAACATCTGGCACCATCCCTAATCTCCCGTGCAATACACGAAACTCATTCCCTTGTTTTATCTCAGGCTGAGGTTGGAGAAAAGTGAGGTTCTTGAGGCTTGACAGGCAGTTGCAATAGGTTTTGTTTGGTTTAAATGAGTTGAGAGTTCAAATCTAGGCAGGTAATGGAGCGGTTCTCCTCCCCTTGTTCGTTCTGAGGGATTGCAGACCTCGCTGCTCCTGGCAGGCTGGCTGCTGGGTCAGAAGTATTTCCAGGTGTCACTGTGCTGACCAAAAGAGCATCTCTTTGAAAACTGGATTTCTCAAATCAGCGAGTGGGGAAAGCTGTCCCCAACAAGCTGCCCCTGACCTCAGATCTGAGCTGTTCGCTCACTCGTGTGAGCTCTGCAGTGAAAACATATTAAAGTTCCCTTTTCCTGCGGCTTTTTTCCTCCAGGTATTTAATCTTAGTTTACAGATGAAATGTGCAGTGGAGAAAAAGATGCTAATCACACAGTTACTGCACTCTGCTCCAACCACTGAAAAATTTATTACCATCTGTCCTGGATTGGACAGGGCTGTGAGCATCAAGACGTTAACATCTTTGAAGCAGCAGCTGATAGCCTCAGCAATGCAACAGGGCACGGCTTCAAATCCGCAGAGGCCATGCCAAGAACTCATGCGAGTTTGTACAGCAGAGATGCACTTTGGAGTCTTCCGTTTGGATGGTCAGAGGCAAGACAAAAAGCCATGTTCTGCTCAAAACTTCTACCACCTGGCTAGAAGTGTCACCTCAGCAGCTTCCTGGTGTCTAATGCTGGAGGAAGCTTTCTGTTGACCATCAGACTGGTCAATTCCTCCCAGATTTTTCTAGGTATAGAGGTGGCTGTTGTTATTTCAGTGCCCTGGTGGACGGATGGGCATCTAATGGGTCCCATCCCCCAGTGAGAAGCAAGCACAGGGCTTTGTGTGGTCAGGTTTTGCCAGGCTCTCATGAAAGTGGAGCAAAAGGCAAGATCAAAAATGGGACCACAAATGGGATTTCTCAGGCTCCCCTGGTGTTTTGCCATGTGGCTTTCTGAGCATGTTGCAATATCCAACTGTCTTGGAAGCAGAGTGGTTTGATTTTTGGCCTGTCTCTGCCCTCAGCATGTTATTGGACTTACAGTTCAGAACTAAACTACAGCTCCCGTGATGCATCTTAAATATACGATTTGCACTTGGCTTTTTGCATGAGCTGTGTTTCTCCCCAGCCAGCTTTTCCTGGAAATGTACTTTCCCTCCAGCAGCAGCAGCAGGACCTGCTGAATCTTGGAGCACATAACCATTGTATAAAGTGCCTCTCCTGTGGCTGTGCTTGCATATGTTTCTCTCTTCGTCTTTTAAAAGAACTTAGGGTATTTCTGTAAAACCTTGCAAGTCATCCCCTTAAAACCAAAATTTGCTGAGCAAGGAAATAATTGCCAGCGGTGCAAGGCATACTCCTGTGTCTCCTGCAGCAATTAACAAACCTAAACGTGGGCTTGGCTGTCTTTCCGATTAAAGTCTGGCAAGCTGGAATACACAACGTGATAATGAAGCAGAGTTTTTGAGTCACTCTGCTTGCTGTTTTGAGGATACAGGAGCTTTAGGCTGTCTGGCTGAAACTAAGCCATTGAAAGTAATGGGCTGGACAATCTCACCCCATTACTTTTAATGGGATGGAGAGAGTGTGCACTCGGGAGCAGCGTGCTGACACCGGGGGAAGCAGGGGAGCTGTTCTCACATATCATTCGCCTTATGACCGACACCAGGAAAATGCCCCCCTGGCAATGAAAGCCAAACTGCTCACAATAAGTTACGGGGCTTGGCAGTGGGTATGAGGTGTAGTAGCAGGGAGGAAGGTGTGTGAAGGCATAAAGGGCATCAGCTGTGAGCTTGGGCTTGATTCAAACAAGGCACATAGTGAGGGGGAAACTGCAGTGTATGAGATCCCTGTTGCTCATGCGTGCTTCCTGTTGTATAAGGGCACAAGCAGGGTGCTAATCCCTCCCCTACCAATTTCCTCTGGCTTACCTTCCTGCCTCTTCTTGCCTGTAATAATCACCCCTGCAGGAGCAGAGGAAGTTTTTAATGTTCTGTGAACTACCATCCTTTTTGCTGAAGCTGGTGAGTGCCATTAGCAATGTGTCTGCAGTGCAAAAGCACGGCAACTGGAGGGATGCACCCGGTAGGGCCAGCTGCAGAAATGGTGAGCTTTCAGGTCAATTATCAGGGAAACTGATAATGCTCTGAAAGGGAAGCTGGGATGGTCTTGAGAGAAAGTAAATGTTGCAGGCTTAAAAGACTGGATGCTCCAGCTGGAGCTGAGGATGCTCAGTATCTTCCCTGGGTCCAGGAGAGGTGGCTAGTGCAGACAGCAGCAGGAGCAGGGCTGTCTGCAGTCGCAGCTGTAGCAGGATGCCTGCATGGCTTGGCAGTCTTGGTGATGGATTTGTTTCTCCCGACGGGTCCGAATCTGCTACTGCTGGGTTATTGAAGGAATGTGGCCAAGGCAGGGCAGCAATCAGCCTCCCACAGCCCAAAATTTGCCCACTTGTTTTCTTTTCTCCTGCTGCTGAATGTGACCAAAGCCCTCCCCACCAGCACACTGCAGAGCTTCAATACCCCAATCAAAGCAGCCGTCCACAAGAAGGGACAGAGGCACAGTGATTAGCTGACCCCTTTGGTCTTGCAGCTTCCTCCCCTGCCCTGTAATTGGCGTCTTGTTTTTTGCCAGTGGGTAGGGACCTGTTTTCCTGCTGCCTGTTGCAGCTTAGCACCACGCGCTCTTTGAGCAAGTTTTAGCAGAAGGCAAAGAGCAGGAGTGGGGACTGCAGCAAGGTGCTGCCAGCTGATGCAGTGCTCCCTGCAGAGCTCGCCCCAGCTGGGATTCTTCTCTCCATTTCCTGCTCCCTTGGCCAAGTTACTCACCTCCAAAAGTTCAGTTACACCACCATCAGTGAGGTTCCCCAAGGTATTTAGGTGCTTCGACCTCCTAGTGATTTAAATGGGAGCTTAAGTAACTTGAAGGGTTCGCTTGCATGTGCAGATCTGACCCAGGGCGGCTTGTTCACGTCACTGGTCTCCTTTGACTCGACTGCCCTGCTGGTGGTGGGAGCAGGGAGGTAACTGGGGCCACACCATAGCTCTTGTGTAGCTGGGTGGCCCACGAGGAGGTGGCTTAGTTCAGACCAGTGCTGCACAGTGTGCCTCCTGCCCGCCTTCCCACCTCACAAGGGGGAGGCAGGTTAAGGAGTTTTCTGAAATTGCTGAGGCTTGGCAAGGAGGGGAAAATAAAATAGAAGCTGAAGATCAAAAAAAAAAAAAAAAAAAAAAAAAGCCTTGGATGCACAAGAATTGCAGACATGCTGTGAGGTAACCGGCAAATACAATTTAATTATAAGATACACAGGAGTAATGGCATTTGCGAGGTTGGAGCATGATTTCCCAGTAATAGAAGGACTGCAGGGTTCCCTGGCTCTGTCGTCTCATCCTCAAATGAGAGCACAACTACACTTCAGTGCTTTCCCTGCCTTGAGAGGGGTTTAAAGGGCCACAGCTACTTGGTCTTGGAGGAGCTGGTGTGGTTGTCCAGAGTGTCAGGGGATTGCATGTGAAGGATTCAGGGATGTGAGGCAGTGGGCTTCGTAGGAGGGTCTGGTGGATCCAGGGCAGGTGGGTTTGATAATGGTTTTCTAGGTCAGGCAGAGGATAGCTCCATTTGCTGGATATTCCCAAGGTTTGTGCTTTCCTATATTCTCCTCTGTCTTTCTAGACTTCTAAAATGGATGGCTCAGCCAGAAATGCCTTCAAGGTGGGATGTGCAAGGAGCCCTTGTTGATCCAGAGTGCTGTAATAGATGTGACCTTTACAGTGCTGTGATTTTATTTTTATTATTTTTTGCTCCAGTGTGCCTACAACCTGTCAGACCCACGTGGGGACTTAAGGGCTCATTGCAAAGGGTTTCCAGTGCCAAGCTTTCCTTGTAACTGAGCAGAGATGTTACGGGTGATCTGGGTGGGCTGTAAGGCTTTGTGTGCCTCCTGCTTTGTGCAGATCTCCAGGCCTGCATGTAAACGAGGCTCTTTTTGTGCCAGGAGAGCACTGGGTGTGTTGTTTATTTCAGTATGAGATCCTCTCACCAGACTTCAGGATGATGCTGTGCTGTGTGTGTAGCTAATGTTCCTTGGATTGCCATGGGACATGCAGGGGTCCTACAGCAGAGGCAAGGAACAGTGCAGTGGCTTTTGATGAAATGAGAAACCAGAGTGCTTGGGGATGAAATCAGGTCTTTAGAGAAAGCACTGTGTTCCCAAGGAACCAAAATACCTTGGTTTTGCATCTTTCTTCCTCTCTGTTTTGTTCTGAGCTTTTTCATTCGGATTTCAGACTGACAGAGATTATGAGAGCCCTCCTGGAGAGCAGGAGCACATCCAGGAGCCAATGTAACCGCTGGAGGCAGAATAAGAAGGGTGTTTGGATTCCCTGGGGAGCCTCTTTCATCGAGTGCAATGGGAGAGGCATTGCAGAAAGGTGTTCTGGTGTCCTGATGGTTGTGATAGGTTTCAGACCAATCCTCCCTCCTTTCCTCGTTGGAAGGGCAGTTATTGTGCCCCTCTGGGAAGCTGGATGTGCAGTTCTTGGCTTCGCAGGGGCACAAGGGGAAGATGGCTGTAATGCTACATCAGTTCCACCACCAGCTCCATCAGACGTGTCCCGAGATGACTGCCAGCTCGGGTCTTTGCTGCCAAGTGGAGCGTGGGGGCTGGTGACAGACAGCCTGGGGCCATCCGCGCCCTGGGCTTGTGAGAGGAGATGCCTGGGGGAGACAGAGCAGACAGACAGCAAGGAACGAGGCTCAAACTCTCTGTTTTCCTCTTCTGCCCTCCCTGTTCATGCCCCAGTGGATGTGAGAAGGTCTGTACAGTACATGTCTCCAGGTACAACCAGGACAGACGTCCCCATCACCTGGCTGTCCTCAGTGGTCTTGGTGGCCCCAACAGAGGCAGAGTCTCACTGGGGTCAGCAGTCATGGTCTGCATGTCTCCTCCTGGAACATGGAACATGGGATGGGAGGTGTCATGGTTTTGGGGGCTGATCTGGGAAAGACTGGGGAATGTGTGGGGAGGTGTTTGTGCATTGTCCAAACTTCTCCAGAAGTCTTATTTCTGACCTTTCTGCTGCTACTTGCAAGCATGAGCTGCTCCTTGTGGCTTGAACAGAGCAGCAGACGCAATGGATTTTGGTCAAAAGCAGATTAAACCCCCAGGAAGCTCTTAAGTACAGATTCAGTCTGTCATAAAGATGAGTTGGCCTAGCCCCACTGAAAAACAGACATATTTCTAGGGGACTGGGTCCTGGGTGTCCTTGTGGAAGAGGAGCCTCAGAGCATGCAAGTCAAGAAAGATGGGGGAGGCAGCAGGACAGGGCTCGGGTTTGCTCTCGCAAAATACAGCGTGAGCCAAGGAGATTGGGAGGAACCATCTGAACTATGCCTGTGAGATGCTAAAACACAGCTTGGGGTGGGGGCATTGCTGTGGACATGGTGCATGCCCGTGGTGATCTTCTGAGCAGGAGGGTGTGCAGACAGCAAGTGGCAAGCTCAAGGTGCAGGTTGTGGTTTCTTGCTCGTACCGCCAGAGGGTTTGTGACTGTGGGCAACCCCGCCAGCCTCGTGCAAAGCCCATGTGTGATGTTGGCAGGGTGACGTGGCTGCACTGGTTTTCTGACCAGCAGTGCTCTTGGAAGAGCAAACAGGAGACGATCTGACATTGTTACTGGTAAAGAGTACAGCCTCTGTTCTTACAGAACCTTTTATTTGTTTCTTTTGAACAAAACAAACACTGTATGAATGTTATGATTTTGACAAGGGGAAACACAGTGCTTTTCCTGCACGCTAGGTGTAGTTAAGGTGTGGGATTTGCTGCCATAAGGCCTCATCAAAGCAAGGCATTTACGAGGATTTGTCTAGTGCAAATGCATACCTGAGCATACAAAGGTATGAAAGCCTGTTTATGCAAGAAAGTTCAGGTACTGAAGGCTTTCTTACTCTGGGGTAAACTTTTTTTTCCTGTAGCAGCTCCTCTTTCAGACTTCTTTATTTCAGAGAGGAAAAACAAAACCCTAAGAATCACTGGATTCAAGGTTTGTGAGGATCTTTTTTCACTTGCTTGGTGCCCCCTCACGTACTGTAGGTTTGTAAGAGGTTCAGAAAAAGGGCATCAACCATGGGGGACTAGCAGGGAGAGTGGGGGATACAAACCAATTCAGCTTACTGAACTTGGGGTTACCAAAAGTTCCACATTGCCACTAGGGAGAAAAACCTCTTCAAAACACTTCAACGCTGAGTTGCAACCTGGAGCTGCCTTTCTTCCCTTCGTTAGCCAGGGAACAGAGGGAAATAAGTCTCTTTGCCTAGCAGCATGAGTCCCTCTTTATTCTCTCCCCTTCTGCCAGTTGTTTCCTGCTAAGTAATTTTTAATTGCCTGATACCAGGGCAGAGCTCCTTCCTGATGATCTTTCTTGGAGATCACACTGCATAAGTGGTTTCTTACTTGGAAACTACTGTGTTATTTTGTGAGTCTTCCTCTTGGTTTTGGGGTCTTCCAGGGCATCTTGGGTAGCTGGATACCAGCGTACTGTGGTGTGTCAGGTGTGTGCCTGTCCAGAACTTCGTCCCAGAGAAGCTCCTGGGTTGGGAGTGGCTCTGTTTTTTCAACGGGTTGAAATCTGCTCAGTTAAAATAAGTGTATCCACAAGTATCCTGTCATTTTCTATTATGTTTTTTTTAACCCAAAAGCATAGTTGGTAGAAGCCTTAGAGGGCCTTCAAGAATTACACTTGCCAGACATGCCCTTTAGGTAAAACATCACTAGGGCTGGCTTGTTTTGGTGCTCCTGCTGTGTCCTTGGTATAGACACATGCCTCTCTCTAGTATTGTTTAAAGGAATCTTAGGTCTTATAGAGAGATTTTACAGTTTTCAGTCTTGAGGAATTTCTGTGGCTGTGCAAAGTCAAACCGTCCCCCCCCCCCAAGGTGGTCTTCACCTCTGCGTGGTGGCAAGAGAGGAGACTTTGCTGTTCTAAATCTTTGGCCAGACCTGGCTCCTGAGTGGGGCCATGCTTTCTGCAAGCTCTGCTGTACATGCTTTCCCTCGTTAATACGGGCAGGACTTGCAGGTCTGTGGCCCATTAGAGGATAGCCCTTCTGCGCAGTTGCGTTTTACATCTCGGAGCAATGAGCTGGCAAACACCTCTGCTCCATCTGTTTTCCTTCATTGATGGATCCTTTTAAAGTCAGATTGTGGTCCCACGGGGACACACTCAACTAATCCTCTGCTTTTAAGATTTTATTTGTGCAATAAATGGATGACAAGGTGGTTTGCAAGTACATAACACAATAAATGGGTTTATAAATGCAACTTTTCTGCAGAGCACTATAGAATAAAATACAATATCACCACAGCATTTAACACTGATCTCTACTTCATTCATATTTCAAACAGTAATGTGCCCATTTTCTCATCTGGGAAGCCTCTTAGTTTTTTTAATACATTTTTATAAATTAACCGGGCACAGATTTAATAACAACTTGCATTTGTATAGCTTTTTCATCTCTGAGGACCTTGGATTGCTCTGTAGACTTAATGGTATAACATACAAATTGGATGCCGGAGGATCCATTTGCTCTCTGCTGAAACAAGGCAGTGGCTTGGATTGCTCAGCAGTGCTTGTGGATGCAAAGGACAGCGAAGGAAGAAGCTCAAAGCAAATCCTGGTGGCAGAAAGAGAACTTGGAGGGGAAGGATGCAGCTCACCTCAGTGGTGCCCAGCGGAAAGACCGCTTAAGAGGAGGTCACAGGCACACCTAAGAAATCTAAACCATGAGCAAAGCAGGATGGCTCCTGAACCTGGAGGGCAGTGTGCTGAAAAGTGAAGAAGAAAATGCTCCTTCACACACTTCTTCTAGCTGCTGGGATGAATCATTGCTACCGTGGTGAAGCCAAGAACATTGGGAGACTTAGGGCTTTCCAGAAAAGACCAGGGAAAGAATTAGTGTTGTTTTTATTTTTCCATTTTGTAATGAGTTGTTTGTTTGTTTGTTTGTTTGTTTTTTCTTTTTTGTGTGTTTTTGTTTTTGTTATTTTTAGCAAGGTATTCAGTAGCAGACAACTTGACATGTCAGGACAGCATACTTCTAAGCAAGAGCACATGGTTTCTCAACTGTTTTTAAAAGCAATACCAAACTCTTGGATTTGGTGATAGGATCATCTCCTACTGCCCTTGGTAGCTGAATTAGGGACGCCAGGAAGGTATGGAGCTCCTTTTCTCCAGGACTTTCATGCTCTTTCAGGAGCTCACGCCCAAGTTCTTGACTTCGTAGATCCCCAGGTGAGAGGGGGCTTTTCCAGCCCTCTGTTTTTCCCATCCCACTGTTAGCCAGTCCCAAACGTGGTGGCCGTTTGCCATGGAGGTTGCCCCTTCCCATCCTGGAAAGGAAAAGGTCAGAACAAAGCTCACAGATATAACATACGATTGGAAAAAATATTTACAGATAGCAAATTGCCATCTCTGCAAAAGGAAAACATGAGAAAATAGAAACGTGATATTTATTTTAATACAATGTTTTTAAATTTTAATTTAAGAGACCAGCTGTTTCTGCTTCTCTTATAAGAGCTTAATTGGTATATAATAGCATAGTTAATTAAATACAAATCAATAGTTTAAAACAGCTAATTGATATTTAATATGTATGGGAAAATATAACTTAGTTGTAATATAATTAACTCAATATTAAATAAGCAATGGAGTTGCAATTATGCCTTTACAGTGATTATAAAGTTTATCGTTCTTTAATAAACTTGCAATTAGACAGGATAAGCTGAAAAATTATTAAACAGGTATTATTGAGCTATTAAACATTTATTACCATTCCTGGTGGAATACAGCTACACAATAGTACACATTATAATTGTGTTAATAAACGTTTATTACTTCTTTGCAGTGTTAGCCTTTAATGCACTGGTTGATCAGAAACTTGGATCCCTTTCTGATTTGTCATTGGGAGAATTGCCTTAAGAGTAAGTAAAGAAATCCCAAATGATGGGGGGAAATACAGAAAAAGCAGGATTTCATAATTTGGGCCAGGGAAATGATACCTCTCTCCCAAAGCCAGCTTGACCTCCTCTGTTGCCTAAGATGTACATAAAGGTCACTTCCTAGAAGTCATAAGCTTGATTCATCCTCTGAACTATTCTTTGCATTGAATTTTGCTTCTTTGTCACTTGTTGCCCCTAATGCCCCAACACATGGCTTGGACTTGCTTTTGCTTTGTCTAAGTGGCTCTTCTACAGATTTTGGGATGAATCAATGCATATACTTCTTTGAGGCAAAATGTGCTTTTGCTGTGTATTTTCCAAACATGATACTTAAACTCACACTTTTTATAAGTGGCCAGGGTGACAAACCTCAGCTGTAACTCATTCCACTATGCTAGAAAAAAAAACAAAAAAAAAAAAAAAAAAAAAAAAAAAACAGTTGTCATTGCAAGGAAGTGGATAGGATTTGTTTCAGGAGGTAGGTGCCACACACCCATGGGTTAAAATGTTCTTTTTTTCAGTGGTATCTCAGCAGCCCCCTAAAGCCAGAACACTTAAAATGCTGGGGTGTCTGCTTCACTATTTAAGCTTTTAGATAGCCATTAAAAGCTGTGAAGTGGTGAGACATCCGTAGGCATCAGAGTCATCTTGAAGTATTTTACCTTTTAAAGGCACTCTCAAGTATTTAAAGGTGCCTTTAGCTATAAAGATTTTTGCATGTTCTCACAAATTTATGGTATGAATTATTATAATGTAGTGCTCCTGTATAGCTCCTTTCATCATGGGATATCAAAGTGTTTTATAAGCATTAATTATAGCACCCTTCAGGGAGGCAAACGGCCCATCGACACCCATATCGCTGGGGGATCATCCAGGCTCCAGATGGGTGACAACCCCAGTCTCATGGATCTCTCTTTCCCTCCCGCAAGGGCAAAGTTGTGCTTGGGGCACTGGGTACCACAGCCCTTGTCTTCAGTCGTAGCCCCTTGTCATCACCTCTAAAGCACAGGCTCTTTCTGGGGAGCATTTCTCTGCCAGCAACTGGAAGATGAGAGCTGGACATCTGAATTTGGGCACCGTGTTGACATTCTTCTCCCCCCCAAGTAAGCTGCACCTTTTGCTGCCCCTGTCCCAGTTCCATTCCCCTCTGTTTTGGCTCAGGATGTTCTTGCAGCTGTTTGTTGGCTGCAGAGAGTATGGCAGCTTTTGCCATGCCAGGGCTCCAAGTCTGGGGGCAAAAAAAAAAACAGTTATGCATGTGCAGGGCTGTACGATGCACGATGAAATTAGCAAGACAGCAATGCTGGCTTGCTCAACCCCGCTGTGGACTGTGCTGCCTTGTGTGACGCTAATCTAATTGTGTTGTTTTAATTGCACTTTGATAGCTTAGTGCTTGTTGAAAGCTCAATAGGAATCAATGCCATTTGTCTTTTCCATCAATAAAGGCATAAATGCGTTGCAGGCTCTGTGTCAACAGCCCCAGAGGCGAGGGAGGCTATCGGCAGCCTGCAGCTGATGCACACAGGGTGTTTGTCCTCGCAGCATTGTGCAGTCCTCTATGGAAACCCACCTGAAGTTCAGCGAGGTCTTATCTATTCTAGCTGTTGGCCAGCCCTAACCGAGGCAGCCCACGCTGAATGTCCTTCACCTAAAACCAGCAGGTTTAACAGTAACGGGGAGTACTGAACACATAACACTCTGCAAGCTGACACCTTTCTGGGTGTGTTTGCGGTTGTAGAGCAGGCTGTGCAGGGTGACACGGATCACATCACCCCCAGCCTGAGGAGCAGGAGGGCTGGCTGCAACCTCTGCATCAGCCAGGAGGAGGTTGCTGTTTGCCTCGTGCTGATGGTAAGGACTCTGACTCAAAGCAACTGCTGAGAATGTGGGTAGTCAGTTCACCTGTCTTGAATGGTCTAATCTTTAAGCATCTACATCTGAGTTGGTCGCCACCTTTTAGAGTTAGTGAGAGAATTATGGACACTTCCAAAGTCATCCTGATAGATGAAGTGTGTCACTGCCCACGGATGCCCATTTCCCTCTGGGGTCTGACTTTAAGTGACAGTGTGTATTTAAGGGACAACCAAATTTTGGCTTACCTTAGACATCTTGATAGACATTTTGTATGGCCATTTCCTTTAGTGGGACAGCACATAGCATTTATTTGGCTAGCTGCTGATGACCTCTGTCATGAGACCCTTAGGATCAGGAGCTGTTGGTCCTTAAGCTCTTGCAAGATGGATCCCCATTAATGTTAGAGAAACTTTTTTAACTTGTCTTGCTTGTACCCTGAGCACCGTGGGGGTCACAAGTCATTTGTGCCTTCTGGATTTGGGCTCCAATTCTGCCCCGAGATGCTGTACGCAAGAGGAGGAGGATGACTCTTCTGTCAGAATGCCACAGTAGCTAGCAGCCCTAGGGAGGAATATTTCATACGCAGTGCTGTATGACTCCAGGCATCTTCCCTGCACATCACACAGTGGTGAGCAACCCTCCTGCTCCAACGCAGCCCAGCTGTGCAGCGCAAACCCTTCCGGCATGGAGCCCGAAGCCCAGCCTGTGCGGTGCTGCCTGGCTTGAGCAGAGAGGCAGCCCTCGCTGTGCTCCTGTTCCGCTGCCTTCCCCTCCTGCTCATGGCTCCACAACGCTCCCGAGTGCCCCGTCCTCGGATAGCAGGCTCCGAGGAGACCACAGCCACATTAAGTAAACATCAAAGGGGCTTTGATCAGCGGGGCCCCGCGAAGCACGGCAGCCCCTGAGGAGCACAGCAGGTCCGCAGGCAGGCAGTGGCGGGGACGTGGTACCTTAATTTTCTCCGCTGTGACACAGAATGCGTTTGAAGAAGGGGAGCTTTTTGCCGCACTGAGATGCGCGTGGGGAGAGCACACGTGCACGCAGCCTACTTCTGGAGAAGCCACGCTCAGATCTTTCTCTGTTGGTTGTCAATAGTCAGAAAGCCCCATTAAGGACTCAAGGCATCAAAGGCATAGGCCTCCTTGGACTCGGGCACTTTGCCGCTTGCTGGGTCACCCGCTTGTTTCCGAAGAGCAAGGTGCCTCAAGCCAGCTTTGTCTTCCCTTTGGAGTGCCATGTCCCATCCACTGCCCTGCCTGCCAAGGGAGACCAGGATTTAAGAGCCCGTGTTGTTGCAGCACACTGGTGCATAGGAAGATGCAGCTTGTTCCCTATGCACAATAGAAAGGCGTGCTTAAGAAACAGGGAGGGGACAGTGACCCTCCTGGCTCTGGCGTGTGGCTGAGCAGAGCAGTCAGCTGGATGTGGTTGGGTTGGGACCAGCAGTTTGCACATCGCTGGTGCTTCCCCTGAGCAAAGTAGCTGGCAGAACTCCTTCCCTGCAGCATCCCCATTTTGCTCTTGTCCCCAGCCTTCTAACATGGCTCTTTCTTCTCTTGCAGAACTGGGGCTCCCAGGAAGAGGATGCTGCCTAGTACTGGGGTTCATGTACAAGGAGAAGTACCGCAGGATGACTGAAGGTGAGCGGTTTCCCCACCTTCTCTTCATCCTTCCTCCTTAGCAGTCTCATCACAAGGATTCACTATTGCTAGGAACACGCTAGCTTCTTGTTCGCCCCGAGGGGAAAACCCTGCTTCCTCTTTGATTTCTGAAACGTCTTGTTGGGCAAGCAGATGGGGGAAGCCCCTGTATGAAGTAGCAAGAGAAGAGCAGGAGCTTATTGCTTCCATTCATCCCAAATCCACTGTCTTTTCCCATGAAAGGGATTTGTCACACAGGAAGCTCTTTCAGCAGTCGTTGCTTCTAGTCCTTTTATTCTGCTTGGGTGGTGATGCCTCACCAGGACACCTTCAAAGCACTTGTCTTCAGCTGGTGCATCTGTCCCCACTGGAGAGGAGTGGGGATATGCTCAGGTTACCTTCACCCCTCATAATATTAAAGCTGCAACATCCTGGAGCTTATATGGACTTCCTTGCTGAACAAATGTCTGGCTAATTGGTGGCAGAGGTACAAAAGTCAATGAGAGTCAGGCTTAGCCTTGCTGTGTTCAAAAGGTGTCGGCGTTTGCTTGGATAAATCTCTCACCTGAGATCAGGGCTGCTGTGCCTTCTCAAAAGCATAGTTGCTTTACTTGTCAAACCCCTGTGCTGAGGCAGAGATCTCGCTAAAGTTTCCCTGTTTTATATTCTAGTCATCCCCCAGGTATTTTATGAGCATTGATTAATCCATAGAAATACCATAAATAATTATGAAGTGTAATAACTAAACAAAAACTATTTATGCTCAGAAGGATCAACATCCTTGCTTCTCGTAGCTTCACTGCTTGGCTGCTTTTTTCTGAAGCAGACCCTGGTGCAGCCCCACCTCTGGGTAATGCTGGATCCAAGGAGGGTGCAAGTCCCGGGGCTGGGCCAGTCGGAAGGTGCGTGCTGAGGATGTGTACAAGAGTAGGGCTGCTGCTGGGGATGGCGAGCTCAACCCAAAGAGGTCCAAGCTGGGCTCAGTCCTTGTTTTGGGGACTGGTTGGGCAGAAGGTGGGCTGACTTGCCCGCTGTACCTTCTATTGCGTGTGTAGGATGGCATATTGCCCAGTGACTGGCCATAGGGGTCTTTGTTCCTGCAGGAAGCCTTGCCTTCATGAGAGCAAAAGGTGCATTAGCTTGCATGGGGTGAAGCTCCAGTGGAGGCAGGCGTATGGCTTGAATATCAGTTAGAAGATCAAAGGTTCCCTCGGCTCCCCAGGAGTCCTGCTACTGAGCTGATAACATGGAGAAAGCACTTCACAAGCTTTCACCTCATGTTTGTTAATTATCCCGTGCTTTTTAAACATTGATTAGAATATTTTTAATAGGAAAGGGGCTGCCCCTTGGGAGAAAGGACGGAACAGCCTCATCCAAGAGCTGTGAGAAGGTACAATCTCTTGCTGCTTTTGTGTTCCTCGAGCCTCTCTAAGGCTGCCTGGCCTTGCCCCTGGGATGCTCCCAGGTGCTGCACGTGGGCATCCCATCCCATCCTTTGGGATTCAAAGCCTGCATCCACCTACGGAGCAAGCCCCCTTTTCAGCCCTGACATGGCTTTGTGGAGACAGAACAAAGACACATGAAAGGCCAAAACTAAAGGCTTTGTGTGGGGAAGGGAACAAAGCATGCCTGCCTCTAGATGAGTTTCTGGCCCCCGCAGACTGCAGGGCCATTATGTTTAAAGGTACAATCTGCCAAAAAAGAAAAAAAAAATGAACACAAAGTCGGGGGATTTCCATGGCCACAAAGACCGCCTGGGACTCGTGTTTTCGCTGGAGATGGTTCTGGATGACAATTGCAGACCTCAAGCCTCCTGGGTTTTAGATTTCGGCATGAATCCAAGCTGTAAAACATGGGCTGAGCACTGGTGGGAGCAGAGGGGGGTTTCAGATGTCTGGTCATCCCAGAGGTATTCCCTGCCAAAAGTACCTGAGCCAGGTTCTTTGGGCCAGTTACCTTGCAGGAATAAGGAGTGAGACAGCTTCCCCTTCATGTTTTTTCCAAGTGAGAGTTTTTCCTCTTTTATTGTGTTATGGTGCTAATGAATAGCCCTATTAATAATGACAGGGCAGCTGAAGGAGCTGAAAGCAAAGGTAGGCAGTGGGGTAATCGGATAATTACAAGGTGTGGGGTCTCCATCGTAGTGGAAATGGGTAATTACAGAGATCATTAGAACCTTGCTGTCATTTAATGGAGACATCTACAGAATGGGCTCCTAGGTAGAAAAGCAGAAGAGGACTTAGACGGAGGTCTTGTCGGAGTGGAGGAGCTGCACAGCGCTGTACGGCTGCAGACCTGGTACGGAGCCATCCTGGGCTGCATCTGCTAGGAACTAGAGGGGAGTGGCTGCTCTCAAAGTCCTTCTCTTGGGCAAATGCTTCTCTTGGCTGTCCCCATGGACAAGATCCAGGTTAGGCACTTGCAGACCACTGTGGCAACCTCTCCCAGCAGGGTGAAATAAATATTGTGTCTTATGGATGCTCTGTGGCCATGCCCAGCAAGGGGCTTTGCTAGCATTATGTTGTCTGCATCCCAGCTGGCAAGCGATGCACATCCATTAGCATGATTGCAGGTGCAAGCTCTTCTGGCTGAGCTGTCTTCCAGGGTGCGAAGCAAAAATAAATGTCCAAGAACTCACCTCCATTAGCATTAGTTAACGCACATCAGCTCTTCATATCACCATATATCAACCAGGGTCCTGAAAAAAAACAGGTCTGGAGGAGGTGCCAGGATCTCTCGCAGCTGCAAAGCAACAGCACAGCCTCGGATGCTGCTGGTGGTGATATGCAAAGCAAAATCGATTTCAGCCGTCCCCCCACATCTGGTGTTGCTGCACTGCATCGGCTGCAGTTGCCTCATGCTGTATCGCTTCTGCAAAGCATGAGCTGGGACAGCAGGCTGGATTCGGGTGCATTTGAGGGGCAGGCGTAGGAAGGTGTTGCTCCAGTGTGGCTGCAACGTGCCCATCCCTTTGCTGTGATTGACGGTTCCTCACTGGCGTGCTGGGACTGCTGCTTGGTGCCGGCTGTGAGTTGTAGGGTGGAATTAAGCTGGTGACAGTTGTAGACAGAGGGAGAGAGGTAGAGCTGTCTGCAGTGACGGCCTTGCAATAAAGACGCTTTAGAGTTAATCCTCTGCCATCTGTCTTCATTCTGCTAATAACCCACTCAATCAGATGCTGCCGCCTGTTTGTTAACATTCAGAAACAGATACATAATCGGTAGGAGCATGCTGTTAGTGCACACGGGGCTGGATTCCACCCCTGGCCATAGTGGTGGGTTAGTGGGAGCTGTAGCTTGGGCAGGATGTCCCAAAACACAAAGCAGAAAACAGAGGTCCTGCTGAAGCTGGTGGCAAGTTGAGCTGCCCTGCCTTCCCCAGGGTTTGGTGATTTCCCCTGGCTCACAGTGACTTTTGGAGCAGAAAGGTGGCAATGCTGTAGTCACCCAAGAAAAGAAGCATTTCTGACTAACCTGAAAATTGGGACTTTTTTTTTTTATTCCTCGTTCCCCACCTCATTCAGCCATCTTCCCTTCCCAAAGCTGGAGATGGAGGCTGTGCTGCAAACCCCTCCCTGCTCTCCCGTCGCACTTAGTCCCTGCCCATCCATCGCTGCAGACTCCAAGCTGGGCTCTCTGCTCTCTTCTGGGGTGGCCGGAGGCAGGTGCTCACATGTTGATCCTGCTTCTGTTATTTTTCTTCCTCTCTCCTGCCTTTGACTTCTCGCCAGATCTAACACGAGTCATTAGCAAGCGTCGCTGCAGCAATTATGGCACTTTTTGGCTGCCATTCATAAAGCTACTAACGGGAACGATTAAGTGCTTGGAGGTGTCAGCCTACTCCTTCGCCACCTGTTCCCACCAGCCGTCGGCTGCTGGAGGTGCCTGCAGCCTCTCCCTGCCTCTCACCTTTCTGGGCACGGTGGTGGCTTTGGAGTCCTCCCGTATGGTTCTGTGGGGTGGCCCCACACTCAGATGTGTTACTGCATAGAGGGAAGGACATGCTTCATCCTTTTCTGAGGCTGTGAAAGCAGGCATGGCTAGAAAAGGGGACAGAATGGGGCTTGGCACAGCAGCATCCTCCTGCTCTGTATAATGGTCTGTGTGCAAGGAAGGACAAAGACACCTCTTCACCTCCCTGCTTGGCTGATGTCCCTACTTTCTGCCTTGCTTGCATCCATGCCATCAATCAGGGATGGGCATGAGGCTGAAATCTGTACCTTAACCTGCAGGCATCTTCCCTGGGCTCAGCCACTGTGGCTGGGAGTGCTGGCTGCTGCGCAAGGAGAGGGCTCGGTGCTGGAGCCATTGCTGGCAGCAGCATCCCTCTGTTTGCATCATGGCTGGGAGCAGAACCAGGGCTCAGAAGCTTTCCGCATTCAAGGTGTCTCCGTGCACTTTGCAGAGCACTGGGATGCCAGCAGCTGTTGCTGCAGGGCTGCATCTCTGCGTGGCAGCAAGAGCCGGTCTGTGTTTAATTGGGAGAGGGTGCTGCTTAGCAAATCCCATTCGTGGCGTAATGGCTCCAGAAATCTGCCCAGCTAGGGGCTATCTGAATCCACAGCCAGAGATTTTTCTCTAAGGATGACATGGGTGTTGTGGGGCTGGTGGTTAGTGTAAGGCTAACCTCAGGTTTTGGGGAATTACAAATGGCCTAAAAGCTTTGGACTCCACACTGTGAGCTTCCCCTCAGCCCCCTTGTTGAGGAGGTTTGGGGTCTTAGTTAAGGGTGCTGGGACTAAGCAAAGCTCTGTCTGATGCCTCTTGCTGGGGAGAGGGGGAAGAGAGACAGAGGTCCCAAAAGGTGGCACTCATCCCCATAGCTCAGATGCAGTACAGGATGCATGTCAGGGTTGGCCCAGCGAGGCAGTGATGATGATGCTTGGATGAAGGAGAGCCACCCCCATGCTCTGTTACCTGTGGCAGCTCATCCCTCCATGCAGCCCACTTCTGCTGCCTTACCAGCTGTGCCTTTGTGCTCAGCAACATCCAGCGGTGTCTCTGGATGGGGCTTATGGTCTCCAGCTCCTGCCTATCTCCAGCCTGCAGATAGGTTTCAGTTCTGTTAGGCACAGGGAGAGAATTGTGTATGCATATGAAAGCTGTTTTTTATGGCTTATAATTATCTCATACCCATCCTTAGAATAACTGTAGCTCCTCCATTATTAATAAGTGGAATTCCAGTCCTTGTCATAGATCACAAAATGGAGAGGAAGCTCAACCCAGGGTTTGCATAATGTACCTTGGTCTAAATTGAATAATTGGTAAAATGGTGGAAATCGTTAGTTTTTCCCCATTCCTTGGTGCTGGAATTAGTGAGATATTAGTGCAATTAGCCACTGCTTCCATTTGAGGCTGCAATCATTTGGTTTGTAATTTAGAATAAATGTAAAAGCCCACTTGTGCTGCTGAACAGATTATTTGTCCTGTTTAAAAGTATCTAATGGGGTGGCTGTCATCTAAGCAAGATACATTTGACCCATTTCAATTTGTTTCCCTTTTAATCTGCTATCTGTTTTCCTGGATCTTTTTTTAATAAAAACGTAAAGAAGAAGTGGGCGAGAGAGACCAAAGAGGAAGAGAATAGAAGCGCTATAGATCTGGAGTTTATCATAAGCCAAAGTAACTTGAAATCAAGGCTGTTAAACTGCAGAAAGCAATAAAAAGAAAACACTATTTGGAGATCGTTTAAAGGGCCGAGTGACTTGTCAATGAAAGGTTGCTCTATTCGACTGCTTCTTAATAGCTTCTCAGAGGGAATCTGCAGCTCTTGCAAGAATGAAGGCTGAGAGTATTTCTGTAGCAGCCCTGTGCTGGGGGGCGGGGGGTGTTTCGGTTGGCAGGGTGCTGGGACGGGAGATGAGGAGAGTCCAACACCAAGAAGGATAGAGAGCAGAGGAGGAAAGAAGGTGGTTGTAAACCCAAAATAGGGTTTAGGCTTTAAAATGTGCCCTAAATATCGAAGCCTGGCACATGCTGGTAGGTACAAAGGATGGAAGCGTCATTCTCATTTGGGTGCGGGTCTGTGGCCAGCTCAATCCCACCCTGCTCCAGCTGTACCATCATGCCCTCCTTCAGGGGAGAGCAGAGAAACTCTCTGCCTTTCTCTGCGAAAGGCTGAGCATCCTTTCAGTGCCAGTCTGATTCAAAGCTCTTCTCTGTCAGGCCCCATATTGCTTCCTGGAGAGAAACCAGCTGGGACTCTGGGATGGAGTCCCTGCTGTTCTGGGAAAAAATGGCTTGTTCAGAGAAGCTGCTGTGTCTCTGCTCCAAATGTCTCTGCTTGAACACCACTTCTGCTGCCTGCAGTAGTTCAAAGAGGGTTCAGTGAACGTTTCCTGCCAGGAAAACGTGCTATTAGAGTGGCACTGAGATGCAATGACGTATTCATGCCACCCGTTAGCAGCCCAGCAAGGCAGTTGCTGCCTCAGAATTGCTTGGATTTATGGGGACACATAGTCTGAAGTGGGATCTTGCAAGTGACTTTACACCCACAGCAGCACAGGCTGAGCACAAATCCTTCTCAGTCTTGAAGATAAATTGGAGCCAACCCCCATCACCCCTGTAAAAAATAATAATAATAAATAAAAGGTGTTGGCTCATCCTGCTGTTGCACAAAATGGGGCTCAGCAGTCCCTAAACAACTTGAGGGGTCCCAGCATCTCCTCCCACTTCACCCTCTGAGGCTTGGGCAATGAGCAGGACCTCTTGGCATCAGTCTGCAGCCTGGCAACAAGACTTCCCCTAATGTTTTGCTAAAAGCCACAGGGTCCATGGCATGTAATCTACTGGAACCCACTGCAGCTGATTTCCAAAGCTCCTCATGGAGCCTGGTGCACATTTTGCACTGCTAACTCTGCTGTCATTGCCAGTAAAGGTGCTGTCTCCGGCAGGGCTTGGCAGCTCTGTGATAGGAAAGCTCGCCTTACCCCGAGCGTTGTCACTCGTGTCTGCCCGTGAAGACACAATCGCAATTGATTAGGGAAGGCTTCTTCCCATATAAGCCGCATTGAGCCTTTTGTTCTTTATCTGACAAAGGCATTTGAGAAGGAAGAGGTGAGTGCATGGAGCAAGCTCCGGAGAAGTTGTTAAAGATGCATTGTTATCAGCAGAGGTCTCATTGACATCTCTCTGGTGCTTTGTGTGTCTGTTAGCTAAACAAGGCAGGGATGTAAGTTAAACCTGAGGAAAAAACAACAAACAAGCTGTCTCTGTTTGGTGTCAGGGGAGGCTTTGCCTTGGTTGGGCCAGCTGGAGAACTGTGTAAAATGCAGGACCTCAGCACTGCTGAGAACCAAATCCTCTCTGGTAAGATCCATCGTGCACATGTGCAGGGATGCTCCGTGAGAGGGATCCACATGCCCTGCACAGCTCTGCTCAGACAGGGTAGGAAACTCCTGCCTTCAGGTTCCTCCACGTGCTGCTGCAGTGCTCTCAGGTTGGAGGAGAGCTGAGTACCATCCTCTGATGCCTACGCAGCTGAGAGCCCTGCTGGTTATAGACCTGGCACCAAGCTTGCGAGTTGTATGGTAACGGTGAGGTTGTAGCAGCTAATAGGCTAAGGGTGTAATTTTATCTATTGATTCAAGTAGCAGTCCCCTGTGGAAAGCTATTGCTGTGCAATCTTAAATAAATGAACGCAGGACTTCCTCATGCCCTGCGTGCTGGCTTAAGGAATTCCATAGCTGATTCCCATCCCGCAGAGCCTGTGGGTTGTGCGGGAGAGCCAGGCACTGCGTGAAGCAGTGCCCAGCAGAGATAGAGGCCCTGCTGAAGGTGTTCCAGGGATATTAGCTGTTAGTAAGTATAGACTGATATCTAAGGTGTGGTGAAGAATATCCCAGTGTCCTTGTGCTGCTCTGCAGGTCCTTGATGGGGAAAGTCTCATCCAGTAAGATTCACATGGAAAAGGGCAGGGATAAGTTTGTGCTTTGCTTTACCCAGTGAAGTCTGGCCATCTGTGTTGCTTGCTGTCTTTGTTGGCTTTGGAGTGGTTTATTTTTAAAGTGTCGATGGGACAGAGGGAGCATGAATTAAAGGAGATGCAAGGCAGCGCTCTGAAGGCAGTGACTCCAGCTTTCTCATCTCTGCGCTGCCTCCAGGCTACCCGCAGAGTTTACCTTTGAGCGTGTGTATTTGTTGATAATTTCTCCCTCTCTGCAGAGCTGTTGCTGCAGCCCGGGGGTCTGTTATTTAGCTTTCCTCCCTCGGTGTCCGTGGGGACCCTGCCAGAGAGGTTGCTGGCAGGCTGTATTTCATAAGCAGTACAGGGCACACCACTGACATGGTGTCCACCAGACCTGAACCTAAACATGCGGGCCTGGCTATACCATTAACTAAAGTTCTGATGATGCCATAAATCCTCCTGTAAGCTCTCCTGGCATTGACACAATGGCGTGATGAGGGCAGGAGGGTGTCAGTATATCCCTACCCAAACCTGGAGAAAGGAAGAGCTTGGTTCTGCCTCTTGTAGGAGTCCTCCTTGGGCACAGGCACTGCAATGCAGTACTGCTCTCTGCAAGGCACTGAGAGGCTTCCCAGCGCTGCAGGGAAACATGGGGTTCATCTCTGTCTGCCTGGTCTGGATCCCCAGCTGTCCTCTCCTGGAGGCAGGTCCTGTGTGCTTCTGCAGGCTCAGCTGGGGCTGGAGATTCACACCAAGGAGCAACAAAGCACTACCAAGTTACTGTAGCTTAGAATATCAATTAAAACTGTTGCAGCCTTGTAAGTCCCACTCTGAGACACGTGCTCTGTATTGATAAACAGCTAGGCTTGCCACTAAAATAGCTCTCAAGCCAGCGGAAGTAAATCTACTGTGGAGTTATGGACAGAAACTTGCTGTGGCCGTGGCCAGGGTGCTTCCAGGCTGCAGGGTGGGAGCTCAGTGAGGTTGCTGAGGAGATGAAACCCTTCTGGTGTTGCAGGCACAGGAGTCTGTTGCTTTGGCATGCCGTGAAAAGACCCAGAGAACTAGTTGTGACAAAACTGGTCACACCCGCTGGTTTCCCGTGTGTCGCTATGTCCCATGGCATCACCTCTGCTCCGCAGTCTGAGCTGCCAGGTGGCGCTCCTGGATCAGAGCAACACAGCTATATTTCACTCTGTGGTGACGAATTTGGGGGAAACTGTGGGTTTCAGCCCAACACACGATGAACCTGTTCCTATTTCACAGTGAAGTGGGAGTTCGTTGGCATTGACTGAAAGGTACTGCAAAACTCCCAACAAAGTACCTTGTGTTGTTGGGGTTGGCTTTTCTTTTAAGTCCTTCTAAAAATCCATCCTAATCATAAGGAAATAGTGAAATATTGCTATAAAGCATTGAACTGAATGTTGCAAGTCCTGTTTTTTCACCCCGAGCTATTTGCTGTATCTAGCTAAACCCTGCCATCTGTATACAGTAAATAAAGCTGAAGTCCATCAGCAGCCTTCAGGGTGAGGTTGATGAAGACAGAAGGAACAGGCATGGTCAAAAAAACCTGCAGGAGAGGTAGAGAGCATGAGTGAAGCAGGGGAATGAGAGAAATTCCCCTCGGCCAGGCAGGCAGCAAGATGGTTATTTAGCACCTGGGGCTGTTACTGTGATCCTTCACAAAGAAATGAGCTTAAACCACAACCTTAACAATTACCTCCAGTGCAGTAGCAATCTCAGGGCCTGTATGTACATATCCTTTTATGCCCAGTATTTGTTCCCATAGGTATTTACCCAATCTATAAATGTATTAATGGGTCTAATCTTAACACGCATCCAGAGATATAATGTGAGATGGGCTTTTTTTCCCTTTAACAAAGATGAAGGTTTTATATAGACGGAGAAAAGAGAAGGGAAGTGAAATGTTCAGTGACTAATGATCCTCATCAATATTCATGAGAGACGGTATGCATTTCGAGATTTAAAATAAAGGAAGGAAGAAAGAGAGAAAGGAATTGACTTCTTTAGAAGCTAAATGAAATATTTAGGTTGACCTGGAGATAAATATGCCAGGTCTTTGTTGCCATCAGCTTAGACCAGCATTGAATTGAGGAGCTTTCAAAGAGAAGCAGGGGGAGCGGAGCAGCCGGTGGAGGTTTCTGGAGATGGTGAAGACAGCATTGTGTTCAGTGCCTTGCAAACGGGGAGGCAGCCCCAGGGAATCTTTGCTTCAAGCCAACTACAGAGGAGGGATGGAAGAGCAGCAATGGGGTTTGTCCCCAGCACACCAGCACCGAGGCTGGGAGCAGACCTGGGCTGTCCCAAGTGAGTCCTTTCATGCACTGTCCTCAGAAGAGCTGCTGTCTTCGCAGTCATTCCTTGCTGCAAGGCTGCCCTGCTTGGGAAGGGGCCCTCCTAAAGCAGTGGCTCAGAGGATGCAGTGGACAGTGACAGAGCCAAAGGTGCTGCAGGGCAGATCTGGCTGGCAAGGACCGGCTCTAGCACAAATGAATGGCTCCTTCTGCAAGTGTTCATCGATGGGTTCCTCCCTGCTGCAACTGGGCTGGCTCTAGTTGGGTTACACCCAGGAACACCTGTTATACTTCTGTGGAATATATTTCTCTGTACTATTGTTTTCTTCCTTCCTCTCCCTTCCTGCCTGTGGTTCCCTCCCTGTCCTTCCTAAAGCAGAAAATCGCTGCAAGTATACCAAACTTGAAGAAGAAATTTTAAACCTCCCCCAACACTTGAAAATAGATGGGGGAAACTTGATCCTTCGCCACTTCGTTATGTGGTGGGCAGAAGGAAAGCCTCTGCAGAGAAAACACCAGAAATGTGGGTTTGTTAGAAGGATGTTGCTCCACATTTGCAGCAGTGTTGGTGGAGGACAAGATCACCAGGATCCTAATAACCTGATTTAATTGCTGAAAGAGCACAGCAGGCCTGGAAGAAAGGCTTTCCCCCAGCCTTCTGTATTTCTCCTCTTCTAAATCCTTTTCTGCAGGTTGCCCTTGTCTCCTCTCCAGCAGCAGCTTCCAGAGCTGCTCCTTCTCATTTCCGTGCCATCCCTTTCCCCGAGTGACAGCTGTCCCACCCCCACCAAGGTCGCTTGCCCTTGAGACCATCTTTGATCTGTGCCCTGATAGAAGGGCCGAGTATTGACTTTGGCTTCAGCTTCATTAAGAAGCAGCCTCATTTGTCAACTTGTTTGTTTCGATAGCTGCTCAGGAACCGCGGGGCCCACAGCCCCCCCGTGCTGAGTCGTGGCATTATTCCAGAGCCAGCTCCCTTTGTGAGGGTGTGCAGGCAAGGTCACTGCAGGTGGCCTTGCACCATCCTCTCCTCCCCATTAATCGATGTCACGGAGCTCCTGAGCAAGGTTATATCCAGCCTGCCTGCTGCTGGGAGGCCTCTGGAAGGAGTCTGGGTGCTGTGAGGAGCTGTGCATGGGTGCGTGCATCTGCAGTGCTCCCACTGGAAAGGCTGGGGGGGCACCGGGGTCCTCTCTGCTCCTGCTGAGCTCGGACGTGAGGTCTCAAGTGAGCTGTCGTGGTGACATCCTTCCAGAGGTGCTGTACAGCTGGTTGCATAAGGAGTGTGAGTAATGAAGACTAATTTCTCTTGTCAGTTGTCATCAGGTAGCACATCTGCCAATAATACCTTCTGGTTTTAATCCAGATGGTCAAACGAGGTTAATCAAATAAGTTACCCAGGCTTTTTTTTTTTTTCTTCCTGTTGGTGGTTGAATAATGCATTGACAGGCATTGGGATGCAGTGCCTGACCTCTCCGGGAATCACCTCCCAGTGTTGCAAACCCCCTGCAGCATCTGCTGGAGCAGGGTGGGACCTGAGTCAGTGGCAGGGTGCAGAGACCACCAAGTGGCATAGGCACTGTCTGCCATCCCTCCAAAGGAGTATTTTGGTGGGAATAGTCCTTCCCTGAAACCATGTGAGATGACTGAAGCTCTCAGTCATCCCGCGGCTGTTTTGGAATGGGTTGCTGACAGCTTTGGAGAGGAAAGGCAGAGAGGACCACGGCGGTGCAGGAGAAACATCTCTCAGCTTAGCTTCAGAGCAGAAGGAAGAGGCTGTGCTGCTGAGGACAGATGGCTGCGGCACAGCGTGTTTCCAGACCTATCCGACCTTGTGTAGGAGAAGCAGGCAAATACAAAAAGCCAGATTTCACTGAACCAGCAGCTGAGGTGCAGTTTCCCTGAAAGTCCGCTCTCCCCTGCCTCTCTGTCCTTGTGGAGACAGCTCACAATGCTGCGTTGCTCTGGAGCAGGGAAGCAGCAAGGGGCTGCGCCTCTGCTGGCCAGATGCTGAAGCATCAGCCCTTGGTGCCCACTTGGTGGAAAGCAGCTCATAAACCTGATGCTCTGAATCTGGGTTGTGCTGCAGGGGTTAAAGCTCTTTTGGTGCTAGCTGTCCTGGGTATGGTGGCATTTCTGACAGCAAGAGGGAGATGAGGGAGATGTTCTCAGCTGTTGCCACAGGCATTTTGCTTCAGCAGATCCTGAGGTAATAAGGCATTGGTAATTGCAGCTCCACGTGGGCTGTGGTGTGACCAGCACCAGCCTCTGCAGCCCGGGGAGCAAAGCTGGGAAGGATGCTGATGGTGGCAACAGGAGTGGCCCAGGGACCAGAGAACAAAGGGAGAGGCTGGGGGAGGTGAATTTATATAGTCTAGAGGAAGCTCGAGGGGAGACACGACCAGAGTCTATAAATACACACAGCACGAGAAACAAAGGGAGGAAATTATTCATGGCCTCAGAAGGAGGGAGGACAGGGAGCTGTGCCTCAAGCAGAGGCAAGAAAAGTTTATTCTGGGTCTTACATGGAAGGAGAAAGGCGTTCAGGGCCAGCCAGCCAGTGTGGACAGGGTGTCACCACTGCTGTGCTCTGTTCCCCTCAGAGCCTTCTGAATCCAGCTATCCCTGCCCAGCTCAGCTGTGTGGCAGCAGAACCTCGCTCCCTCCCTGCCAGCCATTTGTGCAGGCATCTGGCCCCAAGCCATGCCGGGGAAGGTTTGCTCAGACCGATGGGGAAGCGGTTGGGCTTACAGCTCGGCAGCACGCTCCCCTCGGACAGGAGCGCTCGCCTCTGCTGGGTGACAGTGATGGAAGCCCGTAGCCCTCGGCGCCGTGGCTCATTGCTAGTCATCTCTCCAATGAATAATACACCGGCCTGAATATCTGTCTGCATGCATCTTCCTTTCCTATAGGGTAATTTAATGTTATCTTTGGGCCTCCTGCTCCTGAGATGAAGAGATTACTTGAAACCTGCAGCCCACAACCACAGCCATTGGTTTCAAACGTCATTAAGTTTCATTATAACAAATAAACACTGCAATGACATTTATAAGTTACCGGAGAGCACAGAAACACAAATATGAAGCAGATAAACTGCATTTGATCCAAATAATTACTGCAGGCAATATCAAGCTTGGGCTGAGCTGGCAGCCGGGTGCCGAGTAATTTATAGGAGTCCGTAAGGCACTGTGTTGCACGTTGCTTCTTAAAAATTATTATGATGGTTATGTGTCTGCCTCTGAGGCCTTAACCAGGTTACGTCCCTGCCTCGTCGCAGGCAGGAAGCTTTCCCTCAAGTCAGAAAGGGAGGCAGCGCTGGCTAACCTCACGGCTGTTACCCGTTTGGGGACTCTCCTGTGCCTGTTCCTTGGAATTTCAGCCTGAGGAGAGACCCGTGTTGGGGTTTTGCTGTGGATGGACGTGCAGAAGAGGCTTTTTTATTATTTTTTCCTGGAGGTTTCTATCCACAACTGTGGACTCGTGAGGTTTCAAGAGGGGGGATTCTTGGACATAATTTTGCATTGTAAGGGAGCGTAATATTACACTAATCAATTTCCCTTCTTTTTGACTCCCAGCTTTACACTACCTGCTCTCAACTCCAGGCAGGGAATCCTCTACCAGTAAACCAGATGGAAAAACATCTCCCCCCCAGAAAATCCCTGAGTGAAAAACGGTTCTGCTGTCGTGCTGGTTGTGTGAGCTCTCGCCAAGCTTTGCCTCACTGCGTACAGGAGGGGGTTTGTCCGCTGCAGGGCAGCTGGGGAGAGAGCACATCATCAGCTGAGCGAGCCACGTGGAGCTTGGCAGGGGATGGAGAGCTTCCTCTGTCCTGCAGGCATGGCGCTCAACCCAGGAGGGGGTTCAGAAGCAGCTGGGTTTATTGATGAGCATCTCTCATTACCTGCTAATTAACTCAGCAGGTCAGAATGTGCTCATCTCCTCTTGGACTGGGGTTTTGCACAAGCAAGCCATTGACTCTGCAGTGGTGACCATTGAAAGGGAGCCGGTAAAAAACAAACAGCAAAGCCTTGTGTATAAATACATTTGAGGTCCCTTCTAACATAGTCCCAGCTCCTGCGGCAGCGAAGCAGGGCAGTCACAGTGACAGCAGTGCTCAGTGCCATGTCCGTTTGCCACTGCCAAGGGTGCACATGATGGAGCAGTTGCAGGGCTATAAGTATTGACTGAGTTCATGTTTCTGCTCTCTTTTTGTGGAGCTTGGTTGCATTGGGTAAATCCCAGTCAAAATCAGGACTTGGCTGTTGTAGGCATTGGTGCCAGTCACCACTCTCCTCCATAACACCGGGTTTTCCCCTGAAAATGCCATTCGTCCCTCCAGGCTGGGGGATAAGTGCACTCTTTAGGCATTCCATGGGTCTAGGGGTACTGTGGCAGCAATGGTTTTCAGGGAAGGGAACAATTTTTCTTAGGCCTTCATGTATAGATAGAAAAGTGCGTGAGTTTTAAGCACCTTCGTTGGGTAGCAAGGATAGCCATGTGCACAAAACATTTCCTGCGCGGCTGATGCTCTGCTCAAATCTGTTCATCACAGCATCTCCTATCTTCTCTTTTCCCCCACATCTATTTTTTTTTTGTGTATTGCATGTGCTTAATTTTAGAGTTGAAACAAATTATTCTAAAGAACAGCCTGAATATGAATGCTGTGGTTTTTTGTTTTTTTGTTTTTAAAAAAAAAGAAGAAGAAGAAAGTGCACATATTTACAATCATTTCCGCTCGGAAAAATCCAAACAAACAATAATTACAGCAGAAACCTGCTAATTCTCACTCCACTTCATCGTTAGACTTGCTAATTCACGCAGCACAACCTGAAGCAATCTCGCCCTGCTTCTCAGCTCAGCTGAACAGCAGGGAGCTAGAAAGAGTCCTCAATGCCTTTGTAATATCACAGGGCTGGCTGGGCTGGCCAGGAGCCCCCAGAAGCAACACACTCTAAGTTTCTCGTAGAGAGTTCCTTCTCAATATTTCATTGTGAGGCTTGCAGTTTGGAATAGAAGGTGGAAGACGGGAGGAGAATCATGCAGTAGTTTTGGTATTAAAAGTCTGCATTTTCTGTTCTGAAGTGATTCTTCATTTCGTATTTCTCTCTGCTACTCAAAGCGTTTGATAACTGATTGTGAAAGGCAAGGATGGAAGCGAAACATCGTGCAACCCAGGGCAAGCTCTTTGGTCTGATTTTCCGCCCTGTAGACTGTACAACTTCCCGCTTCTGCTCTTTGTGGGAGCTGAGCCAGGCTTTGAAATCTCCAAATCATTTGTGAAATGGATTATACATCCTTCTGGTTGTCCTACAGACAAGTGTCCTGCATGCCCTCTAACTAGAGGATGAGACAAGATTTATGGGGCTGTATTTCAAGAGAGCAGCCCCGACCTGGGAGCAGAGGGTAGGCTAAGGTAAGGTACACCCACCTTGACTGGGTGTAAGCCAGGGCTGAGACATATCAGGTCACATGGGATAAAATCCTAAAGTTTTTTTATAAAATCCTAAAGGATTTTATCAGGAAGATTTGGGGAGTGCAGACACTTTGGGCGTTAGCTGTTATTTCAGATGGAAAAGTCTCTTTTTCTCTTCTGTGCATTAAAGCGGTGCTTGTAGGGAGTTCACTCTCTATCTGTGCAAGGCTCCTGCAGCTGAGCATCTGCTGACCCCTCAGCAAGCTCCGCTGGTCAGCTGCACGTGGTGTGAGCATCAGGAAAGCATCCGTAGGTGCCAGGAGAAAGCTGGCTTGGCAGGGGGTACAGAGGCATCACCTCTTCTTCTCACAGCTCCCTCCCTCATGTGTCGGTACGGCTGCTGTGGAGCCGTGCCAGGACAGCTACACCTTGACAGAAGAGCAAATGGTAATTTATTATTCCCCTCGGGAGCACTGATAACTAAACACTTCGTGGAGTCGCTGGCAATTTTCAGCCGGAGCTGGAGCCTCCAGGTGGATCAATGGGAGGAAATCTCTTCCTCTCTGCTAACAAGAGCAAGACAGGGCGCTTTGCACTGTGTATGCACCTCTCCTTTCTGCTGTTAGCTTTGGTTGTGCAGTGAGCTCTGCCCCTTGCAAAGCCTCCCTGCATCCCCTGCCGTAGGAGTGAACCAGCTCCGAGGCAGCCACAACAAGGATCCTGCAGCATGCTGGCCCCAGTGGCAAAATGCCACCTAATACAGTTTGCTGCTTCTATCTCCAAGCCAGCAAAAGTCCTTCGCACCTCAAAGCTCATCTCTTTCTTTTTTTCCCAGCTCCGTTAGCTTGTCTAACAGAAGATAACAGTTCTTCGTACGGGCCCTGCTTTATCTGGGCAGCAGCTATTTGCCAGGTTGTTGGAGCAGAAGGGCCAGGAGCCACATGTCCTGCACCTGAATATTCAGTGCAATCTAGTCCCTAAGGTCACCTGAACATTGCTTTTTGGAAACAGCTTATTTTTCCTTCCTCGATGCAGCCCATTAGTTTGTTTTCTATCAGCGCAGCTACCAAGAACAGGCATTTAATCTCACAAGAGGTAATTCTCAGAGCTGGTGCTGGGAGGAGGTTGCCAATAAATATCCCTCAGTAAGTATACTCTTACACCTTTCCCAATTGGTAGCTAATAACAGAGCAGACGATGACATTTAAGCCCTTTCTGCATGGCTGATCAAACTACTCACAGTGACTTTGAAAGCAGTATTGGGATTTCGTGTGGGTATCAAAGCAAGTGCAATACTCGATAGTTCAGATCTCTCGCCTGTGTGACTAATAGACAAAAAGATTCTAAAAGGTCTAATATCTTATTCAGAATTTCTTTGTCTCCTGTTTGAAGCTGCTTAGTGGACACAGTGGGATGCTGATGTTTCTTCTCTAAGCAGCATTAGGGAAATATCTGACATCACTGCACGATGAGCTCAGGCTGGCTTGGAGCTGGGAGGCAAAGGGTTACACTGAGGCAAAGCTGACAAGTTGAGCATTGTCCCCAAACTCCACACTGGCACCCTCACCTGGCATGGGTTTGGTTTGGCTTTGCAGCCCCTCCATTGCTGTGCTCACTCCAAAGGGAAGACGGGTGACACCTCTCTGGCGGGTGAGCAGGGACCAAGCCCAGCTCCCTGCCTGGCGCCCATGGCCACAGGAGAGGGGGCATAAATAGCTCCAGGTCCTGGCTGGCCTGCAAGAAGTAGGCTACACTTGCCTTTCCGCACAGCTGATTCATTCGTTGACTGGGAGGTGTTTTTTTTCCTTCAAATTGAATAATTCAGCAACATCAGGAGTACTGAAGCCACGTGAGCTGGACTTGCGTAGTCAAACTAAAAAAGGCCAAACTGACAATTTTGTTCAAGCAGATTCCTCTTCCCCATCCTCCTTCACCCCCCCCACCCCCCCCAGGGAAACAAAATAAAATAACAGAAAGCATTATGCAAGTGAGGAGCTCAAGCTACGGTTAATTTCCTCCCAGGAAGCAGCAGAGAAGTGCAAGACATGTCTCTGGCCGTCACCAGCAAGTGACCCTCCCTCGGGGGGCTGCTCCAGGTCTCCTTGCCCCAGATTGCATGCATAGCTTCACTGGTGGGATTCAGCTGCTCCTGCCTGGGGAGCTCCTCTGGAGGTGCAAGGAGAGCTTGTCTTGGTCCCTGGCTGGGGAAATCCTTGGGGATGCTTTCCATGGGCACTGCACTGGGGGGGACCTGGAGACAGGCAAGGTGGTAATGAGGGACCGTGGCGTCCGTGCAGCTCTCCCTGCTCATGCCATGCTTCCCCGTGACTGACGACTCCTGAGAACACTGTAAATAATGTACCGCTTTTGTCTGCTTGCCTTTCCTAGCCATCTAAAAATCAATACAGGCATGTGTTTTAAAGCGTGATGGGCCTTATGCAGGGAGTCTGTTGTCCTTGGCTCCCAGAGGAGGACCCATCTGCATGAGCAGAACCAACGCATTTGTCCCAGGATCGATACCAGGAGCTGCATGGGGCAGGTGTGGAGACAGTTTCCCGTCAGCCATCCTGCCTTCCCAGCCCTGCTCCTCAGACAGCTCCAACTTCAGGCATCGTGTTGTTGTCCCGGAGCAACCAACCCTGTGATGGGCTGAAATGCCATGACTTCTAGGCAGGTGCTTGGTGGTGTGATGCCCTGACATCCCAAAGAGGGGCCTCCTGGTGTAGTGCTCGGCCTTCAGCTCCCCGTGCACTGAGGCAGGCCAGCCCCGTGCTCGCCACACATCCTGCAGCTCCACACCAAGGGCAGGATCAGCTCCCAGCCTGGTGGGACAAGGGCAACGTCCCTCAGTCACCCCCAGTCATTTCTAAAAAGTTACATCTTTACCAGGCGCTTCAGAGGCCTCCTTCACCACTTCCATCCCCTCTTCAACAAAAAGAGATAATTCTTTTCAAAACACAATGAAAATTCAAAGCTCCGCTTACATAAAAGGAGCCATGGTGTCTCCGTTTCTAATGAGTCATTGTTCCCGCTCTAAGTCCCTTGCTTCTTATTACAATACTCTCTTCTCTTGGGTAATGAAAATTTAACTATCTGCTGTTCCCACTTGCCTCCTCTCTTCTTGCAGCACATTGTCTGCAGGCAGGCCGGTTTTTACACAGGAGGCTACAAGTTGAAATAATTCAGGCAAGAACTCTTGCAAACAGATTGGAGTCTTCAGAGGGCTTAGAAAGCCAATCACTGCTCTGGGCCTTGGTGGTGAAGGAGCTTCAAGGTCCTGCTCTGTCATGGATGGCCTTGATGGTGTCCTCGTGCAGGTGCCTCCCTGAATCCTCTGGGTTGTAAAATGGGATTTGGGATTTGGGTCCTTCTCACGACGCGGGGCACTGGGACTCCTGGAAATGCTGCGTCAGTGGTGGTGTGATTTCCCTTGGAAATCACAAACATAATAGCCTCAGCTTTTGTTTGAAAGAACAAGGCAACGTTAGAGAGAAACACTGAAAAGCAGGAGCCACAGGTGCAAAATCCATTAAGGAAATATAAAGAGTTCTAAAGTGGTTCTCTTTTCTCTCTCTCTTTCTTTCTTACACTTTTATGACATGCTTGTGACTTCATAAGGCCCCGCTTGTGATTTTTGAAAGCAGGGTTAGCATTACTGCCTGCTCGCTGTTCGCAGTAGGTCCTTTATTCTCCGTTTTGTTCCTGGCATTTAGGATTACAATAGCTGCAGAAGTGCCCCCTGCTTTTGTTTTAGAGAGACTTCCTCCAGGAAGGCGGGAGGAGACCACAGGGCCAACCAAAGCAGCTCATGCTGTAGGCTGGGGCTGTAAACAGCTCCTCAGGGTGCAAAGCAAAGCCAGCAGGCAGGAGAAGATGAGACTCAGAGATCGATTCCCTGCACCTTCTCTGGCACCAAAGCCCCCCAGCAGCAGACCGCCCTGCTGCTGACAACCTGCCCTGGCAGGCTTCAGCTTTGCCATCACACTGGAACATGGCCAGAAGGCAGGGTTAGCATCACATCTGCATATATGTTTGCTTTTTTTAAAGGGGAAAAAAATATCAACAATGAATTCAGAGTCCTAATATTTGCTTCTGCTCAGTGCATCTCCCCTGAAAAGCAGAAGACACGTGTGGATGCTCGGGAGGGGAGGAAGAACCAGTGCCATGCTTCTACCCGTGGTGCTTGTTGGAAGTTGAGCACCTGTGGGTTTGTTTCGCCCTTTGAAAGTCTTCCATTCTTCTTGAAAAAAGGAAAACGAGGTGTGGAAGCAAACTGGCTCTCTAGGCTGGGCTAAGGTGGTGGAGATGTCTCCTGGAGGCTGGAAATGGGGAGCTGTGGGCATTGTGGAGGAGCAGGGTGCTTCCAGTGAGAGCGGTGTTTGGTGGCTTGCCCACACGTTCTGTGGTCTTAATTCCAGTCTCTGCAAGGATTTGAACTGGGATTTGGTATAAATTTAAGACGGTTGTTTTTTTGTTTGTTTGTTTGTTTGTTTGTTTGTTTGCTACTGCCCTTTTTGGTGTCCAGGAAGTGTATGGAAAACCTCTGGAAAATACATCTTCTTGTGGACCCATAGCATTGTGTGATGATGAAACGTTCGTTTTGTTTTGTTTTGTCCTTGGAGTCACAGAACCCTGCTCTGAAGCCAAAGCACCGACAAACTGAAGTGTCTCAGTGCTTCTTGTAGATGAAACCACTCAACCTGCATTTGTAAATCATCCTTTCCCAATTTCCCCCTTCTCAGCTATTTTCTGTCAAGTGTCTTATCTCCCTTAAAACTTTTCTGCAAATTACTTGCTCCTTTGACATTAAGATATAAGACTGCTGAAAGCTGTAACGTGAACAGGTCTCTGATCTTCCAAACCCAGTTAAACCCAGTAATCAGACTTTAAGCTGATTTGAAAGTGAGTCAAGCTCTGCCTTTTGGTACCTTTTTTTTTTTTTTTTTTTTTTTTAGCTTTTTTATCTCTGATTTAGGGAGCAGTGATCCTGCTGTGGAGCAGGGAATGGGCCAGGTAATGCTCTTAACGTCCTTACCCTCTTCTCTCCTCTCCTGTGACCAAGGCTGAGCCTGTAACATTTATAGCCAAGATGGAGCCTTGGACTAAAAAGGGTTTCAAGTGACAATTTTTCACACTGAAAAAACAGAGGGAAGGAAAAGACAGGAGACATATGCCATGTTCTCGCTCTAATTTTCCATGGTCATCAGCTGCTCTCTAAGACAGATCAAGAAAGGAAAAAGAAAAAAAAGAAAAGCGGGAGGGGGGGAGGCTTCATTTCCAACAGCAATTACCAAATGAAACCTCTGCTTAATGGACATTTTCAGAGGGCATGGACACCACTTTGTGTTTCTGCTTTCTCATTACGACTCTTGCAGCTCCCAGCTGACAACCTGATAATTCTTACCGATAAAACAATCTTTTTTGGTTATTACTGCGTTCTGGCACTGTCCCTGCTTGCCCGGCTTGCCTTGAGAATTGTCAAGATTACGGAGTGAGCCGTGAAAACATAGTTAGCGGGTGGAAAATAAAAAAATATAAAAAAGGCAAAATGCTCACTTTTTTCTGCTTCCTTTCCTAATTTTCTCTCTCCCATCCCTGCTTTTCCTATTATTTCAGTAGCACCTGTCCTTGTGAGTCTGAATAGAATATAGAGCTGATTAATGTTTCCTATGAAGTTTCTAAATCCCAGTTCAGAAGAGCAAGAGTTTCTGCTAGTGTTGGAGGCCCACGTGCCTTGCAGCATGTGGCATCTCCTGAGGCTGCTGGTGTGGGGTACCACTCTGCAGCAGACCCATCCTGTTGAGCATGCATGACCGTGACCTACTGGAGCACTGGTGATGAAAATCAGACTTCTCTGCAAGTATGTGGGTGCTGGAGGGGATGGGGCTCCTGAAATCCCTGGGAATATGGTGCTTGACATGTTCCTGGATTTGCCAAGATATTCGGAGAGCTTTTTAACCAGTTGTATATACGTGGGTAGAAATCCAGAAAGGATGCCTGTGCTCCTTCCTGCACATCTTCAGCTGGCTAGGAACACGTTTAAGTTAAGCTGCAATAAATTAAATGAAATATAAGCATTCACATGGGGGCTTACATTGGTTTAACTGCACGAGTTAGAAAATGATTGAGCTTTGCAGTTTTGCCCTGTAGGCAATGCCTAACAACTCATTTGAAAACAAGTTTAGTTGCAAGAACTTGTGTCACACTTAACCTTGGTTTAGGATTAATCATCAGTCAATGATTAAATTGAGTTAATGTAAATTAGGATTGAATTGATTTAGGGTGGTTCGCGTGGAGACTGTCCTGGTTTTAACACATTGATTTTAAAGAGCAACTTTTTCTGCAGCCCGGCGCGACACAGCATATTGAGCTGCCGTTCAGTTGGCGGGTGTGGGCTTCTTGTTCTGTGCCTGTTTCAGGGCGATAATTCACACGCAGCAAGGCTCCTGATCTTTAAAACCTCCAGGGCAATACAGCGAGTTGCAATCCAGTCAGTGCACTCTCTCCCAACTTCTCCCGTTTCAGATCTCTCCATATCCAGAGGAAGAGTGGGACTTTAAGCACTGGTAAGCCAGCAGCACTTCTCAGATGCTCATCAAATAGCTAACACAAAGGAGACCCCAATGAGCAGATATTGGATTGATGTATACTGATAATTGAATACATACTGAATTGCCTTTGCATTTAAGGCCTTCCAGCATCAGACAGCAGCACTACATCCATGTGCTAACACTCAAGCTGTCTCTCTAAGATAGCCCACATTTGGTTTAGGGATGCTTTGCCAGCATTTGTTCTTGCTTTTGCACCATTTTCTTTGCAAGACACGTGCCCAGCCTGCATCGAACACCAGAGGTGGGCTGCATATGGGCACCTGGGTTTGCACCTCATCTGGCTGGAAAGTGAAGCACTTGTTCTGGGGAAAAAAACAGAAGGACTTGACACTTGGAATGGTTTTCAGTCATGACAAAGCCAAGGAATTATGATGGATTTCAAAGAGAGAAAATAAAGCATAATGCCAGCACTTAGCACACCCTGATGTGAAATAGGTTACCATGAATCAGCATGCTTTTTGTGGAAAATGAGAAGTTTCACCTCCTCCGGAGGTGTGAGACATCTCAGCCATGGCAGGAGATGTCCTGGGGGCTTCAAACTGTTACTGCCTCCTTCAGGGTGTGGAAATGAGAAGAGAGCCGTGCTAAACCACTGCATTTGGGGGTTGTCATCCCTAAGAGCTTGGCTGCTTAGCTTTGTGTGTCTTGTGAGACTGAAGCTGAAACTTCAGCAAACGGCAGTGCTGAAGCAGGGCTGCTGCGTCCTTTCATCCCCTGATGTGCGTGAAGCCCCTGACACGTACCAGAGGGTCGCACTGGGGGCCTGGGAGCAGAGGGGAGAGCAGCAGGCAGATCTTCTGAGTTGCTGTGGTTTGTAGCAGGTTCTCAGCTGTGCATCCTGGTTTAAGGGAGTGCATGAAGGGGAAGAGGAGAGCAGAGGACCGGTGTCCCCTTGTAATACAAAATATCACTGGTTCCTGAGAGCCTGCTGCTCTTCTGTCCTTAGATCATGACAGCTCCAGTACAGTAGTTGCTATCCTGAATGACACGATTAGAGGAAGTGCCTGGCACCTCTTTGCCAGGGCTTTTTTAATTCATTGTAAATATTTTGGAACCCACCCCTGGCAAACTGACAGCCTTGTCCCTCTTTCTCGCCTCTCTCTCCAGGTCAAGCATCTTCCTTCACGCAGCAGCCCCAGGACCAGGTGGTGATTGCTGGGCAGCCCGTGACACTGCTGTGTGCCATCCCCGAGTACAATGGCATCGTGCTGTGGATCAAAGACGGACTTGCCCTTGGAGTTGGACGGGATCTCTCAAGTAAGTCATGGCACTGCCATCCTGGGGCAGCAGAAGCTGCTTGTGTAGAGCAGATCATTGCTACCCCCCACCCCAAAGTCATAATTAATTAAAAAACACTATAAGGGTAATAGATATTTTGTTTAAAGAAGACCTCTTTTTAAGGAAAAAGAAAAGAAATGCTTAGAGCAATTGAAAGCTGGCTTCAGTTTCTCTTTAACAGCTTCAGAACAAATATTTGTTTTGAGAATAATGAGTGTTTTCATTTGAACTGCAAAACCCTCCAGCTAGCCCAAACACAAGTGTCAAAACTTGGAATAAACAAAAACTTTTATTCCTGCTCGAAGCTAAACAGTTGGTCTCCCACAGGTGTGACCTTTGGAAAGCCTTGCTTTGGTTTGGGTTGGCTTTTCGAAACAAATGTCCTGTTTCCAAAATGCCGTCTGAAATGCTTCATAAACATTGAAAGTGCCTCTTTTGGCATTCTCAAAACAAAAGCCTTTGCTTTGGATAAACGTATTTATTGAGATCCAGTAGAGCCCACAAGCACTTGTGGCTTCCTTAAGCTGTACGTCTGGCAAATTACAGTTTGGTCACAAAATTCCCCAGACTTCTTGTTATTTAATCCTACGCGTGCATTGTGATGAATGGCTTTACTGCACCTGGAGAAGCCTGAAGCAAATGTGGAGAAGGGATCCAGTTTAGTCCATATATTTTGCTGATTTTTTTTTATATTCCCCAAAACGAAGGGGAAATGGGCATTCAAGAGTCGGAAGCCTGCGAGGGCACCGAGCCCTTGCAGGGACTGTGCAGAGCCTGGGGAAGCTCCAAGAGTTTGCAGCACATCAAGCAGCAGCAGCCAGAAACCAGGGGAGGAATCAGGTTTCTTGGTCTCCAGGGACCCTGCTCTTCTCTCAAGTGCAATGCCTGCTTTTTCCTTTTTTTTATTTGCTTGTTTGTTTGTGGTGTTTTTTGTTTTTTGTATTTTTGTTTTTTGTTTTTGTATGTATAATTACTCATTTCTCAGACTTGACTGAGTGAGCAGTCCCCTCTTCAAATGTTTTTCAAAGCTCAGTGCCACAACTTTTCCATACATTAGAGAGCTGATCTCTCCCTACAAGACCTTGCAACATGGACGGGTGACAACAGCTCCACTGAAGTACGTGGCTCATGTGAATGACTTCCACAATTAACAGAGCTGGGGCTGCTTTAGCAGGAGGAACTGCCAGCTTGCACGATACCAGCTCAGCCAGTCATCTAATTAGCTAAATACAAACAAACCCATCATTTGTATTTCTCGCGGTTCAGGAGAGCAAATCCTGCTGTTGATAGCTTGCGAAACAACAAAAACACGAGAGTGTGCCAGGCTGCCTACAGTCCCCAGCACATTAATCACCAGCAGGCGGAGGGATGCGCTGATGGCAGCATCCTTCCCGGCCCTGTCGGGTGTCTCGCTGACCCACGTGAAGGGAGACCCCTGCCCAACCTTTACACAGACCTAATAGTGGAAATATCTCGGGGTTTCAACCCAAGTATGTGTGTAAAAATCTGGTGTAAGGAATTCGAGATATGCTGTGGCATGGCTTGCAGGAGCCAGAGGTGGCAGAAGAGCTGGCCCCGAAGCATGGGCTGTGCTTGCATCCTGGTGAGCAGCCCCAGTAGCAGGCTGATGTTCGCACGGTGACTTTTAGCTGTCGCATGGCTTTGCAAGGATGGCCCAAGGTCAGGTTTGGCCCATCTCACAGCCCAGCAGAAGCCTTGCTCCACCTGCAGCTGGGCACGTCGCCCCTCTGAAAATAGAGGCAAACCCCGGGCTATGCAAATCCCGTCCTTTTTCTAGGGATTTCAGCTTAATGCTCCTCATCAGTGCTTCCTTTCTGAACAGCTAGGTCAAAACCTGCAGTCTTCCTGAGCTTTGGGAGGCCTCTGTCTGTTTGGGCTGGCTGCCATGGAGGGGATGAAGCTACTGGTGTGATGGGAAGGCTGGGGCTCTACCCCCACATTGTCTGCCCTTCATTTTTGGGCTTCTCTGACTCATGCTTTGCATCCAACAGGCTACCCACGCTATCTGGTCGTAGGAGACCATCTGTCTGGAGAGCATCACTTGAAAATCCTGAGAGCTGATCTCCAAGATGATGCTGTCTATGAATGTCAGGCCATCCAAGCAGCCATCCGATCCCGACCTGCCCGGCTGACTGTTCTCGGTAAGTCCAGGCTCACCATCACTCGGAGCTTATTTGAGGGTTTTCTGTCCTCGCGGATGCAAAATGTTGTGTTGTTAAATCAAGATGACTGGAAAAGAGCCCACTGTGAGAGTAATGCTTTGTGATTTCAGGAGCAAAGGAAGGTGTTCACGGAGCAGAGCATTGCTGGGATGGGCATGGTGTTTGGTACTGCAGCTCCAAATCCAGGTGCCCCTTCAGGAGGGCATGTACACAAATTTAAGGCCATGAGGGGTGTCAGTGGCATCAGCGCATTATGCTGTGCCCTGGCTGTGATGTTGTTGTGTGCAGGACCAGGAGGAAAAGTTGGTTTTCCTACTGGATCTCTTATCATTGTGCACTTGTTGGAGATTAATCTTTCCCATGAGCAGCACAACAGGATGGAGCATGGGACTGCAAACAGGAGGCTGCTCCCAGCATCTTACAAAGCCCCTTGTTGTGTGGGAGCTGGAAAAGGGGCTTTGTTGACAGGTTGGAAAAGTGTGTTGGGTGCTTTTCAGGAGTGCTGGGAAAAGGCAGGCTGGACCAGTGAAACTTCCCAGTATGGATGTGGCTTCAGAGAAATGAATGCAAATGTTGTTTTTCTTGAAAATCCTGAACGTAAAACAGTGTTTTCTGTCTATATTGCTTCCAGATATATATCCTGATTATTGAAGTCCAAAGTGAAAGTATTGACGGTTTTTAGGTTTGTTAAAATTAAAGTTTGGGTTTGTTTTGTTGGTGCTGTTGTCATTTTCTTAGTTAATTTTGGGGGGAAAATACTGTAGGATGCAAACCAAGAGTTTTAGTGGCTTTAGTCAGCTCAATGCTAATTAGTGCTAAGCAGCCAAAGAAGCGAATTAAAGATGGAGTGTTGGATGCAGGCATACCTCACAGGAGTCCGTGCACCGCCAAGAAAACGAGCTGTAACTTTGGGTTTGTAGTATCCCCTCCATTTGATCTTCTCCCTGTGCCACCGTGCACAGCTCCCTGTCCCCAAACCCCCCCCAGCCACTGCCTCCTCCCTCCCTGCCCCCATCGATGATGATGATTTCTGTTCGATCCAGCCTTCTGCTCCGTGAACTTTTCTCAGCAGCTCCGAGTTCTGACATGCATCCCTACGTGAGCAAAGCCTGGAAATAAATGGGAGAGTGGCACAGGGCTGCCGGTGAGGCTTCTTCAGTCACCATCAACCTCCGCAAGCTGTGCCGCCTTCCCTTCCCTCACCAGGGCTGCCACCTTCTGCTGCGAAGTCGGAAGACGTTGCTGGAGCCAGACAAAAGAAATAATGTTATTTAATTAGAGCTAAAGATTTCAAAACTAATTTAGTCCCAGGGTGCACAGGCGTACGTCAGTGCTCTGAGCTGCTGCGGAGCATTGATTGAGCAGAGAGATGTTTTTGTGGATCAAAAGGAAATCGTTATTATCTTTGGGGTTATGGAATGTGTTGAATAGATGGTAGTTAATGTTTATGTGAATATACATGGTAGCTGCTAATTGGTACATTTACCTAAGATGTTCAGCAACTTATGTTTGCAGCATGCTCTCCTTTTAAGAAAATTAAAGTTACAGCACATTCAATTTAAACCCGATCAATGAGAAAATGGGGTTTGCAACCCACTGGTAGCCCATTTCTTGCTCCGGCTGCACTTGTGCAGATGTTCTGGAGAAGCTGGGTGCTGGCTGGGGAGGTGTGAGGGGTAGTACGTCACAGGCAGATGCCTCCAGCACCCTGCCCGGATGCATGTTGTGGGTCGTCATGGCACCACAGCACCCTTTTCTCCAGTTTCGATCAGGATGTGTAGGCTCAAGGAGCCCGTGATGGTTGTGAGTGAAGCAGGTGCCTCCGAAGTGATGTGCATCTCCAAAGTTTTGGCTGCCTGGAAGGTGAGAGATGCAGCAGGCGACCTCATCTGTCTCGTTTGAAGAAGTCATCTGTGGGGTGTTCCTTGTCACTTCTGATTGTTGTCAGGGCTGATTTTTAAATCCAGAGGGATGGTTTTCCTTAAAATTGTAAAAGTCTTCTGCTCAAAACCCAACCTAACTCAAGCCCATGCTCCTGGAAGCCTCAGCACCCTTCTGTGCCTGTGGGGAGGGGAGCTGGGCTTGGGCTTCCAGCAGCCCCTGTTTGGAGGATGCTGCTCACACCTCCAGCATCCTGACAGGTGGAGGGGTTGGAGATCCCCCTCCTGGAAACTGTCATTTCTGAAGGATCCGTGTGGAAGTGGAGCTTCATGGTTCTGCTAGCAAAGCAGCCGGCTGCCCCCCACCCACAGTGCTGGAGTGGCAATGATTTCATAACCCCTGCGGTGGCAATGCTTTCTCTTTATTCACCTGGGTTCTTGCAGCATTTACAGAAGGAGGCGATGCGCTGCAGCTGTTACCAGGGTTATTATGCAATAAAGCAGTGTACGTGGCCGCTGTAAAGCTACACCGCTGTGCAAATAATCGGCAGCTCTGTGTCCAAAGCTATGCACAGCTCTGCAAAAAGGAACAGGACCTCAGGCCAAGCCACAAGCCCTTCCAGCTCATTCTGCACTGCGTCCTCCTGTACATGCCTGGGCTGTCCACACCGGGACTTCTCACACTTCATCTTTGACAGGAAACAAAGCCCGAATCACTGTGTTCTGCCCAGCTTAACCCAGGGTTGCTGGTGAAACCATAGGCATTGCATAGGCAGGAGGGGATCCCCGAGACCTCCCCAGCATACAAACCATGCATATCTCAACATGGCAAACAGTTTCCTTGAGAGCCTTTTGCAGAGCTGTGAGGTCCTCATGACTCAGAGCCCATAGTGTGGAGCTGGCTCAGGGCCCTCTGTGCTGGGCCATTTCACCCCATCCTCCTCTGTCACACCCAAGCCTTGTCCCCTGAAAAATACCTTTGCTCACCTGTTTTACTGCATGGGTTGGTGCTGCCTTGCCCGTTCTTGCCAGCTTTTCCACTTCCTTGGTATCAAGAAATCCCCTATTGCCTCCAAATTCAGTTTCCAACTGCTGTCATTCATGTCTGACAACAGCTTTACGGGTCTGCTGCCTCCTACTCCCCTGCTCAGATGCAGAGCTACACCATATTTTAATTAAATATTAAAGATTTTGTCACATTGTTTTCAAATCTACATGGTTAAATGTAGTGGAACAGATCATTCCATAGCTTCAGAAGTCCAAACACTCAAGCAGATGAGCCTATTAGTGTCATCAGCACTGGGAGAAGTCTTGTGTTTGTAGAGTTTCAGACAGATATTGCTGGGGTACCTGGCTAACCCATCCTGAAGCAGAAGGAGCTGCTTTCTCCAGGTGCAGAGCCTCATTCCCTGCTTGTTCTCCATCCTCCCATTGCCTGCATTGCCCCAGGGATAAAGCCACTGCTCTCCATCCGGGGGACACCGACCCTGGCAAGGAAGGCAGCAACTGGTAACAGGTGATTAGATGGGATCTGGGAGATGTGGAGGCATCCACGTGCCCCACTAAAAGACCAAGGGACCTCTGGCAGGTCATCCAGTACTGCCAAGGCTGCTTGGACAAGCCCCTTGGATGCACTGTGAGCTTCAGGGAGTCCCTGGACCCACAGCAGGACCATGTACTGGGAGGACAGGGACTGTTTGGCTGATTCCAGAAGCCACTGGAGGGCTCTCTGTTACCTGGCACATCTTTAATGGCAGGGCTTCTTAATTTATGATCTATTTAACCAATCCGGGGCATTAATTAAATAAAGTAAGAGCCTGATTAGGACTTGGAGAAATTTGAAAATAAAATCAGACAGCAATCGAGCGAAATTGCAAAGCAAACACTTTGGCTGTAACCACCGGAGACTTCCCTCCGGTCTTCCATCAAAGCTGGGAGCAGGGAGGGCAAATACAAGAGATTTTATAGCCAACAGATGTGTGTTGTTAAAATATGCATCTGCCAGCCGTGTAGCTGAAGGTGCCAGAGGGCTAGCTCATGGAGCCTTCTGCACTCGGGGGACCGTGAACGAATTGGAGGCCTTGCCAGCCGAGCTGGGATTTGCAGACACGTTAATTAGTGTTGAGTTCCCAGCTCTCAAACGCAACCAAGCGAGAAGCTTGGAAGGCAGTGTTGGAGCGGGGAAAAGAGGGGGAAGAGGTGAGCCCTGGCTCGCTGCGCCCGTCCAGCAGTGCTGGGGAGCCAGGAAAAGGCTGCAGGAACCAAAACTCAGGGGTTGTATGGCTCCACAGCCTAGTGTGGGGAAAGGGTTAGTCCCAGAGGGATGCTGGTGGGAGCCTGGTGACAGTCAGGACAAAGGGACCACACGGGTGTAAGGATGGAGACTGAGGAGTGAGTAACTGATGTGCAATTAACTCGTACATTCACCTTTCATAGTTTAATTCTCCCCCCCCTCCACAGCCTCTTCCAATATTAACTCTGCCTTCATGTGTGTCCCATTAGAAATGAAGCTTTCTTAAATCAACATAAATTATTTAATGCTACAGATTAAGTTAATTTGAAGTGAGAGCTCCTGTCTTATAAGATGGCACAAGCCAGGGACAGGAGAAGAGGAAGGTCACCTGGGTGCCAAGTGCATTCCCATTCAATCACAAGCCTTTTCCTCTTTTTTTTTTTTTTTCCTTTTTATTTTATTCTAATGTCTCTTTCCAGCCCTCCCCTGCAGAGCAGAGTAAGCTGTTTCTATTACCGAAATGATCGTTGGCAGCTTGAGACATCTGCGTTTCCCAGCTTTCCTGCTCTTTAGCAGAGTTTGATCAGAAAATGAAGAGGTTATGGCCTGGGAAAGGCCATTTTTCAGTATCAGTTTGTAATGCCAAGCTGCAATGAGAAAATGTGGAATAGGGGATGTTTAAAAGCCAGAACCGGTCCAGCCTGGAACTATCTCAACTATTTTTCTGTACTTTTTAACAGAATTTAATTCTTTGAATGCAAAATTCAGCCTGAAACAGCATGCAGAGTCAGAATGTCAGTGTGGAACAAAAAAAAAAAAAAAAAAAAAAAAGTGATGAAAATGCAATCATTTTCTTCCAGATTGTCTCTTAGCCTTGAAACACATTTGGTCTTCACGAAGACCTTTTCTGCTGGGAATATTTTCAGTGGTGAAATAGTAACCAGGTCTACTGAGAATGAGGCAGCAACATCAAACAATCGAGTGGAAATCCCAGATAACTTAAATGTTTGATGCCGTGTCTGAGCAGCTTAAGTTTACAGCACTCAGCTGACTCCTCTTGCTAGCAGTGGGGGGAAAGGTGTCCTTGCATGGGTGTCCATGCAGTTTTTGGAGGGGCTCAAGTGCCGAGCACCCTGTCTGGAGGAGGAGGAAGATGGCAAGCATCCGCACCAGCTCTGCTCTCCTTGCTTAGAAGGGAATGAGCAAAACCTTAAGGGCCTCCATCCCTGGGAAACCCATCTTGTGGTGCTGGGTCAATGTACCACGTGGGACGTAGCCACTGGCCTTGGGCTCTGCTGCCTTCATTAGCACAGAATAATGTCTTACTAATTATGTGTGTGGCACATACATGAAGGGCTTGGTTTCACAACAAAGGGATGCTTGCCCTTCTGCTGTTTGTTATGCAGATGTAGAGCACAACACATGTTTGGGGGTTCCAGTCGCCACAAAAATGTGAAAAGCCACTGCCATAAGGATGCTGGAGGGACCTTATCAGGAGCTACTGGGAAATCTGGACCTTTCACTGGTAGCCCATTTTGTGCCCTGCTCTTGCTAGCACCATGGTGAGCACAAGCCTGTCCCAGTCTGATGAAAAAGCCTGGGTAATCTGCCACTGTGTAAGCAGGAATTGGGAAAAAAAATAAAATCAAATCAAATGCATTTAAAATGATGAATATATTCTTTCCCAGCAGGACAGGACTGCATCTTAGCAGTGGCTGGTGTTTAATCACACCGTTAAACTGGGAGTGAGGAGCCGAGCACTGAGCAGACACTGCCGCCGCTCGATCAGCCCCAGGCTCAATGTGGTCAGTTCACAACATTTTAGGGGCAGTCTTGCAAAATTCGGGTTTTCTTCCAGCCCAGAGCCCTGGGGTTAGTCAATGCTGTGGAAGCCATCATGGTCTTCAGGTCTAGTCCTGGATGCCACAGGCTTGGGTGAGGAAGGGAGATTTGTGTACCTGGAAGCTCGTGTGTTCCCTGAACTCTGTCCCTCAGCCGAGCAGCAATGCCACTTCCCCTGTCACCCTTCACCTTGCCTCTGTCCTCGGCACTGCAACAGCATTCCTACCCACATGCTGAAGAGCGAGCAACCAAAGAGTATATCGGAGGAGAGGCATTTAGCAATGATTAATGTCAGGAGTCTTGCGCCAATCTGCGATTTCTTGTCTCGACGTGGGGGGGCTGACCCGTGCTTTTATCAAGCACAAAGCGTTTGGCTTTGCTATGGTGAGTCTTGTGATCTGTACTGAACTGATGGATACAGAGCACATAGGGCTGATAAAAGCCCATCCTGAGTCTCTTTGGATGCCTTGGTGGCTCTGAAGATGCCATGAAATTGAGGGGGGGAGGGAGTAGCATTTAGTTTGTCTCCCCTCTCTGCATGGAGTGCCAGGTCTGACTGTACTCTGGGGAGGCTGAGCATGACGCCAGCCCACGTTGTGGGCACGGGGCTGCCTGTGGGACAAACATCTTTTGAGGTGTCTGCAGCTGGTGGTGGGGACCCACTCACTTCGCTGCTCCATGCTGGCCAGGCTGGCAGATCTTAATGAGGCCCACAACCAGCACAGACATTTCAGAGCCTCTGGGCCAGGTGAGGCTGCGCAGCCTGCAGCACCAAGCAGCTGTGGCCCCAGGTGTGCGCCTCAATGGGCAGCAAGCCTAATTAAGGGCTCCGGAACCACCAGTTTCACATCATTTTAACAGGGGGCTCTTGCTTGCTGTCAGGCTCAGAAAAGCAAGAGGCTGAAAAGCAGAGGCCTCCTGCTGTGTGTCAAAATCCCGCCATCCTGACATGTTGACCACGTGCACTGCTGCACTGTGCCTCCTTCTGCTCTCTGCATCTCACCCCAAATCCTCCCCAGTCTGTAGCACTCCCTCTGCTACCCCCTTGGCATCGCACAGGATCTCATGGCTCCTGCTCCATTCAGAGCTCAGGGCCTGGGGAGCTTGCTCTGCTTTATGTCACAGAATGTCACAGAAGGGTCGAGGTGGACCCTCTGGGTCCCTCTGGTCCAACCGTGCCCCAGCAGGGCCACGCGGAGCAGGGTGCCCAGCCCCATGACCAGGCAGGTTTGAAGCTCTCCAAGGAGGAGCCCCAGCACCTCTGGGGGCAGCCGGTGTCAGGGCTGCGGCACCCGCCCCGCACAGCAGTGCTTCCCAAGTGGCAGGGGGAGCCAACAGGGCTCTGGACTGGGCCCACAGCCTCTGGGCCTGGGCCTGGATGCCACCAAGAGGAGCCTGGGTCCTCCTTTGCACCCTCCCTCCAGGTACATGGACACAGTGATGGGCTCCCCCCTGACTATGCCCTTTTGGACCACTGCTGTGCTGCGTGCTGCATCCCACAGACCAAGCACGTGCACGTGCAAAGCTCCCATTGCCTCGCACACCCACACACGTTCTTCCCTCTCTTGCCAATGAGCTGAAACACCCACATGCATACTGCCCTGCATCTGCACCACGCATACACACACACCTCCTCCTGGCCCTCAGGTGTGCAGTGCGTCCCTCTTGACACGGTGCAACGTGCAGTGCCACGTGTGTGGAGTCATGGCTGTGGGCGGCCACTGGGATGGGGATGTGTCCTTGCAGGGAGCTCGGGGGGCTGCCAGGGACCTGACACCAGCACTGTCTCCCTCTCCCCTTGGCAGCTGGCAGAGAAGAATGAGGCCCTCAGAGCGTGACATCACCTGAGCGACAGCCCCCGCTTTCCTATCGATCCCCTCGATGAAAAATGAGCCCAAGGCTCGGCAGAGGCAGGGACAGCCAGGAAAGCAGAGAAAAGGCTTTGGGAGAGGGTGCAGGACAGCAGCAGCCTGGGTATTCCTGCTGCCTGCCAGCCCCGCACCACTGCTTGTGACTGGCCCAGGGCACGTGCGTACTGGCGTGGTTCCAGCTCCCAGGTAACTGGGTTGTTGAGCCCAGGGATGAATTTCTGTTCTTGTTACGCATCCACTGCAGTGCTGTCTGTCCTGGCGTTCCTGAGTAGTGTTTGCTTCTGGAAGCCCCTGTCGGAGAGACTGACAGATGTCAGCTTCGCATCCGAGACTAGGACAGGGATTGCTCTGGGGCTGTGGCATCCTTAGCAGCCTCTTTTAGCCAGACTTGGTCTTCAGAATTGGATAACCGTCTCTTAATGATTCATCTGTGTGTGTCCTTTGTAATTGGTGAGCAAATAACCTCTCTCCCAGGATATTCACCTTGTGCTGTAGTAGAGGTTGGACAAATGGCCCTCTGGAAGGGGTTTTTAGTATTTTTTTGACATTAAAGGGTGCTCTCATTAGGAGCTGACCATGCAGATACTTCAGATTCATCCAGGATAGCAGCAACCTCCCCACTGCTTCCCAAGAGTCTGCCTTTGCCCAGATGCTTCCTCACCGAGGTGAGCAAAGAGTTTTGTCTCCAGGCTCCCTGCAGCCTCTGCCAAGGTGCTGAGAACTGCGATGGGATAAGTGCTTTGATAATTCATTAGCAGGTGGCTGAGGTTTGCCATGTGGGGCAAGGATGTGGGTGCTGAGCTGCAGCGGTGCGGAGGAGGCAAGAGCTGCAGTAAGTGCGTGGTTTTGTGGCTGGCGGAGCCGCACTGCTGGGCTCCCATACCCCGACCTCTGCAGGGTGAGACAAGGGATTGGTAGCAAATTGTGGATTTAACACCTATGATGAATCTCCATTGCAGCATGAAATGAAAAAGGAAAAGGTAGCTAAAGTGAAGATCTCCCCTGGGCATCAGGAGGCTGCAACTTATGAGCAGTGGGGAAAATAAAAATAAATTAAAAAAAAAAGGAAAAGAAAAACAAAAAGTAGGAAAAAACTTGTTTCCTTTAACTAAATATTTCAGAACTTTTGCAAGCTGCTGCTTGCAGGTTAATAAGGACATGGGCTAAAGGCCGGGGCTCAAACCCATGACACATCAGAGCTTTCCAACTCCATCCCTCCTGCTTGCCATGATTAGGGACAATGAAATAGTATGGGTTGCTGGTCCTCAGGGGGCTTCATCACAGCACCCAGCGTAGCCTGGACCTGCACCAGCCATCTCCCTTTGGGACATGCCAGCAGAACATCCTTCCCTGGGGAGTACCATGATGCCCACAAGCTTCAGCTCAGCATTTGTCTCCCAAACATGCGGGCTCCCCACCACCGCAGCATCCATCCCTTGCTGCCCAGCAGTTCAGCAGCTGCTTCTGTAGGGTTTGTCCCCCTCCTGGTTATTGGTGTGACTCTCTGAGAGTGGAAAGCAACCCTAGAAGTGGGTGGTTAAGCTCCTGTTGAGGTGGGCATGGGAAGCAGCAGCTGCCAGGAGCCGATGACCAGGCACACAGGTAGCGGGGCTGGAGATTCAGGAAGGACAATAGGCTTGGTGACAAAATATGGGCTCAGCACTTGTGGGAAAACCCTGTGTGTTGTCCTGGTGGTGTGGGCAGAAAGGGAATCCAATGATTTATAGCCCAGATAGAAGCACACGAGTTCACTTCCGTGCTGCCAAGGCCTCCACGTGCGACCTTGAGCAAGTCCTTCAGGCTTGGATCCTACGGAAAGGAAGAAAGGCCTGGGGGAAAGCAAAACAGGAAACTCTGGGTTATAAACATGATCTGCCTTGTGCCCCACATTCATTGCACTTACGGCTGCAACATGGATGGCATCCAAGAGAAGGTGGTTTCGTGCGGTCAGTTATTTCTGGGGCTGGGCAGCAGCCAAGCAGAAATGCTGCCGAGTCATACTTTTGGACACGAGAGTCTCTGTTCTCCTTCCAGTCATAAATCACACAGCAATCATGCACCGCTCCCTGAGGCCCAGCCTCATGGGGAGGATGCTCTCATGGCCCTCACCCCCCGGTGATGCTGCAGGATGCAGCTGGCGCTGGGTCCCAGTAATGCGGGAGCATCAGCGGAGCCGAGGCAGCTGCTTCTTATTCAGGTTGTTGCTAGGGGAGCCTGCACAGATTTCTCATAGTGGGCGAGAAGTGACTTTCAAATCAAGAGGCAGCATGAAAAATTGCAAAGGGAAAATAAAGTCTTTTATGATATCACATTTAATTGCTAACAAAGGAAAAAAATCACCCCTCCTGCATTTGGTTCACCGGCTAAAGCTCAGACACCAGCTGCCCCATACGTGTTTGATTCCAACTGGTAGGTTTAAAAGATGCAGAAGGTATTTAATGATAATGATAATGATTTACATTTATATAGTTCCTTGTATCCACTGGGATCACAAAGTGCTTTATATATCTATGGATAAAAATATACTGGATAACAAGCACTCCATCCATCACCAAATCACAGCCACTTCCCAGCGAGGCAGCAAGCTGTTCAGGAGAGGGTTGCTGCATCTCCAGCGCTGCTCTCCCTTCCCACTGCTGCGGTACTTGGGGTGCTGTACGGTAATTTTGTAATAAAATCAGGTGATAAAAACACTTTAAAAACAACAATGTCATAAAAAGGAGAACCCTTGCTGTCATAAAGTTGCACACACCAGAACAGGAGGGGAAGGCGGAAGGGAGAAGGTTATAAATAGGGATTGTCGCTGTCGTGAAAATCGGCTCTGGAGGAGAAATGTCTGATAGCTGCTCAGGTCTGGAGGCCGAAGAGCCTGCCCCAGTGACAGCCAGGCTGGCAGTGGCATCTCCAGCAGGACAGATGCCACCAGGCTATGGGTGCAGGGCAACCTCCCAGGCTCAGGTTGGAAGTAGCACCTGGGATTCCTGAAGTTTGAGGGATGCTCCTGCCTCCGTTCCCTGTTGGTCCTGCTGAGCACGAGGGTGCTGGGCACAATCCTGCCACCATCCTTGCATTGCTGGATGAGCACCAGCATCTCATCATCATTTGTGGAGCCAGGAGTTGGGCTTGATGGTGCCTGTGGGTCCCTTCCAACTCAGGCTGTTCTGTTCCATGCTTCTTTCCCACATCAAGCATCACTGGCCCCACACCTGGCCCTACAAGGAGCCACTCCACCGAGCCCCTGGACTCAGCGGGCTGGGTCCTGGAGGCAGAGGCAGGAAGGGGGAGAGAAATCAAGTCCCTGCACAAGGCTCTCCGAGACGTTCATTCAAAATTCATAGGCACAAAATTGCAGTCTGCATGGATTTGTTTCCTTTTGGAAATTACAGGAAACTACAGGCACCAACAACTGTTATTCAAATAGCCACTTTAGATGATTAGGATGGCAGGAGGCTGTACTTACACATGCAGACCCAATATAATCAGGCGCCAGGCGGGGTGGGGAGGCACGGCCAGGCAGAGGGATGGTGTAGGACCTTATGGGCATAAGCAGGCAGATTCTGTGGGGCCGAATCCAGCCCCGGTGCAGTGGTCTAAAGCAGGAGCATCCCATTAGCTTGAGATGATAAAGGGGAGTGCTGGTAGAAATCAAGAAGGGAAGTTTCCACCTGTCTGGAATTTATTTATTTTTTTTAAAGCTACACACACACACAAAACCCTGAGCAAATATTGTTTTGCGGATTGGCCCGAGGGTCAGCAACAAAATGCAGGCAAAACATCCGAGCCACTGAAGGGTGAAAATTGTGTAATAAATATAGACTGTGCAGTGTGCGCAGGGACAAGAAGAGACACCCAGCTGCTCATTCGGTGAGCAGCATCCCTTCCAAAACTCAGGCTCATCCTCATATACCTGCAGCAACCGGACAGCCCCCCCTTGGCCCCCGGCAGTAATTCGGGTGACCTTGAGTGGATTTTGGCCAGGGCCAGGTGCTTTGCAAGCCCTGCCTTTCCTCTTGTTACCTTTCAAGTGCTATTTTCCAGTAGTATTTTACAAAACTTCACAAGCTTTTAGTCCCGAGACTTTTCCGAAGAAGCTGTTGATAAATCTGGAGTAGACAGCAAGAAAGCTTTAATGCTGTATTCTCTTTCTTTACATTGGGAAAGTGGCTTATCTGCTTCAGAGGGTACAGGTTCCTCCTCCTTATCCACGCCAAAATCTTATCTAAACTGGTTCAGGTGGCGGAGCTGAGAGAGGGAAATAATTAAGCAAGAGACAGGTGAAATGCTGACATTATTATTTCTTAAATGGCCCAAACCTTTTACCTCCTGTTTTTTTGTGTTTGTTTTTTTTTGTTTGTTTTTTTGTTTTTTTTTTTACTAGTGACACGTAACAAGGGAGAAACCGTTTTCTCCACATTATCTTACCCATACACACACACAAAACCTGTCCTCCCCTCCTCCCCACCAAAATATAAATCTTTTTTAACTGGTCCTGTTGGCAAGACAGAGAAATAATTAAGGCGAAGGTGGCTGAAATGTTGATGTTATTACTGTAATGCAGCAGCCTGTTTAGTTTCTTTGCCAATGAAATGCAACCAGGGGAAAATCAGTTTTAAAGATTACCTCCCAGAGATGCAAATTGAGGAGCGGAAACCATGTAGTCAGGAAGAAATGGTCTCAAACTAGGAAACATTTCAAAGTCTGTGACAGTCTCTTAGGGGCTTTTAAGACCACAATTTACCTTTTGACTGCATTCTATTTTCTCTGAAATCCTTTATTTCCCCCTTATTTATTGACTGGAGAGACAGCACAAAAACGAGAAAGTGATTCTCCAGCCGCTGGTCTTAAAAATCCATAGAAGAAAATTATTCTCAAGGGGGCATTTTTTTGTTGTTGTTGTTGGGCTCTTTCGCTCTCTTTTTTTTATTATTATTTTTTTAGCACTCTCTGTGAACCAGGGCTTAATTGAATCACTTTGCCATAGAGCCTGGGCTGGGAAGCTATCAAGGTCGGTGCCGTCAGGGGGCGAGGAGCCCTGATTAGAGAGGTGGGAGCCGCAGCAACACCACTGCTTGCTGCTGGCCACGTGTGCCCTGAAACGTCGGGTCCTTTTGCACGTGTTAGGAGCTGGCAGCTGAGCTGTGGCAATGTGCTGTGGGGGGCTTGCAGCGCAGAGACAGCAATCTGGGTGAAGGAAAGGGGCACCTCTGCTGCTTCGGTCAGCAGCTTGCTCTTGGGTGACCATCCCCTTCTTGGATTAGCATCCCCATCTTGGATAAACATCCCTCTCTTGGATAAGCATCCCTCTCTTGGATTAGCATCCCTCTCTTAGATGAGCATCCCTCTCTTGGATTAGCATCTCCCTCTTGGATTAGCATTCACCTCCTGGATTAGCATCCGTCTCCTGGATTAGCACACCTCTCAACGCAGCAACATGAAGGGACAGATGAACCTCCACAACTTTTTTTTTCAGTCTGCACTGTGATTGCACACTCCTTGCCAGGGCTCTCCACACCCTCGCCATACAAGCACACACATCCCCATCCTCACTCAACCCCTTCGCACCAGGCCAGCTCCAGCTGCAGAGCCCAGCCCCAGCCCCACATCCCCCTGCCCGGTGACATCCCCACTCCACCTCCCTCTTGCTCCTCGCACGGTTGTCCCTCCTCAACACACGCATGTGTGACGCATGCGTCTGTGCCTGTTCCCTGCCTGCAGTGATGCTGAGACGTGCAGGAACAATCCTGCCGACATCTCATGGAGCTGCCCTAGTTATCCCGGCCCCAGCTGTGAGTGAGCGCAGTGCCCTGGTGAGCCCCTGTCATGGCTCTGCTGGGGAGGAAATAACTAGATTCAGAAATAATGCAGCAGTTCAGGCTCCTATGGGCCAGAACGGGTGCAGCCCAGTAATTAAAGCCTAGATATTGGAGATAAAATCCTTTTGGGCCATCCAGGCAGTCTTTCTACTGGCTGTGTTTAATTACTCTGCTGCTTGCAGCCCTGCCTTTCAGAAGTGCCTGCACTAGGACATCTCCTCCCAGGCCTCCACCACTAACATGGGTAGGTGATGGTCCATCCTGGGAGGCAGGTAGTTTTCCCAGGTGCTCCTTTTAAATCCTCCCATGTCTTTCTTCTCCCCCATCTCCTTCCTTGTTCCGAAGCATTTTGGGTCAGCCAGGCCAGGTCTACCCTCACAGATGGACCAGCGGTGGAGTGGGAGGGAACCACTGCTCTGGGAGGACTGGAGGAAGGTTCACAGCCTTGGGAAGCCTCCCCTTAGATCCTCAGCGATGATTTCCCTGCACAGTCTCCTTGGATCAGGCTGCTCCATTTTCTCGCTGCACATTCCTCTGTGGCTTTCTCCCCAGGCAGGGCTTCCAGGTGCATTGTGTCAAAGCGCTGCTCAGAGGTACCTTTGACAGGTGCAAAGGAAGCAAGAGGGCTGGAGGAATAAAACTTCAGAGGTTTGAAGTTTCCCTTTTGGAACCGAGGGTTTTGCTGCAGTTGAGCCGGAAGCAAGCTGATTTGGGCAAGGTTTCCACCAGAGTCAGCCGTTGATTTTCAGCCCACCTGACTTGAAAATTGCTGCTCTGGGTGTGCAGGTCGACATTTGCCTCTGTGGACTTGGACATGTCCCATGGCGTGCTGTGGAGTGCCTCAGTCCCAGGCTCTCTTGAAGGCTTTGCTGCAGGCAGGGCGCGTATTGCACCACAGGAGAGGTTTGGGGGTTTTCTGTTAGCTGAGAAATTAAGTCAGCCATTAGCACCCATCTCCCAGCTTTCTGGGTCACCTGTCTGCTATTCTTCCCTTCCTCTACATCTTTCCCAATTCCCACTAATGCTGCAAGCTCTGGGAGAAAATATCCCTGAGGATGCAGCACCTCTGCAGGGTGCGGCTTCCCCCAGCCCCGGCAGCAGGACCCCCTCTCCTCTCCGTGCCTCCATCACTGCGCTGAGAGCACCCTCTCCTGTCTCAGCTGCCTGCACTACATTTTTCCAGCTTGCTTCCGTCTCTAGAAGCTGGTGTTGAGGCTCCCTGTCACACTCTGGGGTCCCAAGCACAGGGTGAGGATGGGGGTCTGGGAGCCAGCACCCACCTCTTGTGCTGCTGGCAGCAGCACTGGAGGCTGCGGGGAGAACCAGGGGCATATTTAACTAAAACCCATTTCTAGCAGAGGTTTGCTATAATTACTAATTAGATCTGGTTATAATTATCTCTCTCTGCAATCCCATACCTGCCGCAGAATAGCTCTGCTTCCTCCTAACAATTAGCAGAGAAAAGTCTTTTATGATGCACTGGGTGATTGCATTGCAATCGCAGCCTCTGTGGCAAACGCTGACTTATTAAAGAAGGGCCGATATTTACAAAAGAACAAATTAGGCTAAAATTAACTGGAGTAAATTAAGAATACCAGGTTTTTCATCTGTTTCCCTTTCTTTTTTGCCTCTGGGTTCGCTCCTAATGCTCCGTGTTGATTGTGTCACTTGATGGACAAAATGATACTGAAAGTGGTGACAAACCATTGCCCGGCTCCCGTCTGCCCCTGTGTGAAACCAGCCTTTCCCTCTTGTGCTCCTCCTGTCTCCCACCGCCCCACAGTGCCTCTGCTATGGGGCAGGGCCCACCCCACACCTTTGTCTGGGCACTGAAGCTCTGGCATTTGCAGTCCCCTTTAATGACGGAGGCTCTGCCTGCACTCCTCTGCCGTGTGGCAAGCTGGCTCAGAGCACCCATCACAGGCTTCCTGCTCGGGGCGTAGGATTTCTCATCGCAATATCAAGGGGGGTGGATTTCCCCCAGCGATGCTAAACCCAGCACTCGCTCCTACTTACAGCGCCTTAATAACTCCAAAGTGACTTACAAAGTGACAACGCAACGAGGAATGTGGTGGGTTTTTAATAGCACTGGGCCAAACAAAATAATCATCAGATGATAAGTTGGACTCAATGATCCATGTGGGTCCCTTCCAATTCAGGATGTTCTCTGACTCTATGATATGAGGCTTTTTTTTTCAGCTCAAACTGAACTCCTGGTGACCGAGCGTGATTTCTGGGAATGTTGATGCTCTTTATAGACGTCCAGCCAGTCAGCGATGAGGAGAAGTAGTGGTGGTGTGCGATGGGTCACATTTGCTTCTCCCACATAGGCAGCTGAATTATCCTAATTCCTAATTATCCTAATCCAGAACCAGAGAAGGAGAGCAAGTGCTTCCAATTCACATCACACCCGAATGTCTAGAAGAGCTGGGAATCAGCCAGCTACATCCATGGGCTGGGCCAGGATGTCTTTCCTGAGCGCTTCCTCATCCCTTCAGCAGCCTTCTTACACTGAAGGGGAAAATTAACAATGCTCCTTGCTTCAGGGACTATGCCTCCTTGCAAATCATTTTCAGAATCTGGCAAGAATGTTGTGTTGGTTTTTTTAATTGCAAAAAGCACGCAAAGGTTTGTTGGGAAGAGGAAGCCATTTCAAGCTGGGTTTCTAAACCAATTCAGATCATCCAAGGCTCCATGGAGGGTCTAAAAGAGGAGAAACCAACCCCACTCCAGGCACAACAGAAGCCAATTTTTCCTTGCCCCTTTTCTCAGCCCACCTTTGTATTCACATGGCTCAACAGAGAGTTAATCAAATTGGTAGAAATAAGCCCAAGGCAGGAGCAGCAGCCTTTTTTCCATTGTAATGAATCATATGTTGTCTTAACACACCCCTGCTCCTTTTGCTGCTGTCCTGACCTCTCCGCGATGCTGAACACCCTGTTCCTGGTTCGGATCTCCAGCCAGCCTTTGTAGTGCATTGTCAGCCCTAATTGCCTTCTGCTCAGGCCCGTAGCATGTACAGGTCAGCGAGGCTGCAAGAACAGAGCAAAGGAGGTTGTAGGAATTGCTGTATCAATTCCTGGCTTTTCAGGATGCTCGCAGCACCAGGCACCCCACAGAGCTCAGTGCCGCACCTCTGCAATGCATGGGGATGGCTCTGGGAAAGAGGGGATGGTGAAGAGCAGTCAGGCTGTGCCATCCCCATTCCGTCTGGGGTGCAAGACCATGGTTTAGTTGCAGATGAATAGCTGGAGAAATAATTACAAGCTAATTACTGGCTGAGGTGGGGTAGGTATGGCAGATGGGCTTGTGTGGGTCCCTGGGGGGTGACAATAATGTGACAACAAGGAGGCTGAACTGTGCCTGTGCTGGACCACTCCTCAGTGGAGGTAATGCAGAACTTGGAAGGCTGCTTTTGTGCTTTGAGGTCCCCAAAGCCCCCAGGCCAACAGGGAAGGAGGGAGGGAAGCCCATTCTCTTTGCAAGCTGGACTCCACACTGCAGGCTGTCACAGTGCTTGTTTTGACCAGGGAGGGCTGTGGTTTAGTGACCAATATCAGGGCTGAGGTGGCAGCTGTCACTTGCCAGCCTTTTTCCTGCACCTGGTGCAAGCACAGTCCATGTATGTAGGTGACTTGGACAGCAAGCCCTTTGTGTCCCTGCTCCAGCAGGACAGCTCTGCCTGCAGAAGCTGTCTGAGCCTCCAGCACAGTCCTGTCTGTATCTCCATCAAGTGTCCGTGCTCCCAAAAGCCCAAAGGCAGTGTTCATGGCAGCCCAAAATTTCCTACACAGATCGGGTCTTTTCTCACTTGCAAGGCTGAAAGTGAGGTGAAGTTGCCAGCACTCTGGCACGGGCCATGGGGTGTTGCCCTGGATAGGGTGCAGCAGAGGGGATGTGCCCTTGGTGGGCTAAGAGAGAGCACATGCCCCAGCCCAGAGCTGGGCAGCCCAAAAGAAAACCTCCTCCGTGTTTTCTCTTCACTAACAATCCCCAAACAGCCTCTGATGCACGTTTGTCTGTTTACAGATGTATATAACCTTTTTTATTTGAGGCAAGGGTTTGTTTGTGAACCTGCTGCTTAGAGGCAGTGGGATGAATGCCATCGCGGGGAGGCTTAGAAACGGTTGCGCTGCACAAGAGGCACTCCAGAGCCACATGTCAGGTCCCCAAAGCCTTGAGATGGTGTGAAGAAGTGAGAGAATTTCTAGCAAAAATAAAAATGCTTTGCTGCTGTTATTGGTGGAGTGTCCCAGGGTCATGTTCTGAAGCTTTGCTGTGCTGCAGACTAGAAATGTGTTGGCTTTCCTTTGATGAAAGGCTCTGCTCCTCCACGGTTCAAATGGATTTAGGAGCTGGGCTGAAAGAAAAGTGAGAAATGATGCGACAGGCGCGGTGCCGCTGCTACGTGTTCAGTAGCACTCAGGCAGCCACAGATGTTCGCTGCCCATCCCTTCTGCCCAGCAGAAGCCAAGGAACATATGTCTTCTCCCAAAAGACATCAAAGCCCCCAAAACCTCTCCTGGAGGGTGGATGGACCCTGTTCTGGGGAGGGAAGAAGCAGCCAGATGGACATCTACGCTCCCTTCCCCCTCTACGGAGTGATTGTTTCACCCAAACTGTAGTTTCTCCTCAAAAATGCCCAGCGCTTGCCAGGCACCACCATCCTGGAAGCAGCACAAGGCTCATGCCCACAGGCAGTGCAAGAACAAGGCAGGTTGTGCTACATCCAGCCCCGTCTCCCTCTGCAGCCCCTTCCTGTCCCCCTGCTCTGGTGCAACATGCGCCTAATGAAACAGCAGCAGATGTTTCTTTGATTTCAATGTACTCAAGACTTGAACCCAAAGCAAATGGCATTTTGCATCCAGCTGTAGCGAGGCAGCTTGGTGGCAGTCCCAGGATCTCCATTTGTGGGTTTCCCGCCTGCATCGCAGGGCTGAGGGCAGCTACATGCTTCCAAAATCATCCTGGGGCTTTCCCAGAGGGTTTCCCACCAGCTCTTGGGAGCAGCATTGCTCTGGCCCTACCGAAAGTCCCCTCAAGGCAGCATTGTTGTCTGCAAGAGAGCATCACTTTGGCCTGGTGGGACTTTTTTTTTTATGTATTTTGGAGGTTCTCACAAAATGGAGTAATAATTGAGAAGGAGAGCAGTCGATAGTGAGTAATTCATCTGCCAGATTTAGCTTCACTTTCCCCTCTAGGATTGCAGCGAGCCAACTGCAATTTCCTGACCTTATCTCCTCTCTGAGTGAGTAAACAACAAACAAACTCTTTTGTTGCTGCCTGGAGTGGGTTGAAGATATTCACAAGCCAAGCTCTTTTTTTTTTTTTGTCGCCAGCTGGGTAAGACAGGACTTTCTCCTCTCCTGTACATTTTGGCCACCTCAGCTCCTCTCCGCACAGTCTCAGAGACCTTCAGAGCAGGAGCCCTGTGTCTGGGGAAACCACGGCTGTGTCTCCTGCTTTTCACCACTTCCTGGTCCCTTAGGCAAAGGTGGCCAACCTTTCTCCTGCATTACATGGATACGTGTACTGCAGACCCAAAACTACCTTTTGTTTCTGCCTAGGTGACTTTTCACACTGTTCTGGTGTGCTGAGAAAAGAAATGGCACTCCAGGCTGGAAAACATGTGTAACATGCACCTGCCACTCACAGAAACCCATGGTCCCCAATCCCCTGCCACTGGTGTCCTGCTGTGCCACTGCATCCCCTGGTGATGGCGTGAGGATGGGCAGGACCAGTGTCCCATGGGGACAGCATGCCCTTTGTGCAAGCCCAGTCCGGGGTCTCCCATCTGGCAGCAGGTAGAACTTTGCTCCCATCCCTCCCTAGCCATCTCTCACCTACCTCTGAGCTGCCTTTCTGCTTCAGAACCTCATCAATTTTTCAGTTAATTATTAGACTTCACTCCCTGCCGACCCCCGCCCCAACATCATTTGGGTCCCTGTTTTCCCACCTTTCTGCAGCTTCTTGCCCACCCTCCATCTCCCAGCCTGCTGCCCCCAGGCCAACCCACCCTGCCCATCTCACTGCCTCCAAATTCTCTGCTCGGAAGAGAGAGGTGAGAGAGGCTATCTTCAAAATGAGGTTGGATTAGATGATCTCGGAGGTCTCTTCCAACCTAGATGATCCTGTGATTCTGTGAAAATTGAGAGTTCATAAAGTCATGGCTTTCCAGAACATCCATGGAGCTTAGTGACTTTTTGTTCAATCACCAGCAAGTTTACCTGGAGTAATTTGTTGTGTGAGTCAAAGTTGGCAAACAAAGCTTTGGCTAGAAGAGGACAGCAGAGGGATTTGCATTCACGAAGGAGTTCACACATTTCATGTGAGCTTTCCTGAGATGAAAGGTTAGGCATGGGAAATCCCAAAGCATCTGTTTTGACATGTGCCAGCCACCCCCTTTTGTTCTAAATCAGCACTTTTTGTTTAACAAAGTTGACCTAAATTTCTAAGATGCTCAGAAATAACCAGAATGGAAAGCAAGACACTTCCAGCCAGGTGCAAAGCTCTCCAACTTGCCCAAAGCACATCTTCCCCTTTCTGCTCCCAACAAAATCCTCTCCGCTCATGTTCCTTCCCCATCCAGCACACCCTGAACTTCTCCTTTTGGCTGCTGAACATCAGTAGGCACAAAACCATCGCACCTGCACACCTGTCCCAGTGCATCCAGCTGCTGACTCTAATACACAGACTTCACTCTTCCCCATCTCCTTTTCCCCTTTCTTTCGCCTCATCGCCTGACCACAGCCGAGGGTGAGTGGCCCAAGTGATTAAAACCGTAGGCAGCAGAAGGGGGGGACTTCGATGGATGCTTTTGGTAATGCCAGTAGCATCTCTATCTGTGCGCCCTGCCAGGGAAATCCATCTTCTGCTGTACCAGAGCTATGGCAGTGTAATGGGGGCTCTTGCAGCCCTCCACACGTGTCCTGGGACACACCTACGAAAGCCGTTGTTGTCTTTGGCCTTATCAAGAAGGCATCCAAATCGTCTCAGATGCTGGAGCATCCTGCAAGCCTTGCCTCAGGGCTCCATTGCTTGTGTTGATTTTTTCCGTTGGCATTTATTGTTTTCAACAGCTTTTATTAATACCTCCGGGAGCCATTTGTGGGTCAAATTAAATGAGAGCTGTGCTCAGTCTGTTTGGAGAGTGGGAATGATGTGAAAGTTCTGATGGAGCCCCTCAAAACAAGGGTCCCCCAGGGGATGGAGAGCTGGTACGCCGTCAACAAAAATAGCATCGCCTCGCAGCTTGTCCTGTGTCCTCTGAGACTGCTCTGCCATGGCTGACAGGGGTCGTTTTTGCTTGGACCTGTGACAAAACTGAGCTCAGGCTTGGTGAGCAGATAGATAACTTGTTTGGGGAGCAGAGACGTAGTTAGCATTGCGCCTGGCAGTAGTCACGTCTGCGGTCTAAGGAGGAGAACAGGCTTCGGGGACATGCTGTTCTCCAGCCCATGGTATTTCAGGGATGATAGAGGGAGGAAAAATATCTAGAATTAAAGGAAAAAAAAAAAAAAGGAAATAATGCAGCTGTTTCCACTCTGCCGCAGCAGCTCACAGGAGTTGTCACAGAGATCCCTTGTGCTCACTCCTCTTTCCTCGCCTCATTTCCCAGCTCAGGCCAAACCCACACCCATGCTCCGCCAGCCTGGCTCCCAAAGAGGAACAGGATTGTGATAGTCCCTGCCACAGTATGTCCCCTGCTGACAGGTTGTTGCTTTTTTGCTATTGAGTTCTTAATTAAGAAGGAATAAAATTCCACCAAAGCACACATTTTCCCTGAAACACTTCATCAGTCAAAAAAAGAAAAAAAATCAATAACCTATTTAGGAAAAAAAAAATAAAAAAATCATGAGCTGATTTTGGACCAGCCCTGAGTAGTATGTTGGTGGGAGAGAGAGGGGCAGGTCCCAAACCTCCTCCAAGCCTCCCCAGGGTAGTGGCAAGCAGAGGACACTCCTCATCCCACGGCAAGCAGAGAACTCCAGTACCTAATAAATTATGTTCTCACCTCGGTGAGCCTCGGAGCACCTCTCACATCTTGATATTTTACTATTAACAGTTGTCAAGCTGTAAACTGCTCATAAAGAGAGCATCCTCAAGGTTCAGTTTATCGGGGGGTGGCAGGGAACCATAACGTGCGCTTTTCTTCCGTGAACATCGGGGTCCAGCTGGCGTGATGGGCTGGGAGGAGACTGCTGCAGGGAGGATGCAATTAGCTTGGCTCTGCTCTCCGCTGCAATTGCTTTGGCTCAACTGGCTTTGTTATCTCTTCCTTCATGCCATTTCCGGTCTCTTTTCTCTTGGCTTTCTTCCTTTGTTTGCCCCGCCGTTTCTGCTGCTGTTTCTGCTGGGCTGAAGCCAAGGGAAGCTCCCCCCTGCCTTGCCAGGTGCCGCCCAAATGCACCCCAGTCTCCCATGAAGGGAACACCTGTATCTTTGTGCTCCTCTCCAGGAAAACACCAGGATGCAGCAAACTAGCAGTCAAAGCCATTGTCCTCAGGGTTCTTCTGCTGTGTCTCTGAGCAAACACTGGTTCCTGCCATTGCAACCCCATTTTCCTCCCCCCATCCAATTTGCAGGCTACCAGCACAAGCTGAATTAAGGGGTTTGGTGCTGTGGGGGCACACTCAAAGGAGGCAGCTGAGAGCAAGAGGCAGCCGGGGGGAATGCCCTCCAAATAGAGGTTTGAATTGGGTAATTTATCTTAAAAAGGGGATCTGCTAACAGTGCATGCAGGGCCGAATGATTTCAGGAAGGGATTCAGGGCAGGAGGGCGGACAAGGGCATTTGAAATTTGCGGCTGGAAGACCAAACCTTTCCCAAACCGCATGTGACTGAGCTGTGCTGTGGCTGATAACCGGCTTCCGAGGGGGCGAGACATGTGTCAGTGCTGGGAACATTGCGATTGATCGTGGAAGGGCTGTTCTGGTTTCCTTCAAAACATCTGTCCCCGGCCAGCGTCAGAGATAAGGCACCGCCGTGCATTGATCAGCCCCATCTGATGCTTCCCAGCTTCATCCATAATGATTTGCTCTGCCCTTATTGCTCTTGTGGCTGAAGGACAGAAGCAGAGCTGGAGCCAAACGAGTGTTGTGCTGGCGTGCAAGCTTGGCTAATCCATGGCAAAGCTGAAATTGGTCCCTGATGGGAGATTTCGGAGTGGATTCCAGATTGGAGCAGATTCCAGTAGATTCCACAGGGCTGGTAGATTCCTGCCCCATGAGACCTCCAGAATCCCAGCAAATGCCTGAGCCCCACCAGCGACACATTGTCCTTGTCCAGGTGCTACCCTGAGACCACCACAAAGCCACACATCTCCACCTCCTGGTGGTCTCCCTGCTGTGAGCTTCCCTGGGTTCCTCCTCCCAGCCACAGATCCAAGTGGGAACCTCCCATGCAAAGAGCATGAGGAAGAAGTGCAGCCCATCCCCACCTAGGAACAAGGTGCACAGCACCCTAAAACCCTGCACACCACTCTAAAATCCTGCATGCCACCTCATCCTGAAGTGAAGGGGGGTGAATCATCTTCATCTTTCCTGGTGGCCAGATCGAGGCCTTTTGCCCCCTTCCCCAGTGTGGGGCTGTGGTGCAGGAAAGCAGTGATAACTAGCTGCTTTGCAGGTCGGACATGATTTTAGGGAGAGCATGTGATAAAGCTGTGGCCTTTAGGAAAGCACAGAGAGGAAAAGACAAAGCATCCCTTCACCTTAAAAAAAATAAATATATATATATATATATTAATTCTCCCATACCCAAAGCAAAACAAAAAAAAAAAATACTCTTCAAATTGCATGCCTGTGATTTCTCCAAAAATGACAGAGTGGCTGGCATCTGCGGGAGCAGGCAGGGCTCCTCTCTGTCATCCTGGGCCAGCTGAATGCAAAGCTGCAAATCCCATCCCAGGCTGAGAAATGGCACCAGGCAAGGAGAGGTCAGAGACCAAGCAACGGCGTCAGCTGCGGGGCTGCAAAAGGGGCAGTAGTGGTGAAAATCAGCAGGAGAGCTGGAAATACAGGTGCCTTTCCCTTGATACTGGGATGGGTCCTTCCCCTGCAGCCTCATTGCTTTGCAGGTTTGCAGGCCGGACAGTATCCCAATAATATCCCAGTAATTCCATGGCACCTCCTGGTTTTGTCGGAGCAGCATCACCCAGGTGCTGGGCTGAAGCTCAGGGCTTCAGGATTCCCCCTGCAAAACTGGTGACTGGTGAGGTGGGGGTTTTATAACAAACAATAATAATCCCCCTTTCTTTTTTAAACAGTTTGAAAACAGATGACATGCGGGAAAAATAATGAATTCAGGTTTTTGCCGGCTCTCTCTGATCTGTCAGTCTGCACCCAGGAGCCGTGCTGCTGGGGAGGAGAGGAGGAGGAGGCAGAGGAGGCAGTGGGTGCTGCCTTACACCACAATGGATGGGGACGTGATGGTGCCTCCCTGCCAGGAGGAGGCTCAGGCACATCCTGCAGCAGAGGGTACCACCAGTCCCTGGGGGGCTTCCTCCTGCGTTTCTGTCTGAGAGGCAGTGGAAGGTGTCTGTGGCAGAGGAACGTGCTCAGGGAGCCCCCATGTGTCCCACCTCTGGTGTCCCTGGGGTCATCCCTGGGCCTGGGGACAGGGCACTGTCTCCGAGACAGCTCAGCCTTGCCCAGCGGGTGGCACAGCGGTGGGGACATGGGGCCAAGCCAGCCGGGGATGGCAGTGACTGCAGTGTGACTGAAGCAGGCCCCATGGCTGTGCCTCAGTTTCCCCTCGTTGGGATGAGTGCTGGCCCCACGCTGGTGCAGGCACGCGTCAGGGGACGCCAGTAGTGAATGGGTGTGTTAGGATGGTGAGGAGGACACAGCAGATAACTTTTCCTCTCTCCCTCCGTCTGTCATTCCCCCGACACATCTGGCGTGCTTTCCCCTGACCTGCCTTCTTCCCTGGCAGGCAGAATTGGAGCCATTACTCACTGTCACCACAGGTTACACTGCCACCTCCCTCCTGAACACCCTGTGGCTTACAGCCAGCCAGTCTGAGGGCCAGGACAGCTCTTCTCAGGGAAAAGCAAAGCAAAACAGCCCAGCACAAAGCCCCGTGCCGTGGAGAGGCTCGGCAGGGCTCAGCAAAGATGCTGGGAGCTGGGGCTGGGCTGGGCAGGAGCCATCCGAGCAGTGCCTTGGTCAGGGGGAATTGCACAAGGAACCAACAACCCTGATACATATGCTGGGATTATGTTTTCTTTTCAACTGGAGGAGGAAATTTCAAGTTTCTTGCTCTTCGTGCAGAGAATCTTTCCAGTATGCAATCAATACTGGGACAGCTACCTGCCGGCCTGCACGGCATCAGGCTGTTTATTAGAGCTCAGAGGGGTTTGCCAGAACTTTTAATTTTTTCTCATATAAAAGATTTTTCAGTGGAATACAAATGCCCACTTAGCCTGTGTCAGATCTGTTCATGTTTCCTCCAATAGCTCATGCTGCCCAGAACCTGCTCTCACTTCCAGAACTTTGAAATTTGGTTTAATTCCAGCATGATGGAAAAAAGCAGTATTTAAAAATTGAAAGAATCTGGGACTGAAGATCCCTTCGGTCTGAAATAGCCAAGTGCCCCACAGCAGCTGCCCTCCCCGTGCACCACTCAGGGCTCTGCAGAACCTGGGCAAAATCTGGGCTGCGAAGTGCCCCAGGGCTGGATGGACCCACACACCCCAGCAGGGTGCTGTCCACCCCACAAACCCAGCCTGCTGACCCAAGCCAAGCTGGGAAATGCAGGGCTAGATGAAAACTGAGATAAATAATTAGCGGTAAAAAATGGTATTTGCACCATTTGCCTCCTGTGAGGTTTTTAATGTGAGGGGGGTCTGCGTATCGCATTCGGCTGCTGGCAGATGGACAGACAGGTGCAGCAGGAGAGAAACAGGGATGTAGGGTGTAGGGTGTGTGGAGCTGTTGTCCTCCTGGCAGGGGTCTCCATGTCCCTGTCCCCTGCGTGGGATGGAGAGGCGGCATCACTGCTGGCGCCTGCCCACGCTCTCCCGGCTCAGACACACACACACGAAGTGCCACAAGACAAATAGGACCGAGAAAGAGATGCGCTATTTAAACTTTCATAACTATTTTTCTCCCTTGCTCCCCTTGTTGCTTTTGATTTATTTTTTAGCGTGTTTTCCCCAGGCTGTGCTGGTTGCCTGCATCTGTTTCCTCTCCTCCTTCACTCCGCAGCAGCCAGGCAGCTTTCAGAGGGCACCCACAAGTGCCCCGCATTTTTCAGGCTGTCCAGAGCCCCGTCCCATCAGCACCCTTCCCAGAGCCCGGCAGAGGAGGGAAGTGGGGAGGGTCGGAGTCATTGGGGTACTTAGCACAGGGGGAGGATTTTGTGCCAACTGTTGCATGGAGGGCTCCTGCCTGACTGCCAGATGTGCAGGAACCCTCCGAGCTGCTGCCCATCCATCCCACGCATCTCAGCAGGGCCAGAGGCTGGTGGCACATGGACAGGGTTGAACGCTTTGAAGCAATGCCAAGGTTTGCACTGTAGCCAGCATGGCCCCTGTAAATTGGCAGTGCACAACATGGGCTGAGGTTTTTTTTCAGTAGAGCTCACGTAGGGAAAAAGGACACAGGCAGCTTGGCATAGGTTGTTTTCCTCACAGAAGAGCTGAGCCTCATCCTGCTGAGCAGCTTGCAGACAGAAATGGTCTGCAGGTCACAGATGTAAGGATTCACAGGAAAATCTGTCTGGTTGTGCTTCGAGAAAGGACTCAGCCCTACAATTGACTCTGTTTGCAGGCTCAGAGCAGTCTCTTACTCTGTCGTGTCCTTTTTTTTTCCTCACCTGCCAGGCTTCTCATCTGCAAAGGAATTGCAATCCTATGTGCATTAGGAAGGGGAGAGGTGGAGCAGACAGACATCGTGAAGGTTAAGGGGAGGATGCAGCTGCAGTCCAGGATTAGGTTTGCTCCAGAGCTCAGGTCACCAAGCCCTGCAGTTTTGCCATAAGCCTCATGGCAGTGCTACCCTGAGAAATATAACCCTCAGCAGCACTCAGACGCGGCAAAATCTCAGCCTTTAAGCATCGGACAAAACCTCAGAGGCTGTTTATATCCTTCCTAGCCATGAAGAGCTGCTGGAAATCTGAATCCTAAATGTGTAAAGCCTTGATAAATGAAAAGCTGAACATTCATGTAGCTGTAAGCTGCTCTGCAGTGGTTTAGGTCTTCACAATTTGTACTCTTCAGGCTTGATAATACAGTGAGACCCCAGGCAGTCTGCTGGAAACCTACTGCCAGAAACACAATCTCTATAAGGGGATTCTCTTATCCATTGTAGCAAGCTCCATCCTAAAAGCAGTTTTCTAGCCCCTTTTCCTCCTCTTGGGAAGCTCTTCTGGATATTTGATCAAGCAAGAAACCATCTTTCTTTCCCAGTGCCCAAATTTTCCTGTTTATTCCCTTGTTTTCTCCCAGCCTCCCACAGTTCATCCACCGCAGCCAGGCGTAGTCTCTCCCAGCCTTCACTTTGCCAAACGAAACAAGCCGATCCCATCTGATCTCACCTGGTAGGAAAGCAGCTCTGTTCCTCTGAGCAGCCCTCCAGCCTCTCTCTGCATCCTCAGCCCAACATCCACAAATGTGGCCAAACCCCTCTGCGACCCTACCAGCATCTTGCAGAGCAACACCAGCAGCCTCTGCAAAACAGCCCCTGGCACTCTGGAGGACAGGCATCATCCTCCAAGAGCAGGCAGCCCCTGCGGTCATCAGGACGTGCCAGTCCCAAGCAGAGACCAGAAATGATACAGCAGCTAATTAACTCATTGGTTTGCTGAATGTATCATCAACACCAAGACAATTTTCAGAGTCACCCCAGCAGTCTTGCTACATCCCTGTTTTGGAGAGAGACAGCACCTTCCAGGGGAGGCTGAGGCCAAATCCTGCTCATCGCCAGCCAGCAAACCTGGTCTCAGAACACCCCAACAAGGAGCAGAGGTTGGATTTGCAAAGGAAAATACTCTTTGTGGGGTTTGTATTGCAAAATATTCCACACAGTAAGCAGCTGTATGCAGATCAGGACAGTGCCTGGGTACGCTCACCCAGAGCACGTGTATTCTGATGCCCTCATAAGCTTGACTTGTCTACAAGAGGCAAACATGCCTCTTTGACAAGCTTGTGAAGCAGCATCTGAATACACAAACACTTGTGCGCCAGAGCAAAGCTCCCAAACCCTCCAGCTGCCACCAAAGGTGGGCAGGCTCCCGGGAAGGTGGTGGCACCCCCAGCATGGAGGGCGAGCAAACCCCTGCAGGGGGCTGGGAATGCTTTTAGGTCTCCACTGTGTGCTTGGACCCTCAGCTTTGGGGCTGGCAACCACCTCCCAGTGGTTTGTGATTACTAAGAGCATCTTCTGGTCACTGTTGTTGGCCTAGCACAGGAGATGAGCCCAGAGCGTCGGATACTACAACCCCCTTAGGGGAGATAAGCAACACATGAGCAATCTCTTACCCGAGAGAGGTGTTCACACTCCTTGGGGGACACTCGTCTCACATCAGCCAAACATTTCTTCTGATATAGTGCTCAGAGCAGTCCTCAGGGGCCGTTCAGCAGCTGCCTCTCCATCCCGGCAGCTGGGTGGCCGTTCCCCACTGGGGAGCATTTGGGGTTGAATGTTAACACTGTCTGGAGAAGAGGCTTCTTGCATCCACAAACCCAGCAGTAAGGAGGTGCCAGCAACAACAAAAAAAGCAGCCAGTGTTAATTAGGAAGAGGTGCTAGCAGCTGGAAGGCTTTTTTTTTTTTTTTGCTTTCTCTGCTTGCAGAAGAAGACTTCTGCCTGGAGGATCCTGTTATCTCAATAAATATTGCTAATAATTGAGCTCTGTTTGCTTGCCACAATGCTGTCCAGCTGTCTGACGGCCAGGAGTATTTAGAGACATCTATGTTATTTCTTAGTCAAAGCTGCAGTGTTAGCCTAGGGTATCAGTCCAGCTCTGAATAATTCTGCATGGTCTCATTGATTAATCATACGATTAAAGCTTGCCGAGTAGGGCTGTATGCAGGAAGGCCTCTAACTAGCCAACTAATAGAAGAAGTTGCTGAGTGCACAGCCGAAGAGCAGCACACATTTATTCATATTTCTTTATGTTGATGTGTCCATCTCCCAAAGCACTTCAAAGGGTAAGGAGCAGAGACCTCAAGCTGTTTGTACACACCCAAGCAGCCCACAGCTATGGAGAACAGATGAATGCCTACCTGTGGGCTTCAGAATATTCAGCAAACCCTGTGTTTTGACAGAAACCCATGGTTTTGAGGAGGGGAAGCTTGTCGTGTTGCTTCCAGAAAACTTTGTCCATGGTCAGGCAAAGAACAGCTCCCCAGCTCGAGTCCTGAGTGCACAGTGAAGAAGAGATCTGCTGGGGTCTCCTCCCACCCCAGGAGGTCTCAGTGCGTTGTCCCTTTGGACACCAGTCTGGGCTCATGCGCCATGCCTCATCCACCTCTCTGGCTTATTTCAGGTCTCATGGGCTTGAGCCGCCAATGACAGCCTGTGCTTTGCTCATCCAGCCCTTTTCTTTTATTCCCTTTTTAAGTTTTCCAGGCATGTAAAGGTTAACTCCCTTTTCTTTGCTGTCAGGAATGAAAAACCCACAACCCCAAACAACCCTTCCTATTTATATCCCTGCGTTAATCAGAAAGGCTAGCACTTCTACATCTACGTGATTAAAAATTAGGAGACCGGATTCTGTAGTGGTGCCTTATAATAACAACCAATCCTGGGAGCACAGGGGATGAATAATGGATCATGGCTCTATGCTACTGGCTTCTTGCTTCCCCTTCTTTCTTCCTCTCTTCTCATCTTCCATTCTTCTCTTCCTTCTCCTTTCCCAGGCTGGAGTTTGAGTGGGGAAGGCATCGTCATCCTTCATTTTGCAGAAGTTAGAGCTGTTGAGAGATATTGCTGATTTCTATTCATCAGACCCTCTCTTCCCCAGCCAGATCCCCTGGTTAGTGAGCCTGGAGACAATCAATAATTCATGGCCACATGAATAACTGGGGGATGATAACCACTTGCTTGGGAAGACATAATCAGGACCTATTCTCTCCCTCTCATCTCCTTCAGCAGCTCCCCAGGTCTTGCTGCTGATCCAATAGAGTGAAACAGGAGCAACACAGGTTAGGAAAGGCTTTCTGGCATGGGGAAGTCAGGTGGTCCCATACATATCTGCATGGGGTTGTCCCCTGTCCTGTCCCCTTCCCCAGGTTTCACTGGGCAGCTAAGAGGCATCTGCACTGCTTTGAGGGAGCACTGTGATGCCAGAGGCTGCAAAGGGACACTTCAGGCTCCGGATGGTGGGACCAGCCAGGAGCATTAAACAAACAGCCCCCGTGAAAGTCCCTCCGTTTAATTCTGAAAGGCTCTTCAGAGCAAGGCTTGTGGGCTGGGCCTCTTCCCAGCTCCACAAGATGAATTTCCAATATTTCACAAGCTGAGGTCAAATTCAATTAGTAGCATCAGTGAGGGGAAAAAAAACTACTGAGAAACATGTATTTCTTTTTCTGAAAACAATATAAATGAATTAAATCAAATAACTGTTTTTTTAAAGTTAAAATGCTTCTTTAACAGCTAAACATCATCAGAATGAAGTAGAGTTTTTCACATTCTCATATTCCAGGGGCTGACGCATCTTGACTAACCCAAAACATGGATTTTCACATTTTTCACTCTTGTAGCCTGAAAAATGTACATTCTGGATCCATGTAGAAAAGCTTTTTTTCCTCCAGTTCTTGGGTTCCACCCACTGAGCTGAAAAATCCCATTACTCAAAGCACTTGGCAGATGCGTATGTGACCAGCCTTGTGTGCAACCGGCACATCTGCCTCGCCTGCAAATCTTGTGCCGACGCGGGCAGCCACCTTTGAGTTGTCAGAGAAAATAATCCCCTTCCATCTCCCAAATTCGGCCCATGCTGGAGAAGCCAGCAAGGAGTTCTGAAGACTATTCCCCGGCCAGCTAACAGCAGCAGCTCAGGCACAGTGGCAGAGCCCTGCTCAGGGATCTCAAGGCTTTGGCGTTGTGCAGCTCAGCCCAGTGCCAGCCAGCTCGGAGAGCACAGCCCCATGACAGGCAGCTCCATTTTTGTGGAAAAAGGGCATTTTTCACCCAGCAGCATCCCCTCTGCAAGGATGGAAAGGGCAGGAGGCTCTTGCAGGTGCTTTACCTTCCTCTGACCTGGGTCTGGAGCAGCAATTTTTCTCCACCCTTGGCTAGCATGAGCTCCTCTGCTTGGACAGAAGGGGCTGCAGTGGGGATGCTTTTCCACCTCTGCATTTCTGCTGGTTTTCCAGTGCTGTGTGAGCCCCCAAGAGCCCAATTTCCCACCATGCTGGTGGTGTTTAAAGATGTCAGGTTTCACAGACTAGACACCAAAAAATCACCATGCTCAGTATTTCTTGCTTCTCCATTTCCATCCCTCTCTGGCACAAAGCAGGAAGGTCCACGGCTGCAATGCCAGTAAAGCCATGTCCTGTAATGAGGATGCAGCCTCACACAGGCTGTCAGACCGAGACTGTTTCAAAGGCAGGTTGGGATATTAAATGTCTCCTCAATACCCCCGGCAAAACCTGCTTTCGTGGAGGGAGATGCTTGAAAGACATGCAACAGTGAGAGGGAGTCTCTGACCAAATGAGAGGAATTTCACCTTTTGCGCAGCCAGAGGGTGGCACAGAGGATGACTGAAAGCAAAAGGAAGATCAAAGCTGGACAAGGAAGTGCTCAATGGTCTCTCCATCCCTCCGTGACCTAAAACATCAGCCAGTTTCTGCTGCTGTAGATCAAATCCAGGGCAGAGCCCTTACCTGCAAGCCGTCCCACAATGTGATGGGTGGCGGGCTGCTCCTGTCCTCATCACACCCCGCTGGAGGTGTGAGAGGTCCCATTCCAGTCCTGGAGGTTTAATGCTACCAAGTGACCTTGCCTCCTTCATGCCATTGCCTTGCAGTTCCTCCAGACGACCCCATCATTATGGGGGGACCCATCATCAGCCTGAGAGCAGGAGACCCCCTCAACCTGACCTGCCACGCAGACAACGCCAAGCCAGCTGCCTCCATCATCTGGATGCGGAAAGGAGAAGTTATCAATGGAGCCACTTACTCCAAGGTGAGGCAGGACGGGGTGGGGATGTGCACTGTGCTCTTCCTTGCTTTGGGAAGGGCCTGGGCTCCTTCTCACAGCCCCAAAACAGCTGGGGCTGTGCCTTCAGTGCCAGAGCTGCCTCGCACCCCACATCACCCCGTGCAACCTCCAACAGTCAGGAAGATGTCACTGAAATAGGCTCTGCTTGGAATTTGGCTGGCTTTCTGTACCCTCACATAGCTTCTGAATTACCTGGCATCTCCGCTCAGGACCCCACCTGGGTGTCGTGCTCATAGTGCTTAAGGAGCAGAGCCAGCACTGCCCTTGGCTGCAGCAGAAGCTCTGAGGCAGAAGTTTTTTTGCAGTGACATATGTCCCTGCCTCTAACTGCAGTTTTCCATGAAAAATTGTCAGGGTTGTTGGCATTTTTTAATTTAAATAGAAAGCCTTTATTGGGTCATAAAGGAAAACATCAAAGAGCAATCGGCAGTGTACTCGGAATGGGTACCCACATGTTCTCCTGTTTATCAAAGCCTGATGCTCAGTAAGTGCTAAAGATTCAGTAACACTTGACATTTCTAATGAAAATTTCTAAAGCACAAAATTCAAGGCACAAAATGGGTCAGTTTACAGCCATTTGTAATGCAAGCAACTTCAAAGTTCAGAGTCAAAGGCATTCCTCTTGAGCTCCTGAAGATCTTTTTAATAAACATCTCACCCTCTGCTACCACTGGGAAGCCTTATCCCAGCTTGCTTGGAAGGGCAGAGGAGCCAAAGCATCCCCGTCCTCCCCCCTGCTGCCCCACAGCACCCGCGGACACCTTAGCTGAAGCTGAGCTGCCCCCTCATAGCTGGTGGGGATGAACAGAATTGCCCCCATCACCCTGTGCACTATGCAAGAGGCAGCGCTAATTAAAGCTAGAGACAGCTGACCTTGCCCTCTCTTAATTCAAGTGAAATTAATTAAAATCCAGGCCTTTGACATGTGATTGTTTGTAACTTATTCCATCCACACCAAGCCTTGCTCTGCACTGCAGGCTGTGCAGACCTGGCTGTGGGAAGCCAGCATTTCCCTTTCAGACCCCCAAGCAGTGGGTAGCAGAGAAGGAAGGGTGTCTCCTCTTTGTTTTTCTTCAAAATATATATTTTTTGGAAGCCTTTTAGAGCTGAGCTTTCAGGCAGCAGCTTATCTCACATGCCACACAAACACTTCCATGGCATCTAAAGCAGCTGTCGGGGTGGTTTGGGTGGCAAGCCCTGCTCTGCAAGGATGTCGGCCCCTTCTCCAGGGGCAGAAGTGGTGGTGGCTGATCTGGGGATGTAGAACCCAAGTTTCTCCTGACTCACTGGAGATTTCCAGGTGGACCTTCCACAAATAATTCCCTGCCATGAGCAGGAAAATGCAGCTGTAGGGCAGGGCACATGGAGGTGGTCAGCCAGTGTGGGCTGCATCAGTGCTCATTGCCTCAAGCATCACCACATCCACCCGTGCATGCATGAGAAATCCCAGCTTGAGCACACAAGCATTTCTGAGACCTTTTCAACCTTGTCACATTAAAAAAGAAAAAGACCCCACAGAAAAGCTAATGGGCAGTTTTAGCCATTTATGAAATGGGATGTTTTGATTTGGGGCATACAAGAAACCTCTCCCTTTTGAAGTTCCCTTTAAGACTGGGCTTCAGTTTTATTCTGTTGTTATTCTCTAATAAAATTAAAATCCAACCCAGACTTCATTTGATCCAGATATTCCAGTCAACCAAGAAGACATACTGCTCAGGTTACTGATTGCCTGAAACCATTTGCACTGAGTGATAATTCCTTTGTTTCTCTGAATTTCAAATCCAACAGCTGATTAATATGCAGCCCCACTGCAGTCACAGCCAGGCATCACGGATTAGCCAGATCTGACTTAAAAACCCCAAACCCTCACCCTGCTCTGTCTTCAAAAGGACAGGAAATGGTCCCTATGGCTGTAGGGGGTATTGTAGGATCCTGCAGGGTTTGACAGCTAAACAGAGCTCTGGGGTGCTGTGGGTGTGAGTTCTGCACAGGCAGGACCTGCAGTGCTCAGCCTGGGGTTCACAGCACCCTCAGCAGCAGAAGTGGGGCTGTTCTGCAGGGGAAGGACAGGCAGGGTGACAGCAAAGCAGGCAGTGCCCTCACCACCAAAGGCACAAGAAGAGTGGGTTTTTATGACCATAATAGGGTCAGCCACAGTGCAGCAGTCACCAGAAAGCCCACAGAGATGAAGCAGGGCTGTAGCCAAGCCAGGAGATGAAGTCCATATCAGCACCCCCAAAATATGGCTTGAGCTAGAGCCGTAGTTTAAATTCAACTCCTAGACCTGTAGGTGGGATAGAGGCCCCAGATGAGGTTTGTCAGGATAATTAAGAGCTGTTGGGGCCCTCAGATCCCAAAGATCACGTTCTAATAGGTCTTGGTGCTGCTTCTGTCCAGCTTCTGGGCTGATGGTATCAATTCGTCAGCACTACTCCTTGCCCACTGCCTGACGGATGTGCAAACCTATAGCAAGAGGGCTACATCCAGCTGAGCCCAAATGATGAAAACATCAGTCTCACTGCTGTCTATTTATAATTCAATAAAGTACTTGCCTTACATGGTGAAGAGAAAACTTGGAGGATACAGACTTAAGAGAGAAAAACTGTTTGGAAATCCCCAGAATTGGCTGGGTGTGTCCATGGCATTTGCCATTATTATCAATGGCTGGGTGAAGTCGTGTTTCTGGCATTTCTGGTCCCTGGAGGATGCTGATAAACCAGAGAGGGGTCAGAGAGTGATTAAAAGATTGAAAACCGTGCAGCATCTTGAGATGCTCAGAGGGCTTGGTCAGTCTGGTTTACCACAGATGAGGTGACAGGGTGACATGATCACAGTCTATAAGGACTTAAATGAGGATTAGGACTTCACTGAGGATAAGGCAGGGCTCCTGCTCCAGCAGATCAAAGCTGCCCAGGATCCATCCCGTGCTGCTGGTAGCGGCTGCCACCACTCACACATCCCTGCACAAAGTGGCTGAGAGCTGCAGCCCGATCAGCCCAGGCTGCTTCTGCACCTGCCTGGTGTAGGTGCAGCAGGTGATGGCAGGCTAGAGAAGCCGGTTGCCTTATCTGTCCCCTGGCTCCCTTTTTCCCAGGCCGGGGGTGACGGTCATGTCACTGGAGCTGCAGCTCTCAGGTCTAGGCACAGCAGGGCTGGAGGGAAGCAGATGTGAGTTAAGTGCCCAATTCCAAGGGAAGCACAGCAAAATGTGCCTGTGCAATTCCCCTATGGGTTCTTGGTGTAGATTCCAGCCAGAGGAGCTGTGATTGTAGACTGCTGCTTAGCTGGCAAACTCATAACAGCAAGGCCTGGCTGTATGTGTGACTTTTGACCAGGGGAAGGGGCCACTTTCCTATTGGAAGCTGCCTTTTCCATCTCCCTATCTCCCCTCACAGACACTTCTCCGCGATGGCAAGAGAGAGAGCATCATGAGCACCCTTTTCATCGCCCCCTCTGACATTGAGAATGGGGAGAGCATCGTCTGCCGCGCCACCAACAAAGCCATTCCCAGCGGGAAGGAGACCTCGGTCACCATCGACATCCAGCGTGAGTACCTGAGCCACTGCAGCCCCATGTCACCACAGCCTCCCTGCTGCCTCCACCGGGGCCGCCAAGCTGGGCGTTCCCCATCGCTGGGGTGTACTGGTGCAGAGAGGGCAGAGGCACGAGGGCTCATCTCCCCTGAGCTCCCTGGGGCACCTGATGTACACAACACCCAGCTGCTTCCCAGCTTTTGCATCTTGTGCCCATCTCTTTGAGCCATGCACTGCCTGGCTGGCAAGCATTTCTTGGACAAATACGTGTTTCCAGGCTTGCAAGTTGTTCAGGGCTAAGTTTTTGTCTTGTTCTCCATCTAGATAGCCCATTAGACACACCAAAGTGCTCTGTGAAAGCCCTCCCTCCTGTGACATACAGCTGGTGTCAGTCACCATCCACACAGGTGTGTGGGGAGCGATGTCACTTCTCTGTAAAACCATGAAGGAAAACCTTTCTTCCTCAAAAATTCACGTTTCACAGATCTCTCTCCTCCTCTGCAATAGCTGTTGCTTTCAGGCACATCCTGACCTCTCTCCAGCCAGGCTTCATTTGCACACACAATTCCTGCAGCTGTATTTACCAACAATTTGCAAATGCAGGGTGTTCAATATTAGCATGCCAGCTGCTTTCCAGAGTCCAATTAAAACTGCCTGAACAAACTCAAGCACAGCAGAAAATTCACCATTTAAGACTCCCAGCTTTTGCTGCCGGAAGATTAACAGGCTCTTGGGTCGCTCTATAGCATGTCCTGACAGAACCAGCCAGATAAAATGAGATAATAGCATGGGTTATTTCACAGCCGGCAAACAGTTACAATAGCTGGAGATGTACGCACGTTCTCACAAACAACGCAAAGCCGGAGACATCATTACACCGTGCTGTACAGTATGGGGCAAGGGACGTGAGCTGCATCCTTGATCATGATGGGATCTACTCTGAAGAGAGGAAGACCAAATAAAGAGCACCAATTTCCACTTCGAGCCATTAAATACTCCATGCTGTGAAAGTAATAATAATAATATCCTATTCAGCTATTAAAAGTATGTTGTTCTTAATGGGGTCTAATGAGGATATCAGTTTCCCAGAGCTGGATGGGTGATGGAGGGATAGAAAAATGCCAAGATGGATTAAGCAGCCTGTACTCTGCAGAAGCACCCAGGCAGGGTTTTTGTCCTCTGCAGGTGTATGAGGTGCTTGCACTCGTGGCAGCAGGAACAGCCTGCTTCAGCTGATGCAAAGCATGAGTTTGGATCCCATCAGTCTCATGTGGGCACAGGACCTGCCTGCCAATCTTAGCCTCAGCAGCAGTGAAATAGCTGAGTCATAAACACTATCCCCTTAAAAAAAAAAAAAAAAAAAAAAAGGCAAGGGGAAAGAAACCAAGGAAAAAAAAAAAAGCTGGAGTCTGTAATGGAAACACTAAGCGACTCCAGCTGGAACATCTGTTCAATGTGATTTCTGTTCCACCAGCCACATCAAAGTCAGCCTCCTGTGAGTTATGCGCCGAACATCACAAGTGGGATTAAAATCATGTTTAATAGTTTGATATGCCATAAACTATTTATATTGCCAGAGCCCAGTGGCTCTATGGAAATTCACATCCAGCGTGCCGGGATGGGGAGGAGCAGGGCTGTTGCTTATCCAAAGCCGTTTGCTCCAAGCCTCTGCACACACATGTGTATTTGCTCATTTTTACACCTTTGTTTGATGGCAGGAAGGGATTTGACCACATCCATATTTTTGCAGGAGGTGGCAGTATGAGAACAGAAGTGGCAGGTCTGGGGACCAGGGTGACGAGCAACCCGCAGGCCACCTCGCTCCGCTGGAGGTGCTGTGCTGGTCCTTGCAGCGTTGCAGCGTTTTGTTCCTATTTATGCCTCTCATCGGGGAGCATGAAAACCCAGATCTGAAGAGGCATCAGAGCCTGCTTTCAGCTCCTAATCCCTGTTCATTCACAGCTTCCGGAGCCCACCCCAAAAAGGCTTTTCTGCCCCGCAGCGATGCCAGCCCTCATTTTGCAGGTGCTGAGTTAGGAGGTTTGCTGACGGCAATGCGCGGTACCTGCGCCAGCCAGCACTTTGCATGCATGCTCTCCTCCAACTCTGATTCCATCTCAAATTAATTACAAGAAGCCAGGCAGGAATTATAATTGTAAGCGCGTGGAATTACATCCTGATGAGTTACAATTTGTGTCTTTTTTTTCCCCTAATATACCCCCAAACACGCTCGCACACACAAACCCACGCTCTTTGCAGCACCGACCGCCTCGTGGGGAAGCTCACCAGCCTTACTGCAACGTTCAGAAGCCCAATCCCATTTGCGAAAGGGAAGATCAAAGACTTTAATTCATTTCCTTTGCTCTTTTTCTTTTTAATCTACATTTTTTGTTTTGAGTGCAAGGAGGGAGCTGGGCTCATTTTAATACAAAGAGGCTCCTCTGTAAATCGTAGGCACAGCTACTAAACCATCAAACAATGGGGAAGCTACTAAAGAGAAGTGTGATTCATACTTAACAAAGGAAGGTGATTAGCTGTTGTTGTATAACAATGGGGAAGTGTCAGGATGCCTGCAAATGAATTAGGAGCGCACTATATATCTCTGGGCTGTTATGTTAGTGAAGCTCATTTATATTCCCAACTGCGCCCATCTTTATTGTCATTTGAATTGCACATTTTAAAATGAGATTAGGGTAAATTGAAAATACCTATAATTTCCCGTCATAATTTCCCATCAAAAAGGCAGGTGGCTCTGCTGGCGACAAAGCAGGGCTCTGGCTGTGTAAATATCACGGGGCCAACAGAGGTGGGGACGCAGCAGATGAGGGATGGCCACACTTTGCAGCATGGTACCCAGTGCTGCAGGCAGGATCAGAAGGGATGGGGACAGAGAGGAGAGGTGGCAGTCAAGCTGTTGTCACCTCTGGATGCCCAGAAAGAGTGTGTGCCTTCAAGCAAAGGTGCTGAGCTGGTTCCAGAGAGCCCCATCTCCCCAGCAAGACCCTGTCCTGTGTTTGGGGGAGGATGCTGGCAGAGGGAGCAGTGGCAGGGGAGCTTTCATCCTTGGCTGGGCTTGATCTTAGAGGTCTTTTCCAACCTGAGTGTTTATGTGGTTAACAGCAGCGCTGCTCAGGCTTCTGTTAGAGCTTTGGCTTCAGGGCATCCAAGCAGCACGCTGACCATCATCGTGCCACCCCAGCTTGGTCTGGCTCCCAGTAAAACATCCCCTCACTGCCATTGTTTTCCCCTCAGGGCACAGGTGTCTGTGAAGCTGCAGCATGGGAGGGATGCTCCAGCTGGGAGAGATGTTGCTGAGATATTTAAGAAGAGGAGAGAGGCAGCAGGTAGCAGATAGTTTAGGATGCATTTTTGCATCTGCTGCATTGGATTCATACCTTAAGGACAGGGGAGCCCCTCAGCTCCTCTTCACAGTCCCAACACAGCCTGAAGGGGTTGGTCCTTCAGCACCATTTCCACCTTCTGGAAAGCCTCTTGACAAGGCTGGAGTGGTTCCTCTAGCACTGCAGTGTCTAACGGTGGCCTGTAACAGGTGCCTTGGCAGACAGGAGAGCTGCGAGATACCACCTGGAGTTTTTTTCTTCCTTCAAATGAGGTCTCTTTCTTCAAACCTAAAGCTGGATGTCCAGCACCTCCTCTGAGACATCATGAAAAATTAAAACCGCTCTGAATATTCTTATTATCCACCACAACACTGCACCCTTTTCTCTTCTCACTTGCTTTCATCCGTTCTCTTCTAAATTTTGTTTGCTGCTAAAGCACACAGAAGCTTATCATGTAAAAGTAGAAGAGAAGCAGAGCAGCAGCCAAGAGAACCGAGAGGCCTGTGACACCAATAAGGACTTGGCAGAGATGATTAGGCTGATGAAAGAGCAGAAATGCCACTTTCAAGTTAGCGGGTAGACAAAAGATCGTCATTACGCAGCAAGATATTGAATGGGAACTTTTCAAAGCAGGCGAGTTTATTCCCTTAAACGGGAATCAGAGCCTGCGCTAATGGCTCTGAAGTGAGATGCTACGTTGAGCAGTGCACGTGGCGTGGCAGCAGGGAAGGTGCTGGGCTGCAGCGAGCGGGAGAGCATCCTGGGTTGGAGGAGGGATCGGGTGCTGCTGAGGAGCCAAAAAACAGCTCTGGCTGCTGTCTTGGTGGGAGGACAGCTCTCTAGCCCAAAGGGTTTTTATTCCCCATGCCTCTTCAGTGTCCAAGACCCTGTGGGGCAAGCATGGGGCCTGCAGGCTGCACCCAGATGTTGCAGATGTGCACCCAGGGCTTGTGCTTTCTGTGCACAGCATCAGCCTGCAGCCAGCCTTACAAAGCCCTGAGCATTCGATCACAGCACGAAGCAGCCTCAGAGCCTCTGCCATGCTCTCCCACACCTGCCTTCTGCTTCCCAGGCTCAGGAGCCGTGGGCAGCACAGCAGCACAGGGCTGCTGTGCCCACCTCGGCTGGCAATGTGACCTTGTCGCTGTCTCTTTGCAGACCCCCCCTTGGTGAACCTGTCCGTGGAGCCTCAGCCAGTCCTGGAGGACAACACCGTCAAGTTCCACTGCTCTGCCAAGGCCAACCCGGCCGTCACGCAGTACAGGTAAGGCGTCCTCCCTTCTTACTGTCACTGTGCATCCCCCTCCATCCCCGCACACAGCACAGCCTCACCAGCGCTGCCCAGCTCCCCCCAGCTGTCCTCACCTTGCTGCTGCTCACAGGTGAGGAAGCTCTGGGTGCTCCACGTGAGGTTGATGCATGCAGCAAGCCCTTGGTCGGGGATGCACGGGTGCTTTGGGCTGGATTTGGAGGCCTGGCACAGAGCTAGCGGAGCCATCTGTTCGAGGACATAATGAGCAAAACGTGCCGAGTGAAAAGTCTTTTATGGGGAAAATTGGAAAATTCCTTCTCTTTGTGCACGCTCTTTTATGGTTTGAACAATACCACTCTGGTGCCATCGCTGTGTAACCCTTTAGGAGCCACGTGCAGCCCCAGCAGCATGGCACAGGGCTCAGAAGGGGGCCACAGGCTGGAGCAGAGGTGCCTGGGCTGAAGCTGCAGGGGCTGGGCAGCAGCCGGGCACTGGGGAGGCAAGAAGGGGGTGGAGGAGGAGGAGAACTCATGGGAGGTAGGGGCAGAAGAGGCTCTGTGCCTGTACCTGGTCACTCCCGAGCAGCAGCCACCGAGGTTGCACAGGGCGTGATGAGCAGGACTGTAAGCATGGGGCTCGGTGTGCGGTGTCCCAGTACCTGCCTCATTGAAGAGGGAAGCGGGAGGGCTGCCGTCCCTCCTCGGGGGCCTGAGCACTCTTGGAGACATCTCGCAGTACACCAGGTCCCACCACGGCCTCTCCAGGCTCAAGAGTTGGGTGCAGACACGTGCAGGCAGTCGGTGGTGTTTGTGCAACTGCCTCAGTTTGTAATAACAGAGGAGGCACCTCGGGGGACAGGTTACCACGACCCACCTCCTGTTAGGCTTGTACAGCTTAATTAGTACAATCGAGTTTGCTGGTAGGAATGATTCCTTCTGGCTGGATATCTGCTATCAGCACAACAAAGTCATAATTGCGTTCCTAGTTACACGGAAGAGTTATTAATTTCAGAAGTCAATTAATGTCAAAGATACAAATAGCCCCGTTTCCATATTTACAGTTCAGAAGAAAATAAGTGTGGCAGGCTGGGTGTGTGTCCCACATGGGCACAGAGGAGTCGCAGCCCCCTGGAGCTGCTCGTGCTGCCCTCAGCCCTCTCCGTGCCTTCCTCCCACCCCACAGCCCCATCCTTTCACCCTCCCTGGGCAGTGCTGACCCTGGTGCCACAGGGACGTCTGCCTTGCTGCAAAATACTTTGTCATTCTTCTCATGGTGGACTTTTATACCAAAGCTAATTGCACTTTTTTTGAGTTATGTTTTCTCATTAAAGGGATTTTTTTTTATTTATGGAAAAAGAAAAAAAAAAAAAAAAGAGGCATGAAAAATTCAAGCACTTTGGGGTTTTCATTTCTTAAGTTCCCTTAACATGTTAACATCACACAAGGCTTTTTCCCTACCACTGTGACAAGCAAACACGATTCAGCAGCACACGGTGGGGCTTCCTTCCATCTAATGGCTCTGATTGATCGGGGCGATTCATTTCCCTTCCCAAAGATCCCAGGGCTCTTCAGTAGCTATGTCAAGGCAGCAGACATCTCAGCCCTGCAGCTCAGTGTGGGATATCCCAGCTGGGAAGCGAGAGGAGGATTTGGAGCTTCAGTTTAGGAACAGAGGTTGTCTGGAGCTGAAGCAGCAAGAAAGGGTCTCTGTAAATGTCAAGAGTATGCCTTAATTAAACAAAGCCGTGTCTCTGAAGCACACAGGGTTGCCCAAGTAAGCAAGTAGCCTCAGCGGTACCGTTGGGTGTAAAAGTCTGGTGTTGTGCACCTCAGGGAGCATCGTGTGGGCACAGGGATGCAGGAAGCTCTGAGGGCATCCCAGGGAGGACAGAGAGAGGAAAGACCACTGATCCTGCACCAGGAGCTGCAAGGGTGGAAAGTGTGATCCAGGATGAACTTACACTGCCTTAAAAACAAAGATTAGAAAGTAGACTGGAAACAGAAAGTGTGGTATTTTTCTCCCCAGGGAGAGACACATGCTGATATATTTCCTACAGCTTCCTTCAGCCTCAGAAATATTAGATCATGGTCAGCAGCCGACATTTATTTTTAATACCTCCCAATATATTTGTCAGTAAACAGCTCTGAACAGAAAGGAAAATGTCTAAACACCATAAATCCCCTTTTCTGGACGTAAACCCACAGCCAGCTCTGTGGTGCTGTCTCTGCTGTGAATATGCAAGCAAGCTGTCCCCCTGCTCTGCATCTGCATGACACCATGACGTTGTCATGCAATGCCACTGTCACATCCCCCTGTCCGCATGTTTTGTTCGTGCTTTCTCTTATATAATGTGTCGCATGCTTTTTTTTTTTTTAACATAAGGAAAACCTGTTTAGAAATGAGTGATCTTTTCCCAGAGTCACAGTGGAAAGTTACAGAATATTCTGTTCTGGGACAGGTTAATTCCGTTTTGTCAAAACTGACAGGTTTCCGTGAAACGTTTCCATTTAGCCTCAATGGCATTGTCCAATGGGAGGAAAAGCCAGAAGTCCTCTGCCATAAAACCTGTGGGCGTCTCAGTGTGTTGGGTGCTTCTGTGCAGGCAGGGCTGGACTCTCCTTTCCAGAGGCACGGCTCCTCAACTCCTCTTAGCCCTGCCTTTGGACAGCAGCAGCTCCTGGACAAGGAGCATCCTTTCCCCCAGAGGGTTTTGGTGCAGGTGCCTTTACCCGCAGTGTCACCTGCACTGTCACTCGCAGCCACTGTCACCAAAAGCAAGCTGGGCAAGGCTGGCAAGGCATCGCATGGGTGCACAAGCCGTGCTGAGTCTCAGGTTGCTTTTTTGTGGCCCAGGGATTATGCATCCTGCACCCGCATTGTGGCAGGGCTGAGGAGCCTGGGCAGCACCTGCCCCCATCTGCTCCTGTGGGGAGCGAGCTCCAAGGCCATCAGGGAATTCACTGACTTTCTTTTGCTGCAAGCAAACGGGCAAGAAAGGGAAGGCGAGAGAGAGTAATTAGCTGTCGCCGTTGTTCTGCCACCTGTGTTGGCGGGTGAAATTAATGGAAAGCAACAGAAGTCAGGGCGACGTGAACCGACTCACAACCAGGCCTCCTCTTTGCTCACTTCAGATCTCTCTATTTGCCAATCTTCCCTTGGCTTTTGATGTCTGTTGTGTGTCTGTGGGGTGTTTTTTTGCTGTTATTATTTATCACTTGCAGTAAGAAAGAGAATCTTTAAAGTGGCAGAAGAAAATGGGAAAGTTTAATATTGCAAGAGGCAGAGTCCCTCAGCCTTTTGGGCTCCTCTGATGATGATTATTTTTGCAGTGAGATGGGGAACTGCTACAGGCAGGGCAATAATAAATACCTCACTCTGGCGCATTGATACAGTGCTCTCATCCCCAAGGCTAGCAGAGACCTTTGCAAATAACGTTATCTTTGCAGTCATGGGGGGGATGGGACATTTCGAGCCACCCTGCAGCACCAGCTACAGAGCTGGGTTGCAGGGCAATACCTAGGCATGGGGGTGAGGGATGGACAGACAAGCATGGACAGAAAGAGAGAGAGATCAAATATACCATTTAAAAATGCACACTCCTCTCCATAATTGCATGGGGCATGGCAGAAGATCCAGGCGACGCTGCAGCAGAAGCAGAGGTCAGGAGGAGCCGTTTATTTAAGAGCCCCCCGAGGGATGCTCCACCAGCTCCTCTTCCCCACCCCACAGCAGAAGCCAGGACCACATTCAGTGCAGTACAAGCAACCTCCACCTGCACATGCTGGGCTGAAACCAAAGGTGCCAGCTACCCAAAGGGGCACAGACCTTTCTGCAGCAGCAGCCTGGTGAACACCAGTGCCTGGGTTTCCATTTCCCATGCCCCATCTTGTGACAAGAGAGCGGGCAGGGAGCAATGTTTGTTTGTTCGCCCAGCGGGCTCCGCGCTGCAGAAAGGACCTCCGTGTTTGGAAAACACTGCTTTATCTTTGAACCAACAGCACGCTGTCGCTCATCAAATATTAATCTGAACTCAACTGCTTCTTAAGAGCTTTTCTTTAAAGGCAGTGGGGCTTGAACACACCTGGTGGGAGGTGGTGTCCTGCCTTGCACAAGGGAAAACAAAAAGACGTGCTTGCTGCGTTTGCAAAAGGGCAAGCAGGGAAAACATCCAGTTTCTGCAGCCCACCTCCAGCTCTGTCTGGGATGCAGGGTGGGCATTTCCCACCAAGGCCTCAGGAGAGAATGCAAGGATGAAGAGTCTGAGCACCTCCAGCAGATCTGGACTGGTCCCTTCCTGCAGGGGCACACACAGTATCTTAATTCTGATTGCTAATTTAAAGAATGAGAACAAGTCTTGCAAACCCAGGCAAGCCTGCTCGTGAGCTCAGATATTTGCCATGCGTTTTGCTATGCAGCAGTTTGTAGCTGCTTGGGACACCCCACAGCCTGCATGTTTGCAGTCACCCCATTTTGCGGGTCTCACTGGCATTCACTTTTTGCCTTGGGAGAAGTCAGCAGCTGCTGGGAGCAGGGGGAAGGTGTTGCAGCCAGAAATTGTTGCAGAGTGTGCCGATGCCAGGCGTGCAGGGCTGCTCTGCTGAGGTCAGGGCAGTCCAGTCCCCACTGCCTTCTGCTGGAGAGGCGCACAGGGAGCTGGCTGCTTGGAAGGAGGTCTGTTGTGTTACCGCTTGGGGGTGTGAGTGTCGTGCATTGTGCCTACCTGCAGGTCTGTGAGCATTTTAGCTTCTGGTCTTGGGGGAAAAAGGGGCAGGCCTGCTGGAGTTCGGGTAGATAAGGAAAAATTATACCTTATATTGCTGAGCTCTGAGAAGAGGAGAAGACAAAGATACATGTACACACAAGCTGTACTTTGGCCAGCCTGTCTTACACTGCGTCCACATTCCCACATTTTGTTTTAACAACCCCAGAGCAGAAGCTCAGCCTCCACAGGTCACTGCTGCTCCTGTCAGCTTGGGGCTTATCTCCTCAGTCCTTGGTCCTGCTGGGAAGGAGCAGCTTGCCAGGACTATTCACGAAGTGCTCCAGGCTGCCATGGAGAAGTCAAGTTCTCCAAGAACAGGAGCCCCTGTCCTGTTGGAAATCGCACCATCCCATCCTGGAGGTTTTCTGAGATGCTTGAACCAGCTCGTCTGTGGCTTGGCATTGCTTGGCTGCACAGCTGAGAGCCAGTCCATGAGGGCACGTGCTGCTGGGTGACACTGGGTGGCTGAGGAGCAAAGCCAGGAGCACATCAGGACTGGGAGAGCCTTATCAAAGGATGGGGGATTAGGGTCTTAAGGAAAAGAAAGACCCTAAGGAAAAGTCTTGGGAATGGTTTTCTGCTGCTAGGCTCAGTGAATAGAAGAAGAAATCACCCCAGGCACCAGGAACAGATCTCACTCCAGCTGGCTCTCCATCCTTTGTCCATCCTTTGTCCATGTGATTCTTCACATGGCCAGCTGGGCATCTGAGTGTGCACAACATCTCTGGTCCCAGGTGAAAGCCCAAGGGAAGGCAGATTTAAGTTCAGTGCTCCTCCATCACACCAAAGTTGTCGCTGCCTCTTCTATTTAGCTGCTGTAGAATGTGTTTGCAGATCCATAGGCTGTGAAGGCCAGAAGGGATTATTGGATCATGGAAAACTGATGCAAAGATTCAGGATGATGCATTTCATTGGCAACTTCCGATGGAGACATGGCAAACAACCCAGTTAATGGCATGCCTGGTGCTGCCTGCAGCCAAGCCTCAGGAGGGGCTGTGCTCCCTGTTCTGGCACTAGAAGACCTGACTATATTTTAATGTGGGTTCAGGTGGCTTTGAAAAATGTCTCCTGGGAGTTGGAGTGCTTGCTGTTTCCTTACTTTCCACTGACCATCCATGAGGGGCCCAACGCAAACATGAAATCCCCCCATACTCCGCCTTCCCCAGGGCTTCTTATTACTGGGACTACTGTATAACTGGTACCTGTTTTTGTCCCCCCCAGTTAAGGGAGATCTGCAATATTAAGCTCATATTAAATGACAGCCACATCTCTATTAATACTTGAAAGGAGCTTCCAAGGGCTCAAAACACACTGCAGAGCAGCCGGTGGCGGCAGGAAAGGTGTGAGCTGCACGGGCTCGCTGCCGTGCACCCATCGGGGCAGAAAGCATCCCAGAGCTGCCCTTTTGGGCCACTCGGGCTTTGCAGTCATTTCGTGGCATGCTAGGACTCTCTTCCCTCAGACCAGCTTGGGGAAACTGCTTGTTCACACCAGCACACAGGATTATCACCCCAAGCCCCTCGTTTTTGCAGCCTGCCTTCCCCCAGCTGCCATGCTCCCATCTGCTCCCTCCTCCTCCGAAGAGCACAGCCACCAGCGGTCCCCCACAGGATGCTGAAAGCCACACGCTGTCCCTCGGCAGGGCTGTCACCTCTCCCGCTGCCTCCCGCAGCCACACATGGCAAGGGAGGGAGGAGAAGACAGCGTGGGGAAGGGGCCCTCAGGCATTTCACAGCAGCGACAGAGTAAATCTAATTTATAGACATAGGAAAATGCAGCTGAAGTGGGAGTTGAAATGAATGCAAAGCACACCGAGGTCTCAAGTTATCGGCACAGTAACATTTTTCCTGGCTATCTCTGTTTTCCTGCCCGGGTTTGTCTTTGTAGCTTCCTCCCAGACAACTGGACCTTTGCTCTGAAGTGAAAATGAAAGCTGGGGAAATAAAAAAGTAACGGGAAATGAATTCTTCAGATCTTCTCCATGATGCGTCAGCCCCATCTGCCAGCTCCCTCTGACATGGAGAGAGAGGCTTTAAAAAAAATAAAGTAAAATAAAAGGCACAAATCTTTCCGCTGCTGGGCTGCTGCAGGGACTCTGTGGTGGTGGTGACTCCAGGTGACACTGGGAATCGTGGAGCTTCCCTCTGCTCACACGGTGTGGGGACAGGGAGATTTGTCTTCCCCTTCCCTGGCTTGTCAGGGTAATGGGAACAAGTGTGTGGGAGACGCTCAGAGGCAGCTCAGACTAATGAGGAGAGAGCATAGAGGAGGGAGAATCTGGTGGAAAGCAAAAAAAAAGGGGGGGAGGTGGGGGAGGAAAGAAAGTGCTTTGTACTTCTGAGCATCACTTCCTGATGTAGCGGTGATTAAAGGAACCGAATTAAATGAGTGATGAAGCAGCCAGCCCAAACTGCTGTTGGATGGAGCCTCAGTGATGGAGGGGGCTGGCAGAGGGGTGTTGCTGATGTGGTCTGTGTGCTTGCTGTGCTGGAGTGGAGAGGTTTGGGATGTGGGGTGAGCCATGGCTGTGACCATCCCAACCAGGACCACCAGCAGAACTGGACAGGACAGAGAAACACGATGGCTTTCCTGAAGTGAGGGAGAATGACATCAAGGAGGGGGAAAGAAACAAAAACCAGTTTGGTCCATTCCAGCTGAAAGGAGACATTCAGCAGCATGTGCTCCTCTGGCTGAGCACATGGCAGGAGCAGGGCCGTAGCCTTTCACTGCACAGCGATGGATAAGATCAGGCCAGTGGGTTCTGGGCTGGTTGGTCCAGGAAACCCTAAAAGCCTCACAAGGCTTAAAGGGCAATCACTTCTGATGGTGCCCTGGTCAAGGAGGTGTCCCAGGCATCTCATTTCCAGCACGCTTTGCACCCAGGTCTCTGGGCATTAGCAAAGCCCATATGTTTTTTTAGCAAGCCAAGCTGTGAACACTTGTAAGCATCCACATTGTTCGGGATGACCCCAGAGCTGTGTTCTCCCAGGCCCGTTGGTCTCCTCTCCTTCAAGACAGGCTGCTGGGAAGATGACTGGGAAGCGAGCATCGCTGGATGCGCCAGCCGCATCCTTGCAGGAGAGGTGGGAGCTCCTCAAGCCTAATTTAGCAGTCTTTAATCTGAGTTATTCCAAACCACACTTGCCACTTCCTTCATGTGTTCCCGCAGGATGATGGGCTGATTTCACAGAACGAAAAGCCTTAAGCAAATCTTGTCACACAAGAAAATTGATTTTTCAAAACTGACTTTTACAAGATTACTGGCATTTTTTTTCCCCTCATCTTTCTTCTATATCGTTCCCTTCCAGTCTCACGAGGTGGCTTCAGATCTAAGGAAATTAGAGATGCTGTGACTAAACTGAAAATGTAAAAATGGGGAGAAGAAAAAAAAAAAAAAAAAAAAGGACACCCAGCATTCAGCACCTCCTCACCTGCTGCCTCTGAAGCATATGGCCACGTGTGCTTGTACTCGTGAAGTACCAGGGATGCTTTCTTGCCTGCCATAATCTCCATGTGGTGTCAGGCAGAGTCTGTCTAAGGGTTATGCCAGCATCCCACAGGGAACACCCCCGATGGGCATTCCTTGGCAATCCCCAGCTAGATCACAGCTTTTTTCTTTCTCTCCCTGAATTCCTCCATTCCGTTTTCTCTTTCTGAAGGGTTTCCTCCCACTGCTCAATTCGGAGACATCTCAATGTGCTTTGTTAGGAGGAAAAAAAAAAAAAGAGAGAGAGCGGACGAGTTGCCTTGAAGTCATTTCAGACAGCTTAAAATATGCTAAGCTTTTGTGTTTCTGCCATATAAATAATGAATCCTCTTACAGCTTCCGAGATGGAAAATATGTTGATTTAAGAGGCCTTCAGCTCTGTTTGAGGTTTTTCTGCTTCCATGCAAGGGGTAGGAAACATGGCACAGGTCAGGCAAGGCAGGGTGTGCTGAAAGCGTCCCGGTCCTTCCAGGGATGGGCTTTGCTAAAGGTGCAGGTGTTTTGGTGACTGCAGTTGGCATCAGTTGTTATTCATTAGGCTAATTCCCCAAGCAGCCTCATTAGAGGCTGCAGTTTCTGCTTAAATGAGCTGACAGGATGGATACAAGATGCAGCCCAACATTGGAGCTGAGGATGAGAAACCCCAGTGGATGCTGACATCCCAAAATAGACCCATTGGGTTCCACTGGAAAGGGATTCTGATCTCACCCAGTGTCAGGCCATGGAGTAACCCTGCTAACTGCAGGTCCTGGAGTTATCCTTGGGTTTCTGTTCCTCTGCAAACTCTCTGGAAGCTGTTGGTAAAAATGAAAGCAAAAGAAGAACATGAGCTGTTGGCACTGGATTATAAGGCCATTTGTCTGTAAAGCATCATGCAACGCTTATTGCTTAGCTCCGCTTTGCTTTTGGAGTGTGTAATTAAGGACTTAATGGTTTTTGCTTTTTGAGGTTTCTTCTTTTTTTTTTTTTTTCTTTGAAATGTTTCTTGCAGCTTTATACAGAAGTCAGTAGGTAATTCTGGAGCTCTTACAGGTCAGTCTGTTTTATCAGTGTGCTGCCACATTGGATTACTTTCTCATGACTTGGAAGGCTCAAGTGAGCAGTGTTGTTACCAGGGTGCTCTAAGGAGACTCAAGAGGCATTGAGAAGAGTGATTTGGGAATAAGTTTAGGGGTGGATGGATGGATGGAAAGTAGGGAAAATTTTATAGTGGAAAAAATTAGCAGATATTTTGTTAAATTTGCGACTTTGTTTTACTTCTCCGCCTATAAGTTGCCTATATTTTTGCGTTAGTACAAAGGGAATGCATATCGTTTACTATTCCTCCATAGGAGCTGCCAGCTCCCCAGGTTCAGCCAGTGGGAGCCCATGTCAGATTACACAGAAATCACGGCAAGAAGATGCCCATGTAATTAGGAGACCCCATCCTCACCTGGGGCACACACCTCCTAGCACACTCACCTCTGCTGGTGATCCTAACCCACACCATTTGATCTAGACACAGTTCAGCTCTGACAAATTAACTGCTCTGGCAGGGCTTTGGGGACCTGACAAGGAGCTGTGCCTTGCACCAACCTAAAGATATGTCAAAATTTAACATGAGCCCAATCAGTGGAGTGGCACCAGCAGCTGCCGTGGGGCTTTAGGGGGCTCAGCAACTTTGCTCAGAGCTGGGGCTGGAGAGCCAACAGGGGCTGGCAGACACCATGTGCCATCGGGGGCCATTGCCTGGCTCCTGGACACCTCTGAGGCTGGTCACTCTCCTCCTGGGCTCGCCCTCGTGTAAACCTGTCCCAAGGTCCTTTTTCTCTCAGTGCCAGCAAGAGCGAAACCTGGTGTGTGCTGCTGCAACCCTCTCACGCTGCAGAGATGAAACCACAAAGCCCTTGAAAACCTCCCAAAAATAAAGCTCAGGGAAAGGCCTTCAGAGGAGCTTTAGGATTTGGTCACTTTGGAAAGCCCCAGCCACCCACCAGTACTCTGGCCATGTTTGTATCCCATGCCCAGAAAGCAGGAGCCGTTTCTGCCCACCCCATCATCACATTTGCCCCAAAGCATGTGGATTAAGTACCTTCATCAAGCTGAAATATGGTCCTTTCCCTGACTCTGAGATGCCCCCAGCAGCAGATTTCTTACGCTGATGAAGGGTTGGGGTTTTCTGTCTCCATTTACCACTGTTTCCTCCTGCAAGCCCCCAAGGAATTGCACAGCAGGGCAGAGAGCCTGGGTGAAGGTATGATGGGTGATGGTTTGAGGTGGAAAATAACAGGTACAGGACCGTGGAGGTTTGAACAGCTTCACAGCACAGCACCTTCACTCTGTGCTAAGCATGAGGATAAAGATGGCATTGATGTCAGGTGTCATTTTTCCATGTCTACCCAACATGTCTTTCCATGTCTTCCCCTCCATGATTTGTCCTCATTGCCAGGCTAAGCAAGTGTCTATTTTGACTGTTTTCTCACCAAAGTGAGTTGCAACATGTATGAGCTGTTCCAGTGACACAGGTTCCTCCCCACTCCTCACCCCAGTTCCTCTGCACCCCTGGACCCTGGGGTCCTGAGGTGCTTCTGCCCATCTCCAGTCTCGTACCAAAATGCCCTCTGGAGACTGCCTCTGCTCAACCCATCCACCAGCACCACGGGCTCTCTGCAGAGCTGAGCCCAACGTGCCCATCTGTAGGGGGGCTTTGGAGGGGCCCCTTTTGGAGGATCACTGATTTTTCCCACCCTGGGATCCCGCTGACCACGAGGAAACAGACTGAAGCCATCTGATGAGCAATCAGGCTTATCGCCAGCTGGGCAGGAGGGGGAACACCAAAGCTGAGATTAGACAGGAAATCAAGACAGAGGTTTCTTCTGCACAGCAAGGTATTATTATTATCATCAAAACCCTGGAGTGTTGAAAAACAATCAGACCCTGGTAGCAGCAACCCCTGTATTGTAGGAGGCGCAATCAGACACCAAACATGTCCTTGTTTGGAATTGAAGCCTGACATCCTGAACTCCTGAAATTTGGGTAAAGGCAGCAATTTTTCTCACTGTTTATTTGTTTCTGAAGAAGAGGGAGATTAGTAACATTGGCACCGAGCTCAGCTCAGCATCAGGGCGCAGCAACACCGCTGCTTGCAGCTCCAGCTGGGAAGTCTTTGGGGATGGAACCCAGGACAAGGAATTCCCGGGGCTGCTGCTAATGACTCCAGCAGCATTTCTGCAGCAAGCTCCGAAATAAGGGGAACTGCGCCTGCCTGCTGCTTAGTGAAACCTCAGAAGGAGACCTGTGGAGCCCTTTAGCAGAGGTGTTAATTACTAATTGCACCTGGGAGAAAATGGGCTCACCCAAGCATAGCAGGGAACCTGGTGCCGTAGAATAATATATCTACATCTATAACTGGCACGGTGATCTCCAGGGGTTGCAGGATGGGTTTTGTGCAAGCAGCCATACCTTTGGCTCCATACTGGGCTGTTCCAAGTGCCACCAGGACTCCCCTGTCCCCTTCCTGTCACCAGGGCTTGGTCTGCTGCCTGGTAAATGGACCCGCACGTCGGCACAGGGAGAGCACGGCCAGTACACGGCTGAGTGGGACTCGGTCCCACATGTCTTCATTAGGAAGGGAGCAGGCAGGAGGAGAGGAATAACCCCATACATCACCGTTATGGAAATTTACTCTTAATAAAGAAATAATTTGTGTGATGCATCACGCCACAGTCATTTGGGGAGGGGGGGCAGTGTGATGCTGCTCAAGCCCTGCTGTTCACTCAGTCATTTCTCACGAGGCTGTCACTCAGAGGAGATGCACCCATGGAAAAGCCTCCACCTCCACCACCCCATCACAGGTCCTTCCCCAGGAGCCTCCAGGGCTCTGGAGAGCTGCAGAAAGATGCAGGGCAATGCTCATGGGCAGCCATCAACCAGGGGGACAGCTCCTGTCTGAGGATGAGCGGGGACTGCCAAGTTACAGCCTAGCAATTGATGGCACTGCTGGTAATCAAACAACAAAACCCATTCTCCAAGCAATTTGTAGCAATTAATAGCCATTCGCAGGAATGAAATGTTAATTAATTCATTCCGTGAGCCATGCATTTATTTAAGGTATTTGTGGGTGTTCTCGGTACTTTTATTAAGCAATTAAAATGCATCCAAGAAAATATTTATCTATTTTAAGTCACTCTTAGTAAACACAATTTATATGGCAAGCAACAGGTGTTTTGTTTTGTTTTGTTTTGTTTTTGCATTGTTAGTTAAAAATTACAACAGTCCTCCTGCCTGGGCTTCACCTGATGGGAGCAGCCCGTCTGCAGGGAGAGCTGCCCAGGGGCGCGAGTGCTGCTGGTGGCTGTGCTTGGAGGGCAGTGGTAAGCCAAATCCTCCCTGCAAGGATGCTCACAGCCTGCAGTAACAAGCGTGTGCTTGAGTCCTGCAGCCTCTCCAGGACTTCTCCTTGCAGCTCTGTGCTGCATCATTGCAACCTCTTGCTCCCCCAGCTGCCTGCAAGGCCAAGGTGTCACCTTGGATGCTGGCTGGGGGCTTGGGGAGATCTTCTTGCACAAGGATGAGTTGAGTCCATGCTGGATTATGACTGGAAATGACATGTTGGAGAGGGACAGCTCACAGGGTGGAGGCTGCTGATGCTGCTTGCCAGAGTGGATGTGAAGGATGAGGGATGGAAGTGTTGCTGCATGGGTGTGGACGGCTGTAGACTGGCAGCAAGGGAATTGATGTGATGGCCGGCACAGTGCTGGTGGAGGCGGCACTCTGGAAGGAGCAAATGCCATTCTGCCACAGCCAGGGCTCACTTCCCTACAGCATCACTGGCCAGAGGGGTCAGGGAGCTGGCCAGGTCTCAGTGGCAGAGGAGGGCAGCAGGTAAAACACCAAGAAGACAGGATTGCATGTTCACATCGGCAAAGCCTCACTTATCCAGGCAGCACTGAACCAGTATTGTTTCACTCGGGAGGGCTGCAACATGACAGGGCTACAAATTCCCCTAAAGAGCTTGTTCACACATGCCATTCACTGAAGAATTACGAGTCCTTTCACTGCAGACAGGAATTTCTTTGCTACAGCGAGCTCGGCCAGATGAAGTGCTCGCTGGCGATGCTCCTCTACATACTGGCATGCCACAGGGCATGTAATGCTCTTATTTAGCTCATCACAGGTTCTGTGAGCCCAGCAGAAACACAGTCCTTGCTTCTGGCAGGGAAGCGATGGAGCTGCTGGATAAAAGCCCCTTGGGAAGAAGCTTGGGCTCCCATCTTTCAGCCAGTTTCCTTCAGAAACCAGGGAGGTTGCTAAAGGCACATTGGTCTATGGAAGCCACAGCAAAGCCACAGCATTGTTTGTGAGCTATCGTGTCCCAAACTGGCTTTTCTATTTGCTTCTTTGCACTCCTAGATGGGAAGCAATCAATGGAATAAGAAAAATACAATTTCCCTGGATAACATCTCCTTAGGGAAGTCCCCCCGCCTTATATTTAAATGTTAAAAGGACCCAGTAGGGCGTGTTGTTTTTTTTTTCTTTATTCCTTAACCACTGTGTTTTTATTGCTGCCCGTAATAACCCCTCTGAAACGTGGATTTAAATGTGGAAGAAAAGTAGCAGCAGAAATGACAGCGGAGTTAGTGGGTACATAATATGCGGAGAGTAAAGGAGGTAAACTTGTATAGCCTGGAACGGACCCGTGGTGGCACATTTGGCAAACTGTAAATGCCTTTGAGGTAACACTGCAAATGGAGGAAGCTGTGCTGCCAGTGGTGGTGGAACAGGGAGCACCAGTCTGGATGCAATAAGGCTGGGAGATGTTGGGATGAGATTGTGAAGAGCTGAAGCAGGGGAGGGGGCCAGGGGAGTGGGCGAGGGTCTGGCTGAAATGCTCAGCCAAGCTGGACATCAAAGCAACATCCCAGCACGGCCACAAAGGGAGCAACCTACCTGCAACCAGAAGTTTCATGGCAGGTGAAGATCAAGCAAGAAAATCCCCTGCAAGGCTTTGAACCGGGCTCACCAGCACTGCTCACGCTTGATGAAGAGGTAGCAGAGGTGGAAATTGTAGGCTGCCTTCCCCAAATCAAAGCTGAGGACCGCTGCCCTCAAGGCTTAGCAAGCCCATGAGCTGTGCAAGGGGGTCAAGAGGAACAAAACTGAAAGGGGGAAGCCAGGTTCCCCCCTGTGCATTCCCTGGGTGCGTTTGGAGGATGCGTGCTGGGAAGAAGGCAGAGAGGCAGTGCAGCCACCCCGAGTGGCTGGCCCCAGGCAGGACCTGAACACCCTCTGCATCTTCTTGGGTACATTTTATTTACATCCTGCTTATAAATAATTACTGAGAGGTTAATAGGTGAGCAAGGCATGTTATGGGCTTGTTAAAAACAGAAGTACCTTGCCTTCTGGCTGTCTGCAAGCACATCATGAGCAGCTTTACAGGAGGGTTATCAGCCATCGTTATTAAAAACTGATCTGACATTATAAAAGATCCATACCGCTTGTTCAGCCACATTGATTTAGCAGTACTAAGCCTTGGAAAACCGGTGCAAGAACCTTGATCTCTGCTGAAGCACGAAAAATTGCTGTTTGTGAGACATCTCTGCGCTTGGGAAAGCCAGTTTTGCAGAAGCGATGGGTTTTAAACACACACATAAAGCATCAAGCAGGGTCGTTTCGTGTGTTTTCCTGGGCCACTGCAGAGGCTTGGGTTTCAGTCCCTCTGGAAGGAGAATGGCATCACCTGAAGGTGGTGGACTGTGCAGCCCTTTGGAGCAGCACCTGGAAGGTGTCACTTGTGCTGTTTTGTGGTTTTTTTTTTTGATACAGGGAGATTCCCTCGTCAAGCACAGGCCCCAGAAATCAAAGCAACATCTCCTGATTCATTAATAAAGGGGGAATCCATGGAGGAAGGCAGGGTAGGGAAGCTGCAGTGGCCTGTCAGCATCCGTTAGAGGTGTAAAAACAAATGGAAAGAGAGAGCAGATAAGTGCGTACAAATCAGCCACACCTCTGCCGCCAATGCCTCCCTCCTGAAACCCTGTGTCGTCAGCTGGTGGGTGAAGCCTGCAGGTCAGCTCTCCTGCTCCAAGTAGGTTCACGCTAGCTGGTGCAGAGGGAATTTGCTCTGGTAGCACAGCTGGAGCATGCCAAGGGCTGGCGCTGGGCTCCCACCCCGCACAGTCTGTCTGTGCCTCTTTCCCCAACCCATCCCATCTTCCCCGAGCAACCCATGTCACCCAGCACCACCAGAGGACAGCTGCCCTGAGACAAGAGCATCAGAGATTCCTCGGGGAAATCCTCTCACCCTCCAACTTACCTGTCAGTCGTTGGGGGAGGTTCGTTATGTTTTCCGCAGGCTGTGTCTCTGCTTGCTTTCCCTTCCTCCCACGAGCGGCTGGAGTTTGGTGCCGCCTGACAGCATCTCCTGGCTTCCCCACCCGCGCCTCAGTGGCAGGTTGCCAGATGGTGCCCCGTTAGGTCACATTTGCTCATTGTTTGGCAAACAGCAGCTTAATTCAAGTGCTGAGTTGACAGCTTGTTCTCCAAGACAATTTGCAAGTTGCAGTGCTGCAAATGCCAGCTTGGCTTTCCAGGGTGATGTGAATTCAGCTGCCTTCAAGGGATGAAGTTCTCTTTGACAGAAAAAAAAATAAAGAAGAAGAAAAGGGGAAAGAAGGTGAAAGCAGGGGGAAGCTGAAAAGGTTTTTTGTGGTTTTGGTGTGGGAAGACCAGCAACGTTGGTTGGCAAGGCACTGACATCGTGTTCCCTGTCAGCAGAGACTGTCCTTGTCCCACCCCTCCTGTCACTGAACTCTTTGTGGCCCACAGTCCTAAGGAATAAGGTGGATTTTCAGTGAAACAGGTTTTCACAGGGAAATAGCAATTTTGGTGGATTTTTGAAAGCTTCCAGTAGGGATATACATACACACCACTTCGGTGTCTCCTCTCCAGGAGCTGCGGTTGCAATCCCCATGTCCTTTGATGAGGACAACGTTGAGGCTGTGGGTACACCCCTCCTACAGTCTAGAGCAGCTTTGGCACCCCATGGGCTGCTGTGTGCTGGTCTCCATCATCACTCATGTGTAAGTGGAAGGCAGCGCGAGACCACAACCCCCCTTTGCTCTGTCTTGTCTGACAGGTGGGCAAAGAAAGGCCAGGTGATAAAAGAAGCGTCCGGTGACTTCTATGAAACCATCGTAGACCACACCTTCTTCTTTGAGCCCGTCTCCTGCGAGGTCACCAATGCACTGGGCAGCACCAACATCAGCAGGACCGTGGACGTCTACTGTAAGTAGTCTGCCAGCTTGAGGCTGCCTTCCTGGGGCCAGCAGAGCTGCTGAAAATAAACGGGAAAGGGACGTGAGCTTCCTGGGGCAGCTTCAGAAAGCCTGGGATGACCAGGACTTGCTGGACTCCATTGCAGCTCTGGCTTTGAAAAGGCTCTTTTGGTGGGGCCATGCTCTCCTCCTGCCTTCCACAGCCCTGGGGGCTCCTTGGGCACTTGGCCGTGCCAGGACTGCAGCAGGCTCCTGTCTCGGGTGCGTTGCATTTGGGGGCTTTATGTGGCTGTGGCCCGTGGGTATGTGGAAACCTTCCCCTGCTTCTTGCGGCACCGAGACCTCTGTGGTTTGGGGGCTACTGCGTGGCACAGTCCCTCGCTAGTGGTAATGCTGGTCTCCTCTGCACAGTCGGGCCCAGGATGGCGACAGAACCACAGTCCCTCCTCGTTGACCTGGGCTCGGACGCCGTCTTCAACTGCGCCTGGACGGGGAACCCCTCCCTCACCATCGTCTGGATGAAGCGAGGCTCAGGCGTGGTGAGAGTCGCTGCCAGGGTGCTGGGGGCACGGGGCTGGCGGGGCACCCGTGTGGGAAGCGCAAAGGGGCAGCCAGAGCTCTGCCAGGGTGCCATCACTGCCACCCAGTCCTAGGGACATCGCCCTCAGGGTGCGTTTGCAGAGGCTGGATTGAACCAGGATTAAGCAGAGGGCAGAGGATTAAGCAGAGGGCATCTCTCACCCTTGCGCTGGCAGCACTCTGTACTGAGCACCATGTGGGGACCACAGCTCCCGGCAGGACCAGTGTGACATTGCTCAGGGCTCAGGAGGCAAGACCAGGAGATCCCGTCCCAACATGCTCAACTCTGCTCACTTGGGTCTGGCCTGGAAGGCTTCTCCACATCCTTTTTGTCCTGAGAAGTGTAAGGAGTTTTGCAAATATTAACCGCAGCTCAGGGAGGCGCGAGAGGCTCTGATCCCCCCTTTGCCATTAGGAGGGCTGAGCAGAGCCTGTTAAGCTAAAGGAGGGCTGAGAAGTGAAACCCACCTGTGAGGGGCACGCAGCCTTGTGTCTGAAAGTATCTTTCAGCTTCATCCAGGCAGATGTGTGCTGAAGGCAATGAGGCTGTGCCAGGTGAGGTGCATGGGCTGTGCCTCTGTGCCTCTGCTCCTGGCACACAGAGCAGGCATCGCCAACGCTGCACGCGTGCATGAGGCAGTCGTCTGCCTTCACTGCTGGCGTGTTTTTCCCAAACCACCATGACCTCCAAGAAAAATATCTCCTGGGAAGCAATCACAGACTTGGGAGAGCTGATAGCTTGAATTAGCTAAGGAATCCCACTGTGTCCGTAATCCCTGGGTGGCTTCCCATCCCTCGGCTGTGGCTGTTGTTTCTCTCAGTTGTTACCATTATTTGAAGGCAGGCAGTGCTCTCACACCATAAGCTGCTATTTCATTTTCTCAAAGCTGCTGGAACTTGCAGAGTGGTGGCAGGAGCCGTGCACAGGGGGACAGGGGCTTCCTGACCCTGCCCAGCCCCGGCCGTGCTCCAGGGCCTGTCCATCACAACACAGCTCTGCCTTCTCTCTCCCCTTCCATGTGGCCAAACTACGCTGGCTTGAAGCCTCGGGGCTCAGGACCACCTGGTTTAGCCCAGCAGAGCTGCTGGAGCTGTTCAGCAGAGCTGCTTCCATCAGCCCTGCGGAGGCTGGCAGGGGGTGCTGCTTTGTAACCCCCCCAAGCTCACAGCCCTGGCTGTCAGGTGTGGGGTTGGGGCTGCTCTTCTCCAGCCCCTCCACTCTCAGACTCCCACAGGATTCCTACCCTTCCTTCTCCTTTCCAGGAAGGAAACAAATCAGAGATGGAAGAGAGGATGAGGCCAAGCAAGGCCTTTGCTCCAGAGATCTGCAAATCTGGAGTCATTTGCATGGGTATCTGCATAACCAGTGCTAAAACAGGGGGCTCAGAGGGGATCTGAAGCTCTGACTATTGCCGGGTCCCCTTCTCCTTGCTGCAGGGCCACCAAGATTATTTGCTGTCTTGTTGCACTCCCACTGAGCACAGGAAGAGCCCTTTCCCAAGGAACATTTGCATTCGCAGGCTGCATCTGCTCTGCCCGCATTGAAGATGAGCAGCTCCAGCTCAGCCCTTGGCCATGAGCACCTTGCAGCATTTTGGGAGGATGGGGAGGTGAGGGGCTGGCCCCAGCCTGCAAGCCTGCAAAGTCCTGGGAGAGGAGAGCAAACAGGAGGAGTTAGCCCCTGGGGCATGCATTTCCAGCATGGGAAGCACTTGCTCAAAAGCCACATCTTTTAAATGTCACCAGCGCAGGGATTCTGCTGATGTCCTCAGCCAGATCCCTCTGCTTCGGCACTTGCCAGGATTTCACAAAGCTGCTGATTGCATGGCCGGGGCAGGAGGGCAGGGTGGCTGATAACCATGCTGCAGCCAGTCTCCTCCATGCAGCTGGGGCCCACCAAACCCAGCCCAAATTTCCTGGCCATCCAGGCGGCTGCCAGCTCTCCAGGCTGCCCCCCCACACACACACACTTCTGGGGTTGAAATTGCACCTGAACGAGGCTTGGCCCCTGAAAACTTGGAACTGAGAGTGTGGAGCACGCTTCTCTGGAAGGCTTTTTTGCTCCTGGTTACAAGGCAGCTGTGCCAAAGCTTTCCCAGGAAACAGCACCAAAGATTTTCTCTTTTGTCTTGAGCTCTTGTGGGACTTCCTGCAAAAGTGAGCTTGCAAGAATTCAGGTGAATGGATCAGGACTTTTATTTCCCCACAGACTTGGTCGTTTCCTTATTCCTTGGTCAACAGCAGTGCTATTTCCACGCCATTTAAAACTGCACTTATCCTCATCCCTGTTTTCCCTGAGCTGCCCTTGAGCTTGTAACCCACATCTCCTGCTCAGCTTCCCATCGCTCACCCTGAAAGCAGCCTCCTTCTCTCTTCCAGGTCCTGAGCAATGAGAACAAGCTGACACTCAAGTCCGTCCGCCAGGAAGACGCCGGGAAGTACGTGTGCCGAGCCGTGGTACCGCGGGTCGGCGCAGGGGAACGCGAGGTGACGCTCACTGTCAACGGTACCTCTGGCTTCCCTCTTGCTATTCCTCCCGGTGTTCTCATCAGCTTGTGGCAGTGCATTTAGAATCACCCCCTTGGGTAGTCTCTTCGGGAGCAAATCCCAAGGGGTGGGATCAGAGAGGCTCCTGCCCTGTGGGATTAACTAAGACCCACTTGGTTCCATATTATCAATGGGGGGTTATTGAGTAGCTGGGAGCTGGCGTTTTAAATCTTTAATAGATTTATCTTGCAAAACCCTTGCAAGGTCGGAGAGCACTGTTGTCTCTGTTGTACAGCTAGAGAGCTGGGAATTGAGCCTGGATCCGAGGCTGGCAGCATAATCACTCGCTCGAAGCACCCAAGGGAGCAAACAGTGCCATGAACCCCCTGTGGCTGCATGGGGCTGCCCCGGCACAGTGCCAGGACTGGGCCCTTCCCTCACCCTGCTGGGGAACTGGGAAGCACTCCAGAGCCCTGCAGGCTGAGGGCACCCTGGCCAGGACCCCGCAGCAGCCGGTTACGAATTGCAGCGTGGATGTGCCCTGCATGAAGGGAAGGAGCCAGGCGGGCTGCAAATGGTATAAACAGAGGATGAATTTTGCATCATCTCTCACCTGCATGACAAACTGGCAGGCTTCAGTCCCTGCTCACTGTCACAAAGAGAGGAAAATAAGCAGGGAAGTGGCACAGCATTAGTTCTGAATGCAGATAATGCTAGGGAGGGAAGCCAAGGGCAACGCAGCAGGATGCTGAAACCCAACCACTCCCTCGACTTCCACTCAGCTCCTCGACGCCTGCATGCTCCTTCCCTGCCGGCTGCTGTGTTTTAATTACAATTAAAATAGCTTGCAGAAAACAAAGCAACAAATTAGCCCAAACAAAGAACCTGCTCCTTTCCCAGCACCTACTAGTCGCTGCCTGCTGTGAGCGTGGAGTGAGGCGCCCAGCAGGATGGGGTCCGCTCATGGTGCACAGCTTGGGGCAGCCCCTCGGGAGCACCCCTTCCTGGTGGCAGGGGCTGCTGCAACCCCCAGGGGACAGCCGCATGTCTCAGGGCCACCATGGGCTCCCGACCCTGCAGGCAAGGAGCAGAGCCCTGGAGCTGTGTCCCCAGGTGTGGTGCCCGTCCCGGTGCTGAGTGCCACAGCTGGAGCATCTGCAGCCCCCGTCAGCACAGCACATTGCATCTAATGGAGCATCTCACAACACGGCACATCTAATCCTGCTAATGAATTCTTCTGCAAGCCTTTTGCACTGCAATTTGAGAGGGGAAGTTGAACGCCTCCTATTTTCAAGTGATTTTAAATCCAGCGGGTGACACAATTGTCTCAAGACCATCGGGTGCCTCTCTCCATAGGCTGGGATTCATCACGGTCAGGTTAGGGACCTGAAAGTGTCTGGGCTGGTGGCACAGGCTGGCAGGTCAGTCTGTCCCAAGGCACAGGGACACCGATGGGAGGAGCTCCATCCCACCCAGATTGATCCCACTACCCAGCGACCCACCCTGAGCCCACCAGCCTGGCCCGGCTGCACCCGCATCCACTCCCAGAACAGCTGCAGCAGCCCAGAGCTGCCTTCCCCCAGCACCGGGGCACAAGGCTACGAGCCTGAAAGGATGCAGATAGGATTCAGAGCCTCACTAGTGGGCAGGAGGATTATGCAAATGGGCTGTGTTTGGCAGGGCTGGAGCAACAGAGGCAAGAAGGCAGCAAGGAGCTTGTGGCACTGCAATAAATTGGCAGCAGCCTGATTTCCAGCCCTGCGCAAGCCAAAGCCACTCCATTCTCCTGGCCATGAGGGCTTTGCAGGACCAAACCACACTTCCCATCAAGCCATTTTCAGCATCAGCAGGGCTTGGTTCACTTGGCCTTGAGCAGGATGGAGAAGTTGCAGCCATCCTGTGATGCTCCTGAGCCAGCAAGCCGCCTTCTCCTTTGTGCGAGCCTCCGGGATGGCGCAAATAAATTGGCACCGGCACGCTAAAAATAACCGCAACCAATAGCTCTGTCATTTATATCCATAGCAACATTGTTTAAAGCCTTTCCTTGCCGGCGGGCTGTCTTGAGCTCAGCTCCATGCCAAGCCAGGGACTGGCAGCTTTCACAGGGAGCCAGAGCCCGGTGGAGAATCAAACACCAGCCTCGAACGCAACGAGGCTGCAGCTCTGTGCTATTATTCCCGGGCATGTTCATCTCACAAATGGTCTTTAGTCATCTGCTATTATCATGATGATAAGCCTTTGACTCTGAACTCCTCAAGCAATAATAAAACCCAGAGCCGTTGGCATTTGTGCCATTTAAAATCCACTCTCCTTGGGGAAAATGATCCTTTTTATGATTATTAAGCCATTTTTCTCTAGTGTCACCCAGTCTTGGTGCACTCACAGAATTTGTAAGTAACATGCAATGACTGAAATAGAAAGAAGACAGCTTTTTTATTAATTTAGGCATACAGCCCCCATCGCTGCTTTTGGTACTGTTGGTTGTGGGTTCATCAGCCATCAGTGTAGGTGAGCAGCATCACCTAGCACGAGGTGAGGGATCCAGGATGCTTACATGACGCACCCTGTGCCACCCCTGGTGTATGACGAGATCCTGCTGCGTGTCAGCAGAAGCAGCCAAAGCCCCAAGGGATTTGTTACAATATTGGCAAAGCAAGGGGTAAGGCAGACTCTCTGGAGACCCAGGCCAGCTCCTTTAAAGTTTTCAGAGGTGGATAAAGGAGAACGCGTGCCAAGAAGATCATCTTTGAGAAGGCCATTTGGGCAGAAAGCAGCAACAAAATGTTGTTTTTTTTACAATTTTTACAATTTTTACATTTTACAATTTTACATATTTTTTTTTACAGATAAAAAAGGGCAAAAAAGTGTCCAATAACATGCAGATATGAGCATTATATCTGAATAGTGGAAAACAAGTCCTGAGTGCCTGCTTTAGACCCACCTGCTGTTAGCAGTTGCTCTCCACAGCCATTTCCCGAGCCACTGGCATGCGTGCTGCTCGTGCACAGCACTTCCAGATTTGCAGAGCATGCAGTGAGTGTCCAGATTGTGTTTTACACCAGCTCCATCCCCAAGCAGCAGTCATGGACCTGCAGCATGCTGAAGATGCGTGAAGGCAGTCTTTGTGCCAGTGTGCCTACCGTGGGACTTTTGGGGACAGTAATTGTGCTGCTTTCCCTTGGGCAGAGGAAATGTGGTGTTTCTGGTCTCTGGTTAGTTAAGTGTCCTGCACAGAGCTAGTTTTCTGTGTATCTTACCTCATAGCATCACAGAAAAAAAAAAAAAAAAAAGAATATAGCTGCATTGCCATGGGAATTGTTTGGGGGGTGAGACTTCAGCACAGAAAGGTGTCGCTGGGGTAATGCCAATGAGCAACTGGATGCATTAGTTGAATTTAGCACTTCAGTACCTTTTTTTTCATCGGGCAAATTCGTAACTTGGTGAGTTGGAGAATGATCAGTCAAGAATGCCCAGGACAAATATGTTTCTCACCACTTTACCCCACGTGCTGAGACTTTCTTAGAAGAAAATATCAGACACAGGGTCAAAAAAAAAAAAAAAGAAAAGAAAAGAAAAGAAAAGAAAAGAAAAGAAAAGAAAAGAAAAGAAAAGAAAAGAAAAGAAAAGAAAAGAAAAGAAAAGAAAAGAAAAGAAAAGAAAAGAAAAGAAAAGAAAAGAAAAGAAAGAAAAGAAAAGAAAAGAAAAAAGAAAAGAAAAAAAAAAGAAAAGAAAAAAAAAAAAGAGAGAAATGCTTTGCAAATTCACAAAGGATTGATAGATGGGAGAGAGGACAAGCACTGTGAGCTGTCCCACTCTGACTGAACAGAGACCTGAGCTCGGGACGAAGCTCTGCCTGATTCTGCACTGCACTGGCCTCCCTGTGTGGGCTCTTGTCACTGCTCCTGCCACAGCTCTTCCACTTGTTATTGCTCAGACAGAGCCTGAGAGCATTTGCAGCATGTTTGCACATGGCCAGCATCACTCCAGACACCTGCGTCTGGGCGGGTTTGATGAGATGATGGTGTTTGCTGATAACCCCAGGGACAGGCTGACAAACAAGACCACAGCCCAGAACCAGCATCCAACCAGACAAGCCAGGGCATGGGGAGAGCTGGCAGCCCCACCGCCTCGCCTCGCTTTCCCTGCCTGCATCCCACCTTGATGCCAGCAGAAAGCCACTCATAGAAATGCAAATCTGCTGTAATTAAGGAGGCTAATAAAGAGCAATTAGGATTGCCGTTCTGCTGCTGCTCCCTCAGGGTAATATCCTCCAAACCCGCTCTCATCTCCCACCTCTTTTCTCCTAACCTTCTTCCACCAAGGAGGGACGTGCCCCATGAGCACACCCCTGTGCTCTCAGCATCCTTGCATCACACCCATCTATGGACCCCAGAGTAAAAACACACATCTACCTGCAGTGCATTAAAAAATGCAGGTTGGGGTTTTTGGGTAATTGTAATGATTTTCACTTCCTACCACTTCCCCTACCACTTCCTTAAGCCCCTGGGGAGCAATTAGTGTAATTGTTGCTTAACAAACTCACAGGAGGGGACTACCATGTGAGCTGGGCTCTTGCTTGGCTCCTGGTGCAAGCAGCCAGGTTTGCCAAGGAGATTTCCACTGAGTGCTCAAGTCCAATACCAGGGATGCAGCAGCAGAGATAGGGACACCCTACTGCTTTTAGGGAACTTTGCCAAAAAAAAAAAGCAGTGCTTTAAAGCAAAGCCCCCTCTGTGCCATGAGCTGTGCCCTGAGTGCATCACAGGAGGTGAGGGAGCTGCTCCTCCATCCCTCTCCGTCCCCTTTTGCCCTTTGGCAGTTCTGCCACCTCCAGCTGTCACCAGTACACTGCATCACCATCTACCCGTGTGTGAAACTGGTGTTCCTCTCCTCTCTTGCAGGGCCACCCATCATCTCCAGCACACAGACACAGCATGCCCTGCACGGCCAGAAAGGGCAGATCAAGTGCTTCATCCGCAGCACCCCTCCGCCAGACCGGATTGTGAGTAGCACCCTCTGCGCAGCGACCCGTGGGGCTTGTCCAAGCCATAGGGTGCCCAGCGGGTGGGCAAAGTACCTGCCCCAGGCTGACCCCACTCTTGCTTGGCAGGCTTGGTCCTGGAAGGAGAATGTCCTGGAGTCTGGGACCTCTGGGCGCTACACGGTGGAGACAGTCAGCACAGACGAAGGCGTCATCTCCACACTGACCATCAGCAACATCGTCCGGGCCGACTTCCAAACCATTTACAACTGCACTGCCTGGAACAGCTTCGGCTCCGACACAGAGATCATCCGGCTCAAAGAGCAAGGTGGGCATCACTGCCGGGGGGCTGCTGTGGGTTAGCACCTGGCTGGGCTGGGAGATGCCACGAGAGGCAGGATGTGCTCTGAAAAGCCCTTGGGATGTCAAAGAGGAAGCTAGGAAGGATGGAGAAAGCACTCCAGCCGTGTCAGATTGCATCCTTAGGGTACCAGCTCCTGGCAGAGGGGCAGGAGGTGGGAAAAGCCCTGCAAAGCCACTGCTACCCAGCGTAGTCCCACTTGCTGAAGCTGGACAGCATGGTCCAATCCTGCACCCCTTGCTCCCTGCCCCACAGCCCAAGGTGATGCCCCTGCCACAGCCTGCAGGATCATTTATATTCATAGAGAGATAGGAACAGCTGCTCCTGCCGAACCCCACTGCCCTTGGGGGATTCCTGGGGTGGCCAGGGGATTTCCAGGCTCGGGGCTCTCCACGGTGAGGAACACTTAGCTCCTGGAGGGACTCCAGTCCTCTTCTGTTTTATTAAATGCCAGGGCAGGCAGGTGGATTGTTCTCATTAAGCTGTGATTTATAGGCAAGGCTGCCGTCCAGATTAAATCAGAGCTAAATGAACCCCTTAAAATTAGCCTTGGGCTTCTTCCAATGCAAACAGAGCCAGTGGTTTTTCCAGGTCGGCTGCCAGCCGGCGGGAACTCTCGGCCGCCAGCTGGGGTCCCAGGCAGAGCCTGAGCCCCCAGACCTGGGTGTTCCTGCGAGGGGACGTCCCTGCCCCAGGCAGGGGACACTGTGGGGTGGCAGAGGACATCCCCTTCAGGGGGACCTGCGCTGGGAGCAGGAAACGCTCCCGAGGCTGGCATGGGCGCTTGGGCTGTGCACGGCTGTGGACACTTGCTTTATTTTCAAACAGGTACGGAAATGAAATCAGGAGCTGGTATTCAAGCAGGTACGGAAATCCTGAGCTGACGGTGAATGTGAATTGTCCCCAGCCGTTACCACGCCTGAGGACCCGGCGTCCTCCCCTCAGCAGGGCAGGCAGGGTGTAGGGAAGGTGCAGAGCAGTGCGGGCAGGGGCTGGCAAGCAGGGCGCTCCGGTCTCCGCTCGGCTCCGTGCTCCCCGGCAAGCCGCCCTGCCTCTCTGTGCCCCAGTCCCCAGCCACTGAGAGGGGGATAATGCTACACAGCCATGTTTTGCACCTAAAGGGATTGCATACATGCTCTTATGGGGCAAGCCAGAGGGGGAAGTGCAAGTTTCCAGGCTTGTCTGCAGATGTCAGCTTTGCTCAGCTTGCCGGGAGGGTCACACTGCTGTTGTCTCTGGGCTCTGGTTTGCTGTCCCAGCCACTGGGCCCTGTCTCTGGCCCTTTGCAGTCACATTTTTTAGCAGCCCAGCAGAGCCCCAGGCACCTTCCCCACCCCATCCCCTGCATGATTCTCCATCATCCTCAAGTGGCATCATTCACCATCACTACTCATGCTCGCTCAGCTCTGAATTGCAGATCCTGTGCCCTAAAGCTGAGAGCCAGTAAGCTCTCTGCTCATCTCCTTCCCCCTCACCCTTTTGCCCCACATCTCCCTGGGAGAGCCAAGGCGAAAAAAAAAAAAAAAATCTGCCAGAATCCTGCAGCAAGTTACCACCTCTGTCAGGAGCACCACCTGGCAGGTGGCATCAGGCTACCAGGAGAAGAAAGGCCCAAAGGCTTCTTGCTGTGAGTCAGCTGGTGTCTTGTAGGACGATGGTTTGAGGATGCGTGCCTTGGGGCTCTACTGCTCGAGCCTGGGCTCGCGGAGCACTCAGGAGCCCCAGGGAAACTCTTGCACTGCAGTGGTGGTGAGCAGTCAGCAGGCTGGGCAGGCTGATCAGGGAACAGAGCAAGTGCTGCCAGAGTCATGTCACTGTTGGTCCAGCCGTGGTGAGAAGTGACAAATCCAGAAATAGGCAGGCCCAGCAGAAAGTTCATGAGTGAGATAAAAACTGAAAAGCCTCAGTATAAACCACAAATTTCATCACTTTAAACAAGCTCTGCAGGGAAGATGAAAGGCTCTTTCTAGATCAAGTGCGAGCAGAAAAGCCTCACTTCAAGCAGCGTGTTTTTTTTGTCACTCTGCAGTTCTCAAGATAGGGCTCAGACCCATCAGGGTGCTGAGATCAGGTTCTGGGTGAAATCTGTGGTCAAAAAGTGAGAGAACACCTTACCTGCAGCCCAGAAAGTCCCAGTGGTCTCAGCAGAAGGGTGGCTGGTGTCCTCTCCATGCCCCCAGGTGGCCAGAGGACCTCTTTTTTCCCATTTCTCCACACCAGCTCCACCCCAAAGGACAATATGAAATGCTTTCCTTATCACCCATCTGTCACCCATCAGGCCGCTGGGCTTTGCTTTGCCAGACCACCTCTCCCCATTCCCGAAATTCACCCCATCCTTCCATAAGGCAGAGGGGCCAAGCAAGCAGAAAGCCTGTGCTGGAGGCAGGCAGGAGGGTGGCAAGAACATGCTCAGATGTGGATGTTCCATCATGGGCTGGAGCAGCTCGCTGCCATCAGAGGTAGCAGCTCCGAGCAGGACACTCTGTGCTTCCTGACCCCTCTCCTGCCTCCAAAGCTCCCCAAAGCAGAGAGGATGCTCTGGTCTCACACTGATCAAGGGCAGCGGATGGATGAAAGGCTTTGCTTTGCCAGACACCATATGTGCCATTGTAGGTGTGATTCAGGGCACAAATTTAACCCCCCAGTAGGTAGATAATGGCTCCTGCGGGCTCACCCGGCTGCAATGGAAAGGGTTCCTCCTTTTGGGGCAGTAGCGGATTCACAAGAGGCCAAGGGGTGTTTAGAAATAACAGGAAAGGGGGCCTGTAGGCATCTGCTGCTTTCAGGGAGGTCTCTGAGTGAGGCAGGTGGTGAAGGCAATCTGCGGTACCTGGTGCTGGTGCTGGCAGCCACCCCGAGAGCAGGCAGAGCGCCTGGGGGCACCGATCAGGGAGGGAGCACGGCTCATGGGCTGAGCACCTGACCCTCCTGCCATCAGTGTGAGTTCATACCTCCCCTCCCGGCACACCTCACAAGCCTGGATCTGTGCAAATAAATCCACTTTGCTGGCTGGGCTGCAGCTGAAATCCCTGCTGGGAGCCCAGCTGTGAAGTTGCCACAGGCAGGAGGCAGCGAGCAGTAACCCCTGCCCCCAGGCTGTGGGATGGGGGGCCCTGCCTGCCCGTCGTGGTCTGCCTTCTCTCCCTCCTTCCCTCCCAAACTTGCTAAGCCGAGGAAAAAGGCAAGAGGCTGGGATGTGAAGCAGGCAGAGGCCATGACGGATGGTGCTTGGGTTAATCCATCCCCAGATACTTTATGGCCAGCACCTTCCAGTACCGCTCCGCGGAGCTGAGCTGTCACCTCTGGCAGGTGGGCACAGTGCCTGGTCTCCATCCCCCTGTATTTCACCAGCCCTGCTCTGTAACCTTTCTCCCAGCCAGCTTTGATGCCATTTCTCTTTCTTAATAATATTAACAGGCTGTCTTCTTTTGCACTTGCCATCCACAGCCCTTTAGAGTTAGCTGTTCATTCATTGAGCCATGTGGTGCTACTGAAAGCAATTAGCTTTTCTGGCTCCCTCCTCCTCCCACCACATAGGGGAAACTGAGGCACAGAGAGGTCAGAGCCTGTCCGAACTGCAGCACACGGCAGTGGCAGAGCTACAAGCTTTGCTCCCTGGGCAAAGGGAGCATGGCAGCACCGGGTCTCGCCTCCCCATCCCATTGCCAGCAGCAGCAAGTCGGGGCCAGGGGAGCGAGCCAGGCTCGGTCTCTTTCCCCAGACGGTGCCACGCAGGGACGAGGGATGAAGCGCTGCGGGGGGAGCGGGGAAGAACCCAAAACCCTCCCCAGGTTCACCACTGAGCCACTTGCCAATATCCGGGGGGGGGCTCGCCAGAGGGGGAGAGCCACCCCGCTGCCTTCGGCACAGCTTCAGCCGTGCTCTCCTTCCTCTTGCAGAGTCGGTGCCGATGGCGGTGATCATCGGAGTGGCCGTGGGGGCCGGCGTGGCATTCCTGGTGCTGATGGCCACCATCGTCGCCTTCTGCTGTGCCCGCTCTCAGCGAAGTAAGTGTGGGGCGAATGCAAAGCCCACCCATCAGAGGCAAAGGGCTGGTGCCAGACCTGCTCAGGGCAGCCCAGAGCCATCAGCTGTCCAGGGGGGAGAAGTTCCCTGCGCCCCGGTGTGCCAGGCCACTGCTGAAAAACCTCCTCAGGCTGCATCCTCTTTGTTCTGCTTCTATTTCAAGTGCATTTGCAGACATAAAGCGTGTATTCCTGGGTGGGGAATTACAGGCAGCGTGATGGGACACACGGTATTTGATGCCCAGCTGCAGTGGGAGTCCAAGTTAAAGGGACATTAGAGACACAGGCAGAGGGAAGGAGGGGTAAGCAGAGTGGCATCATGTTGCCTCATTAAAAAGAAACCAGGAAATTAAAGGATGATTGTTGGCTAAATGAAAAGGCCTGGAACTATGAGGGAGAGCAGCATGAGCATCCGGAGTATCTCGGGTAGCAGGAGAGAGCGCGCAGTGCTGGACGATGCTCCCAGCTTGGGAGACGCATGCAGGAAACAGTGGATTTTCTTCCCTTGCTTTCCCCTTCTTGTTCTCCCCGTCATTTGCAAAGCAATCAAAGAACCCTGTCTCCTCCTGGGTTTGGGTACAAATGCATGGCTTCCCACAGCAGAGATGTGTTTAATTTTAAGAGCAGTAACGATGCCTCTCCCTGTTCAATTCCCCACATTTTGAACTCTTGCAGACTGCATTAGCAACTTGTGCAAGTATTAACGAATTAAAACCAGGGCCATCATTAATCTTGCTTTTTTGGGAAGGGTTGCTGACAGGCAGGAGTGATGCTAGGACCTTGCCAATTCAATTTTGCTGAGCTCATTCAGCAATGATGGGCAATTCGAGTGCCTGGAAGAGGAGGCCAAGCCCTGTTACCACGTCAGTGCTTGGCTGCAATCGGCCGTGCTCTCCCCGCGGTGCAGACACGCACACCCTGCATTGCTCAGAGCATGTGGTTCGTTATATCCCCCTTTTTGGCTGTAACCAGATGGTGCAGGGCTCTTTGCAGGACACACAGTATAAAGTGAATGCCATGACAACAGATCAAAGATGTGGTGCACATGCCAGCTTTCAGAGCCGTCATCGGCGGTTTCAGGCAGCAGTCACTCACAGGCTGGATGCACACAGAGGAAGGGAAGGGCTTTGGGGGACAAAGCGGTGCTCGTCCTTCCACGAGCTTGTTTGAAGGCAGCCCTGGGAGATTCCCAGGCAGAATCAGGAATAAAAGGCGTTTTCCTACCTGGCGATGGGAGCATGAACAGAGGAAGAGGGAACCGGGGACGTGGTGGTGTGGCAGTGCTCCAAGCCCCTTTCCTCCACCATGGTTCCAGTGCAGCTCCCCTGGGGAGGTCTTCAGCAGAGGGTGCTGGGCTGCCCAGCTTCCACCTCCCCAGGGGCAGCAGCTGGCCCTGGAGGATCTCATCCTGCACCCCCCTCACCGTGCAGGGCAGGACTCGGCTGCCAGGGTGTGCAATTTTTGCAGATGCTGCCGGAGTGTTTGCACTGAAGGGATCGCACACATGATGCTGTGGCTGGTACCCGTGGGGAGGTCTGGCCACGTACCGAGAAGGGGAAGCGAGGACTTAGCGACGTGACACCTGCAGAGGTATCACAGAGACCAGCTGAGGACTGATGGGCCCAGCAGAGCGCTTTGATGCAGGGCAAGGGACTCATTTCCTACCTGGATGACTGCAGATTTGTCTCCCAGGACAAATACGGGAGCGCGGTGGCATCATTTAAAGCAGCAGCCTGCAAACAAAGCCCGCAGCCTGTGGCTCCCCACGGAGGGGACAAGGTGACCCAGCAGTGACTCAGGGAAGGCACCTCCTGCACCACCCGTGGCACAGGGGAGGCGACCCCAGCTTTGGGGAGAGCAGAGCAGCAGCAAGCACAGACAGACCGAGACTGGAGGCTGTTTGTTTTCTGGAAAAGAAAGGAAAAAAGACTTTATGGCACATCTGTTGTTGTATCTTCGGTGGCATAACAGCCCAGAGTTATTTAAGGGGGAACACTCTTGGGGCAGGACGTGCAAGACGGTAATTAGCTTTTCCTTGTGATTAAATATGGAGACTCCCGTACCAGGAATGTCATCCCAGCCAAAATAAAGAAAGAAATAACGAGCCACAACAAAGAGCAGTAAAGACCTGCCAGCAAAGCCACGCAGCTTGGAGATGCCCGCGGGTGGCAGCAGGGCTGCAGGCACCAAGGCTGAGGGATGCCAAGGGGAGAAGATGGAGCCCAAGGACGGAGCCCCAGGCCAGGGGCCAGCCATGGTGGATCCGAAAGCCCCAAGGCCCCATGGGGCCAGGAGGGGTGGTGCAGCAAGAGCCCTGCGTGGCACACAGAGCCCGAGCACCCGCGTCAAAGCCACGAGCTGTTGGTATCTTGCTGCACGGGTTTGCATCCATCTCTGCATTTCATCTCAGATCCGCACAGCCGTTTCTTTTCCCGCTGCTCGCCGTCTTTGGTTTAATTTTTCTAAAATGACTTCTTCAAAGCATGCCTGACACCTTCAGGGAAGACAGAGTCTCTCCATACAATTTCTATCTTCCCCTTGCCCTGAATGAAAACAGGCTGCTTGGTGCAGCAGCCCGGGATGATTTTATCATCTCTCCCAGAGCCCTGGCTTCATCTTTGTTAATTGCTTGGACTTTCCCTTTGGTGCCTGCTCCCCAAGACTTTTCTCAGGGGCTTCCCAGTGCACGAGAAGAGCTGTTGGGTCCCTTGGGAGTGGTGTTTCATGTGCTCCTCAAGCTGTAGACCATCAGTCTGGACAAACATCCCCTGACTGCTTGGGCAGCCCAGGCTCCTGATGCAGTCCAGCAGAGACTAACCAAGCTCCCATGGGAGTTAAACTAGAAATCTGAGCTCCATGGTGAGGAAGGTTTCACATGCCTGCACCCTGTGGTAGTCCAGCATCGCTCTCCCCAGTCTTGGATGCACTTACTGAGCTGGGGTTAGGGGTGCACTCAGACCGGTCCCTGAGGGTGCTCAGCACGGCTGCGTTCATTAACCCCTCTCCCTCTCCGTCTCCCTCTCTGTCCAGATCTGAAAGGTGTGGTCTCTGCCAAGAACGATATCCGCGTGGAGATTGTGCACAAGGAGCCAGCCTCAGGCAGAGAGACGGAGGAGCACCCCACGATCAAGCAGCTGATGGTAAGGGTTTCCTTCCCCTCCCTGTAAGCAATTAACGGGTTTGATGGTAACGAGCACAGGCACACACAGTGCGGTGCCATAATCCCCTCCCTGGGCAAAGATGCTCATCCAAAACCTTCCTCTTGAGGTACCATGCAGTAAAAGCTCCTCAAGTGAAACTTTGCTAATGAGGAGCAAGGACGGGCTGAGGCTGATTGCAGCAGCCCAGCTGCCCATGGGGCTAATTGCAAAGCAAGTTTGCCACCTCACGCGGGGTGAAGTGCTGCAAACTGCAAGCAGGCACACAGTAGGTGAACACGGGATAATAATAAAGTAATTAGCCAGCACGAACGGCACTCTCCTGGATACGCTTGAGATATTAATAAGTGCAAAAGCAGCACATGCAGACGGTGGTTTGCAGACTGCTAACCCAGCGGTGTGTGGCCAGCCCAGCGTGGAGTGGATTTGCCGCTGGGGAGGGCTGGGCAGGGGAGGGTGCTGATGAGCAGGAAATTCATCCCCACGGTGAGTTCAGCTTCGGCCCAGGACTGGCATATCCCCACGGGCACGGGCTACTCCTCTCACTGCCAGCACCTCTTTTCTCCACATCTGAGGCACAGCCTGCTGCCACTGCTGCTTGCTGGTGTCATGTTGTAGGTGACAAATACAAGCCGAACAAGTGATGAGGTGAGTCGAGCCAAAGAAAGCCAGGAAGCTGAAAAAGGTTGGAGAAAAGAGCAGATGTGAGAGGGAGAAAGGGCTGAAGCGAGCGGGGGCTGCTTTCTAGGCTGCTGGGTTGTTTTTGCCCTCTGGATTTTGGGGCAGCAGTTGAAAGCATCACTACACCCTGCTGGGCAGTGCACGTGTACAGCAAGTGAGGATGCAGGAGGCAATGGAGCCCGCCAGCCAAGCACAGAGGTTTCTGTGCTGGGAGCTTCATCCTCAGAGGGGCTTTGCCCAGGAGGGACCAGCAAAGGCAGAGGTGACCTCTGTAAGTGGGATCTCTGCTTTCCAGGCAGGGAAGAAGGAAAGGGGTCTGAAAACTTGTGGGGGGGTTCTTTTTAGATCAGCCAAGCAGCTTTGCTCAGCATAAGGGCAGAGCAGGCTGGGCTTTGGTTTCGGACCATGCTGCAGAGATGATGGGAAATACGGAGTTTCCTCTGCGTGGAACCCTGTGCCACCATCTGTACAGCACTGCCGGGGAGCTTCCAAAGGAAGGGCTGAGATTTGCCTAAATGCTGCTCAAATGCTCAAATGCTGCTCGAATTTGCCCAATTGCTGCTCCATCAACACGCTGGAAGCCTCAGCAGAGAAGACAGATGAGTGACACTTACCAGTGACGAGCGGTAAATGGGGATGAGGATGGTGATGGGAGGCCAGGGACAGGATCTGAGCCTGCAGGATACTGTGGGGGCGAGCAGGGTGCAGTGCTTGCTTGGCTCATTCACCAGAGCCAGACGGCGATTCTGCATCCACGTGTGCCCTTGATGAGGTTGGTACCGGAGCAGCACGGCACGGCGCTGAGCACGTTTCAATAAGGATGTTGGCAGGATGGAAATGGTGCAGAAAAAAATGACAACATTGATTTGATAGCAGGAAAAAATGCCTTACAGGGAGAGGTTTAGAGAGCTCATGTGTTTTAGCTCATCAGAAAGATTTCTGAGAGGTGATTTGGTTGCAGCATGCTGTATTAAAGCTATTTGAGCGCAACCAAGGCAGGCAAAATCAAGCACAGTGAGGTACAACATGACAGCATAGCAGTGAGTGTGCTTGGCTGCTGGACTGGGGGGAGGAGGAGATTTCCCCACTCTCATGGCCAAGCTTTTCCTGGAGACACATGAGCTGAAAATAACCCTGTCAGAGCAACATCATCCAACAGGCTGGAAGAGATGGCCTAAAGTCTCTGAGCTTGATGCTGGGTCTCCATGCGAGTTTGGCACTGATTGGGACATCCCTGGAGATGAGAAGACATCAAAGCCCCTCCACTGCATGGACCGGATCCTCCCTGTCCTCATCTGCCCTTGGCAAGAGCACCCCCAGCAAACACTCCCCAAATTCCCTTCCCTGCTCGGGTGCTCACCCCACTCCCCCTGCTCGCTGCTGGGAGCAGCCTCCTCAGGCAGTGAGCTGCCTCGGCCCAGGTGCTGCACAGCTTCCTGATCAGGCTCTGTGTTTGTCACCGGCAGATGAAGTTGCAGAACTCATCCACTAACGAGCAGTGGGTGGTGAGACCCCTCTGGCAGGAGCAGTGGCAACGCGCTGCAGCACCCTGCTTGCTCACCCCATCCCCTCCTGCTCTCCCTCCTCCCTGCACCAGCACCGTGGCCCCTGCTGCTCCTTCGTTTGCACCTCCTGAGCTCACCGGGATATTTCCTGCCCACGGTGGAACCTGAAATTATCTCCTTGTCCTCAACAATGTTCCTAACACCTTGCAATTTAATATCAACTGTGAACTGCATTAACACACTGGGCACTGGAGCAGCACGATCATTAATGCAGATGTTAACAAAAGGCAGCTCCACATCAGCCCCTTCCCTCTGTCCCAGGCCCTGCGGGAGTGGAGGTGCAGCTGTGGCATGGACGGTGCTTTGCTCTGCTTAAGTGTTTTGGGCTGCAGAGCGACTCTTTTTTTTTTTTTCCCCCTAGTTTTTCCTGAAAATCATTATTGCATTTGTTATTTTGCAGCCATCTGTGACCTCCACAGTGCTCTGTGCTTTTCACAAATAATTATTCATGCATCTGTAAATTCATTAACACCTTAGGAGACACGTCATGCTGTCTGATTTGCATATGTTCACGTTGTCTCAGCATAGTGCCCCCCCTCTAGACGGAGGAAGGCTGCCAGCCCAAAGAGGCCAGCAAGCAAACAGCCACCAGAAGCTGCAGGCAAGAGCTCCCGTTAAAGCGTGTGATCCCAGAAAAAAAAAAAAAAAAAAGAAAAAAGAAAAAAAAAAAGGCAAGCCTTCTGCAATGACAGCTTTGTCTCTTGTTCCGTTCAGCCCTGACATGCCAGGGTTCCTGGTAGCAGCACACCAGTTCGGCTCCGACGCTGCCTGGCCATGATGAGGGACAGCAGAGGAGTGAAGGACCATCAGCTTGGATGTGGTTTATCCTCATCTGCTGTCACGGCTCGGTGATGGGGTTGTTACTTCTGGTGGATTAGGGTCTGTGCCTCAGTTTACCCACCTGTGAAATGGGGCTGAAGGTGCTGGATGAGACTTCCCTGCTGCCAGGGATACTCATAACAGCGATGAGCCCAAAGGGACCAACACACAAGAGCATCCCAAATCAAACGGGGTCCAGCGCTGCCAGGTGGGCCCAGGCATCGCTTTGGAGTAGAATGGTGAAAACAACAAAACCGGGCTGATGGCCTTCTTGCTCCACTTACTTTTTTTCCCCATCCTCCTGCTCCATGGGACAAATCCCCACTTTGGTCGCACCTGCAGCCACCACTGCACACATCCTTGGCTCAGGAGGTGAGCTCAGGTCCAAGTTAAAGAGAAAAAAAGCAGAAATTCAGGGCAAGAGTAATTTCTACCCGCAGCCCAGCTGCCAGGGCATCATGCTTCTGCCTTTCTTCCCAAGAAATGCTTCAAGCACCCCATGGATTATCAGGAATCTGATAAGCAGCGTCCCTCACCTCTGTTAGGGTTTGACCTGTGCAAGTTTCAAAGTACATCTGAGTGTCATCCAATTACCCGACAAGCAGAAAACATTATAATTAAACCCAGAGCAAGGAGGGGAGCAGCCCCCCAGGCAGGGCTCTCGCCAGCCTGTATGGGTTCATCGCCTGCCTCTGTGCTGGGACCCTGCCGGGGACTCCGCAGGGAGACCCATTTTAAAAACATATTGTCTCCTGTAATGAAAGCAAAGAATTTAATATCCGGTCTGTTGAATTCACCATCCCAGATGAAAGCAGCTTCATTTTGCGGAGCTAAATGAGGGAGAGCTTCAGCATGCGGAGGATTAGGCAGCACGGTGCTGGAGCATACCCAGCCTGGCGAGCAAGGCGGGTTTGCCAGCAAAGGGAGCAGCCTGGGATTTTAATATTTAAGAATCATTTCTCTGCCATGCACAACCTTGAGGAATCACCTTGATGGCTGTAGGAAACAGCGTAGAAAACCTGGTATGTTGCTTTGCAGTGGGGAGTCTTTTGCAGCAAGAGAAACTGAGGCACGAAATGATTACGGATGCCACACATTGCACCCTGTAGCCATGTGGGTCACGAGGGACCAGTGAGGCTTGGGCATGGGGAGGGGGAGAGAGTAAGAGCAGCACCCTGGTCTCAGGATGCCAAAGCTGGCACCACCCAGTGCTGCCAGGCGGCATTGGCAGCTGGCACGCTGTCCCCGGGATCTGGCCATGCCCTTGAGTTGAGCAGCACCAGCAGGAAGGGGATGGCAGGCACTCGGCTCCAACAAGGCGGTGCACAGCGTTGTCACCAGCCATCGGCATGGCAGCAGAGCGGCCAAAGGATGGCAGCATATTGGTGGCTTAGTCCAGAGGGCAGCCGGGCACCAGGCAAAGCCTGCAGGTGGCACAGGGTGGCTGGGCCCTCGTCGGCACTTGGGAAGCTCTGCGCTGCCCTGGGCACGGATGGGACCCACTGGAAATGGGGACCTAGCTGGTGCCCCCATGTCCTGCTCTGTTTTGAACATTTTTCTCTACCCTCCTCCTCCCCTGCTGTCTGTGCGCTCATAATCCTTATTAATAGCGGTGATGGAGTTAACTTTCGTCCCCACTCTGCATATTGACATGTAGCCACCTGTTTGAATGAGGAGCCTCCTCATTAACAAGCTGTTTATATACAGCAGCTCGGGTGGCATTTGATAGTCACGCAGCAGTCCGAGCGCTGCCCACTCCGCAGCAGATGCCCTTTTGTGCTCAGAGGGATGGAGAAGATATGGAAGCCATTTAGCGGGGGAAAAAAATAAAATAAAAATATGTAGCAAAAGCCACTCACTTTGGGTGAGCTGGGAAGGAGCTGCCTGCCCCTGCCCAGGTCTGGGTTAAAGGGTCGTGCTTGAGCTTTGCCAGCCGAGGATAGAGAAAGGCTCGTGCCTCCCTCTGGCTGATTTCCCAGCCAACCCGGAGCAGCACAGGCCTGGCCGGTGCCCATCGGATGCCAGGATGGGGATGAGTGTGGTCAGGGACTCCCAAGCTCTCTGTTTACCCAGGGATCAAAAGGAGAGGAAGGAACGCAAACGAGCGCCCCGCTGCCCGCTAATTGACAGCATGAGATTGCACTGAGCTAAGTCGTGGCGCGGGCTTTAATAAAGGTCACGTTAATGAATGGCTTAATTTGGGAATTAGAAATGAACGGCTGCGCATGCTGCACGGGGACCCAGTGCCCTCTGATGGTGCAGGGGCTCACTGCAGCACCACACCCCCGAGGGAGCCCCCAGCCCCCCCAGCCCTGGGCACAGGCAGGTCCCCAGTGGGCTATAGAATCATAGAATCATAGAATCATAGAATATCCTGAGTTGGAAGGGACCCTTAAGGATCATCAAGTCCAACTCTTGACACCGCACAGGTCTACCCAAAAGTTCAGACCATGTGACTAAGTGCACAGTCCAATCTCTTCTTAAATTCAGCCAGGCTCGGTGCAGTGACCACTTCCCTGGGGAGCCTGTTCCAGTGTGCAACCACCCTCTCTGTGAAGAACCCCCTCCTGACGTCCAGCCTAAATTTCCCCTGCCTCAGCTTAACCCCGTTCCCGCGGGTCCTGTCACTAGTGTTAATGGAGAAAAGGTCTCCTGCCTCTCGACACCCCCTTACGAGGAAGTTGTAGACTGTGATGAGGTCTCCCCTCAGTCTCCTCTTCTCCAGGCTGAACAGGCCCAGTGACCTCAGCCGTTCCTCGTACGTCTTCCCCTCCAGGCCTTTCACCATCTTCGTAGCCCTCCTCTGGACACTCTCCAACAGTTTCATGTCCTTTTTATACTGTGGTGCCCAGAACTGCACACAGTACTCGAGGTGAGGCCGCACCAGCGCAGAGTAGAGCGGGACAATCACCTCCCTTGACCTACTAGCGATGCCATGCTTGATGCACCCCAGGACACGGTTGGCCCTCCTGGCTGCCAGGGCACACTGCTGGCTCATATTCAACTTGCTGTCTACCACGACCCCCAGATCCCTCTCTTCCAGGCTGCTCTCCAGCGTCTCATCGCCCAGTCTGTACATGCAGCCAGGGTTTCCCCGTCCCAGGTGCAGGACCCGGCACTTGCTCTTATTGAACTTCATGCGGTTGGTGATCGCCCAGCTCTCCAACCTGTCCAGATCCCTCTGTAAGGCCTTTACGCCCTCATTTGAGTCCACAACTCCTCCAAGTTTGGTGTCATCAGCAAACTTGCTCAAAATACCCTCTATTCCTACATCCAGATCGTTTATAAAAATATTGAAAAGTACCGGCCCTAAAATGGAGCCTTGAGGGACCCCACTGGTGACCGCCCGCCAGCCTGACGCAGCCCCATTTACCATAACCCTTTGGGCCCTGCCCGTTAGCCAATTGCTCACCCATCGTATGATGTTTTTATTTAGCTGTATGGTGGACATTTTGTCCAGTAGGATCCTATGGGAAACCGTGTCAAAAGCCTTGCTGAAGTCCAAAAAAATCACATCAGCTGGTTTCCCTTGGTCCACCATACGGGTGATCTTATCATAAAAGGAAATCAGGTTAGTTAGGCAGGACCTACCCTTCACAAACCCATGCTGGCTGGGACCAATGACTGCTCTGTCCCCCAGGTGCGCCTCAATAAGTCCGAGAACCAACTTCTCCATGATTTTACCAGGCACTGACGTGAGACTGACAGGCCTGTAATTGCTAGGGTCTTCTTTCTGACCCTTCTTGAAAATTGGCACAACATTTGCCAGCTTCCAGTCTACCGGGACCTCTCCAAATTCCCAGGATCGTTGAAAAATAATTGAAAGAGGTTCCGCGATGACATCCGCCAGCTCTTTCAGCACCCGGGGATGAATCCCATCCGGACCCATGGACTTGTAGGGATCCAGGTGGAGTAGCAAATCCCGCACACGTTCAGGGTCAGTTGGGAGTTTGTCATCCCCACCGTCCCGGTCCTCCAGCTCAGGGCACCCTCGGTCCCGAAGCCCATCATCGGCATTGAAGACAGAGGCAAAGAAGGCGTTAAGCATCTCTGCTTTGCCTACGTCATCGTCTGTGAGGAGACCTTCCCTATCAAGGAGCGGCCCTATGTATTCTTTAGTTCTCCTTTTTCCATTTACATATCTAAAAAAACCCTTTTTATTTTCTCTCACAGACACAGCCAGCTTCAACTCTAGCTGTGCTTTGGCCACTCGAACTTTCTCCCTACAAACACGAACAGCATCCCTGTATTCTTTCCATGACGCCTGGCCCTCCTTCCAGTAGCAAAACACTCTCTGTTTCCGCCTAATCTCCATTAGAACATTCCTGGTCAGCCACGCCGGCCTCCTTCCCCGCCTGCCTGACTTGCGATATTTTGGAATTGCCTGATCTTGTGCTTCTAGGAGGCATCGCTTAAAGAGTGACCAGCACTGGTGGACATCGAGGCCTTCAAGAGCAGTTTCCCAGGGGACCTTGCTGACTAGTTCCCTGAGCAGCCTGAAGTCCGCTTTCCCCATATCTAGGGATGAGGTTTTGGTGGCACTTTTCCTTCTGTCACCATAAATATTGAACTCAACCACTTCATGGTCGCTATGGCCGAGGCGGCCACCAATCACCACATCTCCCACCAGACCCTCTCTGTTTACTAGCAACAGGTCTAGGAGGGCACCTTTCCTAGTTGGCTCCGTTAGCACCTGCACCAAGAAGTTATCATCTAGGTGCTTCATGAACCTCCTGGACTTGCTTGTGTCAGCCGTGTGGCGCTCCCAGTTAACGTCCGGCAAGTTGAAGTCCCCCATAAGGACAAGGGGAGTTAATCTCGAGGCCTCTCTTAGTTCTGTAAAGAATAATTTATCGGCGCTATCGTCCTGGCCAGGCGGTCTGTAATAGACTCCCACAACGACATCCCCTTTATTCGTTCGTCCCTTGATCCTTACCCAGAGGCTCTCAACTTTGCCATCGCCGACCTGAAGTTCCACACAGTCCAGCCCCTGCTTCACATACATCGCCACCCCACCACCTCGCCTTCCCTGCCTGTCCCTCCTGAAGAGCCTGTAACCATCTATCGCAACACCCCAGTCACAGGACTCGTCCCACCAGGTTTCGCTTATGCCGATGATGTCGTAGTTGCGGGACTGGGCCAGGACTTCTAGCTCATCTATTTTATTCCTCATACTGCGTGCGTTCGTGTAAAAGCATTTCAAGTGCGTCTCCTTACACTCAGCACCTTGTGGAGCTGACCGAAGGACCTCACTGGCACACAGCCCCTCTGATTCTAGCGTACCATCCCTTAGGTCTTCACCGGCGCGCCTGGTTTTAGCCCCTTCCCCCTTCGACTCTAGTTTAAAGCCCTATCTATCAGCCCTGCCAACTCCTGACCAAAGATCCTTACCCCTCTCCGAGAGAGGCGCATCCCATCCGGTGCCATCAGGCCCGGTGAATGAATTCACCGGAATTTGGGGTGCTATTTTGGAATTGCTATGTTGCTGCGGACTGTGTAGACCTCATCACAGTCTACAACTTCCTCGTAAGGGGGTGTCGAGAGGCAGGAGACCTTTTCTCCATTAACACTAGTGACAGGACCCGCGGGAACGGGGTTAAGCTGAGGCAGGGGAAATTTAGGCTGGACGTCAGGAGGGGGTTCTTCACAGAGAGGGTGGTTGCACACTGGAACAGGCTCCCCAGGGAAGTGGTCACTGCACCGAGCCTGGCTGAATTTAAGAAGAGATTGGACTGTGCACTTAGTCACATGGTCTGAACTTTTGGGTAGACCTGTGCGGTGTCAAGAGTTGGACTTGATGATCCTTAAGGGTCCCTTCCAACTCAGGATATTCTATGATTCTATGATTCTATGATTCTATAGCCCACTGGGGACCTGCCTGTGCCCAGGGCTGGGGGGGCTGGGGGCTCCCTCGGGGGTGTGGTGCTGCAGTGAGCCCCTGCACCATCAGAGGGCACTGGGTCCCCGTGCAGCATGCGCAGCCGTTCATTTCTAATTCCCAAATTAAGCCATTCATTAACGTGACCTTTATTAAAGCCCGCGCCACGACTTAGCTCAGTGCAATCTCATGCTGTCAATTAGCGGGCAGCGGGGCGCTCGTTTGCGTTCCTTCCTCTCCTTTTGATCCCTGGGTAAACAGAGAGCTTGGGAGTCCCTGACCACACTCATCCCCATCCTGGCATCCGATGGGCACCGGCCAGGCCTGTGCTGCTCCGGGTTGGCTGGGAAATCAGCCAGAGGGAGGCACGAGCCTTTCTCTATCCTCGGCTGGCAAAGCTCAAGCACGACCCTTTAACCCAGACCTGGGCAGGGGCAGGCAGCTCCTTCCCAGCTCACCCAAAGTGAGTGGCTTTTGCTACATATTTTTATTTTATTTTTTTCCCCCGCTAAATGGCTTCCATATCTTCTCCATCCCTCTGAGCACAAAAGGGCATCTGCTGCGGAGTGGGCAGCGCTCGGACTGCTGCGTGACTATCAAATGCCACCCGAGCTGCTGTATATAAACAGCTTGTTAATGAGGAGGCTCCTCATTCAAACAGGTGGCTACATGTCAATATGCAGAGTGGGGACGAAAGTTCATAGAATCATAGAATCATAGAATCATAGAATTCTATGATTCACCGGTGCTATGATTCACCGGAATTTGGGGTGCTATAGGAGCACCCCAAATCACCATGGCAAGAGGCACCATGAAACGCCTTACAAGACCCCAGAAAACCCATGCCACCACTCGACTTTGGTGTTGCAAGGCACCAGTGGGACCCCGCCTTGGCAGGTGTGCTGCCCTGCCCCGCTCCAGCCCCCAGTCACCACCAAACCCCAGCAAAATGTGAGAGGAGAAGGGGTTTCTCCATTGGGGACTTGGAAATCCTTTGGGCACAGTCTGTACAGCCATGTGCAGCCTCCTGCAGCCGTCCTGCAGGGATTTAGGGGCCCCTCGTGCTGCAGGTTCAGCTGCCCTGAGTTTCGTGCTTGGTGACACGTGTGTTTATCCTACTAAATCAATGGCTCTTACAAGCTTTCTTTTTTTTTTTTTTTTTTTTTTTCCTGGAAAAACTCAGGTACTTTAATTTATTGCATTTAATAGCCATATCAAAGGCTTTCAGAAGATGAACAGAAAGCACTGCAGGGTGAATTTCCACAACCACTTACCATTTTAAAAAGGGAAAAGAGAGGGAAAAAAAGAGCAGGCACACACGGAGGAGTCGGGCAGGCCGGCTGTGCAGCCCTGGGTCTGCAAGTGGGACGGGGCTCGGCGCCTCTATGAGCCAGAGCTGCGCGATCCATGCAGGCAGAGATAAAAGGCAGCTGAGAAATTGGCCGATAATTATTCAGCGTCTGCACAGACCCACCTTTCTGAAGTACGGATAATTAAAGTCGTATTCTAATTAACGCACACCTTGCCCCCAGTTGCGGTCAGCCTTCAAAAGAAGAAATAATGAGGTGGGGAGGAGCGGGCTGCCCTGGTGAGGCCGGTGTGCCTGGGCAGCAGCATCCGTATCCAGAGCAGCAGCGAGCAGAAATCAACCCCAAGGTGTCAGTTCCTGACCGGTCCCTGCCGGCACCACTCCCAGCAAGGCTGGGTAAAGGCTCCAGGACTCGAATATTTTGAGAGAAGCCAAAGTCAAGAATTTAAAATAAAATAAGGATTTCACATTAATTATGGCATTAAGGACATGCCAAAACCCATCTGGGATTTTATTTTTTTTTTTACTGAGAAGTTGTCTAGGAGCCAAATTCAGGTTAGGAGGAAAGGATGAGAAAGGAGGAGGAAAAAAAATAAAAAAGACATTCTGGGGGTTGTTTTGGACAGGGGTGTCACTGTCAGCAATTCGCAGCCACAACAGCTGTGAATAATTCACCCTCTGCATCAGCTCAGCCTTTTTGATTCTGGCCAGAGGGGAAGAAAGCAACTTGTGAGCAGAGCATCAGCTGTGTAGAGGTGCTGATGCTGCCTGCTGGAGTGGCCCTGGGCAAGTCCTTCCTGGAGTCACCACCAGGAGCAGGGCTGGGGGTGCTAATGCCCAGTTGCCTCCTTTCCTAGATGGACCGGGGGGAGTTCCAGCAGGACTCGGTGCTGAAGCAGCTCGAGGTGCTCAAGGAGGAGGAGAAGGAGTTCCAGAACCTGAAGGTGAGCCAGGCCCCAGGACAGAGCCTTGACAGCAGCCACCCTCTGTCCCCAGCCCTGCAGACGGAGGTGCCTCCGTGTCCCTCGGGTGCCGGCGTGGCCCTGTGCCAGCCATGGGGCACGATCAGCCCTTCCCTTGCCGTATGCCACCCCTTGGCTCCCGTGGTGACCTCTGTCCCCATGCCAGGAGGGATGCTGCAGTACCCCCGGTGCCATCTGCTGGTCTCAGCACCCTCTGGGGGCAAGAAAAATAAATCAAGGTGTGTGCCAGGATCAGGGTAGGGGGGAGAAGAAGGGGGAATTGGTCACACAGGGGGATGCTCAGATGCTGCAGCCAGGTTGGGTGGTGGAGGGCATCCCTATCCCACCCCAATGAGCTGGAGGGAGTTTGGGGTGCCCCCAATCCCCACCAACACCAACACCACCCCGCAGGATCCCACCAACGGCTACTACAGTGTGAACACCTTCAAGGAGCACCACTCGACGCCCACCATCTCGCTGTCGGGCTGCCCGGCGGACCTGCGCCCTGCTGGCAAGCAGCGGGTGCCCACGGGCATGTCCTTCACCAACATCTACAGCACGCTGAGCGGGCAGAGCCGCCTCTACGACTACAGCCAGCGCTTCGTGCTGGGCATGGGCAGCAGCTCCATCGAGCTGTGCGAGCGTGAGTTCCAGCGCGGCTCCATGAGCGACAGCAGCTCCTTCCTCGACACGCAGTGCGACAGCAGCATCAGCAGCAGCGGCAAGCAGGACGGCTACGTGCAGTTTGACAAGGCCAGCAAAGCCTCCGCGTCCTCCTCCCACCATTCCCAGTCCTCGTCCCAAAATTCGGACCCCAGCCGGCCCCTGCAGAGGCGGATGCAGACACACGTTTGAACCCCGGGGATGCCCGTGGGGCACGGGCTGGGGGCTCTCCACACTGGGACGGTCACGCCGGTGGTGGGAGAGCCAGGACCTGGCCCCCAGAGCAGGGCTGTGCCAGCGGGGAACGGGACCGCTGCACACTGAGCACGACCCCGCCGAGGATGCGGCGCCATCCCCAAAAGGTGTGGGGTGGAGGGGGCTTGGGGCCACCGCCGTCCCAGCGAATGCCCCCCCCTGAACCCACCCATCCGCTCGCCTCCGCTTCCCCGCTCCGCTCGCCCCTGGCTCCTTTCCTTCCTTCTTGGTGTTTGGTGTCCATAATTATAGAGTCCATTTCGGGGGGGTCCCGTCGTGGTGGGATGGGGGGTGGGGGGGAGACACATGCCAGCGGGGACGGGGACCCCCAGAGCACCCCCGGGAAGGGCCTCACCGCGCTGTATCGCGGGCAATACAAGAGGTGTTTCTCGTGGCACGCCTGGGCTGATGGCCGCGCCGGGAGGGGACGAGGACAAGGATGCTGCTGCTTCCCGTGCCTTTCTTCCTGCTGTGACACCTCCTTCCCCCGGGAGCTTGGGGTGTGCAGCAGTGTCCCCAGGGTGGGGAGGCTGCAGGGGTGAGGACCCCACCATGGGGGCTCGGTACACGGGGAAACTGAGGCACAGGGGCAGCCACTGGCAGGGCCCCACAGCTCCATCCCTGCAGGAGCCAGGACGTGGGGCGCCACAGCAGGGACACAGCAGGTAAGGGCGGGGAGGGACAGGGAGCCTGGGACACGTGCTAGGGCACCTGGGGACACACACACGGGGACATGAGCCCAGGAACACAGCCCCCAGGTACACTTGAGGACACGGTGACGGGGACCTGACAGCCCCTGGAGCAAGGGGCTGGGGTGCCTGTGGGCAAAGAGACATGGGCGGGGGCACTCGGGGACGTGAGCACACAGATGCAGCCTAGGCACAGTGACACTTCAGGACACAGGGACCTGAACACGGGGACATGAGCACAGGGACACCAGGACATGGCCCAGGGACACACGGCAGGGCTGCACACAACCGGGGTGCCACTCACACACCTCCCCCCCCCCCCCCCATTGCCCCCATCCCCATCCTGGCACAGGAAGACCCAGCCCAGACTCACCAGGACCTTTATTAGGAGCCAGGAGGAGCCCCCCGGCACCCCCAGGTCCATGGGTCTCAGGGTGCCCCCCCCCAGAACCAGGGGTTTGCAGGACCCAGCCTCACCAGGGACAGGGGGGCCCAGGCAAGCAAGGTGGGGAAAGGCACCCCCGGAGGAGGGGGGGAGCCCCCAAATACTGTTCCCAGCACTCCTGGAGCAAAAAGCGCCCCCCCACCCCACCCAAGGCCTGGGTGCCAAGGCACCTGGGGAGGCCCCACGATAAATAATCTTTTAAATTAATTAAATTAATGCGTACCGAGTCACCTCCGTGTCCCGTCCCGTCCCCTCACCCCACCACGGGCCACCCTGGACCCCGACACCAGGCACCGTGGGTGGGGGGCTGCGGGGATGAGCCCCCGCGCCAGCGCTAAGGCACGGGGCTGGGCCAACATGTAAAAAGAAAATAAAAAAATGGGAGGGGGAAGGGAGGAAGGAATTAAATACTAGGGTGCCCAGGGCAGGAAGGAGGCAGCAACTCAGCCCCCAAAGGCTCCTGCACATAGGGGACCCCCCCCCAGGACCCCCACATCAGCCCCTCCTCAGGGCCCTCGTCCAAATACGAGGGAATTAAAGAGAGGGGCTCCTGCGTGCCCCCCAGTCCCGCTGGGAGGGAGGTCCCGTGCCCTCATCCTCACCCCCCACCCACCCCCAACATCCCTCCCCCCTCAGGTCCTTGTTATCTTCAGTGTTTCTGTAAGAAAAGTCATTGGCAGTGGTGCCACGTGCGTCCCCTCCCTGGCTGGGGACGAGCTGAGGGGCTCCCTGCGCCCCTGGGGACCCGCGAGCCAGCGCGGCCCCAGCCCCCTGCCCCCAGCGTCCAGGGGTGGTGGTGACAATGCTCTGCCTCCCCCCCCCCAGCTCCTCCAGGGCCACTGCTGGGGGGCTGCAAGGTGGGGGAGACAGGGACGTGTCCCTGCGCAGCCCCAGCGCCATCAGAAGTAGGTGAGGTTCTTGACGAGGCCCAGCTCCAGCATCCGCTTGATGGCCACTGCCTCGTGTGAGACGTTGTGCTCCGAAGCCTGGGGGACACCAGGAGAGTGATGAGACCAGAGGGGAGCTATGCCCTGTCCTCCCAGCCTCCCCGCCTTGTTGGCTCCCCCAGCACAGGACAGCTTTGAGTTGACCCCACACCTTCATCTGAACCCTCCTGCTCCCCAGGGCTGTAAAACTGAGGGGGAGGTCACGGACATGAAGTGGAAAGTGGGGGATGACACTTACAGCCATGGACTTCAGCGTGATCTGCTCATAGTAGTGGATGGTCTGCTTCTTGTTGGCCGAGTCGGGGTACCCAAAGCCCGCAATATGCACCAGATCGCAGAAGTGGAGAGCCAAGGTGATAGCCAACAGCCCCGTGGTTGGTTTCTAGAGGGAGATGAAGAAGCCATGGGGACAGCCCCAAAACCAGAAGCTGGTCTGTGATTCTAGGAAAACCCAATCCTCCCCCAGGGTGCAGCACAGAATCGCATGCTGGTTTGGGTTGGAAGGGACCTTAGAAATCTTCTCGTTCAGCCCCTCACCATGGGCAGGGACACCACCCACCAGACCAAGTTGCCCAAAGCCCCATCCAGCATGGCCTTGAGCACTTCCAGGGATGGAGCATCCACAAAGCATTATTTCATCAGGTTTGAGCCCGTTAATGATCCCACACACACACCCCAAAGCAGCCTGCGTTCGGCACCACTCGAGACGTTCGACGGAGCCACCCCTCTCACCTGTTTGACCTTCCGCGGTTGCTTCATGGGGAGGTTGAGCAGCTTAGCAGCAGTAACTTCCATGTAGTATGGGTTGAGAATGCGCACCTGCTCTGGGTTGGCATCCCAGATCAGTGGGGGCTGCTTCCAAAACCCTTTTCGAACCTGCAAGAGGATGGAGATGCCCATTGCCTTCCCAGTAAGAGCTGAATCCCCTGCAGTGGGTGGGATCCAGGCAGAGCTGGGCCCTGGTGCTGTCGGGGGCATGGTGGACCCAGTTCCCCACCACACTTGCCCTCTTCTTGTCGTTGAGGATGGCCTCCATCCACTGGAAGTCCATGGGCTTGAAGGGCACCAGGACCAGCAGTGTGTCGGGGTTGTTCTCCGTCCGGGGGTTGAAGTGGGCTGACTCGGGGTAGAAGAGGCGCATGGTGGTCTTGGAGCCCACGTCCTGCTCATAACCGTGGACCGGGGCATTGTTCAGCCTGGGGCATGGGGACAGATGACACAGGACATGGGGACATTGGGCAGCAAGTGACACATCCAGCACCTGTGGGTGGCACTGGGCAGGGGTGAACATCACACAGATGCCCAGGGCTGTACCTGATCACAACGTCGTACGTGTTGATGGTCTCCCCCATGGAGCTGTTGCGGAGCCGGTGCCCATTGCCCACCACCGCACACCTCCGGCACTTCAGGCTGTGAGCAAAAAGCACCCTCTGAACCAGATATGCTCAATGAGGGGTTTTTAACCCTTGCAGGGGTTTTTGACCCTGTGCTGCACAGACTACAAAGCTTCCCGTGCTCTATTCACCATCCCCGCATGCCTGCTGGTCCCCAGGTCCCTGAGCTGGTCCCCAGGTCCCTGAGCTGGTCCCCAGGTCCCTGAGCTGGTCCCCAGGTCCCTGCTGGTCCCCACGTCATGGAGCTGGACAGGTTTCTGGTGATGCCACCAGGCAAGCAGAGCCAGAAGGGGACAGTTCACCCTTTGCACAACGGTGCATGCAAATTTGCTCCCTCAAGGAGAGCACTCATGGAAAGTGACAGAAAAACCCCAACCCTTCCCCAGCATTACCTCTGGATGCTCTCGGGGAGCGAGTAACTGGTGACCGACAGCAAGCGCAGGAGGACATCTTCTGCAAAGCAATGGCAAGGGGAAGGTGACAATGGCCACCTCAATGCCCTGGTGCCTGCCCCGTACCCGCCAGGCTCTATATGGGCATTAATCCCAGCCCCCCAGACCATCCTTCAGCAGGGATCAATAAAACATGTACCCCTCCTTCTGTAGGGAACACACACGTGGGGAAGCAGAAACACCTTAAAGTCTTGACACAAGCTGACACAGCTTGCTCACATTAAAAAATAGCCAAAAAGATCAACCTGGAGGTGATTTTAAGGATACATATGCATGTGAATGCAACCCCAAAGCAAGTCATGCAGCTGAAGCCCACAGACAGGCAGGCAGGATGGACGGACAGACATCCAGCCCACCGGGCACTGAGGTGGCCTCACAGCTCTTACCGCTGCCCTTCGTGCCGTAGGGCAGCTCATAGAGTGACGGCGTCTTCACCCAGAAGTAGTCCTTCAGCTGCAAGAAGAGCGGGTGGTCCCTTGTGTAGCTGCCAAGGAGCAAAGCGCCAGTGAGACTGAGAGATGGGGGGCCCAGCTCTGCAGCCCCCGGGCCCCCTCCCTGTTACTCACTTCCCGATAAGCTGTGCCGCTTTCCTCTCCACCTCTCCAACAGGGCACACCGTCTTGTTTTCTTGCATGGGGAAATAAAAGCTGCAAGGGAAGTAGTGAAAAGAAGTGCCAGTTAAAAGGGTTCCCTTTGTCACCCATCTCCAGAAGCTCAGAAAACACCAGAACTGGCTACAGACCCCGTCTGTGGGGCTCATCGCACCCCATGTCCTTGCTGGTGGTATGCTGGCAGTGTCCAACCCACAGGGGTTTGAACACCTTTGGGATCTGGCATCTGCCCCACTCCTCCAGAAGGAGCCAAGGGCACTGCCACCCCACCTCGGGCCTCTCCCAGTTGTCTCCATGGCAAGATGTGGGGAGCGAGCTGTCCCCCGCAGGGGATGGGCTCCAGGTCTGCCTGGGACCAAGATGCTCCTGGTCCCAAGAGCAAAGGAAAGGGCAGGAGGCCCTTAAACTTTAAAAAATACACTCACAGCTGTATGTACCTGTCTTCCCGGTATATCGAGTACCACACCATCACCAGAAACAGTGCCAGCACTCCAAGTATCTTCCCTCCTGCGTGCCAAGAGAGAGGGGAACAGAAAATGTTGTCAGGCTGCTGCAGACAGGCTAGGGGGCAAGACCCTGCCTTGCCCTGGGCCACCCCAGCAGGGAGGGAAGCAGGGAAAGAAGGATGTGGCAATACCAAGGGAAAGCTGCAAGGAAAGGGGTGAAAGAGAAGGACAATTGGGATATGCAGGACATTCTTCCCTTCCTAAGGGATTTTTCTCCTCAATACATTTTTTGCACAGCTACACTCTGCCCAGCTTTGAACGCATGGAGCACATGGGCTTTCCAGCACCCCCGAAAGAAATGTTCAGCATGGCCAGTGGATGTCAGCATTAGGAAACATTTCAGTTTCTGCTTCTGCCTGCAGTCCCTGCCACAGCCAGGCACTGCACAAGGTGCTCCTGGCCTCGCGTGCCACACTCCCAAATAGTCATACCCTGGAGCCAGCCGGCTCTGTGCCCCTGGGGACAAAACGACCAGGGCCAACACGCCCTGAGGATGCGTTGGCATCCCCCCAGGCTTTGAGGATGTCCTGGCAGATCCATCACCCAGGTGATTTGACCTTGGCAAACACCTCCCTGCACGCTGTGCTCTCTCTGTGCCCAGCCACGTCCCCACGGAGCGGCGGGGGCCCTGCTGGCACAGTGCCCAGGGCAGGAGACCAAACCACAAAGGTTTGTTGGGCCAGGCTGAGAGCTCACCGCCTCTCTTCCTCATACCGACTGGCACCATTTGCATCAAAAGTGACACAAAAGTGTAGTTCTTTCTGGTGCCCACACCCGCACTCCACCCCATATTTTTAACACTGACCCGAGGGTGGCTGGGACACCTGGAGGAGCAACGTGGATGCTGGCATGGTGCACGCAAAGGACAAACAAGAGAAGGGCAAAGCCTGACACAAACAGGCACACTCTCCCAGCCCCAGATCAGTGCCAAGAGGTGCTGCAGGGGTGCTGAGCTCTGGCGGGCCAGTGGCAGGGCTGGTGGAGGAGGGAGAGAAAAGAAAATCAAGTGTGCATGGGGACAGGGCTGTGTTTGCAGGGGAAGAGGAGGGAGCACTCAAACAGCACCCCTACTGGACAGAGAGCCTGTCCCCAAACCATGCAGGCATCACCACGGAGGCCACCCTGAGGTGCTCACTCCCCTGTGGCTGTGCCAGTGACACACGTTGCACCCGAATGAAGAAAATCCCTGCGAGAGCTGCAGCCAACAGCAACCTTGCCCCCAGTGGGCCTGGGTTCAAGTGCAAATTCCAGGGCCCCTGACTCCATCCCTGCTGGGGATCCCCAAGGAGAAGGGCTCGACACCACATGCAGGCTGGGGAAGGAGGGAAGGGAGGCACAGGAGGGGTCTGGGAGCACCCCATCACGGGGGGGGGGATGCAGCAGGAACTCACGGGACTTGTTGATCATCTTTATCGCCAGGGCAGGCATCAGCCGAGGGCCGGAGCTCTCATCGCGGCTGCCACCGGTCACCTGGAGCAAGAAGGGAAAGAAGCATCAGCTCAGATCTGCCAGGCAAAACCAGGCTTTTCCCTAAAAAACAGCATGGGGAAGGCTCTCCCCGTGGCCCAGGGGATCCCACGCTGCAAGGCGCTACAACCTCCAGCCAAGAGGAGCAGGACCCATCCACACCTCCCCATAGGCGGCTGCCCCCTGGTTTATTCCCATTTAAATACGGGTTTCCCTGACCCACATCCACCAAGGATTTCATTTCTACAGCTGATTCACCCTGAGTTTATAAATGCGATTAAAAAAATGGTTCCTGAGGAGTCTCCACCGTACAGATGAATGCAGAGATTAAGAAAGAAAAATGAGTTAAAGAGGAAAAGTGAGTTTGTGCCTACGGCTCAAATCGCAGAACCACAACGTGCCCGCCCCAGTTTCTAACCCTCGGTGCCCATAGTGATGACCCTGGGGGAGGTTAAGCACATCCTTTTTTAACATGTGACTTTGGGGGAATTTTAAGGGGGTGGGGGGGATTTTGAGCTCGGGCACTCAACTAGCACCACCACTGCACCAGCCCGACGCTGCTGAGCCAAGTGGAAAGCACAGAAGCAGCAAAACAGCCCCCAAATTAAAGCACGTCACATACTTGGGAAACCTCCAACGCCTTCGATTCAAGCATCCCAGCCTGGGGAAGCCCCACAGCAGAGGGGCCGTAAGTTTAGCACACACACCAGCACTGGAAACAGGGTGAGTTTTTCTTCCTCCGAACCCTCTTGCTCCTAGAAGAAGCCAGCAAACGGCTGTGGTCAAAGCCAGTCCCAGGTCATGCGGGAGCATCTCAGCTGGAGGCTTCCCTAATTAGCCACCTCCCGTGGCTAATTGAAGTGACTAACAAGGTCCTCCCCAGTGGTGCGTGATGCTCACTTGCCACGGGGTGGGTGCCTGCTAGTGGAGCAAGCCCCAGTCACCAGCTTGGGTGCTCAGTGATGGCTCTTGCTCAAACACAGCCCCCTAATTAACTCATACTTCGTCAAAAATCTCCCATCTTGCTGATGCTGGCAGGTGTTGGCCATCCTCCCCAAATGCCCCTGGACATCCCAGTGGCTCTCACAGCATCATAGCCAGTGTTAGAGAAACCCCAGGGGCTTTGTAAAAGAATCGTACCCTAAGGATGGAAAGTGTGACAGCAGGCAGGAGGGACCAGCCTCCCTCCCAGGCAGCGGGTGCGCCACCACTTTGCAATGCAAACACCGGGGCTGGCCACTGGTGTCAGCGGGGCTGCAGAATGAACTTACCAGGAGGGAGAAGCTTCGGGCACCACCTGCCAAGCAGGGGACACGGAGGAAGCCCCGCTCCCCAATAAATCGCTCCCTGGGGATGGCTCCTCTCTACCCGCGACACGCAGATGGGCTCCCAGCAGCTCCTCGAGCACGGCTCAACTCGGGCACCCCGCAACGAGCACAGCCTGTCCGCAGCTGCCTCTCGGAAGAGGACGAGGAGGCGCTTCAGGGATTAGTCACACGGGAGGGCACCCAGCGCCGCTCAGGGGCACGTTGCGCCTCCCTGCCCCAGGAAGCGCCAGCGTGGCCATCCATCACCCGGCCCCCGCCCAGAGCAGCAGTGACGGCAAAACTGGTGTTTGCTGGGGCTTTTGGGGCATCACTAGCAAAATCAAGGAAGGAAGAGAGGAAGCAGGGTCCAAGACGGACCCCGCAGGAGCCGGGGGTGTGCCAGGCTCTTACCTTCCTTATCAGCACCGCCAGAAAAGAAAGAGCAGTGAGCACAATTGAATGGTGCTGCAAGCAACAAGGCAGGATATAAAGCACAGAAAACCATGTACATTTGATATTGGTGATAAGGGATGAGAATAAGAGGTGTTGCACTTTGGGAAACTACCTGTCTCACACTGGATCTTATCTCCTTCACAAAGTACAGATAACAAACTGTTGGATAACACCTGGTGTCAATAGCCCCCAAAAAAAATTTTAAAGGAGGGATGAGAAAGCCAAGGATGCCCCGAGCTCACAGTGCCAGCATCCCCCGCACACTTGGAAAACCCATCCCACCCCACAATGGCTGCAAACCCCTCCTTGCAAGAGGAATCTGAAGGGAGGGAGAGGGAAAAGGACACAGCTGCATCCCAAAGGCCCAGAGCGAGCAGGGAGGAAGAGAAAGCAGGTCCCAGCCTGATATATGCCTTCTGCTTGGGGACAAAGTCCCTGCGTGTCCCCTGTAAAGGGATCCCCTGGCTCTGAGGCCAAGTAGATACCAGCTGGGCCAGCACCCTGCTGGAGGCTGCAGCCTCCCAGGGACCCAGGTCAGCAATCAGGACACCAAGCACCCCCAGCTTTCACTACTTCCCCCATCGTGATTGCAAAAAATAAACAAATTTAAATCAGAGGAAAAGTAAAAAGCCTGCAAGAGTTTTGTTTGGGGTTATTTTTCCAAGCAAAAACCAGCCACCAAATTCCAGAGGGAAAATGTGCAGCTGGAGGCTGTGGATGCCCCTCGGGTGCCCCAGCACCAATGCTATAGCCCAGGCCTGGGTGTCATGGCCCAAATTTATCACAGACACACACTCCGTCTGCTTCCGAGCTCTGTCTCAGCACCAAACCCAGGCAATCGAGCTGTGCAGCAAGTGGCTTCTCCTTCCCACCGGCCTGAGATGCTCCAACACCAGGAAAGCAAGCTCCCACCCCCACTGTTTGCTTTTACATAGTGGCTTCTTTAAAATACTTCCCCCTTCTCCCCCCCCCACCTTCCAGGCTTTATGATCTTTTATTCAGGCTTGTAAGCACAAGCTGGGCCTTATGTAAAGCTAACCTAAGACAAACAACTAAATAGTTCTGAGCAAAATGAGCACTGCTCAGTGAAGCGGTTTGGGGAATGCAGAGCAAAACAGAGCACACCCAGGCTGCCCCCACACCAAGGCCACAAAGGAGGGGCTCTGGTAATAGTTCAGCCTCCCCCAGCCTGGCAGTGCCAGATCTGCAGCCCAAATTCCCCAAAGCATGGAGGTGTGAGCGAACCCAGCCAGTTCCCCCGTCCCCTGGCTGGATGCTCCAGCATCCCACTGGCCCCGCAGCATCCCTGGCTGGCAGGGTGAGATTTGGAGCTTCTCCTCAAAGAGACAGCCGAAAAACCCCTTTCTTTGATGACTGCACAACTTACTTCCACAACGCCCCCAGGCTGAACGTTATCGCCGCTCGGATTACTTGAAAGCGCTGCGGCCGCCAGATGCATCGCCTGTGTTTGCAGCCAGGTCTCCCCTTCCCCAGCCCCACACGAGCATCGCCCTTGCCGCAGGTTAAAACCTCAGCGCAGGGTTTCTTGCCCCAACTCAGCACAAAGAGCAACCAGCGTGGATCAAACGGGTGAGAGCACAAGGGAAGCACAAAACGTTTGCAAGGATCAGGAAGCCCCGTGGGGCTTGTACCTGGTGGATGCACAGTGCCAGATCCCTGCTGCACGCAAACTCCCCTGTGGACACAAAGCGAAGGGGCTCTGCTCCCTCTGCACCCTTCAAGCTGCAGCAGCCGGGCACAAAACAGCTTTTGCTGCTGTCACGACACGCTGCGATTCACTGCCCGCCGTTTCGCCTGTCTGGACCGCAATTAGGCGATTAATGATTTCAGAGCATCGAGAGCAAGAGGAGGGCTCAGGGCTGCAGCAGCTGGCCCCATACATCCCATCCGGGTGATGCCTGGCACGATTTTCTGCTCCCCTGCCACGTTTGGGGCACCCAGCTGTTGGAGCCTGGGCTGGGATGCACCCAAGGCATCTAATTTATGGGGTCAGCATCACAGCAAGCTGCGAGGTGGAAAGCAGATGCTTTCCAAGGTTTTGTTTTTCTGCTGTGTTGGATTTGCAAATATCAAAGCAGCAGAAGGCACTGGCCATACTGCTCCCAGCCCATCTTTGGGAAAAAAAGTAAAAATAAAAATAAAAAAATACATTTCAAGCACTGGAGAGAGCGTGATGCCCTCACCCTGTCCCAGCACCACACATTCCCACCCAGCAGCCGAGGACCACCCCAAGAAACACACCATACCTTCATGTTACCATGGTAACCCAGAAATTCTGAAAACGATGGCTGACACAGTGAGAGGACACTTCTCACTGTCCCCAGGCTCGGCGGGAGCAGGGGCACCTCCTGCTCCAAATACCCCACCCTGTGCTGCCAAACACGAACGAGCATCCCCAGCAGGTCACCCCAGAAACACGTGGGGTTTTATGAAACTGGAGCAGAGGTGGATTTGGAGGGGATTACACCAAGGAAAGGATGTGCTGGCAGCCCCCAGGGACTCACATTTAGCAACAGAGACCTGATGGAGACGTACAGGACAGCACAAACCCCCTAGCCCCAAGCTGGACCATCACTTCCCGCATCCATCACCCACACGCTGAAACACCACAAGCCCCAGAACAGCTCCGCACCCTCCCCAGAGGGAGGAATCCACGTGGGGGGGCTTTGATCCCAGCTCTTCACCCCCTCCTCAGCTGTGCTGAGGGACCTCCAGGAGAGGTAAGCTAATGAGAAACCACCCCGCAAGCCCCAGGTGTTGGCAGCAGCAGGCGCGTGCATTTCAGTGCAGGGGAGCACTCAGGTGCTGATACGGAATCAAACAGCTTTCTGCAGGATTTACGGCCCCAATTACCAGAGGAATCCGTCAGATGTCAGATCCCCCACACACAGCCTGGCTGGGGGAACGCTGCCTCTGCGTGTCCCAGCCTCTCCATCACCACCCCCGAAGCCCCCTGCGCCCTCCCATCCCGGCGGGGCCACCCGACAGGCGGCACCCCTGGCTCTCCAGCTTGCCAGGGCATTTGGCATCCGGGCAGCACCCTCGTTGCCAAGACCTCTCCCCCTGTGGTGCTTGAAACAAGAGAGGGAACGGCTCAAGAGTTGCTCTTCTAATTCCTGTGCACCTCCAGCACCGCTGGCTGCTGATTAAATCCAGGCTGAATTAAACCCACATTGCATCAGCTTCCCCACGACGCCTGGCTCTGCAACCAAGAAGCTCCCACCCAGGAGGAGATGCCCATCCCTCCTACGGACGAGAGGATACGCACGAAATACAAGCTGGTTTGCCAAAAAGAGGTGCAGAACAGCTGCATGGCACCAAACCAGCCACATAACCCAGCTGCAGGGTGTTTTTTGCCATGGTGAGACCTCTGCACCCTATGCTCGGGTGGAGGAAGCCACAGGTTTGAGAAAAGCCATCTCCCTGCCAGGCAATTTTGCTTTTTAGGCTGTTTCGCACTGCTTGCCCCAACCTGGCCACGGGCAGAGGAGGAGGGATAGGGAGATTCCATGCTGCAGTCAGCTCCCCAGCACCCCAGAACGCAGCTGGGACAGCAACAGCCATCCCCTTAGCCTCGGCTCCTAGGAGGGACGGAGGAAAATTATACAGAGGTGGTGATGGGGCACACGGGAACACCCTGCACCCCGGGGGCTGCTCGCTTGTCAAAGCTGCTGGTGGGATCCTGAGCGCACCTTGGCAAAACCCTGCCGAAAGGCTGTGATCACACACCGGCAGCACAGTGGCCTTCGGGTTTTTTCCAAGCTGGGAAGGAAACGCAGGGATTCTTTTAGGATCCCACCACCACGAGCCCACAAGTCTGGGGCAGATACCACTAATCACATTTTAAGAGCCCCAGACCATTTTAAATGCTCTTTGTGACGATCTCAATAGCTTTCTAATGGGGAAGGCAGTGTTTAGTCTTAGCACATGGTATCTCAGCCATACAAAAAACTGACCAAAGATTTACGGTAGCGAAAAAACCCTTGTTGGCAGGTGAGTGTTAACATAATATTTACCTTGTGACCAAGGCAATTTGGAAGCTGGCAAACAGCACCTAGAGGTCACCCCTGGGCTGCCCTGGCTGCACATGGCACATCCAGGGTCAAAAAAAATAAGATTGTCTCTTCAACACTACTACAAAAAGCACTGAGACCTCTCCCAGAAGAGCAAATAGCCCCATGGGGAGAGGCTTGGGTTGGACGAGTGTTCACATGGCTGCAGGTCTCCAAAATAAGCAGCCCAGGCTGCTCCTCCCACAAGTTTCACCCACTCGCTCTTCCATGCTGCTTGTTTTAAGACAGATTTCAGCTCAGGAGCTCTCAAACTCAGTTGCAACAAGGGGCAGTACCACAGCACCTCAAGCCTTTGGGGTACCCCCTACCCCAAATTCATGCCCTGACCCTCCTGCAGCCACCAGCATCCTCCACATCACAGGACACAGAGCTGCCTCTGCAGTACAGCAGCGGCTCCCGTCTGATCAATTCGGATTTGTTCAATTACACCTGAGGCTGGCAAGCGCAGCAACTCAGTTCTTTGTGCAGCAAGGAGGTCTTATCGTCGGCTTTCATTGCTCTTTTCTTATTTTATACAAAAGTAGAATGCTTTGGGTGAGCATCCCATCCATGTTCACTGGTGAGCCGCCAGCTGGGAACAGCTGGGGGAGACAGGGAGCCACACGGGGATACCAGTGGGTGCCTGGAGGACTTCTGCCTCATCCTGACCCCACAGCACCAGGGAGGTGAAGGCAGCTCCCAGCCAACGCACTCTGTGGCAACACAACAAGGAGGGAAAAGGGATGCAACGAGTTGTGGAAAGCAGGAAGGATGTGCCCTTGGAGGGCGAGTGTCCCCGCCCACGCGCAGCCCCTGAGTGCCACCTCAGCCCCCTGCCAAGCTGCCCCGCGGCTTCCACAGGGGCTCCCTCCATGCCAGGGCACACATCCTGTTCTGTGCAGGCAAACAGCGACTGTTGGGGTAAGAGAACCCCTGCAGAAGCTTCCCTGGTCAGTTCCTCCAGTCCTGCCTCTGGCATGCAACATCTGGAGGGATTCAGTTCCATTCCTCCACACGCACTGGGGAGCTTGAGCAGCCCCAACACGCTCCCTTCTCTCAAGCTGCCCATGGCAGCGGAGGGTGCCCCATAACCCTCCTGGCAACACTCGCAGCCCACCCGTCCATTTGCATCTAGAGCCTTGCTCCACGGCCCCTTGGCCCCAGCCCACCCCAGTGGGCACCCCCCTGCAGCAGGAGGGGCTGAATCGGGTGCCCCCCGTGCGGGGATGCTGCGGGGGAACCACACGGAGCAGGAAGGAGGCAGTGGATACTTACGGTCCGTCCTTGCGAGGCGAGCAGAGGGGACAGGGTCTCCAAGGGCTGGGGGTCTACGGGTCCATCCTCTCTTCCCCTGACAAAGGAAAAACGGGGAGAGGCTCAGCGCAATGGCAGCGGGCAAAGGATGCTCAGGATGCACTTGGCTTCGGAGGAGCATGCACCCCAAAAATCCCAGTGACAACCCAGATGCATTGGGTCCTGCTGATCCCACCCTTCTGTAGCTACGATGGTGCAGGAGCCACCCAGGGCTGCTCCGAGCTGCCCCAGCAGGCCACCACGTGCGGCAGAGCATGGCCACAGAACCACCCACATCCCCAAGTGCTGGCAGAGGCCATACTCTGGGTTGCTTTACAAAGGAATCCCCACCAAGGGGGCAGCTGGATTTCCCCTACCCTCTTGAACCTTCCTGCTGAAATCCCCTCTGGTGACTCACCCGGCCTTTTAGGAAGCCAACAGAGACCCTGGCAGGTCCCTGGTGATGCCTCCTCCTGCAGAAGGGGGGACTCCAGCCCCTGCCCGACCCCTGGGATTCTCGGGTGCCTTCCCCACGCACTGTCCTGCTCCAGCTCTCTCTAGCCCCGTGGCTTCGCAGCCAGCTTCGCTTTTCCCAAACTTTCTAATTTCCACATCCTTGTTGGCGCCACACCAGCATCCTCACCACCACAGACAGTTTGGGGAAGAAAAAAAATACCCCCAGCAAGAAGTTTCCATGCACAAAAACCCTTCTGCTGCACTGCTTTGGAAAGAGAAACCGCTTTCCTTGCAGCAGGGCAGGGACAGCTGTTCTGAATCTAGCTTAATTACCCCAGCTAATGAGGAGCCAGGTGGGGTGAAGCAGGAAAAGGAGCCAGCCGCATCCTGCAGCAAGGGGTGGGCTGAGCCCATTGCTGCCCCCAGCTCTTGGTTACGGGTGGATGTGGGCCAGATTTGCTTTCCTGAGCACAGGCTGGAGTTTGGGTGGCCCCAGAGGGGGCCAAGACTGCAGCTGCTTGCACGGGGCAAGGCAAAGCTGGCCCAGGTTGCAGAGGAAAGCTTTCCGTCCCAGGGGGCAAAGCCGCAACACTGGAGTTTTCCACTGGAAAACGCCATTCCATCAAAACCAAAAGGCTTCACAAAAATCAAGGCGATTTTGGCAGAATTGAGTTTTGGAGGGGAAAAAGAAAACAACAACAACAAAAAAAAATCCAGTGGTGACAAAACATCCCATTTCACCAGCACCGAACAAAAGGGCCTTTCTTCCCTCTGCTTGCGAGTGGGGCCCGTCCCACGTCTTCCCTCTGCCGAAGGAGCCAAGGTTTCCACCGCGCTATGCCCCAGCCCATGCTCGGAGTGGAAATGCTGAGTGCTGGGATTATGGGGGCTTAAAAACTCCCAGTGCCCAGAACTCTGTAAAGCATCTTCCTTGCTTTCATATCTGTGCTCCTACACACCACGAACATCGGGGTTAAGTCTGACACATCGCGCCAGGAGCGTATCCCATACATTGCCCCCGCTGTTGCTCACTGGTGCGGCGAGCGTGGGGTTTTCTGCACCCATGGGTCATGTGAGGGTAACCAGGGGGGCACCACATCCTCTGTATCTCCAGCTTCCTGCAGCTGGGGAAAGCACATGTGAGAGGCGCGGTGCTCACCAGTGCTGCCACCCTTCCCTGGGGCACGGCACCCACAGCACCACATGCTGCTCGCTTGAGCAACTCTCAGCTAATTTTAGATCCCAGCTAGAGGAAAGCGAAAGTGTATTTACTAAAGCAAGGAAGGAAATCACCAACAGCTTCTCCCTTCAGCAGGGTTCGGTGCTTATCTCCCAGTGCTCAGCGCATCCAAGGTCTGGGCTTTTTTCCCAAGATGCCCTTGGGAGCAAGGCTGGTCCAGCACACGGACGTGCAGCTTCTCTCCCCAGCCCCCTCTGAGAGGGGTTTTCCCCGCCTACGAGAGCATCTGACAGAGTGAAATGGGAGGAGAGGAGATGTGCCCCATGATGCTATCCCCTCCAGGTGAGCAGGAGCCCTTTTCTGCACTCTCCTATGGATAGAGGGGACAGAAAATGTCCTGGGGGTGCCCCCGGGGGGGGGGGCTGGCAAAAGCCAGGGGTTCAGCCAGCTGCAAACCCTGCATTTCTGCACAGGGAGCAAATAAAGCACAGCTTACCGCAATCCACAGCCAAACCAGACACACCTGGGGCCACGCTGCAAGTGGCCAAACCGTTTAGCAAGCAGCCCTCCTGCCCAAGCATCCTTCCAGCAGCTGAACGAGCCCTGCATTCACCTGAGCAGCCACAGATTTGGTTTCCTGTGTTTTGGGGGATTACCAGCTTTGTGCGACAGCGGGGCACACCTGCATTTCCCAGGAAGCCAGGGAAACAGCACGGGATACCCAGACAGTGATGTCCCGGCCAGAGGGAGAGCAGCAGGCTGAGCCAGTGCCCCAGGGCAATGCAGCTAATGCAGGGAGGCGAGCCAGGACCAGAGCAGCCAGAGCCTTTTTATTTAGAACCATGAATTATAGGATTTGTTAATGAGGCTAAACTCCCCCCTGAGAGCTCCTGCTAAAGCACTTAACGGCGTGGCACGGCACCAGGACAGGGATGCTTGGACCTGCAAGGGGGGCCAAGGGGCTGCCTCCTCCTCTGCAGCAGGCCCAGTGGGTCCTGTCCAGATGGCAGAACCCATAGCAAAGCAGGCTCCTATTGAAGCCCATTAAGGCTCATCAACCTCCCAGAACTGCTCAGGAGCAGCAGGGCTCCGGGAGGATCTGCCGAAAGCAGGTATTTCTAGCTCAACAAGAAGGGCCAGGAGCAATCACTGGTGGATCCTGGCAAGCTGCAGACGATTGTTTCTCCCCACAGGACAACCACTTCGTGGCATTTTCCAGCCTTGCTCAAGGTCCTACATCCTTGTGTCACCTCCTGAGCAGCCCAGGAGGGAGCAGGGATGGTTCACACATGGAAATCCAGGTGTAAAGGGCCAGAGGAGGCTCCCTGCATCAACATCCTGGCATCCTCCTCTCCTCAAAGGCTCCCCCTTGTTAACCAGCGCAATTAGTTGTTCCCAGCCTGAGGTCTGGCAAAAGCACACTGTTCAGGCACCTCCCAGGCCAAGGGCTACCATCTCAGCGTGCCATGCCATGAGGGGCCCCAGCAGCCGCAGGCATTGTGACCCAGCATCGCAGCTAACCTGGCCAGGAAATGAACGTCCTTACAGCTCACATGGGAGGGGGGGAGCAGGGGAGCATCCCCATGGACAACAGCAGGGATATAAAAAAAAAAAAAAAAAAAAGAGCTGAACTTTGCTCCTCTTCCTCCCTGGGCTCTGCACTAGGGGGCTGTGCCACGTGCCTGTTCCCCATGGGTGCTGAGTGCTTCCCAGCGATGCTGTGTGCAAGCAACAACCTCCAAAGGCGGTGTGGAGGGGCAGCTCATCCTTACCCCCCACAGGTATTTCATTCTTTCCAGATGGTTTATATGGCCGGTGGTTTCCAGCTCCTGCCTTCTCAAGGCAGCACCACAACCTCTCTGACTGACTCAAACTGCAGCTCTCAATGCATTATCTGCTCTTCCCTGCACCTTCAAGTTTCACAACAACTTTTAAGAACTCACCAACGCCAGCACCAGAGGACACGGCATCACTACCATGCAGAAGCCTTCCCCAGGGAGCCAAAAGCTCAACTGCCCCAAAACCTCCCGAGCACAGCCCAGCTTTAAAGATTAAAATCAGCAATCTCTGCCCTCTGCAGTGCTCAGTGCACCCCTCAGTGATGCTACAGAATAAACCCAACCCCAGCTTTCTTCGCTGTCCCTGGCAGGAGACACACACTTAATGATTTGTTTAGCCCTGAACAGGCTCGGTGTTTTCCTACCCGTCCAGCTGATGGTTGCACTTTCCCTTGTTCATTTTCCACCCATCTTTAATTCATCGACTGCTTGTTCCTCCCCAGCTCCGTCAGGACAAGCTGCTCCTGGAAACTGTGCTCCCTCTTCATTGCGAATCGAGTAGCTTTCTTTAAAAAACAAAAACAAAAATAAAACAATAAAGCGCACGCCCTGTGAAGCTGCTCTTCCCCATGGCGCTCCCAAGCTGGAAGGAAAACGGCACACGGTGGTGCTGGCCCCCCGGGGGCTGCATGGGCACCCAGCCCCGGTGCCACCCCCACCGCCCCCAGGCTTGGCTCCGTCTCCCAGGGGCAGGGAGGAAGGATCACGTTTCCTTGCGCTCACGCTGCCTTTTCAACAGCTCCTGCCAAAAAAACTCCAAATGTTTTTGCTTTCCCCCCCCAAAAAAACAACCTCTTGAGGAAGAGGAGCCCGAGCACCAGTGAGTCTCCTCCTTACATTGGCCAGACCTGAACCGACTCAGTCTGTCTGTCTGTCTGTCTGTCTGTCCGTGCTCCAGCGCGAGACCCTCACTGAGCCATTGCCCTCGTTTAAAATTACCTCCCCAGGGAGAGCAAGAGCTGCGCGGGGAGGGGAACACGATCCAGGTGAGATCATCCTCACCCAGACACCGCTCCTCTGCTTGGCACGGCAGGAGCGTTTCCAAGCCCGGCACATCCGTCACGTCATCCCGATCGCTATCGCCCCGCGATGGAGGCAACAGCAATGATGATGCATGAGATAGCCAGGAGATTATTCATTTAGCAGATATTTAACAAGGATAGCATCTGGCCACTTTCCGGCCGCAGGGGTAATGACAGCCAGGGATCCCAAAAAAGCAGTGCCAGGGAAGGAAGAGGCACAAGGAATTGCAGTCAGGGTGCAGTCAGTCCTGTTTAGCAATGCGTAACATCACCCAGCAGTGCCCCACATCAGGCAAAAATCACCTTTCAGAGCAGCAGCTGAGCATGGCACCGGGGTTAAAATTAAGTTTTGCTATCAAAAAAAAAAAAAAAAAAGACTGTTTTTGTTTTCTACACAGATGCTTCCTAGAAAAGCTCCGTGCTTACACACAAGGAACATCCCCAACTCAGCAAGCATAAAGCGGCTGATTTCCAGACATCCAATGCATTGAGGAGAGCCAGGCAAATAATTAAGATTTAAATGTGCATTTACATAATACAGATAATCTGTCAATTTAACTTGTAAATGCAGATTGAATCAAGCAGCTACACTGTTAATTACACAGCGATGAGGCCTGGAGAGCTGCAGCCCAGCTCCACAGCAGCTGCGCCTTGCTCTGGAAACACAGGCTGGGGTCCAGAGCCCAGGTACCAGCCCAGGCCACAACACGTTCGGGGGATGGAGACAGGCCTTTCTTTGTCATTCCTTTTTTTTTTTTTTTTTGGAAGCCGCAGTGGTTATCATACAGGGATGGGCCCGAGGACTTTCCAGCCCTTGGCGCAGTTCCTGGCTGTGCTGACGCCTTGTTCTCCAGCTTAATTCAGCAAGGAGGCAACGTTTCATTTAACCCCCACCTCCCTTCATTCTCCTGAGCTCTGGCACCACCTCCACGTCCCACAGCTCACCCGACCCCCATGCTCTCCGTCTCTCTCTTTCTCCACTTTTTGTCAGCCCATGGTGGCATCACATGCCCCTGCATCCCCTCTCTCAGGGCATTTTTCCTACTTCTCATTCTCCCCCAGTCCCCCCGACCACTCTCACCCCAGTCCCTCTCAGTCTTTGCGCTGCGTGAAGCTGCTCAGCTCCTGGTGCTCACCGGGCGCGGGTGGCTCCACGCACATCTGCACACCCCAGGCTGGACAAATCAAGAGGTGCTGGCACAGCTCAGGGATGGAAGATGCAAAATCTGAGCTTGCAGCTTCCCAAGCCTGGCATGGGGAGTTGCCTGACCCCATGTCCCCTGCACTACAGAGGGAAGGAAGTGGAGAGGAGCAGGACACCCTCTAAGGATACACCTGGGTGTGACCCAGTGGTAGGGAAGTGGCTAGGACGGTCCTGGCCACCTCCAAAAAGCCACAGGTGGACACAAGCAGCCCCACTGGCACCCTCAGGTGCTTCCTGGACAGGGATGCTGAGGCCCTCAGGTCCCTTCGGTGAGCAGATGGAGGAGACCCTGGACCAGCAGCGTCACAGCATGCCAAGGGGATGCAGAATAGGGCCAACCCAGCTCAGGGCACACTGGGCTTGCCCCAGGGAGGGAGGGTGACAATGACATTGCTCAACCAGCTCCACGTGCCTGGGGAGGGTGTGCAGGCAGGGCAGAGGACAGAGAAACCGGCCAGCACGGATGCTGCGGGTAGCCAGCACCCCAAAAGCCACAAACACCACGGAGGAACCAGGGACCACAGCCGCCTCAAAGCTAGAGATAAACCCAGCACAGGAAAGCCCCAGGGAAAATCAGCCCCGATGTCCCAGGGAGGAAAACCTGGCTGCAAGGGAAGGGAGACAACACAAAGCAACTGTCCGAGCTGAACGCGGGCCAGGGAAATAATCTCCTTACAATCACCACAATTAAAGACTGTTTTATTAACAGCTTAACTGTCCCTGGCAGGACTGCAGGCTCTTCAGCTTGGCTCTTGAAACGGGAGAGTGTGTCGTGGGACAAAACCCAAAGCAAACGGGGAATTGGTGGTGCTTCGGCCCTCCGAGAAGCAAAGGGCTCGCCTGCAGTTTTAGAGCAAAACAAACAGGGCTCGAGGCTTTCGGGCACCATGCAGCAAAGAAAATCCAGGAGAGAGCCGGAAAGGGCCAAGAGCAGTGTTTTCCATCAGCAAAATCCCAGAAATGCAAGTTTGCAGCAGGATGAGGAACCACATTAGGCATCCTCAACGATTCATTGGCATTTCCCTGCCCTGCTGCAGGGCTGGAGAAGCTCTGCGAGCTGGAGGCACGGCTGGCACGTGCCCCCTGCAGGCACGGGGTCTCAGCCTGGTTTCTGGACAAGCAGGGGCTGTGGGGTCAGTTCCACCCCCAGGAGGATTTTTCCATTTTGCAAAACTTCCAGTTCCACAGCAAAACCTCAAATTGGTGCCCCCTTTGCTTTCCATCACAAAAATAAATAAATAAAAATAACTCAGGGTGGATTTGGTTCCTCTCCCTCACTATCATTCCCTCCCCCAAAACTGCCAGGGGTTTAATAGGGCTGAGGACGGCAAGAAGGAGAGGCAGGGAGCCCCAAACACCCCCACCAAGATGGGAAGACGCTCATCCTCCCCAGTCACCCTCCCCTTGTACCCCAAAGCGCAACAAATGCCCTGGGGCAGGCACCATGGTGCTGCCCCCAGCCCCAGCATGCCACCAGAACCTCAGTCCCCATCTCAGTGCCGGCATCCCTGTGGTGACAAATCCCCAGCAGGGACGCAGCCAGCCCCGGCCGTGGCGCCTCAGCTGCAGGCAGACCACTGCCTTCCGCCAGCCCCAGCCTCCAGCCCAGCTCGTGTTTTTAAAAGGAAATTAAAACTATGCCCAGCTGGCAGGCCGGCAGGGAGAGGGCTCAGCCAGCCTGGGATCACAGCCCCTGCCCACATTTCCGTGCTTTGGGAACATGCCCAGTGCATTTACTTAGCAGAGGGTGCCTGGCTCTCTCCCTCAGCCTGCACTCAGCTGCATCCCCGCCAGCACCGCGCCGCCCATCGAGTGTCACTGCGGCGGTGGGCACACAGGGAAGGGGACAGCATCGTCCTGGGGCTGTGAAACCCAGCGCAACGCCGGCGGCAACCCCGCACTTCCCAGAGGAGCAAAGCCCCCTCCTCAGCAGCACTCACTTCCAGCAGGAGACAGAAATTTCGGAAGAAGCTTTACAGCCCCAGCCCTGGCGTAAGCTGCAGAGCAGGGTCTAACTCAGGGCTCCGCAGCCCAAGGGGCTCATCCCATCACCCCAATGAGCCACGGGCAGGGAGCTTGACGCTGGGCTCAGCCAATGTGTCCCTGCACACCGGGGACGCTGAGCCCGGCCCCAGCATCACCAGCAGCTCGGGGAGGGGTGGCCGGAGACATTTTGCAAGAGGAACAGCTGAAGGAGTGGAAACGGCATCTGGAAGCGATTGGAGGCGAGGAGCCTCTCCCGGCACAGCGGGGAATTCCAACGGCGTGAGCTCAGGTTCAAGCCTCCTTCAGAGAGCCAGCAACAAGAGGGCTTCGCGCAGTTTTAAGCCTGCAAACAGCAACAAACCACTACAAAAGGCAGCCGGCGCCCATCTCACTCCTACCTGGATGCAGCGGTGTGATTTGGGGTGGTTCTGTGCTCCTTGATTTGCCCGCCAAGAAAAAAAAAGAAAATAAAAGGAAGAAGTCTACATTTGTTGATATAACTTTGCAGGCATGGTGTCAGAGGGTCCTCCCCCAGCTCGGCATCCCTTAAAACAACCACGACTGCACCAGAAGCGAGGGTGCCCCAATTTCCGCAAGGTGGCCAGCTCCTAGCCCTTAGGATAGCCGAAGGTGATGGCACTGCCTGCAGAAGTCCTGCCGGCTGCTCCTCCGGCCCCAGCTTGCTCTCAGTGCTTGGACCTCCGAGCCCACGTCCCCGGGCAGCACCGGATCCCCTGGCCACCTCGGGACATCGACCGACACGGGCTACAAGAGGACCCGGCACAGGTCCCCGCACCTCAGTGGGGGCCCCAGCCCCACTGCAGCAGCCAATGCTCAGTGAACCAACCAAGGCACCTCAGTCATGCCTTTCTACACGGCTAGCATGTAAATCTGCACCTTAAAAAATGTAAAAAATAAAATAAACACAACGCCTGGAGCTGTGCTGACACCCACATTACAGAAAGAAGCAGCATGTAAGATGATGTGTAAGAGGCATGCAAGTGGCATGTGAGAGAATGCCCAAACGAAGGTTTGGGCATTTGGAAAACCCCAAGCGCCTCACTGAAGTGACGCTGACCCCACCTGCACCCTGCTCCACCTCCCTCCTTGCGTCTCCTTCACTCACAGCACGTCGGAGCCCCTTGGCTTTGCTCAGCAAAGCCCCAGCTGGCAGCGAGTCCAAAGTAAGGTCAGCGGGAGCAGCCAGGGGCTCGCTCCTGCACCAAGCACACCCGGCAGCACCGCCACGGCCACATCCAGCTGCCCCTTGCTTTCTCAGAGGAAACTTCCAACCCCATCCACGGTCACACACAAGGGGTCAGCAGCTGGAAACACAAGAGATTAGCAGGAACTGGCCCTTCCCCCCCACCTCCAAGAAGACGCAGGATTTTCCTAGAAAACACACAACAAACACACACTTCCCCGGGGGCTGCAGCCGAAGGAAAGAAACTGCAAAGCATCCAAGCAGTGCAAGAGTAAAGTGGGGAGCTGAGTTCAAAGAAAAACAAGAACAAGAAGTTGCAGATAGTGGTGTGACCGGTAAAACCATTTCCTCTTCTCACTGCAACGTCGGGGCCGGGCCCTGTGGAACCGTGTGAATGAGCATCACTGGGCTCAGGCAGGGGACACGTGCCAAAGCCACCTCCGTGGGAAGGGCTCCTCATCCTGATGGGAGCCGCCGGGCTTCCCACCACTGCGCACGCAGGTTGTAAGCATAGGAAAGACACAAGCAGGAAAAATCCAGGCTCGAAGACATCAGTATGGTCATTCCGAAGTTGTAAAAGGACTTAAATAGGGGCTTTCCCTTGACAGACGGAAGGCACGCAGGGCTGGAAGGATGCTGCAGTCACTGGCAGTCCCTGCCCCGCGCACAGATCTCCGTGGCAGCCTGCAGGCGATGTTAACACTGACAGAGCTCTGCCTGTGCCAGCAGCGTTCCTCCTCACGTATTTACATTTACAGAGCCATTACCCTCTATCCTTGTGGGATTCAGCACATTGCTGTAGCAGTTGCTATTAAATTGTTGCCCGGAGCTGGAGGAGAAAGCAGCCTCTAATGATGTAGATAATTAAGCACAAGGGTTAGGAAGAGTCCAGCAAGCCACGCTGCTCCCAAGCTACAGCTCGTAATGACGCCAGGAGTTCGTTACAGCTTGGACGTGTCCTTAAACCATCAGATCCGTCGGTTTTGCATCTGGACAGGGGTTTGTATGGGGCATCCCGTGTCACTGCACAGCCACTTGCCACCACATGAAGCCTCAGCGAAGGCGGCTGACAGTCTGTGATTTAATCAGTCTGCTCGGCTGAAAGCCTCTTTATCTTGGGGAGCTGTAGGAGGGAGATCCTGGCAGAGCCACCCATCAGAGACGATAGGTAAATTCAGCAGGGCTTTCCCTAAAGCTCCACCACCAGGCATTAATTAGCTCATCCCACACCATCTACCATGATGAGGGGAGGACCAGAGCCACCAGCAGCCCAAGGGCCAGGTGCCACACACTGAGCATCAGCTCCTCGCCGGCTCCATGACCTGGGCAGGGAAAGCAAGGCAACGCCACGAGGCTTCCTGGGCCAGATGCATTACATCCCAGCTAAGGAACCTACGAAGGAGCACAAACAAAAGCCCCCGGAGGAAGATTTCCTTTGTTCTCCACTCCAGGCTCCTGAGAACAATGAAACCGCTTCAGCTCACGCAGCAAAAGACCTGATGGTGAAAGCTCGGTGGGCAAAAGTCCCACTGGTTGTTTTTCTGCTGCCTTTGGAGCAAGCACCCCCACGTCCTGATGGGAACGAGCCCTCCCTGCAGAACAGGCACACGCGATGGGGCAGGATGGGGTTTTGCAGCATCCAAGCCCTGGGCGCATGGGGATGTGACTTTGGGGTCACTGGGCAGGAGGCATTGCTGGAGCACGTCCACCAGCTGCAGATCCCAGGCTATACGGACGGAGGATGCTGAGGGGTGGGAAAAGGCTTCAGCTGCCTAAACAGATCACATTCAGCCCACGCTGCTGCGCTAGCATTATGGGCAGAGCAAAGCCCAGGGCCGGCACCAAGCTCTCCATCCCCAGCATGTCGGGTGGCTGCCAGCTATGTCCTCCCCTCCATGAGGCAGCCAGGAGCATTTTGGAGCAGCACCAAACCCCAGCCGGGGGGCGGTGAGAAGCAGAGCCCCCCAAATGCTGCCTCACCTGCAGAGCACAGGCTGTGCACTCGCATGGAAACCCCAAGGACCTGCGCCAAAAGTGTCCTGGCATCACTACTGCAAATACCCTCCGAAACCAGCGCTGAGAGATGTCAGACAGACATTTCGCGGTTTCCAGGGCTGGTTGGTTGGTTGGTTTGTTTGTTTTCCTTGGAAGCAGCACATCGGGATGTCCATCCAGAGCCTGGCCCAGGGCTTTCCATGCGGGGCGCTGCTTGGCCGGGGCGGGGGCCGCTCCCCTGGGCATGGCGAGCACAACGCATCGCTTCGCTCTCCCTGCCGCCGGCGTCGGGCACGCGATCCGGCTTCCATTACACCTGGGCGCCAAGCCACGCTCAGGCACTAGTTCCATAAGGATAAAACGCTTTGAAAATAAATTTAAAAACGAATCAAATGAAGCCGCCTTCTCGCCTTCCGGCAGTGAGGGGGCTGCTGTGGCTTTGCTGCTGGCATCGCCGGCTGCCCGCACGCCCACCCAGCAGCGGTGGGGGCTTCCTGCATCGCAACCCTCCCCCGGCACCCCAAAGCCCCCCAGCCGCCCCCCCCGGCCCCCCTCACCTCTACAGCAGGCGAGATGGGGCAGAGCTCAGCCGCAGCCTTTTGCAGCGCCTTCAGCGCTGTGTTTTCACACAGAAAAGGGGAGGGGGGCGGCTGGTAGGACCGGGTGGGATCTCCCCTCACCTCAGCCCCCCCCAGCCCCAGCGTGTGTCCCCCCTCCAACCCCAACGCCCCCCGCTGCAGACTCACCATGGGGCGGCCGGGGGGTGCCGGGCTCCGCAGCGGGCAGGACGGGGGGGGAGCGGAGTTAAGCCGGGGCTGGGCTGCGGGGGGGGCCCGGGCACGCTTGCGCACAGAGCCGGGCTGGGCTGCGGGGCGGAGGGAGGGAAGAGGCGGGGGGAAGCGGGGGGGGGCCGCCGGCAGAGGCCGGTGCGGGTGCGGGGATGCTGCCCGCGGTCCCCTCCCCGTGCGCGCCTGGAGGCGCCGAGCGGCTCCCCACGAGCTTTGAGGGTGGCCTGAAAAGGGGAGGGTGTGCTCACCCCCCCCCCCCCCATCACCCCCAGCAGCCCAAAAATTAAGCAGGCGGGGCTGCCCGCCCTCGGGATTTACGCCGGTGCCCAAACGCGTTTGGCACAGGAAGCGAAGGGGCTCTGGGATGCTCAGAACTATCAAACGCTGTGGCTTTGCCGGTGGCTCAGCCTGGCTCACCCACCGCACCCCAAATCACACGTGTAAGGGCCGCCGGTGAAGCAGCAGCGTTCGTTTTCCTGCAGAGAAACTCGTTCCCCTGTGGGAAGGCCCCGCAATAAGCAGCAAACTGCGGCCCTGCCGGGCACCGAGCGCCCGCTGGGATCCGTCCCGTCCATCCGTGCCTTGTCGGGTCCCCAGCAGCACGCCAAGCTCAGCAGCTGGCCCCTCGGGGCTTTTACTCCTAAGGCTCCAAAGCCATCCTCCTGCACTGGCTGTTTTTGCCAGGCCTGCAATCCCTGAGACAATCAGCAATATTAATGCTGATTTCCAAATGGATAATAACCTGGACTGTTGGCTCTGGAGCACAGGCTGCCAGCAGGCAGGGTGCAACCCAGCAAAGTTTATTCCTCTTTATCACAAGATCCAGAAAGAGGCCAAAGCTTTGAGGCAAGGTCTCCATCTGAAGACCAATGTGTCTAGGGCCAACCACACCCACTGATAAAAGCTCACCTGCTGAGCTGATGGCACTAATGTTGCCAGGGCTAACTGAGCAACAGCATCAATATTTGAAGAGCAGCCTTAGCTCGTTCTCTGCTGTCTCAGAAAACAGCCAACACTGATGGGAAAAAAAAATATACAATTTTGGAAAATGGAAGAGCAGGGGAATAAATTAAGTGACCATGAAGATGTGACCACCAAATGCTGCAGCCACCACGGCTGCCTTGATTCCCTGCTGATTATCACCAGCAGTGCTTGCTTCCACTGAGCCCAGCAGCACCCAGGTAACTTCTGGTAGGACATGTGCATTATGCCCTAAGCCACTTACTCCCCGCATGCTGTGTGTCTCAGCATATGTGGCAATGGGGTTATCTTCATAGTGAGAATTGATCCAACAAGGTGGATTCACACAGGGAGGCTTTTTCCAATGGTAACAGCCAAGCCATCCGTAATTGTGCCTTAATTATCATCGGCTTGCAACTGATCCGGGGGTAATTATTGGGGCCGCAGCCCAGCAGGGGAGCTGGGACTTGCTTGAAGAATATTTAGATCCATCAGTCTCTTGGGTTCCCCTGCTAGGTTTATTGCATCTGAAAACAATAAACAGCGTTCAATAAAACTCCAGCAATAATAATGCATCCCAAATGTCTATTTTTACCATGCCCCCAAGACAGAATATTAAAAGAGGATCACGGCTGCAAAGCTTCGCTTCCCAGGATAGTCTTGAGCCTGCTGGTCCCCAGCTCCATCCCCCTGATGCTGGTGGCTGTGGGTCCATCTCGGCGTGCTGGCCTCTGTCTGCAGGCACTGCCTTGTCCAGGGAGGAGAAACAACAACAGCCTCTGATTTTGGCACTGGCAACGTGGTTCCATTCAGCCGCTGTGCTCTCATGCTGAGATCTTGACCTGCATGAGGCTTCTCTGAGGCTGGGAGAAAAGCTGTGCTGATGCAGAACTCCAGGTTTTCTCCATCGCTTCGCAGCCCTCACCGGTTCTTGGCGAGCCCGCCTGTGCCGAGGGCATGACAGCGGCATGATGTGCCCCCAAGGGAAGCCAGGTCGCTGCAAAATGTTGGAGGAGATGAAAAAGCTGCCTTGTCCCTTGCAGCCAGCACAGATGTTTTGGCCAGACAGTGGCAGAAGGTGAAGGATGCACTGGGGGGGACAGGGGTCACAAGGGCCCTCATATTTCCAGCAGGAATGGGACGTGAGTGGCACAAGCACAGCTGTGCTGGGAAAGCCACAAGTGGACACACAGCTCCATGCAGTGCTGGGGACCGCCAGCACCATCCAACAGGACCTCAGGGGCTCATCTGGAGCTCTCGTCCCATCATCTCATGCCTTTCCTTAGAATATTCTGGTCTGGTAGCACGACATTAGCACAACCAAGGTGTATCTCCTGCAAGGAGGAGGATCTTTCCCCCACCCATGTGCACAGAGCCTCGGGGCAACCGCTGAGCATGCTGCAGGGCAGTGGGGCTGCTCTGCTCGTGCTGCCCGCTTGCACCTCCTGATGGAGAGCCCCTTGGGGACACCCAAAAGCAAGGTCTGGCCAAAGCATCCGCACCCGGACACCACAGGATGCAGGGAGCAGCAGGGTGTTAGCAGCAGCACCCACCCCAAGCAACCCAAGGGAGCAGCGATTGCCTCAAGCAGATGATGCGTTTTAAAGCCAGCTTGTCATAATAAAACATGAACCATCGTTTGGGAGCACCGTGCAATGCTACTCTCCCACTAGAAAATACACGTTTTTGGAAAGGGATTTGCTGGGTTAGCAGAATGCCACAAGTGTTTGCTGGGTAGTTAGTCATTGCTAATGACTGCACCCTGCCCTAATATTTAATTTACAAAGAGCGGAAAGGATAAATTGCCAGTTAGATTAATTCAGCATGATCAGTGCTGAGTGATTTAAAGGAGAAAGGCAAAAAAATATAAAATCCTGGCTGGTGGAGAAGTGAATTTGTAATGTGCTCCACATCACCCAGTTCAAAGCTGTTCAAAGGTCCAGAGGAAATCACATCATTAAAAGGGTTTAGAAAATGCCCAGGCTGAGGCTGTGAATAACCAGACTTTTCCTTGCCCTGCAGACGTGTGGGCTGGAGGATGGTAGGGGGACATCTCCGGCACCGCAGCTGCTGCCCACCCGTCCCCACCAACATCTCCCCATCCTACACAGCTGTGCCTTGTGCCCTCAAACCAAAGCTTTGCTGCTCCCTAGGGGGAGAAAACCCCACCTCATCCTTAACACCCCAAAAAGTCCAAGCACGTGTGAGGCTGTGCACGCTGCTGAGGCTGTGCAAGTGCAGGTGTGCCAGCCTGGACCCTGAAATCACAGCTCCGGGCCCAGCACGCCTGTGGGCTTAGAGGAGGCTTGGAGCTAAGGGGTTGGGAACCAGGCAGGAGACACTGCAGTCTATCAGGGGAGACGGGCGCACCAGCAAGCGCGGATCTATTAAAGCAGGAGGGAGATGCCCTCCACCAGGCTCCCGGCATCTGCTCGAGACGCACAAGAATGGGGCGATTCATGCCCAGCACAATCCAGCTCTGTCCCCGTGCCCCCTGCCCCTCGTGGCCCTGCAGCTGGGGGCGGCAGCGGGAGGAACGCGGGCGCCCGTCGCCACTGTCCTGGCTTGGCTGCAGGGCGCAGAGCGAGCTCTGCCCTGAGCTCCTGCCCACCAGAGCACCAGGCACCACTTCTCGCCGCCACCTCTGTCCCCAGCGGGAGCAGGCAGATGGTCTGTGGAAGATGTGCGTCTCCATCGCCTGTTGCAGTCCTCCAAGTCTATTTTCAAGGCAGCTTTTTTTAATACCTGCAGAACGGGAGCCCAGGGATGCTTCCTGGATGACGGACTCTTCCCGTCTGTTGTTTAACCATCTCCGTGCCTGCGCTGGCCTGCAGTGTTCCTTGACCCACAGGTCCTGAGAGCTGCCCCATCTTGGAACAGAAACTGCTCTGGTGTCCGGAACACATGGGGAAAAACCATCCGTTTTCCTCAACAACTTGAAACGCAGGGATGCAAAGAACTAGGGGACAGTCAACCATGACAACCATCTCCAGATGTGCTGCTGTGGCAGCTCTTTGGTTCCTAAATCAACTCTGGTCCAAGCAGAGACATGCTCTGCTTTGCCCAGGCTGCAGGAGATGGGTGGATCTGTGTGTAACACGAAGGAAACCCCACTCAGAGGTCACTCCAGCTTTCTTGCCACATGCCGCATTTTTGCAGAGAAATAAGCAAATCCGACAAGAGTCAGCTGCATTCAGATGCTTTGCTTCTCCCTGCTGCTAAAAGGTACCAGGGAACTGCCTGACCTGAATTTTTATTAATCAGATGAGAACAAAGCCATGGGCATCTCTTGTGATGCTACTTGCAATCAGGCTCTGGACCACCCTATTGCAAGGCAGTGCTGTGTGGCACACAGAGCAGCCCTGGAAACAAATTGCATCTATTTTTCCCCCCAGAGGTAAGGGGTGAGAAAAATAATAACAACATCAAACCCGAGACCTCCGTGGTGTGCTGCAAGGAGTAAATAACCAGGATAGACAGCAACACAATTCCTGTAATTACCTCCCGAGTTACCCACAGACCAGAAACCAGAGCCCTCTCGGGCAGCAAGAACTCGTGAGGCTGTACGAGGTTTGTGTCTGGAAGATGCTGAGGAGCTGGCGGCTGGGCGGGCAGGACAAGCAGCTCGCACCCCACGTTCCTCACCTGCAGGAGCTCCTCCCAGAGCACTTCCCGGGGAGATGCAGCCCCCTGGGAACACCACAGCTTGGACACCAGCCCGATTCTCTGTTCGGCCACGTGGCCGGCCCTGGAGGCTCCTTCCCTGGACCCCGTGGCTGCAGGAGGGATTCACCACCCTGGTGGGAGGAGGAACGGGAGTAGCAGTATTTTTTAACTGAGCATGCTGAGGAATCTGAGTGAACCCTTGAGCAGCCTGTGTCAGGGAGGGGCTGCCCTTTCAAGTGAGCTCATTTAAGCTGCACGTATGATTAATTAGCAGCTTAGAAGTGATGGCTCCAAGGCCAGGGATCAGACAAGTCACTTTTGCCTTCCACGGAGCTCATGGCATCTGGCCGGCAGGGGCGAGGACTCGATTTAGTCATTCACTTGGAGCAGTAAAGCCCTCCCAGCCCCAGGAAAGCTGAAATCCTGTTCCCAGGGGTGAGCCCATGGGAGAGAAGTGAAGCCTTCCAAGGACAGTGGCCTTCCTTGGAACCATCTTTGGTTTTTTCACCAGCCCCACATTTGCTGGCCAGGCTTCTGGGTGGAGAAGATGGATGTGTGCAGACCCTCCTGCCCAAATGCTTCCACTCCCTCCCGCAGCCCCGGAGGAACGCAGACCACTGCTGCGTGTCTGGTAAAAAAAACACACCAACGGGGTTACTCAATCAAGGTTTTAATTGACTTAAGCAGAAGGAACAGTTTCCATAGCAATGGGCTGTCGGCCCCAATTTGTACAAAACCCAAGTATAAAAAGAAAGCAACAAAACCCTTAAAAAAAAAAGACACAACACATTTATTAGGATAGAAAGATATAAAAGCAACCCCGCACTGGCTCTGCCAGCTCACACTCTTCCTGCCTCCTGGAACTTCTTAAGCAGAGGTTCATCGGCCCGCAGGGCGAAGGTCAGGGCCCGTTTCTGGTAGTACGACGAGTCCAGCACCAGGTTGTCGATCACGTCTGCCAGGAGATGGGCTCTCTCCACAGAGGTGCCCGGGGCATCATAGCCCAGAGCAGTGAAATGCACGTGCAGGTGGTAGTAGGAGGGCTGGTAATGCAGGTAGATTCGCAGCTGGGATCCAGGCACACCAAAGCGCTTTACTATGGCTTCCTGAGGAGAAAAACGGGTCAGGAAGGGTAACGTGCAGCAGAGGCAGGGGTGATGGGGAGAAGGTGGGAATAAAGACCCCAGACAGATGGAAAGGAGAGCCCCCAGGTGCCATAAATAAGGACAGAAAGGCAGAGAGTAACCAGCCATACTCTCTGGCTGGCAATGAGTTTGCAGAAGGATTGAAATGGGTGGAGAAGCTTCAGGCAGTGAAAACATCAAAGGAAGCTGTTAAATAAACACCCCACCAAGAGGGGAGCCCCGTTCACACGCCCTGCTGTCTGACAGCCAGGAGCAGGGGGGGCCTGAGTCCTGTTAGGCAAAGGAAAGACAAAAAGGAGCAATTTCTGCTTCCTCCATCCTCACAGCAAGAGAGATGGGGAAGTTCGGAAGGGCAGAGCTCTTCTCTGCCAGCCCTCATCCTCCGGCTGCCCCACTTCTGCGTACCAGGATGTGCTCTCCGCTCTCGCTGTTTTCCATTCCTCCCTTATCTCTTCAGCTCGCTCAGCAAGTTACAGGATCCCGTTACCAGCCAGTGTAATTAAAGCTATAAACAGCAACAGCAAACTCCAACACACCGGCTTGGTTTGCTGCTCAGCACACTGCAATCCCCTGACTAATCTCTTAATTGATCTCTGTTTTCCCCAGTGTAATTAGTTTCCAAATTGAATGAATTTCCAAAAATGAATGCAGTGAAGGGAAGAGGAGCTATCACACACCGATCTATATGGCCCATTACCGAGCATGCCCCGGTGTTGGGCTGGAAAAGTCACCAGCCAGAGAAAATGGTCGAGGTCAGACAGGAGGCTGCTAGCACAGGAGGATAAGCTCAGCTCTTGAAGTGTGCTGCAGCCCTGACAGGGGAGAGAGGTGAGGTGCTCACTGCCCGTGGTAAGCAGTCCCAGTTCCAAGGCAGGCAGTGGTCAGACTTTGTTCCCAGCCTGGCTGCCAAAAGGAAGAGGGTGTTTTCTTCTCAAAGAAGAGCAAGGCTTTGCTCCAAAGGGACGGGCGGTCTCCCAGACAAATCCACCACCTCTCCAGCCCCTTCCAGAAAGATGCTTCCTTCTCCTGGAACACGCCACACCAGCACGCAAGCCCAGAGACATAACAGCATGAGGCTGAAGGCAGCAATATGCAGACAGCACTGCTCTCGAGCTATGGAGGAGAGCCTCAGCTCCAACATCAGGACTCAGCACCACGCGGTGACGTACAAACAGATGTCTGGTGGCTGCAGGAGGAAAGAAAAGCCACCAGGGTCTCCAGAAAGAGATGCAGGGAGGGCAGCATGGCCAGGCTCAGCAGGGCATTGCTGGGAGGGGTTTCCCACAGCAACAGACCCTTGTAAGGCAAACAGAGAGCACACTGCCCACAGGGCAGGCTCTGCGCTGGTCTCAGGAAGGGAAAGAGGCAAGGGAGGCATTCACACCTCCCCCCCACCATCTCCCATGAGAGGGGCTAAATCAAGGAGGAAAGGAAACCAGAAAATGCTTCCCATGGCCCTACGGAGACTTGCTGCTTTGCTAGGCACCGAGCCCTGGTCAGTGCCTGGAGCAGCCCAGGACGCCTGTAATGTATCCGGCCTCAAGGGCACAGAAGTCAGAGTGAGAGGCAGGATTTAAAGCGCCCTCTTTTCATTAGTGCTCCATTCCCCCCTCAGCACTTCCCAGGGAGACCCATCAGCCTGCCACTGCGGCACAGCGTGTCCCCGCCTCGGGGGGCCACCCAGCACGGCACACCAGCCGCTGCAGAGCAGGAGGCAGCAGTGTCACCAGGCACCCCTCTGCTCCCCACTGCTGCTGCACGTGGCAACGCCGCACAGGGCAGCAGCTGCAAGGAAAGTCACTGTCAACTATTAACGGATGGCCCCTGGTAGGCACAGGGCTTGCACTGCATCAAAATAACGTGAAGGACCTTGGGAGGGAAACGCTAGCATTTCTCAGCTGCTGGTCTGCACACAGCAGGTGGTTCTTTGCCAGAGCTGGGCTCGCAGCCACCCCAACTGCAGCAGCCCAGGCGTCTGCTGCCCTTGCACTCACCTTGCCTTCCTGCAGGATGTTCTTCAGCAGAGGCAGGTGCTCCCCTGTGAGGTCCCGAAGAGACTTTACATCCCGGCGCTGAATGAGGGCTATCAAGTAGAGGTCGTACAGCTGCGGACAAACAGAGGCACAGGATGCTGATGAGGCTGACAACAGAATGAGCAGCGGAGACTTGAGCACGTTGGCCCTGACACACCAACATGAGCTTCCTACGCTGTGTCACAACACAGACACACACGTGTGCTCACTACCTGCCGTCTTATTTAACCATTGTCTAAGCTGGGTGGAATCCCAGCTGAGAACCCCTGTATGAGATGCATTCACCTACAAACCCCGTGTGTTTTCAATAACCCTTTCTGGACAAATTGGGTTTTTCAGCTGTTGGAACAGTAACAAACAGAAGACAAGAGCTTTCTCCCAGACAATAAACAACATGATCACAAATTTCTTCTCACTTTTAAAGGCAGATAAAGCAAACTTTTTCTACTGTAAACACAGCGCTTGTAGTCACTGGGTTTTATTTCACTGCTCCAAGATGAAAACAGTCACCGAGCCTCCTCTACCCTTTGTTTCCCCATGTTTCAGCCTTCACAAGCACTGCCACCTTCCACAGAAATAACCCGCTTCTCACATCTCCTCAAGCGTTTCAAAAGCACTTTTCCCAGTACGCAGCAAGACTGAAGACCCCTGCACGGGGCAGGAGAGGCACCAGGTCTGTGCAGGGCTGCAGCCGCCCGAGGCACGGAGGCAGCGCTGAGTGCAGCCTTTCTGCAGAGCAGGCGGGTGGCTTATCTCCGTGCCCCGGCGAGGATTTACACCGCATTCCATCGGCCACAACTGTGACTGTAGATTTTTCCGAATGAAAAGCTTCCTATATTTCCACTGCACAAACAGCGGGCCACTTTCCAGTCGCTCCCGTTCTATAAATAACCGTTTTCAGGATCTAATCATCCACCTGACAGCCCCGCTGCAGTGAAATACGGCCGCTCAGCAGCTCTCAGCCAGACCTTTGGCACCTCCGGAAGCACTTACCGAATTAAATGTTTAACAGAACACAGGGTCGTGGATCACTGTATGTCAAAAATAAATAAAAATCAAATGCTCAGTCAGATCATTGTGTGGCATTGCTGCACAGGGGATAATAAACACAGAGATGAAGTCCCTTTTATAGGGATCTGACTGTGCAGAGAGGCAGAGGCAGCCAGAAGGACACGACACAGGCTCACACACCATTAACAGAGATGATCTGTAGCAATACCCGCAGTTGCACGTCACCCACACCTGAATCTACCTGTGCTCTCTGTGCTATGCTGTGTTCTGGCAAGCAGTTGCCCGAGGCTACATCTTCAACTGCCTCTATTTCCAAAACTGAATCCTCCTGATAAACAACCCCTCTCTGCAGCATTTAATCCGTCTCCTTCAGTTTACTTAGAGGTTTTCTAACGATATAAACACGAAAGCAAAGGGTTTAGATATCCAAGACCCAGCAGATCTTTTCAGGGTTATAAGAAACCCATCTGGCTATTCAGAAACAGATGTTTATGCCAAAAGATGCTTGCAGAACCCTGTCTTGGGACTCTTGAAATACAAAGCTTTTATTTGCCTCCAGCCAACAAAGCAATTCTCATGGTTTGATTTGATTCTCAAAGCAGCCCTGTGCACAGCTCCAAGAAAGATGGTGTATCAAGTTTGTCTTCTTCAAACCAGAGCTGGCTCACAGGAGAAAAGCAAACATCCCCTCTCCTTAGAACAACATCTGTATGTTACTGTTTGAAACAAATAAGCCTGTTGCTAAAAAGGCCCTCAATGATGTAATGCACAGCACCATTTCAGGCAACGCCTCAGGGCTCCTGCGGGTTTGAGAAGAGGAAAAAAGCTAGAGGGATCTAAAACCGGCCTTCCAGCCGCATGTTTAACAAGAACTTGATTCCTCTGCACAGGCCAAGCTGTCAAACCGCTGTTGCAGTCTTTTTTAGGTGTCAGCTTACCCATGCTAAGCATGGCCGGCTGATCCTGGCCAGCCGCCCGCTAGCCTGCAGCTCGATAGTAAACAGAGGCACCGAGAGGCTCCAAGGATGAGGAGGTCAAGGCAGCTGTGCAAGCCTGTCCTGCAGCCCACTGCTGTGGGCAGGAACCGGGCAGGAAGGGACGCTCCGGCTTGGAGCACTTGCTGGACCCCGCCAGGCAAGGCTGGTCCTGCAGGTGGGGCTGAACCCGCACTCGCAGGCATCAGCAAGGGCAAATACTGTGCTCCAAAGTGGCAAAAAAAAGATCCAAGAAAACTCAAAGTGCTACCAAGAACTGACAGGTTGACTAGCAGCAGCCATTCCAGCCTGCAGGAGGTCAGCAGCAAGCGGGAAGACTTCAAAACACAAACAGGAAACCTTCCTCCCATCCATCAGCCTGAAATAACTACAGGTGAATTTGCAGGATTTGCAGGCAGAGCACAAGGCGACACTGTCAAACAGAATTCTAAGCCCGTGCTCTGGGGAGGTTCGGAGAGTCCTGCTGGGAGCCCTATCTCGCTTCCCTAATTTAATTTAGTAGCCTACGGCTGTGAGCCACTGCCGGCAGAGCGTGCTGATGAGATGAGTCGAAATCTGAACATCTGAGGGCTTTGAAGAGCAGCTGCAGGGATGAGATCTGTTCTGACAGGTCCCACATTTAATGTAATACATTAGGACTTGAGACACATTGGACCCAAACACATTCAGTGTCTGTCAGAATACAATTTATTTATGCCAATGACTAAATTAAAAGACATACCCTCTTTGCTGAGCACACTTCCAACTTCCTGCAAGGCAGGAAAAACAGTCCTAGTCTTCCTGATGACAGCTTCACCAAAGAGGAGACATGCACATACCCTGCTCAGCACAAAAGGCCAAGCTGCACACAAAAGCCTGTACGAAGAGCTCACAAATAAGACTTCTCTTACTCCGCAGCTTCTCCTCCTTAAGGAACTCCCCTGCTGCAGAAACATTTTTCTCAAATTAAAATCATTTGTACACGGCTAACAGCAAGCTCAGCAGTTCACTGGCCCGTTTGCATTTTCCAGGCGTGGGATGTTGAGCCTGCCTGTGAGCACTGACATCAAGCCCTGCTTGTTTGGTAGGATCCAACGGGAGGATGGAGGGAATCGGTGCTCACAGCAAACCCTGAGGCTACCAGGTTCAGCCGTGGCTTGGCGCTGCCCGCAGCCAAGAAGAAATATCTTGGCTCAGAGACAGAAGTCAACACCCCTTGCTGGGACGCTCTCTCATCTGCCTGGGAAAGAGACATTCAGCACAAGGGGCTATAAATCCTGAAGGCCACAGATGTAGAAAATAAAGTCCAAGCCCTTGTCTCAGAGTAAAGAATCACAAAAATCATCCAGGAGTCCACACCTCTGTTTTTTTTTAAAGCACAGAAAGCATCCAGCTATCAAGAACTCTCATCACCTAGAAGAAAGTACCCACGTGTAAGGCACTGAACTCCCCAACACCTCCCCAGTCCTTCCCCAGAGCCTGGAGGAGCCAGGGCTCGAGGGCAGGCTCTGCCCCAGGGCCAGCTGCTGTGCTGCTCCAGAGGCAGCAAGGGCAAACGGCAAGGGCAGCTGTGGGGAAGAAATCAAGAAAATCCTGTTTGGCTCACACACACACATAAAAAAAAAAAAAATAAAAATAAATATAAAAATAAAAAAACACAGCAGCATGGATAAACCTCCCCTGAAGACAAATCCTACCATCTAAGTGCTCCCTAACCATACCAGCTCTGAAACCTGGATACAGCAGGTCTCTAGAGAAAACTAAAGCACATCTTCCAGCCCATCTGCCTCCAGTGCTGATCCGAACCACTCAGTTTGGTTCCAGTGAGTGAGAATTTACACTAAGACTTTGCTCAGAGCAAGGAAAAGGACAGCACATTGCTGCAAATTAACTTTTTGGGATCACTATGTATTGCTGTCACCATCCTGCAAGTAAAGACACCGAACAGCATGAGCAAGGCTGCAAGCCTGCAGCGTGTCGCCTGCTTCGCACACTAAAGGTCGCACCTCTGGGGGAACAAGTGGAAATTCAGGCTCAATTACTTGCAGGAACTTGGCAAGGGATTTTTGGAATAGCTGATGTGTGGGGAATTCACCCTGTATATGGACTACCCTGCAGTAACTTACGTGTCCTCACCTGGTCATTCCCCCAAGTAATTTAGCACCAGACAGAAATCAATTCCCCTGCCTCCCGACCTCCCCCTGGCCCACGCTCAGCACAGACACACAGAATTGCACTGTGGTAACAGCTCACAAGCAGGACTATTTTTAGTTCCCATTTCTAAGTTTTTATCAAATGGTAAATCTCCCTCGCTGCCACCTGCAGAAATGTTTTGAGGATTAGAAACATGAAGGACTTTTTGACTCCAGCGAGTCAACGGGTGCAGGCTTGGAGCCTTGCTTCTTTGAGCTTCAGGTATTTCATCTCCGCAGGCACGCTGTGGGCCTTGATGTCTACAGGCCACGGAGGTACCGCAGGAACTGAGCCAGAGGCAAAGGAAATAATGAGCCACTCAATTTAGGATTATAGCCTGGGCTAAAACCTCTGAATCTCAACAAGTGACCACTCCAGCGAGGGGTTAAGCAGCTGCTCATAAGCTAACAACCATCTGTTTGATATCATGTGCAGGGGAGTTAATTGGAACAATTGAAGGACAACAACACATCTGACTGATTTATGCCTAACATTTAGGCTTACAAAAACCCAAACAAACAAATTCATCAGGAACAAATAGGCATCTGGACTTAGGTTCAAACACATCATGACAATACTCAGGCCAATACAGGAAAGAGAAAGTGAAGCTAATAAATAAATCACTGAGCAAGAGCGAGGACAGTCTGTGTTGTGCAGTGTCCACATGTGATAAAAGGCCCTGAATCACTGGCAGCATCACTGGTTAATGACAGTGTGAACAGGAAGGATACATTCCCCTACTAAAACTTTCATTAACGTGCTATTAGTAATACAAAAGGGGACACTTCCTCTGTATTACCTCTAAACAAGCAACATCCCCTCAAAAAGAGTAGCTAACAAACCTGGTTTTGATTCCACTTAAAATCTGGAACTAGAACAAAGCCGTTGGAGGGATCTTGGTTTTCATGGATGATTCGATCAGCCTCAGCTTTCTTCTCCAGGATATTATACACCCACTGAAAGACAAATGTGATTTATAAACCAGCAGATAAAGTAAACTCAGGTACATTTAACCCAAGCTCATGGATTAGTTTGTATTTACTGCAAGTAGAATATAAAAAAAAAAAAATCAACAACTTGATTTTAAGACCAAATAAATTCCTGGCCAACAACATTTGTAGTTAATTATCCATAAAAAACTCCAACAAACTCCAGGCAATTATGAGTACTTCAGTTAAAAGATACCCCCCTGACCCCACTGCATGGCACTACACTGCTGGCTAGCTAAATTATTCAGGGATTTTTGTTTACCTCTCAAGCATTAAGAATTGGCCACAGCTGGAGATGAGGTATTGAACAGGGATGGTTTAGTCCAGTATAAAAATTGTTACATTTGCCTCCAAGAGGATTTGGAGACAATTCTTCCCGACAGGATCAAGTCCAGTATCCTCCAGCCAGATCTGGCTGCTTGGCCAGAGTCTGAGTGTGCGCAAGGTCCCAGATCGGGTCCTCGGTCTGAGGTGCCCAACACTCAGGCTCCGACCCCAAGCTCTAGCACTAAACAAATTCTTATTAAACGGGAACGCTCACACACAGAACTTACTGTCTACTACTCAGACAGCCCATTTTCTTCTATAACCAAAAATGGTTTTAAATGGTTTTAAGTGAGCCTGACTCCAGCCACGCAGGCTGACTCAGCTGGCTAAGTGCTAAGCTCTCCAGCCAGCACATTGTGCTGCCGCCCTTCCTGCCACACGAACTTCTGCAATGCCACCTTCATGAGCTCTTCCTGTGAGTTTTGCCAAATTACTGTCTGATGGTCTTGCTTGTCATTAGCACCTTTGATTAATGGGTTGTCTGTAACAAGAACAGACTTCTGGAAAGGAAGCCAGACTCACTGCTTGCTGGGGCATTGAGCAAGCTCAGGCAGCACGAGCTTCCTCCTTCCAGCAATGAAGGCGAAGAAACCTTACCTCAGGGCAGCGGGGCACAGCCTGACTCAGCACCCAGAAGGAAATACGCAGCCAAGGGCTCCAACCTGGCTGGTTTAACCCCAGCAAACTGAGAGCAGAGCCCAGCGCAGACCCCAGAGCCTAGGTCTCTCCCTTACCACTGGGACAAGTGCCCACACTTTTGCTTCTCCATTTGGGGAGACAGCTGCGGACCACTGCAAGCACAAAAACCCCTGAGGGGCAGCAGCTCTCCTCTTCCGCGCTCCCCATCTGGCAGCAAACAGGCACGAGCACCCAGACAGAGCAGGCTCCTCACCAGCATGAGCAATGGCACTCCTGGAGCATGCCAGGCCCTAGCAAGATCGACAGAGGCTGAAGTCAACTCGTCTGGGGCTCAGCAGACGTCTCTCACGGCACTGCATGCAGCTCTGGGCCTGTTTACACCTTTTACCTCCCACGCTGTGCTGAAACCTTTACAACTAGCTCTGGAAAGGAAACTCAGCTGATTTTTCCATTCGGAAAGCAAGCAGCGCGTTGCTTGCAAGCCTGAGGTTGGATACAGCTCCTGCTGCTGGCAGCTAGCACTCTCTGGGTGAATACGAAAGGCCTGTGTTTTCTTGGGCAATGCATGTCTCTTGGTTTCCTGACTGATTAGAAAACAGCTTGCTGCTCTTCTTTCTCTATATTTAAAGCTTCAACCTCCAGATTGCTTGTAATCCTTGCTCTGGTTATCCCCCTACATTCCTCAGCAGCTCCAGTTGGGCTGCTGGGAAGGAGAACAGAAGGACGTGGGACCTCAGACCCCACAGAGAAATATTTCTCCCCTGCAGCAGGACCTTCAGAGCAAAGCACCATCCAGAGACAAGTTTCTCCTACGAAATGGAAGAGGACAGGAATAAATGGCAAAGTAAGATCTGCAGAAAGCATCTTTATATCTAGAAGATTTCTTTTCCTGCTAACAAGCTGCCCACCTGCTCTAAACATCACCTGCCAAATGAAAAGCTTTGCAGAGAGAACTGCCACTTGGTTTCCTCTAATTGCTAACAGCCTTGGGGTTTTATTGAAGGCTCCCAATGTTAACCAGGTCTCTAGATGATAGGGCAAGATGGTAGAAAATGGCTAGGCTTTGAAAGCTGAAATTAGTTTGAAACACCAATTGTTCCTCCCCCAGTCAGTCTCTGAAGAAAGAAATCCTAACTGAGACAACTAGGTTGTAGAAAGAGCACCCCCAGTTGTTTTAGTGTTAGGGAGTGTTTAGGATATGGACAGACATCTAAACCAGACACAATACTCATTACCACCACGCTCATCTTCCCATCAAGCTTAGGTACAGAACATTTCTGTTACCCCAGGTGGGTACAGAAGAATGGAGCTGTTGCTAGTCTTGCAGACACACCAAGCGAGCTGGGTCAGTGGCAGCTGTGCAAGCCAGATGCTCAAGATAAAAGACAGCCCTTTTGGGAACTGTCAGGAGTTTAATTAATCTAACCAAAACTTAGGATCATTGTGAACTGACCTGAATACATCTCCTTAGGGACAAATGAACCTCTCCTCCCTTGATCCTTCTTTTCTGCTTAAATTTCTGGTCTTTTCTCCCTAGCAGTAATATCCTAGAGAAATTCAGATCCTCAAAGAGATTTTGGAAAGCATGTCACAAGATCGCTGTGCTTTGTGACCCTAGAAGAAAAGCAGGGCAGGAAGCTCTGCAGGAAATGAAAGTTTGCCATTTACTTTTTCACACCTCCTCTTTTGAGAAGTGCCAAGCTATCAGTACCTTCATAAGCTCACTGATCAGATGAGCTGAATTTTACACCAGTGCTTCCTCATGTGACCAGCAGGGATCAGCTGGCTGCTCTTGCTGTTTCCAGCACAAGCCTGGGGAGGACAACACATGTCCAGAAGCTGGGACCACAATAAAACTATTATGCTGAAAGTATCCACGCTTTGTGTTCTCCAGGCAGAAAACAGAGCCTCCTCTGTAGTTCTCCAGTACTTCTGTTACCCTTGATATTTCTTCTGCCTCTTTCCAAAACCACTTAAAGACAAGAAACTGCACTACCAAATGACAGAGGTCAAGGACTGACGGTCACACCATGCTGACCAAGATCTCTCAGCGCAGCTAAGGCAGCTGCTCCCAGTGGTAACCAGGAACATGTTTCCATGCACCTACCTAAAACAGAAACCAGCTCACCAGCACCTGGTGGAATAGGCAGAGAGCTCAAGCAACTTCTAAAGGCTGCTGCTACAGCAGGGAACTTCACAGCCTGCAGAGCAAAGGCATGGAGAAAACATCTGTGCATGTTGCTATAGGGTGCCAATGGACTCTGCTGTTTCTCCAGCTAATAAATGCCTCCTGTACATCACTGGTGTTGCAGTCTGACTGCTGCAAGAAAGCTGAACAATGGAGCGAAAAAAAGTGAGTGGTGAGGAGCAATTGAGTGCACACTGCAGTTTGCAAGGTGCCTCCTGGCACTAGATACAGAAAGTAAGATTCATGTTCATCTGCAAGTGATTAGGGAACAGACATCACAACAGCAAACCCCGTTAACTGTTCTGCTGCTGTTCAGGAGAGCAGAACAAAGGTGTAAGGAGAGGATACCCAAGACCTGGTGTTTGGCTTTTGTTTGAGATAAAGGAGTTTATTTTTAATGGATGGCCTCAGCAGACCCTCACCTGCAGTCAGCTGGAGAGGGCACACGCTTCCCTCATCAGTGAGTTGCAGAGGCAGCATCACAGGGGAGAGGACGCAGAGGCCACTGTCTGGCTTTAAAAGCTGTTCAGGTTGCTTCCTGGTTTCTCTTTCATGGCAGTGGCTGCACAGATTAGATACATAAGCAATCAGTTTATTTTAATGCACTGAAAAAGCAGTAATCAATTACTCAGTAAGCCTAGCATTACAGGCTGCACAGGCTGGCATGAATTGGTCCCTACAGACTTGTGTTCCTTCTAAAGACAAAAGATGAGGTAGGGGGAGGAGTGGTCAAGAAGGAGATAAAAGAAGAAACAAGTCCATTTCCACTGCCCGGGGTGAGAAGCAGACTGAAATTCAGCTTCTCCCCATGGAATATGGACCATAGAACTGAAAGGCATATCTGTATGCAAAGCACTACAAGCGAGTTGTGATGCAGGAAACCAGTCTTTGCATTTCCACAACACCCAAGAGACGCATGAAAGGCCCAGCAAATAGCACCAACACCCAGGGAACCATCCTTGTAGAAGGAACATCCCAACACAGAAAGCCTCCAGAAACCCTGAGAAACACACTCCGGATACACCTCCAAGGGAAACGTTTTTCTGTAATGGTGCAGAAATGCCACAGAACAGAAGGAGAGCTATACTGGAGGAGCCTAGGGGAAAGAGTCTGGTTTAGCATTGCTGAGCTTACCCAAAAGGTCAGACTGCCTCAAGAAAGTATGATAGTTAAGCGGGTGTTTTCAATGGGACAGGCAGCCTCACAGCTCAGACATCTCAAATCATCTGCAGCTGGTCACGTCTGCTCAACAGGCCCCCAGCCAGAAGAGAGGGTGAAGTACTGGGGAGCTGACAATCCACAGAAGGTGCAACCAAGAGGGAGATGGGGGCAGAGCACTGCTGATCCATGTCGGTAAAAAACACTGCCTCGGACTTCCAGAGGGCAGGCTGAACTGTTCAGGATGCTGGCAGGGAGGGTCCCTTGGGAGTCAGTCCTGAAGGCAGAGGTGACCAGGAAAGCTGGATGCTCCTCAGGAAGAAAGTCTTCAAGGTGCAGGAGCAGGCCAGCCCCATGTGCCATAAGATGACCTGGTGGGGAAGAAGACTGGTGTGGCTGAACGGGGGACTTTGGCTGAGTGTCCGGAGAAAAAGAGAGTTTATGCCTGGTGGGAGAAGGGGCAAGCAAGGGGACAAGCAAGCTGCTGGCATATGCAGGGAAAAAATCAGAAAGGCTGTAGCCCAGCATGAGCTCAACATGGCCACTGTGGTAAAAGACAGCAAAAAATGTTTTTAGAAATATATTAACGGTAAGAGGAGGACCAAGGAGAATCTCCATCCTTTACTGGACGTGGTGGGGAACGTGACTACTGAGGATAAGGAAAAGGCTGAGGACCTTAATGCCTTCTTCACATTTATCTTTAATAGTCAGTCCAGTTATCCTCGGGGTACTCAGCCTCATCTGGAAGTCTGGGATGTGGAGCAGAATAAACCCCCCAAGCCCAGCCAGCACAGGTTCATGAAAGGCAAATCCTGCCTGACCAACCTCATCTCCTATGACCTGTGACCCTCCTGGTGGATGAGGGAAAGGCTGTGGATGTAGTCAACCCAGACTTCAGCAAGGCCTCTGACACAGTCTCCCACAGTATCCTCCTGGAGCAGCTGGCAGCCCGTGGCTATGAATGGTACACTCTTCTGCTGGGTTAAAAACTGGCTGGATGGCCAGGCCCAGAGAGTGGTGGTGAACAGAGTGAAATCCAGCTGGTGTCTGGTCACCAGGGGTGTTCCCCAGGGGTGGGTGTTGGGGCCCATTCTTGTTAATATCTTTATTGATGACTTGGATGAGGGAATTGAGGGCACCCTCAGTAACTCTGCAGATGACACCAAGCTGGGGGGAAGTGTCGACCTGCTGGAAGGTAGGAAGGCCCTGCAGAGGGACCTGGACAGGATGGGTCGATGGGCAGAGTCCAAGGGATGAGGTTCAACATGGCCAAGTGCCGGGTCCTGCACTTTGGCCACAACAACCCCATGCAGCGCTACAGGCTGGGGTAGAGTAACTCGAAAGCTGTGCAGAGGAAAAGGAGATGGGGGTGATGACTGATGCTCGCCTGAACACGAGCCAGCAGTGTGCCCAGGTGGCCAAGAAGGCCAACGGCCTCCTGGCTTGTGTCAGGAACAGTGCAGCCAGCAGGAACAGGGAGGTGATCTTGGAGGTCTTTTCCAACCTTAATGATTCTACAATTCTAGGAGATTCTTTACTCAGAGAGAGGTTAGGTATTGCAACGGGTTGCCCAGAGAAGTTGTGGATGCTCCATCCCTGGAAGTGCTCAAGGCCAGGCTGGATGAGGCTCTGAACAACCTGGTCTGGTAGGAGGTGTCCCTGCGCACGGCAGGGGGGTTGGAACTAGGTGATCTTTAAGGTCCCTTCCAACCCAAACCATTCTATGATTGTATGGGCTTCTGAGGAGATATTTGACAGCACAATATGTTAGAGGGAGACCAAAGACAGCCAGAGCCCTGCCCCTGTCCCTAAGGCTCCTGCAAATGTCAAGCTTTGCAGAGTCTGTTGACTTCAAGGCACATTTTCAGCTCTGGTTTGGCCAGAGGATTTGGAGACCGCAGCATGCCATAACTGCAATGCACGAGGCCTTGAGCAGCTGCTGGTGCTCCTGCAGGCACAGCCTCTGGCAGCTGTGGTGACAGGAAGCAGCCATCAGGCTGCAGACAAGAATATCAAAATCAAGACTGCTAAAAAATAAAATAAAATAGGTTGAGAACTGAGCTTTTTTTCTCCTGCCCCCAGTTCCCACCATCCAAACCCATTCCAGTACCAGCACAACTGGAACCCAGCTTGTCAAAGTTGTCAAATGGTGTTTGACACACCACTGCCTGAAACACCTCTTCCTTCAGACTCCTCCATCTCTGCAGAGGGATGCAGAGCCACAGTAACTTGCGGAAACAGCAGTGCCCCTACCTGGATGCTGAAGCTCTGGGACTGGATGAAGGGCAGCGTTATGTTCTTGTAATCCTCCCAGCTTTCACGGATGAGGTGCACTTCTTGGCGGAGATATTTCTGAAGGTGTTTCTCTGTGGCGGGGTACACCACTGTGGTTTTTATCTCTAGAAATAAACATTTTTACTGAGTTATAATCACAGATGAAAGCCAAGTTACTCCCTTTAATTCCTGATAAATCCTTTCTTTCTCCCCCTCCAATAAATGCCACACTAACACATTTCAGAAAGATACCATTAAAATAGCAGGGGGGGAGCTGACACAGAAGGCAGACAAGTACTTGAACCTGCAGGGCTCCTTCTGCTCTAAAGGAGAGGAGGCTGCTACAGCTGCAGACAAGGAGCAGAAGCTGACAGCACAGCCAGAGCCTGTATTTCCAGTTCAGGTGGAAGGGTACTCTGTGAGGAAAGGTTTTTCCCACGCTCACTTTTCAGACGTATCAGCAGCATCAGCACAGATCTGGGGCTCCCAGGGAAGAGTTTATGTGCAGTCAGCTAGGACAGAAACAGCGCACAACAACACTACCCAGGGCATTTTCCTCATTCTTAAATCTGAAGCTAATCAGATATTATCAGGCAAGCACTCTGCAACTTTCTCCAGCCACCAAAGCAGACACCACGTGAGCTGCACGCAGCAGGGCTCCGCCAGGGGCTGGCACGAGGAGCCGCCAGGCTTGGGAACACCGGGACGGCCGCCGTCCCCAGGGACCGCCTCAGGAAAGCCACCAGCAGGGCTGGCAGGCAGGGACAGGGGAGCCAAGGCTGCAGGAAGATGGAGCTGAGCCTGCTCTGGATCCAGCCCATGTAACACCAGCACACCTCCCTGCGCTGCCTCAGCTCAGCAGCAGCCAGAGACACCAGCTTCCAGCCCACCCTACACATTGCAGTCAGCTGTAAAATGAGGAGAGGGAACTGGACGCAACCAGAAGTGTTGGCAGAGGAGAGGACCCACACCATGGGACGCAGGGGCTTTCCAGATGAAGCCAGGAGCCTCCTGAGGTCTTTGGGAAGCTCTGGCGCAGCGAGCAGGCCACCAGGAGAGCAGAGCAGCTCGCCAAGCCTCCTGAGCCACCTGGGGACACACCAGCATGCTTGGAAGCGGCAGCTGAAAGCAAGACTTGGGGAGATGGCAGTGTAGCCATGAGCAGACTGGAAGGTGGTTGAACTACTCAAGCACTGGAGAGCTGCTCTCCTGGGAGAGCCCAAAACCCACTTTGTTCCCCTACTTCCATCCCGCCGCAACTGCCTCGAGCAGGATTTGTCTCAGGGCTGCAGCGCCGATCCAAAACACCAAGGTTGAGGTGCCAGCAGTCAATTCCACATCAGCCCCTAACTCCTGCCCCTAACGGAGACAGGGACAGGCCCCAGCAATGTCAAGGAGCGGGGCCTCACAGCCCCGGAGCAGACCCACTCCTACCTTTCCAAAAGCTTTGTTCTTTAGTTTGTGTGTAGCTTCATTCCAGCTGTCCAAATTCCCGCAGAGGGAGGCTGCTAGAGCTGCTTTCTGATTGCAAACAGGCAGACTTGAAGCAGCTCAGCTCCCCAGCCAGCTCCAAGATGATGCAGCCTCATTTTGCAGGAGTTGAAGAGCCAAAACTATTTGACACAGCTTGGAGGGTCCTTCTGAGCACATGCATGCTGTGTTTGAGAGCACACCATGGCTGTCTGCTCCTAGAGAACAAGACTAGGACAGAGTTTCTTCCATTTGGGTAAGGAACAAAAAGCTCTGAAGCAGAAAAAACAGGACAGGCACCTCATCAGCCCCTCGTGAATTCAAGCAGCAGAGCAGCTGGGACAGCAGCACGACCCTTGGTGTGCACAACAGGCAGTAGAAGGGATGCAGGAAGAGAGAAGTAGGAGAAACAGACACCTCTGCAGTGACAGGTGATCACACCCTGACCCCAGCCAGCCCCCAGCACCCTGTCCTGCTCCACCGCATCCAGCTTAGGCTACAAGCCTCACAGCAGCCTGCTGCTCCCGTGTCCTGAAAGCTTCCTCCATTCATAATGCAAAACGTAACGTGGAAAGGATCATTCATCTCCTCTGAAAGCTTCTTTCAGCTGCGGAGCTAGGGACAGCTTTGTACTTCTCGTGAGCAGCCGTATGTATGATTTCCCGGCCATCCTCTCTGCCCCGCAGGCAAGGCTCTTCGCTAGCCCTTGCCCTATGCCAAACGCGACTTGCGGGAACAAAACCTCCTTGTGCACGGTGACTGGCAGCATTCATTCAGCACAGACCTTGGCTCGCAGCGTCTCTCCGGAGGAAGGAGCCCCTGATGACTTCCCAGGAGCACGCGGACAAGATAAGGGCTGGCACCGCTCCTCTCCCAGAGCTCCTGGCCATAAGGGTGCTCAGCCCCGAGGACAGAAGGCCGAGGACAGAGGGACACATCTGGAGCAAACAATGACTGATTAACGCGGCCAGATGAGCTCAGGGAAGAGGGCTGGATGATTCACTTTGTTCCCCTGCACCAGCCGACCAGCAAAAAGCGTTTAGCTGTTTAACAAAAGGAAAACAATTTCTGTTTGCCTTGAGATTAAAACTTGGAGGTGTGCTTTCCATGCCATTACACAGCGAGGTGCACTCCTGCATCCTGACCCAGCAGCTCTGACCTTGGCAGCAGTAAGTCTCATGCACGGCAGCAGAACACCAGGAAAATTTCCCTCTTTGCCCAAGATTGGATGCGCGCTAGAGCCTGCCACAGCACCAACGGGGGCCTCCACCTTCCCAGCCAGCGGAAAGCTGGCATCGAATTTAATGCTGGAAGGCAAAAAACACCTCACAACTCGAAACAAAACCGGGGCAGCAATCAGATCTGCGTGAAGCAAGGGGCAGGAGTCCTGCTATTTATAGCAAACAGGCCCCAGCTCCCAGCTTGTGCCCAAGCTCTGTGACGCCTTTTGCTGCTGTCAGAAAGACCACGGGCTGCACACCACCCACCAAGCCACTCACCAACCAGTTGTGCCTCAAGCTTTATACACGTATATATGCTAGCCAGACACTGAATATAAATATCTATTTGCTCTTGAAGCCAGGATCAGGGTGGAATCTTTTTTGTTTTCTGGTTTCTGTTTTTTTAAGGTCAGCGCTGCACAAGCTGGGAGACTCTGCCTTTTCATTTCATGCCAAGCCCAGCTTAATGAAATCCACAGGAAAATGCTGGTAACATGAAATATGAAAATGCAAACCACAAGGGCAGTCTGGTCTGATTCCCACCATACACATGTTCAAACAAGGTTGTTTTCCAGGACTCGATTAGCACTTCTAGTGGGATGATGTAATTGCAGAAGACAAGGCTGCAGCTCCTCCACTCCTGACTTAAAAAAGACAAAAAAAAAAAAAAAAAAAAAAAAAAAAAAGCACTGGGGAAAAAACAGAAAGGCAAGAGATAAAATGCCAAGATCGGCCTTCAGCTGAAGCGTCCACAATCTAGCTTTATATCCCAAAACAAGGCAAGAGCACGGAAGTCCAGCAAACCAACCCACGCTGGGGCTGGTGACAAATGCAACACGTGCGCCTGTGCTGTCACAGCGCCGCAGAGCTGCTGGGCAGGGATTGCAGAGCATCTCCCCAGCGTCCTGCAGGAAACTGGCCCTGCTGCCTCCCAGGCTGGGGGAGGCCACTCTTGGTGGAGACAGCCTCTTAATGTACTTTAAAACATAACGCAAGATCAGAGAAACCCTTAACGCACAGCTGTGGTCGGGCAGCAGATGTTTTGAAGAGAGGGAAGAGATTGCGGTTCATTAATGATTATTTCCCTTCTAGAGGTCTCATCAACCCTCAAACGCCCCAACACTGCTAATTAACATAAATGACTAAGGCCAGAGAAGCTGCCTGAAAGATGTTCAGAGCCTGACTTTCATTAGGAGCCCAAGCACTCGCATTCAGGATGCGAATGCTGCAGCCCCACTCAGCCACAGAAAGCATCCACGCTACAGATGCCAGCGAGACCGTGCTCACTCGCTGCTAAATCTTTCCATTTGCGGGCAACCAACCACACTCATGCTTCATTTTAAAAGCTGCCCTGCTCCTGACAGGCTCCACATGCATTAAAATACCACGTACGATGCCATATGGGCACAAACTAGCCAGGAAACAGAAGGCAAAAAAATCACTGGACACATCTTGTGGTTTTTAGGTTGCTAAAGGGTCAGCGAGTGTCTCTGCTTGCATCTGAGCCACGTCAGCCAGCATGTTCCTGAACGCCAGCCCCAGGACTCCACAAAATGTCTGTGGCTTACTCTGGAAGTCAGGACTGCCTGGCAATTAGCTGGAGGTACCTAAAAAAAAAAATAGAAGTGTAATTGCAGGAACCTGAATGAACACATGCCAGAGGTACTCCAGTGGTACAGAACAGCTGTTTGGGCAGCTCACCCTACAAAGGGGGTGTTTGAGGGAATACTCTGTGCCTTTGGCTCCTTGCCCACAAAAAAATGAAGCTCAGACTGACTAGAACCAAACAACTTCTCCCCTCCCCTGCCAGAGAGGAGAGCAAAACACAACCCAGCACACAAACAACAACAACAAAAAAAAGAGCCAGCCGGCTCAATTTGGGAGACTTAATAGATAAAAGGGACTGAACAGAGCTGTTGCCAGAAGCAGAGGACAAAACATGTTGCCCCAGGTTCTCTGTGCTTTCAAAGTGAACCAGCTAAGCCAACTGCTTGGCTCAAGCTGTCCTGAGATTTCACACCAGTGAAAACAGTGAGGAAGAGGTCAGGGAGACACACTGAGATAATTTGTGCACGTTTCTCTCATCTCACTCAAAAAACTCTGAGGCAGTGTTAAAATGGGCCACTGTAATTTATTTTTTTTAATGTTTTAAATTAATTGAAGTGTGCTGAGGAGTTGAGAGAAGCACGTGGGGCAGGAACAACCTGATTCTGTTTCTGGGTGGGGGGACTTTTTTCTTCCCTTTGCTAAAAGGAAGCTGAAGTGGTGCTTTGGTTTACGATCTACACAAGGTAAGTGCCCTGCACAGGCAGCTGAAGGGAAAGTTACATTTGCAGTCTTGCAGATTTTTCCTCCGCAACATCTTTCTGGTTGCACACATCTTCCTGCACTGTCCCCAGCTTCTCCTTTTAACTCAGACCCAACTAAACAACGTACAACCTCCCCCTTTCCCCTCTGCATCAACATCCTCTATTTTTGGCTATGATCACCGCTGTGCAGGACTCCAGGTGAACACCTACTTGAACCTACCCCTGATCAGGTACCACCATGCTTCGTCACAGACGGGTGGGGTTTCCATTACAGAGCAAAACAAAGGCACACACAGCCAGAGAAGGCTTTCAAGAGCTCACGCAGTTTCCAGGGCTAGCACATGCCAGGGCAAGCCAAGCGTGCTGCTGGGGACTCCTGCCAAGGTTGTCTGGCCTCTGCTTCTCATCCACTGACAGAGGAGGACGTGGTGGGCTCTGGCTGCAGCAGTCACAGCATGGGAAAGAGACAATTTCCAAATCACCACCTCCTGAAAATTGGGGTAAAGCACAGTAACACCTCCCACCACCTCCCGAACCAGCCCTCCCTTCTCTATCCTTTCTGCAACCATCTAACACCCCTCTCCGGCCCAAGCACTGCTCCAGACTCCGGACTGTTATTTAGAGCTCAGGTGGGCAGCTTGCTCTGCTGGGCAAGCCCCGTGGGCAGGCAGAGCGGACAAACACAGCCACTGGAAGCGCTGCAGGCTCCAGGAAACGCAGACCTTCCCGGTGCAGCTCATGCAAGTTTCTCCAGCTCCTGCTGCCTGAAACCAGACACTTTCTGGGCTCAGGAATGCAGGAATATGGATCACTTCCTGCGTGACTGAATAGTTTCCCCACTGCCTTCCATGCTCTTCCCTTTCTCCCGCAGTTTCTCCACCCTGTGTTGGAGAGCTGGAGCCGGAGTGTCTCCCACTATGCTCATTTTTAGACTATGAGCTGGTGAGTTTCGGTCTGCAGCACAGGGACAGGCTGTGCTTGTGAAACGGCAAGTGACAGGGAGCTGCGACCTGCCAGCCACTGCCGTGTGTGGCAAACGGAGACTCCTTCCAGCGCAGGGCTGACAAGAGCCCTTGAACCACGCTAGCATGGCTTTGGTGCCTCAAAACCCAACATCCCCCAGCAGCCAGGCAAAACGGGGTGCGCCGCGCTGGAAAACACAGCCACTGCTTGCCAAACAGATGTCAGCTGGGCAAACGCAGCACCAGGAGCTGGATGCTGTTAGGGAACGTCTTGCTTAAACCATCTAGCTTTTGCAATCGATCCTTTGGCACTGCTATGAAAGCCCTATTTCCCCTGCTATGAAAGCAGCCCCTGCCCTCCCTGGCTGGTCACAAGGCTGCGGTTTCCTCTGCCAGCATTTCACGCCTTCAGACATCAGCTGCCTGATAAATCTAGGCAGGAGCAAGGGGCAGGAAAAGCATCGCACTGATACTTAAGCATGGCAAGAGCTTAAGCAAGAGGGATATTCTTCCCTCGCCCTCCCTATCAGTCAATGTTACGCTGTTTGGCAAACACAGGGAAGCGTTTACAGCTCTGCTCCACAGACCCACACAGCTGATCTCCAAACAGCTGCCCTCAGCACCCACTGGCTAGCCTAAAACAAAGTTGAAACACTTCCTTTTTCATTATTAGACCAGATATGATTAGAGGGCATCCCACCACCCCTACCAGCAAACTCATTGACAAAGTATCTTCTCCTTAACGGGGTGGGTTTGGGTCACACTTCAGATGAACACCGTCATCAAACTGGTTTTCAGATGTATTTCCCATTTTGCCCCCTAAGAGTCTGCCCCAGCAGCCAGTAAGCCTGATGAGCAGAGCACGCTGAGGATGAGGTCCTGTTCCTGCACGTACACAAGCTCTGTCTCCACACGCCCCCCCAGCCAGGACCCCCTCTGGCACGCTCTCAGCCCCAGAAAGCTTGCCCATAAGCTGTGGCTGCCACACACTGCAATTCTTATTCCCAGGGCAGAGGGAAGCCACTTGCTCGAGGTGATGTGCATCTTTTAAACTGCCTCTTCCACACCTGCCCCACAAAGCTGGGCCATGCAAACAAAGAGACTTGCCCAGCCTTGCAGGCTCTTTTACTACCAAGACAAAACAAGCTTTCATCACGCGGAGCTGGCATTAGCTTTAGTCCCTGGATGAAACAGTATCTGAGCAGCTTAAACGACAAGGCGGGAAAAGGGTGAAGAAAATATCCACTTTCGGCTATCAAGAAGCCCCAGCTGAACGTGGAACCTCCCGGTGTCTCTCAGCCATAAAGGTGACATTGAGAAATGTGCTCTGACAAAGCGGCAGACCTGGAGGCAGCTCACTGAGACACAGACAGCTCCTCCACAAGCTGCTCTGCGCCATCGGCGTGCCCAGGTCCCACCTGAGTGCAGACGTTTACCAGCCACCTGCAGCTCTGTGGGGCTCGGCCCAGGCAGTTTGCTGTAAGGGGGGGCTTCGCCTCACCTTCGGAAAGGAAGGAGCTCAGTCTGGGGGCTTGGCTGCCCTCAACGTGGAAGCTGCAAAATCCCCGGGGCAAATTCCTGTTCTGCATGACACAGCGACCCAGGGCTTTTCAGTGGAACTGGGTGAGGACAAAGTTTGACCTTTTCTGCAAGGTACTGCATTCGGACCATGGGGAAGTGCAAACCTGTACTGGGTCTGGCTGGAAGTTGACATTCCAGCCAGACCCAGTACAAAACCTGCAAATACCAGGTGGTAAAACCCTACCACCACAGCCAAGAGACCAAGTTAGACCCCAAGCTAGGTCTTGCTAGGTCTCCACACGATGTCCAGGGATTTCTCACAAGCCCTGGCACTGCACACAGCCTTAGAGGAAATTCTTCATCCTTCATTTTAAGGTTTATTAGCTTTACTCCTTGCATCAACTCCTTTCCTGGACCATGACTCGACTCAGAAGGACAATTTCCTTCTTCTACCAAACCTGTTTCCTCCAATGCTCAGTGTCCTGGGGTGCCAGTGCAGCTGCCTGAGAGCTTCTCAAGCGAGATACCTGCAAAAGCAACTCAACACAGCATCGCAACACCCTGCAAGGAAGGGCCAGCCTCACCACGGGGTCAGGAGCCAGACAGCTGCACCTGCCCATTCCCCAGGCCAGGAGCTCCACACTGCTCCTGGATGGTCAGAGATATGTGGAGCCAGGCACAGGGAAGCCTGGAGCAGTTTGAGCTGCCGCAGGGTTGGTTGTAAATCAAAGACCTCAGCTCCTTCAGCACCAAATTTCTTCAAAGGAAGAGCTAAGCCTTTTTTAACGTCAGCACACAGGCCTCAGACTGCCAAGGGAGACATCTCCCAGTCCTACTTATCATTCACCCTGCTTGCATTTTCTCTGGTAACGATGTGCTGGCATAGGAAACTGGGGAGACCGAGCGGTCCAGCACAGAGCCCTGTGGGGCCAGCTGGGGAGCAGGAAGCAAGGATGCTTCGCATTGTCAGGGGGCATGCTGCTTCCAAATCACAGCAGGCGCACCCCTGGTAACGCTTCTGCAAATCCTGCCTTGGAAAGGCAATTTTAAAGGTGATTCGAAAGATAAACTTCTGCCGAAGGATGCCGTGGGCTTATTCCTTCTCACAGCCAGAAGAGCAGCGGCATGGTCACACGCAAGCACAGCAGCAGGTTTGGCATGAAAAGTAGATACCAAAGCTACGCAGGAAAGGGTCACAGCACAGAAACACTGATCAGGAGGAGACACCCGTTAAGTCAGACACAGGAAGAAAGTGACTTTTACCACGGTGGCTGAAGGTTAACTCTCCCCAGATACATTGTTAAGCACCCGAATGTAGGGCAGCTGGCCTGACATCAAGCATTAGTAGCAATTCTGCTGTCAGAGCAGCAGTGGAGTTGTGTAGCCCTGTAACAAGATAGTGCAAGCACGCCAAGAGCACCCAGTGCTCTCTGTAGGCTGGAGCGAGGTCCCGGCATTTCGGTGTTGCAATGCCACCTCGTGGGAGCTGCTGCCAGCTTTCAGCTCCACAATCCTGTCAACGGCCCAGGGCACTCTCAGCAGCCACCGCATCGCTGTGTTTTCCTGCCGCTGGAAGGTTAAGGCCAAAATTTCCAACTTCAAGTTACCTGCAGAAGAACGTGAGCTTCCAAAGCCAGACAGACAGTGCTTCCTCCTAACACAATAGGAGCTGCACTAAAATAGCAGCATTTGGGGGAAGACATGTGCATTGTTCTGAAAATCTCATTTGGGACCACAACAACTTCTTACTTTAAACTATCACTTTGATTAATTTTGACTACATTAAACCTGTCTGGTTATCATCACATTTACAGCAGCATTGACACATAATTAATCACTGCACTTCCAGAATTAAAACAAACATAAGCATTAAATCTAAGCAACAGGACAGCCAAGAAAGCACGCCCCTCCATCAGCAGCTGAAGGGTGCCACAGCCACAGAAGACTTTTGATGGCAATGAAAATCCATTTCACAGGCCAACACCTTCCCAGGATGTCTTCAACCTGCTCATCTGACCTTGCCATACTCGGCTGTTAATCAGGAATTTGTAACGCAGGGATGTGTGAAATCACCAGGGAGCAGCCTGAAAGGCAGAGACACACCAGCTGTCTGCCTGCACGCCTCAGACACTGAGGGCCACCAGCATTTAAATTCCCATTCCCATCACGTTAGCTGCCTGTCCTTGCAAGGCAACACCGGGCAATGAAAACACAGCACAGGAGATGACGCCCTGGAACGAGAAGAGGCCAACACACGTGTTCTGCAGAGAACATTTTCAAAGCAAACCTTGCGGGGAGGGATGACAGCTAACATCACCCAGCATCTCAAACAGAACAGGCAGCTTTCAGACACGGGGCCACCTCCACCTTTACGGCAAGGTGCAGGGTGATGGCTGCAGGCCACCGAGCCGTGTGAGAGCAAGCCCCGGGTCCCCACAGGACAGGAGGGAAGCGCTCGGGGGCCAAGCACTCACCGCTCAGCTCGGGGGGCGGGTAGAGGCGGTAGGTGCTGTAGATGTCGTTGGCCATCTGCAGCTCCAGCCTGGTGTGCTTCCTCAGCAGCTCCTCGATCTTCTCCTCCTGGAAGGGCGTCTTCTCCAGGATCAGCACGGCGTCCGTGTCCTCCCCCGAGGGGCCGGTCACCTGCAGCGGGTGGGAACCGGCACGGGGAGCTCCCCGCAGCCCCGAGGGGTCGCCTGGCGGCGAGCAGCCCCCCGATACCGGCCCCGACCCCCCCCCCCCCGCCCGCTTCACGCCGCCGGCCCGGCTCCCCCCGGCTCCCCCCGGCTCCCCCCGCTACCTGGCCGTGCACGAAGGCCGCCTTCTCCCGCGCCGAGTCCCGCAGCAGCCGCCGCAGCCGCACGGAGCTCAGCGGGAACGGGGCGCCGGGGCCCGGCTCCGCGCCCGCCCCGGCCCCGGCCTCGGCCTCGGCCCCGTCCCCGGCCGCCTCCCCGGCCCCGGCCCCGGCCTCCGCCCGCCGCCGCTTCGGCTCCGGGCCCTCCGCCATGGCCGCCGCCGAGAGGAGCGGCCGCGCCCGGGGACTGCGCCCCCTGCCGGGCCGGCGGGCTCCCCGCACAGCCCCGGGGCGGCACAGGGGCCGCGGGGATGTGAGGGAGGGACATCGGCCAGCCCCGCAGCTGCGGGCCTCACAGCCCCTGCCCTATAGATCCACCCTCATGGGGCTGTGGGACCATATACACCCATATCCCTGCCCTATAGATCCAGCCTCACAGGGCCACGGGCACATATACACCCATAGACCAGCCCTACACTCCATGCCTCATAGCCCCTGCCCCATAGATTCAGCCTCACAGTTCCTTGGGCACATATACAGCCATATCCCAGTCCTATAGCTCCAGCTTCACAGGGCTGTGGGCACATACAGACCCCATAGCCTGGCCCTACATCTCCAGCCTCGTAGACCCTTATGGCCCCACAGTCCCACAGCTCCGTGCCTCCAGGCCCCATCAGCCCATTCCTACAGCACCAGCCCTGTAGCTCCAGGCCTCATAGCCCCATGGCCCCCAGGGCCCTGTGGCCTCAGGCCTTACAGCCCTCAGCCTGTACTCCCGTGGCCTCACAGCCCCATAGCTGTGGCCCCAGACCCCCATGTACCTGCAGGTGCCTGCAACTGGTGTTCGCCAGGAGCCACCAGCACCCACAGCACCCTCCCTGCCACGGGGTGTAAGGAGGTGGCAGGGCCTCCCTACCCAACCCAGACAATGGCCAGCCACCCACCCAGGGCTCCTTATAGACCCCCACAAGAAGAAAAAAAAAAAAAAAAAAAAACACAAACAAATAAAAAACACATCAGACGGATTAAAACATAAAACTTCTGCATTTCTCCACACGCAACCTGAATCAACCAGTGCAAACACACTCCAGTGATGTCAGCTCATGCAGGGTACAGGAGTGTCCAACCTCCCCGAGCATCCTTGTCCCTGGTGGACGACGCTGGAGGATGCTGAGGACCCCTCGTGTGCTGAACCCACCCTAGGTGGGAGCTTAGTGTTTGTGTGACCTCAAGAAATGCGCTGCCCCCATCCTCATCCCCACTGAGACCAAGCCCCGTGGTGGAGCAGCAGGGCAGGGTACAGGCACAACAGCAGCCTGGCAGTGTCATGGGGACGTGGTAGACGCTGTGCTGCTGCTGGCCCATGGGCTTCCCTGTCTTCAGGTCCCAGGTCTGCCCTGAGCAGCACTGCTTCATCTCCAGGCTCCAGTAGCTCCTGCGGTTCTGTGCCCAGTAACTTCCACGGCTCTGAAATGCCCACAGAGATGCCTCCATCTTCACCCAGGTGCCCATGTCCTCAGTGTCACTGCTCTGTCCCGCTTGCAGAGCTCCGGCACAGCTCTTCCAGGTCTGCGGAGGCAGTGCACAGGCCTTGTTAGCATGCTGATCGATCTCTGATAAACTACATAAACAATCTACAAGAACGGGGCACAAGTACCGAGCCCTTTCCTATGGCCTTTCCCTCCCCACTCCACATCTAAGGGGTATTTGGGGAGACGGGCAGCGTCCCATCCCATGGTACAAGGGGTACTCACAGTGCAGGACAGTGTCTCTGATCTGCCTGAAGCTGTTCTCCTTGAGCACCGTGGAGATGTAGTAAAGATTTCGCAGCTCCCTGGGGTAGTCCTTCCTGTCAATGTCCTTCAGCACGGGGATGGTGCGCCCATTGGACATCGGGGCCTCAGCCAGCGCCTGGTGCATCTGGTACTTGCACCAGGGGTCCTGGAGAAAGCTGGGGGTGATGAGCATCACCCAGCAGTGGCTGTTCTGCACGGCATCGCACAGCTCCGTCATGATGGCGCTGCCTGCCACGGCGTCCCGCAGCTGGAGGAAGCAGCGGAAGCTCTGGGGCTGGCTCTCTAAGTAGGACACCAGCTCCTCCACAAATTCCAGGTCCACCTCGCTGTGGCAGATGCACACGTCATAGCTCTTGGCCCAGCGGGCACTGCCCGAGCTGCTGATGTCCACTGCTGCCGGGCGGCCAGCCCGAGGCATGGCAGTGCCGGCGGAGGAGCTGGAGCTCCTGGCTGAAGAGGAGGAGGAGGGTGATGAGGAAGCCGAACACCCGGTGCTGGCATTCTGACTGCTCCCCGTGAGGCTGGAGCTCTGCCTGGGCTTCTGCAGGAGCCGCCTAAACCACCCTGTGGAGGCAGGGGGACAGTGGGAAGGTTCTTGGGGGGGAAATCTCAGAGCTGTGCCAGACCTCAAGCCTGTCACAAAAAAGCCACCCTGAACCCCAAGCTGCATCCCCCGAGCAGCCCTTTGCCTTGCGCCCCTAAGCACTCGGCTCTTGTTGAAGTCTGAATGCTCTCACATCGATCAGCCACCCGACTGCCGGGCTCCGGGCATCCCCACGTTTTGCCGGAGAGCCACGGGGCTTCTTCCCCACTTCTCCTCACCCACGGCAGAGCAGCGAAGCCTCCGCCAGGCCAGCAGACAGACAGGGCTGGTTCTCCTTCAGCTCCCCCCGTCCCAGCAAAGTGACCAAAACCCACGCTCACCAGCCATAACAGGCAGCGTGCCGCTCAGCCGCCGATCTCCCACATGAAACCTCTCCTGCAGGCAGAAACGGGGCAGGGGGAAAAAAGCACAATGCACCCAGGGATGCTCAGCTTGGTGGCACCCCACAACGGTGCAGCCGTTGGGGGGCTCGTCCCCAAAGCACACAGGGCTGCTCTCGTGCTGGGATGCAGCCACAGCACCCGCCCCAGGGAGCCAATTCCCCTAAACACACTTTAGTGAAAGGAACAGAGGAACAGACTCACTTCCCCTTGTACTCGGCACAGGCTGCACACGGGTGCCTCACCACAACCTGGGGGATCGGGTGGGAAAAGGGGGCTTGGGGAGGGACACGTTGCTGGGGCAGCCGCCAGTCAGCTCGATTTATCACCCCAAACTCCTTGCTGCAGGACGAGGAGCAGGGGAGCCCCAGCTTTTGGCTCCCCACCTGCCACTGGCGTGTGCCGTAGCAACGCGTTGGCGTTGCCCAATGCTTCCGCGCCTGCGCTGTGTGACCTGGCCAGGCTGCAGCTTCAAGCCGAGCCTTCCTAGAAAACACCAGCACCGCTCCCTGTGCGGGCACTGAGCCCCCACAGGGACAGACCCCACGCTCACCCCAAATTTCCCACAGAGCAACACTTTGGACCTGACCCCAGACATGCCTTTAAGCAGTGTCCCTTTGAGCTCTCATGATCGCTGAACCCCCCCCAGCTCTGCCCTCCCAGTGCTTTGCTCCCGAGCACCGCATTTTGGGACCCTCCTCAGGCAAGACCCTCACCTGCAGTGCACAATGCCAAGAGCTGAGGGGTGGCAGAGACCCTCATTCCCGGAGTGGGGCCAGACGGAGTCTGAGGATGGGAAAGGATCCTGTAGGGACAGGAGAAGAGGGGATCAGCCCCCACAAGCCCCTCGAACAGCAGCGCTGCTCTCTGCGGTCTGCATCTGTGCACCCTCAGTGATGCTCGGCCCAGCACCTCGTGCCTGATGGGTGCTTCCCCCCAAAAAAAATACATCTGAACGTGGCGGCTCCCTGTGCCCATTGGGCACAAGGTGAGGATGAAAACCAGGGGAGGGCTCGGAGGCATTGGGGATGCTCCGGGGCTCACCCACAGCGACCCAGGCAAGGGGCACGCTCCTGTGCACGCGAGCAGCAGCCAGAAGAGGTGGACAAGCACGAGGAGCCAGCGTGCTCCTGCTTGTTTCAACACCTCCCCTCACTCTGCAGTTTTCCATGCTTGCATCACCTCTTCCGAAACAAAGCATCCTGAGTCACGCCAAAGCCTTTCACCCCAAAAAAAGGAGTACAGTGTTGGGTGAGCACCGGCAAAGCCCACAGTCCCACAAGCGACCCAGCAGCAGTGGTGCAGCACGCACCACCTCACCCACGGAAACCACACTCCCAGGGCAAGCCCCTGCTTAGTAATAGCAAGATAAGTGTGAGCACAGCTTCAGAGAGCAGCCTGCAAATGGCTCAGCAGGGCCAGGAGCTGGGGACACCCACCTGGGATGCAGCAGACACCGGCACAGGGAAGGGGGATACATCAGCCCCGGGCCGGCAGCATGGCCTGCGGTAGGCAGCAGGATCACCTAGGTGGGAGAGGAGCAGTCAGGTAGGGCACGTTCACTCTGGAGCCTAATGGGATCCACCGCAAACAGCGAGGCTGGGCGATCCCTGCAGCTTCCTCCTCGCCCCTCCGTGGTCCCCGACAGAGGCCCTGTCCCGTCCCCTCCGCCCCGAGGGGGGTACGGGGACACCCACGGGCAGCGTGGATGAGCTGCCCCGTCCCTCGGGGGCCCGCTGTGGGGCTGGGGCGCCGCTGCTGAGCGGAGCAGCCAGTGGCTCAGGTGCGGAAGCGGAGGCAGGGGAAGTCGGCAGCGATCCTTGGCCAGGAGGCCAGCCCTCCCCGGGGCCTCCCTCCCTCCCACATCCGCCACGGGGCCATCCCTGCCAACACAGTCACGGGCGAGGACGGCACCTTGGGGCTGGCAGCCAGCCTCCATCCCCCTGCACGTCCCCCAGGGACCCCAGTTTCCCCAGTCCCCCTTCTCCTGTCCCTGGCTCCAAGTGCCAAAAAATGGCGTGGCCAGACAGATGTGAGCTCAGGCATGTTTTTCCTTGCCTGACATCAGGTTTTGTAATCGTTTGCCTCGAGGAATGTGGATGGACTACAGACATGTTTGGGGTGGGGGGGCTAATCCCCTGCCTTGCTTGCTGCACAGGGGCGAGGGCACTCGGGCAGACCAGCTCTGTGCAAAGCAGGAGCTGAGGGCAGCAAACAAGGCGGTTCTCCGCCACAACCCCCACACAAACTAGAGATTCACAGATCCCACCTGAGATCGTCACACTGCTGCGGGTAGAGCACAAATGTGTCATCCCCCCCCCATCTGCCTTTTTGGGGTGTTTACCCCCGTGCTGGCAATGCAGGAGCCCACCTCCAAATGCTTAAATTGGCACTTTCCCACCTGCAAACTAAGCTGATCCCCACTACGAAGCACAGCTCCAGACACCGGTTCCACAAAAGCCCCCATCTGCACGACAGCCTGGCAGCAGCCGTGCTCCCCCCTTACCCCCATCTTCACCCTGGACCCCACACGCTGCCACCAGCACCTTTGGGGTGAGCGTGGGCTGGTTTCACCCTCAGCATCACCACAACAGCCCCGCAGCTCCTGCAGGAGCTCAGCAGCTCTGACGCCGTTCATCCTGGAGCAGAATGAGGGACACTGAGCACACCCCGTCCCCTGGGGCTGCTGCACCCCCTCCCCTCAGCAGCAACCACTCAGCCCCTACCTCAAATTCAGGCACCTGTCAGCTGGGATCTGGTGGAGCCTGGAAGGGGTTTACCGGAGGGGTGAGGAGCTGTGCTTGGGGGATTTTTTGCCTTTCTACTTGCAAAGCAACCCAAGAGTGGGTGAGCAGGGGGGTGGTCAGGGCCAGCCCCCATTGCCCCCCCATACCCTCCCAGTTACGCTTTCTGCAAGAGCGTACAATCAGCAGGCACAACGCCCACCGGGTGAGTGGGGCAGCCCTGAGCCACTGCCCGGTACAGTAGGAAATACCTCCCTGTCCCCAAGGGCTTCCCCACCGCACACATCCACCAGCCCCAGGAGGCCGCGTGGGCACCCCCCTGCCCCTCACACCGCGGAGCACAGGGCGGGTTGGGGTGGAAGAAACCCAAAGCTGGGCAGGGCTCTGGGGCAGTCTGCGTGGTGTCTAACAGCGCTTCGCTCAGCCCTTCTGCTGAACGCTCATCAGGCTTCTGACATCGAGCCGGTGCCTGCTGGGATTCCTCAAAGAGGAAAAGAGGTTGTAAAACAGCACTTTATCCATTACTTTTTTTTTCTCTCAAAAAATGACCAACAACCACCACCACCACGAGTTCTAAATGAGAATTTTCCATTCCTTTATTTATGGAATAACCCAAGTCAGAGGCTATTCAGCTCAGAAGTATCTTGAAAAATACTTTCTAGTATTCTAAACGGCGCTTTTCAGTAAAGCTTTAAAAATAACTAACGACACTAAAAACGCGTTCAATCGAACGTGACCTGGGAGCGGTGGTTTCACGGCAGCTGCCACCCCATCGCGGGGAGGGGAGGCCCCGCAGCACGCCCGAGGCCCTGCCCCGGGGCACGGTGAGTCACGGGCTGCCGTGAGCCGGCCCCACCCGGGAACCCCGAGCACCGGCACGCCCCGAGCAGCACCCGGCACCCGCGGGGCTGCCCCGGGGTCCCCAGGAACCGGCAGGTGCCAGCCTGCAGACCGGCCCCTTTCAGCTCCCTCCCCCGGCACAGCCTCCAGGGAGAGTCCCGGGGCCCTCCCCGCAGATTCTTCCCCCTGACCCACCCGATCCCAGCTCCCTCATGCGGGCAGGTACAGGAGCGAACCTCCCCACACCGTGCCCAGAGTCAAACTGCCATGCGCATGCGCATGCGCCTTTTATACCTCCTCGAAGTATCGTGAGAACAAAGCTAATTCTCACGCACGCGCCCCCTTCTCCCCCTCCCTCCAGGAGGAAAGCCCCGCCCTCTTTCTCTACGAGCCAATGGCATGGCGGTTGGCGAAGGGGGCGGGCCAATCGCTTTCCGTTCTCCCATCCACAGCCCTCCGGGGGCGGGGCCGCGGGGCGCCTGCGCGGGGCTTGGCGGCGGCCGGGCCGGGCCGGGCGTCTCTTGATGGGGCCGGGCGCGCGGCGCCAGGTGCGTGCGGGGAGGGCGGGGGGGGCGTTGCCATGGCGACGGCGCGGGCGTTGCCGTGGTGACGGCGGGGCCGGGGTCGCGCGCGAGGATGGGGAGGCGGCGGCGCTGAGGGGAGCCCGGGGCCGCCATGGCGGGGGGGGGACGGGAGGGGATCTGAGGGGACCGGGGGGGGGATCTGAGGGGACGAGAGGGGTCCTGAGGGGATGGGGGGGTGGATCTGAGGGGATCTGAGGGGCCGGGGGGGGCAACCTGAGGGGCTGGGGGGCGGATCTGAGAGGATCTGAGGGGACCTCAGGGGGTCCTGAGGGGCTGGGAGGGAGATCTGAGGGGATCTGAGGGGGCCGTGGGGAAATCTGAAGGGCTGGGGGGGATCTGAGGGAACATGAGGAGACCCGAGGGGCCAGGGGGATCCTGGTGCCGCACCTCATGCGCCCTGCTTTGGGAGCCTCCCCCCCCCACCCCCCAGCGTGTTTTGTTTTTTTGTTTGTTTTTCTTTCAGTGTTTCACCCTGAAAACGCCGCAGGGCAGCCACCCGCTGAAAATAACTTCTCCCTTTCCTTTCCCCGCAGGTGTAGCGGAGGCGGCTGGCGGCAAGGAGGGGGCGACGCAGGAGGGAAGGTGAGGTGGCTGCCAGGGGGCTCTGCGGCAGGGCGAGCCCCAGCCCCGAGGTGGGTCCTGCCCGGTTAGGAGGGAGCTCAAAGCCCACCCAGTCCCACCCCGTCCCACAGGCAGCAACAGTGACACCTCCCCTCAGCCCAGGGTGCCCCCAGCCCCATCCAGCCTGGCCTTGGGCACAGCCACAGGATGGGGAGCCTGTGACTGAACACCTTTGTCTGGAGCCCATCAGCCTATGGTATCAGCCTCTGATACCACGCTTTGACGTGGTATCAGTGGAGGTAGAGGGCTGTGTTCATGCATCGGTGCAAGCAGAGCAGGGTTTGTTCTGTTTGCTTGGCAGGTCCCCCTTATACCTGCAGTCTGACCCTGCCATGGGTGTCAGAAGGAAAGGAAGGGTTTCGTGAGCCTGCTGCAACTGCAGCTCTTGTGTGGAAGGGCAGTGCTCAGGAATCAGCCAAGGACAGCTTGTCGACTTCCTTCTGGGTTCTCCTACCTGAAATATGGCAAGTTTTAAACTATTAATATTTGCCTTATTCTCAACATCTTAAAGCAGCTTAATTTAAAAAGCAGTTCTGAATTGGGCCCCCGCTGGTGGCTCTCAAAGGAGCTAAAAATAATAGATGAGCAGAGAATTTGTACTTGCTTCGCTACCTAATGAGCTCTGTACTTTGAGCGTTTCCATTGCATTAATACGTGGATGTTGCAGTGCTGGAGTTTTGAGCCCATGACAGATGCAGGGCTGGCAGGCATGTGGGGTATGCCCATCGAAGGAGCCAGATCTGCTCCATGCTTCTGCTTGTGCTGCTGGTGGCTGAGCTCAGCCAAAAACATTGGAGGGATCCTGCTTTACCCTGCACCTTCGCTGCCACAGACTCACCCTTTCAATCTCTAGAAATTGATAGGAAGTGATTGGTTATACCTCATGGTGTTAAAATACCATTAATCAGCAGTCAGCAGGGCTCTGCATGTTTGTATCTTGTAAGCTGTGTACAGCAGCACCCTGAGGGGATGCCACCCAGCCTGAGTCTGTCACGGAACAGCTCCTCACTGAAGAGCACCGAGTTGGAAGAACAATTTTTTATTTTTTTTTATTTGCTTAAACTTTAAATATTCAGGTGCTCTAGTGTGCAAGTGTAGCCTGACTTGTGTACTGGCTGCTGAGTGTGCAGCCAAACAGAGGGCATCCACAGCCCATCCTCTAGGTGATGCGTGCGGAGAGAAAATGCCTCATAAATCTTCCAGGGTGGCTCTGTGCCCAGGGGCCAGACACTGAGCAGTGACATCAAGCAATGTAGTCTCTCCCAATCTACTTGTTTGATAGAGTTAGCACAGGCTTTTTGTGAATGCATACCCTGTGAATGTCAGCATTCATTTGGCATATCCTCTGCTTAGGCATTTGGTTTTAGCTTAGCTAGGTCTTTGTGTTTCATGTGTTTCACAGCTGTCTCCTTGGATGTGTCTTTGTATTAAACATGGAATTGTTGTTGTTAAAGCTTCTTCTGTGGAAGAAAGTTTGTTCTGTGCTGGCAACTTGTGTATCATTTGAAGATAACAGTTCCTTGGGAAAATCTGTTTTGGGAGCACAGAGCATCAATTCAGTGTTCATTATGGTCCTTTGTTTCCAAATTAAAAGTAGGAAGTGACACACCATCTCTCTTTTTCCCTTAACTGTTTTTCCTTGCCTTCTGTTCCGCTATTTTGCTTTTAGTGATGAATCAGCAGACTCATTCTTACAGTCAGCAGGAGCTAGCTGTACCTCAGAGGCTTTAAGGTAAATTAACAAATTTCCTAGGTGTGGAGGGGGAGGGAGAGCCGAGGGCGGTGTTTGCGCTGTCTCCAGCTTACTGTAGTCTAAGTACCTGGAGAGCTCTGGACATTTCAAGGAGGAAGCTGGAGGAGTGTTTTGTGTCTTGCAAGATCCTGTCTCTGTCTTCTTCGTGGGACGCTCACGGCACAGTCGGTCACTGCCAAGTGCCCTGTGCAGGATTTTCCACACAGCAGTGGTGCCGTGCTCTGAGATAATGCTATTTAATTTTAGTTACTTTGGCCAGAACGTGTTTGTGCTTGCGTGATCTGTCCCCCTGGAGAGCAGACCTTTTCCCAGGCTGCAAATCCAGAGATTTATATTTCCTGGCTGAATTTCCAAGACTTGATCTTGAGAGAAATAATCTGTAGCTAGGAAGAGCTTTACTCCTGTTAAAGCTCTGAACGAACTGCACTTCTTTGGAGGTAGGAGAAGCCCAGACATTATTTGCAGGGTTTTTTTTGTTTGTTTGTTTTTCTTTTTGGTTATTTGCAGTAAGTAGAGACGAAAATTGAAGTTCATATTAGAAAGCTAATTCTTGGTAACTATAAGGGATGTTTTTTCCTAAGTTCAAAATGGCTTTTAAAATGTCCTTAATGCTTTATAGTCACTTAAAAATTAAGCTGCCTTGTGCTGTTCCAAATACTGCATATGTGTAAGAGGAGCAAAACTAAAGCAGTGTTGGGGCACGGGGTTAGCTAGTTTGTGAGTAAGCAAAACACGGGGCAGCCCGGGTAGGGATTTATAGATAGGCTTGGTTTTTGAGTCTCAGAGAACAGATAATTTGCAGTGTAAAGCCAATATAAAGGTAAATTACATCTGTAAACCAAACCAGTTGAGGAACTGGTATTTTGGGGAGGATTTTACCCTTGGCTGTTACGTATGCTGCCTAGGAGAGAAGTGAGAGCAAACCCAGGCAGCGCTGGGAGCTCTGTGTGTTGCTTTGTACAAACTTCCTTAAACATTCAAGCTAATGACAGGTCTGTGCTTTAGCCCCTAGCTCATCTGAAATGTTTGCTCTTTCTTTACACCGTTAATTAAAACGGGTCTGGCTTTGTGGAGCAATCTGTCCTTCCGGAAGAATCTCCTGAGCAAAACAGAGACCTTTCCCTCCTGACGGGGCTTTTTCCCTTAAATGTTTTGCGTCCTGCCCTGGCTGCCTCCGCTCAGGGTGAGCTCGAGTCACTGCCTGCCTGACCATCTGCCTGAGCAGTGCCAGTGTGCGTGGTCCCCGCTTCCTTCCTCCTGCCCACCAGGCAGCACTGCTCAGAGTGTGGGCTTTCCTGGCAGCTGCACCCCGAAATAGTTCCCTGCAGGGCCTGATGGCTGCACGAGGTGGTGTCTGGGGGGCACATGGGGTGAACAGGAGGAGACAGCCTCTGATCGGAGTTCCTGGAACAGCGTAAAAGTGCAGTCAGGCTCTGCCACAGGTTTAATGCAGGGTACAATGTTCAAAAGGGTTTATGGTGGAGGAGCTCGCAAGAGTGGGGTGTGTAAGCCCAGCTGGCTGGAGCCTGACTCCTCACTTGCTAAGTGCTTTTTAAAAGTTTGATCTTAAATCTGAGCTTTAAAGTAAAATAAAAGTGATTATTTAGGTGGCGGGCAGCATGTGCAGTTTCAGGAGGCAGAGTGGCACGCCTGGCTCTCCAGCTCCCCTCTGCCAGGCATTCCCGTGCAGTGCAGGTTTTCAGAAGAGGTGAGAAACGGGAGGCCAGCGAGCACGCTGTCAGCACCGCTCCTGTGAGCATCAGCATGTCCCGTTCTTGTTATCCAGTGTGGAAAGATGAGTTATCGAGATGAGTGGGACAATCTCCTAAATGATTCCTGCTCACACTTACAGCCTAGCTGAGGTTTCATATCTGTGTAGAGTTTTCCGGTGCATTACGTCTGAGTGCTGCAGCTTTGCTCCTGGAGCTGGTGAAGAGACTGCAGGTGCCTCATTTGTAGAGCAAGCGCTCGATTCTCACTGTGGCTGCACAACAGCGAGAGGCTGCAGTACCTGGACAAGGCTGGCACTGCAGGCCAGTTGCTTTTGTACGTTTACATTTGGCAAAAGCCTGCCGTTGGCTTAACAGAAACCAGAATTGTTGTTGGACTCGTCATTGCAATTGGCAAGAACAATAGATAAGGGTGAATAGATCTCTCTGTTTTCTTTCCATTTTAATAGACTTACTTTGGAGAAGCAAGTGGGAGAGGAACATTTGCTGGCAGGCCCTTTGTATTTTATGTAATGGGCTATTGAAAGAGTTCTTGGGTATATAACTTCCTTTCTGTCGGCTTTAAGGTCAGATCCCACCACGTCTAGCTGTATGGTGGGCTGGATAATCCTTCCCTCATCGCTGGAGAATGAAGTCCTCTCAGTAGCCTTTTGTAGCCAACACAAATCCTGTGCTCCTTCCCTCCCGCTGGTTCTGAAGCAGCGAGTTCTCCAGCACGCAGCATCTCGGAAGGGGGCCAGCGCCGCTCCAAGGTGCGGGCCGTCAGACAGAGGAGAATGGCCGAGGCGAAACAAAGGCTGTGGCACACGGTCAGCCACCTTTGTAACCGTGATGGCAGAGCCCTGCGGTGTGCCAGAGGTGTCGCCCCTCCAGGCTCCGAGGGGCAGTGGCACGCTGCCCGTGAGACGGCTCTGGCACCCTGCGGACAGATCAGGCAGGCGGTCTCACAAAACCTGGTCATAAAAGAAGCCAAGGAGGTGGACGAGAGCCAACGTGCAAAGTACAAAACCAAGAAAGGGCGATTCTTGGCCTAAAGGTGGTGTCATAAAGATAACAAAGCTAGGTGTTTACCTGCCCGTTCCAAGCTGGCCGAACAAAAACCTGTGCTGTGTTCCACGTTGTGTTGCATGCATGTAGTGACTTTGCTTGTGGTGATTTGTCTACTATAGAAACTGGATGGCTTCTACGGTGAGCCTGGGTAAAGACACATTAGTGGAAGATGGAATGCCACCTGCAAAAAAGCCCAGGTAAATTTAACTATACTCCAGTGAATTTCTTCTCATAAGAGCTTTTTCTGTAATCTTGCATCATTCTTTAAAGAGAATGACATTTGGCACAAAGCTTTAGCAGTCGTTCCAGTTGCTGATCCGAGAGCTGTGTGCTGTCTCTAGCCCTGCCCTCTAACAAGTGTTTTCCTGCCCTGTGTGGAACAAAGGCCTTAATGCCAAGCATGTACCAAAGAATTGCTTTGCTGCTTGTTTTCTTAACACCTAAGTCAGGATGAATGGTTGCAGAGAAAGCTTGCTTTTACTGCACTGTCTCTGTGGTTTTGTTTGGTGTTAACCCTCACTCAGGTGCTGCCCACCCCTAGCACTAGGCCTGTTGTGGCAGTTGTGCTACTGCACTCCGCCTGGATGGTGGCTCCGAGGAGGACTGGCAGTTATTGAAATTACTTTGACTTTGCTGCATGTGAGGGCTAAATAATTCCCCTCTCGAGGCTGCCTGTACTGTTAAGTAGGTCATCTTGCAGTCCTCTGCGTGGGGTCTGCTCCATTTTCAGCATGGCACTAACTCTGGGCATACCTCCACTTCTCTCCAGACAAGGTTGTTACTGTGGCTGCTGTGATGGGCTTAGCTCTGGAATTAAGACATACCTGCATCATTGCATACCTGCATGGACACTTGCAAAGGAGAAGCTGATTCATCTAGGGAGTTGTCTTCCACTCACCTGATGTATTTATTGGTTCTGGAGGGCTGGAATACACTTTCTGTCTCTTCTGGCCTTTGCCTCCAGTTTGACCCAGCGAATGAAATGAGCAGGAGAGGCTGGGTGGATTTTTGTCCTTGCTCAGGACATCACGAGTCTATTTGTCAGTGCAGGAAAAGAATGTCTCTTCTTGGGTATTTGTTTGGCTTTCAGCACCTAAGTTTCTAGTTGTGCTTTTATAGTAGCTCATTAGCACTAATACTGTTTGGAGGTGACGCTTGCAGTCCCCAAACTAAAACCCACTAAATCTAGAACTAGTTTGCAGCAGCTAACAGTGAAGTCCTTCTGAAGAAAAGGTTAACTCATTTGTTTTCTTAGGCAGTAGAGGAGAAAAGGCAAAGCTCCATCTGTGTGGTGTCTGTTTCCTTTCCCATTCTTGCAGAGGATCACATGTTTGCAGATAAAAGCAGTCCTTCCAAGCCAGCTGCCTCCCCAGGCTGCTGCTTTGCTCAAGGCTGAGGTTCTCTGGGAAGCTGCAGTCCCTCCCTGCTTCACAAAAGCAGCTTGCTGCCAGGCTGCCTTTAGGCACAGCAGCATGGGGAGAAGTATATCCACTTAAGGAAAGTTTGATAACATCAAATTTAAAAGCACAGTGCAGGTGTAAAGCCAGGAACAAGGAAGAGGGGAAGAGGAGCAGATAAGGAGCACAATAGCCAGACAGCTCTTTGATTAGACTCTTGTTATGACGTGGCCTTGTAAAAGATTGGCCTTGAGTGTCCTGCTGACATTGAAAACATAACAGGCAAGGGATTTCTGGCACAGCGACGCCCAGGCTTAGCAGCCTTCTCAGCAAAGAGGGTTGGGGTGTGGGAAGGGCCTTTCCAGGGCAGAGCGCTGGGAGGAAGCCCCCACTTCCTTTTTTTTTGTGCTGCTCTAAAGAGGGCTGCTGTCTTCAGCCCCCCCTTGGCCCCTGTCACTTAAAGGCAGAGCAAGCTTTGTGGTGTTGGGCACCTGTTTGGACCAGGCACGGTCACGGCTGTGTTCACTCCTCTCACAGGGCTCTGATGTGTGCTTTCCTGATGCAGGATGAGGCCTTAAACTGCCCCGTGTGTTAAAAGTGCCCCTACATCAACGAGTAACTTTCTGTGTTGCTCACTGCATCTTTTCCAGTGTCTCCAGCTTTTCTATTAGCTTCCAGTTATTGTCATTCACAAGACTTGTGGCCCTTCCGTCCTGCAAAATTCAAGTGACTCAGCTGTGCTTCAGAAGTACTGCTGTGCAGCCTTGGCCTTCCCTGTAAGGTCGCACCTCCACACAATGTAGCCGTGAGCATCTGATACCGACCTGTGGAGCTGGGCTCTGCCTTTAGGGGACACCGAGTTGCCTCTCTTCTGTTTATCGGAGAACCCTAGTGGATATGTTGATGCAAAATTTAGGCAGTCTTGTTCTCGGTCTGCATGTGCCGTGACCCAGGACATCCTTTTATGTATGATGCTGCCAGCTGTGCTGCTTTCCCCTCTTGCAGGAAGCTGCTGCCAAGCCTAAAAACCAAGAAGCCTCGGGAGCTTGTTCTGGTGATTGGGACAGGAATTAGCGCAGCGGTCGCTCCCCAAGTCCCAGCACTGAAGTCTTGGAAGGGGTTAATCCAGGCCCTCCTGGATGCTGCTATTGACTTTGATCTTTTGGAAGATGAAGAGAGCAAAAGGTTTCAGAAGTGTCTCCATGAGGACAAGAACTTGGTTCACGTTGCCCATGACCTCATCCAAAAGCTGTCTCCGGTGAGTGTGCTTTAGAGCAGGGTACATAAATGTCTCATTTTCCTACCCCTGTCATGGGAATTGGCTTTTGGAAATCCACCAGTCCTCTGGCAAGTACCGTATGTGCAAGGAACCGAGCAAGGGCAGTTACTGTGCTGGGTTCCTGGGACGGTGTTTTGGGCCTGATTACTCTGAGCCAGATCTGCATTTGTATGGCCGATGCACTGTCAGGAGCAAACAGGAGCACAGAGGCATCTGTGTGTCCCCTTAAATAGCCATGTGCCCTCCTGTGCCTGCTTAAGTCTCGTTGTCAGGCTCTGTGCTTACCAGCTTCTGGATATTTAATGATGAGCATGCCAGGGAGCCTCCAGAGGGCAAGAGGAAATCCCACTGTTCAGTTGTGGAGAGTGACGCTCCTTTATTTCTGACCTCCACAGCTGAGCTGTGTTGATGAGTCTGGATGGAGCAGTGCTCTGATGAATGTCTCTTTTCAAACATTCTCATGGTCTTGCTTTTCAACCTGAAGAAAAAAATCTGATAGAAGTGCACTGTGTTTGCCTTGCAAGGCCCGCTAGCTTTGCAGAGTTCTTCAAGAAACGCGGGGTGTTTTTGTGTATTCATTTGGCATGAAATACTAAAAGAAACCAGGCTCTGATCTTAATCTCTCTCTGCTTCTCAGCGCACAAGCAATGTTCGCTCAACATTTTTCAAAGACTGTTTATACGAGGTGTTTGATGACCTGGAATCTAAAATGGAAGATTCTGGCAAACAGCTGCTTCAGTCTGTGCTTCACTTAATGGAAAATGGGGCACTCGTGTTAACCACAAACTTTGATAACCTGCTGGAACTGTATGCAGTGCACCAGGGGAAGCATCTGGAGTCTCTTGACCTGACGGATGAAAAGAAGGTAAAAGAAGATGATTCTTTCTGATGTCAGGACTGAGCTGGGACAGCACAGGACAGCACAGCTGCGGGGTGTGCTGTTATGCCCGTGTAAGGGGATTGTGCTGTTCGTGGGAATTTACATGATGTTAGACGAACTCCATATAGAGGCTCTGACAGCTGGGGGCAGCGAGCAGAGGCATGAAGATGCTGGCTTGTTTCTGAAGTGCTGTGCTTATTGGCTGACATCCATTGCTCAGGAGGAGCCTTTGAGCCCTTCTTTGATCTCTGTCCTTGAAACTTGTGGCTTGGCCTTGCTGAAGTATCGCAAGCCTTGCTTCCACATAAGGCTCGGACTGACAGTTCTGACTGACCCAGGAACCCTGAGTGAGAAACAAAGCCGGCCTGTCTATTTTGGTCATTTTCTGATGAGTGCTTGTTGTGATAGCATTCTCAGGGCTCTAAGCCAGTGAGACAGCTCCTGGGTGCTTTCATCCTCCCCCATCCCTCCTACTCTCCCTGCTCTTCCCAAAATGGCCGAGTGGCTCCGTGTGGGACAACTCCCTGTGCTGCAGCTTGTGCCGCCGTGCTGCTGGATTTGTAGCTGCTCACCTCGGACAAACCTCCCTCCTTACCAGCAGCCCCAGGCCTGCAGTCAGGCAGAAAATCAGAGCGTGGCACAGCACAGCCCGCGCTCCCCCCCACCTGCCCACCTCATCTTCACACCGCGGGCTTTCTTTGTGGAGAGCACGGTGTCTTTGTTTGTTGCACATGCACCGTGTGGGTGCTGTGAAGTACTTAGTCTCTTTCCATTCTGACTCATTTCTATGCTTCATGTTTCCTCTGTGGCCTCTTAATCTACATGGCTGGAAGTACTTACAGCGATACAAATAAGCATTCTAATTATTGCAAGCTTAAATGAGCGGCAGTCTGTAGGAGTAAACTGAGAGCCTAGGAAGAGGCTTTCTGGAATGAAGGTCAGCTGCTGAGCTTTCTCAGATCTTCCCAGAGCCTAGAGGGGCCAAGAAATGAATGCTGTAGTCTCGTGAAACATGCTGACATAATGTTTAGAGTTTTTCCCATTTTTCTGTTGAGTCCAGTGTATTGATTAGGTCTCTTCCTGGGGCATCAGCCATTCAGCTGAAGTGTTAAATCAAACAAGTGCAACAGGCTGCCGCTGCAGGCTGTGATGTAGAGGCTATTGTACTTGGGACCCCTTGAGGAGATAAGATGTAACATGAAAAAGAAGCTGCCTCATTGAGAAGCTTCTCCAGAATTGTCTTTTTGACAGCACATAATTCAATGCTTGAAGAGGTAGGAAGCAAGTCCTAGAACAGGAGACGCAGAAGACCTTAGTAAAGAATATCCCCGTAGCAACTTGTTGGCAGCTGAACTGTCTGCTCTCACTAATGTTTCTGGCACGGTTCGTTTTGTGCAGGTGCTGGAGTGGGCACAAGAGAAGAGGAAGCTCAGCGTCCTGCATATCCACGGCGTGTACACAAACCCGAGTGGCATAGTGCTGCACCCGGCCGGGTACCAGAACGTGCTGCGCAACACGGAGGTCATGGTGAGGCACCTCGCTGGCTCTGTGCGTGGCACACTGGCAGAGATGGACCAGCTCGTTTTGCTTTTTCCTTTAGCTTCACTGGGTCAAAAAGCAAAGAACAATTAACAGCCTGCCCCAACTCATGTTTGCCAGAGCAATCACCTGCCTCTCGCTAAACCTCGTGATTGTTGCAGCTCCTCAGAACATGTGTTCACTGACTTGAGGTTACATATTTTAAGAACTCTGTATATACAAATCTTCAACTTCCCATTCCAGCCCCTCGCAAGCCTGTGTATAGACTGGGCAAAGATTCAGCTGAGCTTAAAACATGAGGTTAGAGACAGGCTTCACGCAGAGTGATCAGAATCCTGGATTTTCTTAAATAGAACAAATTCCTGAGCAACTTGCTCTAGCCAGTTAATCTGCAAAAACACCTCACCACGTTTCCATGTGGGCTGAGGGAATGGTGACACTCCTGAAGAGTCTCATAAATTAGAAGCCAAGTACTCTATGTTTTACCTTGTGAAGATAAAACTTGCGTTTACTAAGAACATCGCTCTTTTTTGTTTGTTTGTTTGTTTATAGCGAGAGATTCAGAAGCTGTATGAAAATAAGTCATTCCTGTTCTTGGGCTGTGGTTGGACTGTTGATGACACCACGTTTCAAGCCCTGTTTTTAGAAGCTGTGAAGCACAAGTCAGACCTGGAGCACTTTATGCTCGTGCGGCGAGGAGACGTGGATGAGTTCAAGAAGCTCCGTGAGAACATGCTGGACAAAGGGATTAAAGTGATTTCCTACGGAGATGAATACACAGACTTGCCTGAGTACTTCGAGAGGCTGACGAGTGAGATCGCCATGCGGGGTCGGACAGGTACAGGGGCTGCAGACGGTGCTGGGTGACATCCTGTCACAGCAGCACAGTTCTTGACTGTCATTGTGATGTCTGGAGTGCAGGCAGTGTAACCCCTTTTCTCAGTGCTGTATTACTCATTAAGATTTTTTTTATCCAAATTGTCTGCAACTGTAGTTGGATTTGGGGCTTACTTTCACACAATCACTGTTATGTTCATACAGTGAAAACAGCTCTACTGCTTCCAACACATCCAGACTTAATTTTTGAGGTGTAGCTCATGTTTACTCCCTTTCTAGTGAAAGAGCGTTCCAGTCTCACAGTGTGGTCTTGGTGACTTGCATGCTGTGCAGACCAAGCTAATGCTTTAACATATGAGATCTCACTAATCATAAAAATCAGAAAAAAGAAGCAAGTTTGCTAGCCAGGGCCTTGCTGGTGTGTGTTCTGAAGGTAAAACCCATCCAGGAGAGCCTGTCATGTGAAACTACTCAGTGCTGCATTCAGATCCCTAGCACCGATCACTTCTGAAGTGCTCTCAGCATCTCTGCCTTCCCAGAGAAATACGGGCTCAACACCTGATGCTGTCACCTTTCCACCTGGTACTTACACTCTGCTCCATTTTAGGTGCGCTTAAGGAGGGACAGCAGCTGAATGGCTCCGCCGCTGCCCATGACGAGATAAAAGGTAAGATTTTCCCCCAAGCTCAGAGCGAGCAGCCCTGTCTGCAGCAGGGCGAGCTCCTGCACAGCAGCTGCGTGTTGGGGTACAGGGCTGGGCACCACTGCCTGCCCTCCCAGCGCAGCAGCCACAGGTAGCTTGTCCTGCATGGCGCCTCCAGAGCCAGTCCCAGTGCACAGCTTTCAGAGAGGTCCTGCCTGCCCTGCAGCGTTTCCCTCTCCCTTTCTCACCACTCTGCCCAGCTGGAGCCTCCCTAGGCGCCAGGGGAGCCCAGTGTGCCCCATGCAGGTTTCACAGAGCCTTTTGTTTGTGCACAGGATGCAGCACTTGAGCATCAGCCTTGCCCCAGGAGCAGTGCTGCAGAACCTCCCCAGGATGGGATGAGCAGGAGCCAGCAGCTCCATGGAAGCCTTCGAGGTCCGTCCAGGGGAGGAGCAAAGCCCCCATCCAGAGCTGCTGCTCTCACCCACATGCACTGAGACTCACAGAGACACATCAGGCACAAGACAGAGGGCTGGGCAGTTCCCTCGCACTGTTGCCTGATTTAATGTAGTGATTGTCTTTTTTTAATCAAGGGTGCATTTGCCTGGGGACTGTTTTCTCCCCACCTCAACTGCAGCCTCCTGTAATTTCATACTTAGTGCTTTTGTATTCTGTACTTTCACTTTAAAATGGAACTTGAGCTTTTTTTTTTTTTTTTTTTTTTTTTTTTTACTTGAAGCTCTAGTTTTCTAGTCCTTTCTTTATACTGTACAGTATTTTGTATGTTGAAGCTTGTATTAAAGACCTGTTCAGCTACCCCCTGCGGGCTGGTGTTTTGTTTGTGCTCAGACCTTTCACACAGCCTGCCCAGGACTTGGACTCTTGCAGGCTGAAGCCAGAGGCAGGAGTTGTCTCCCCCGTGAGGATAAAGTTGTCCTTGCTGCAGGCAAGTTATATATACACAGAAAACAAATTACGGAGTTTATTTATAAATTATGTCTCTTAGCAGACAGCATTCAATTTATTGCACTATAGCACATCTGCAAGACAGAGCTACATGACATTGCAAGAGAGTTTTGTATTATTCAGTGTAGCACTTTAGACCAGGATCAAGAGGCACTCTAAAGGGGGAGAAAGGGCGCAGGGAAGCAGCAAGCAGCCACCCTTGTCTTCCAGTATTTTTTTCCTTTTGCTAGCATATTTGAGGCAGCAAATAACACTGAGGCCAGCGGGCAGAAGACACACAGGGGCACGTCGTCCTCTGGCTGGTAGGAGAACAAGTCAGATGATCAGACTAAGCCGCCACAGCTCCCCAGCTTCTGCCACAATGTGCAGCACCTGGATGCCCTGCAGCAGAATCCCACTGACAACGGAAATAGGGACCTTAAGGCAATTTAACATTCCCCCTCTAGCCCCTTGCTTGCCCAGCACAGGGGCAGGCCGTTGCAATTTTTGGTTTATCAACTTTGGTGAGCTGCCACAATCAAGCCAGCACTGTGAATGGTCAGATGTTCTAATGCTGTCACTACACAGCAGCCATCCCTTTCTGCAGCCTGTGGGCCTGCGTACCTGCCTCCAGCCTGACAAACAAGCCTGTGTCATCCCTAAGCTGGTCTAGAAATCAGAAGCAGAGCTCACAGGCTCAGTAAACACCACCAACAACCCCCCAGACAGCCCCCAGATGCTGCTAACAATTGGACAACCCCAAAGCACAGCAGGTCCTTGCATTGCCACTTGTACAGCATGAACAATACAAAGCTCTGGTTTCAGCCTCTGTAAGGGAGGCTGAGTGACTTAAACAGAATGAAGGGATCCGGGGAAAGGCTGTCACTGGGTGAAGCCCCGGCATTGACCAGGTACAAGTGCTCCAGCTGGAGAAGACAGCTTTTATCCAAAAATAAACTGTAGTCAATAAATATGGCAGGAGAGCACTGAGCTAACTGGAGTAAGCACAACAACCAGAAACACCACCACCCTAGTTTACAATCACGCAGCCAGTGGAAGGATTCACAGGCAGGCAGGGGAAGCACAGCTCTCGCGCCCGCATCCCTTCATTCTGTTTTGCACTACACTGGAAAGACTATAGTCAGTCACGGGGTAAAGCATGTTCTTCTGAGACATCTGCAAACAGCAATTTGGTGCAATCGTTGTTTTTAGGCCTTCATGAGTGCTGCGACCACAGCCTTGGCGTTAAGGCTACGCAGATCACAGTAGGTTTGTCCAGTACCAACAAAAACAATGGGCTTGCTTGTGATGTAGGTCATGGAGATCGCAGCACCAACCTGCCAAGGACAAGCATCTTTAGCCAGGGCCAACTGAGGCTGGATTTCCAAAAAAAAAAAAAAAAAAAAAAAAAAAAAAAAAAAAAAAAAAAAAAAAAAAAAAAGCACCACTCCTCCCACTTGTACAGAGCCTGCTACTCCAGAGAACTATTTCTAGTTCATCCTACACCATGACATGGAAGAAAAATGAGGACCCAAGAATGCAACAAAGATCAGAATTGCTGAGCCTGAATCTCTGGAATTTAGAAAACAGGCAGATGCAGAGCCAGTTCAGCCTGCTTTGTTCTTGGCTAACAGGCTGCTCCCTGTGGCGCAGGCCCCTTGCACTCTGGGGTCTGCTGCATCAGCAGGAGGCTGGGAGGGCAGGGGGTGTCACATACCGCAGAGCCAGGTACCGGTACCACCTACAGCCACAACTCACCTCCTGCCAGGGTTTCTCCTTTTCTGGATTTCAGTCCTAATGCTGCACAAGCAGGTTCAACCCTGCCACAAGGTTTTAGTGCAGTGATTCTGCATGGCATTTAATCTGGGGTCTGAAGGCCCGATTTGTAGTGCCCTTCCCTGCAGATCCCTCTGCTTGCTGCAGCTATTCCAGTGCTGCCTCCTCAGGGAACCACATCAAACAGCCTCCTCCTATTCTCCAGATCCATACAGTCCCAACTCTGTATGACCTGCTGCAGGAATGCTAATGAACTGAGACACCTCACAGCCATTTTTCCAGAGGCACAGAAGTCAGTATGCTTAATTTTGTTCAGATGATTGCGGTGCATCTACACGCAGAGAACTGCATCCAGGACAGCACAGAAACACCGTTTGTTGACTGCATCTCTCTTTCCTCCCATCACCAACGGGTGCTCACACCAGCTCTGTACAAGGTTACACTTAAAAGGAAATCCCTCCTAGGGCATGAAGCGGTCTCCTTACCTTGTCATCAATGGTGTCGAACTTGGTGAGCACGATTCCATCAATGAGCCGGGGTGTCTGGGCCATGGAGTGATCAGCCAGTGCCTTGTTAAACTTGACCTGAGGAAGACAACATACCCAAGAAATGCACTTGTGATGCTGACGCTGTCCACAACTCCTCCAACAAAACCTGCAGACAGACACCTTCTGCTCCCATCCACCCTTCAGGAAAACTCTCAGCACTCACCAGCTGATCCACGGCCTCATTGCCCACCAGAGCTTCCCCAACAAATAGGACCAGGTCGGGAGCATTGACCGCGATCAGCTTTGCCAGAGCAGTCATCAGTGGGGCATTGTCCTGCATACGGCCCGCTGTGTCCACCAGCACCACGTCAAAGCCCTGGTTCCGAGCTGGGAAGACAGGGAGGCAGTATGAGCAGGAGGAAGCCCAGGGCCCCCAGGACAGCCCCTCCTGCTCCCAGCTTCCTCCTACCGTAAGAGATGGCCTCCATGGCGATCCCGGCCGCGTCCTTCCCGTAGCCCTTCTCATAGAGCTGCACCATGGTCCGCCCACCGTGGCTCTCCGGGGGGTGCAGGGCATTGAGGCGGCGGGTGTGTGTGCGGAGCTGCTCCACTGCTCCCGCACGGAAGGTGTCACACGCAGCGATGAGGACGCTGAAACCATTCTCGATAAGCCAGAACGAGATCTGCAGCCAGCAACGGAAAAGCCTTGTTAGCAGCTGTGGCCTGAACTCAGCAACCCCGTCCCAGGGAGCCGGCACGACTATGCCCTACCTTGGCCAGGTTGGTGGACTTCCCGACACCGTTGACACCACAGAAAGTGACCACGTAGGGCCGGCGATGACGCTGCGCATCCATGACATCGCGGAGGACATCCACACGGCGCTGGGGCTGCAGGATCTGCACTAGAGCCTCCTGTAGGGCCTGCTTCACTGTTGAGGTCACCGCTGGGAAAAAGGAGATATAAAAAGAACCTGTCACACCTGGAAGGCAGTACAGGGAAGCTCTGAGCCCCAACCCACAAGCATTAGGAGGCCAGGAGGACACCTGAGAGCTTCCGAAGTATCATATATGGTTGCTCAGTTTAACAAAGTTGGCAGGAGTCACAGGCCTCCCTCTTTTTCCAAAATAGCTGGGGTCAAGCCTATTTGCACAGCTTGGATCTCCTGCACTTATTTGAGAGGAAACTGCAGCAGCTGCTGGGACGACCCAATTCCGTGTAGCACCAGGTCAGAGAAGCAGGAGATTTAGGCCAGCAAGCCTCACACACCAAAAGAGATGAGTGCAGTGCAGCCACTTACTGGTGAATGTTCCCATCACCTTCCCTTCCAGTTTCTTAGCCACTGATTCACAGAGCTGGACTGCAATCTCAGCTGCCACGTTTTTTGCTTTGGGAGAGAGAAGAGATCGGGGTTAGTGGGGCTGAACAGGTGGTACATGCTTGGACATCAGCATCCCACCAAGCCTTGGCAGTTTGGTGGATCAAGGGAAGGCTGAGTGGCAGGATCCTCCCCCCTCCAGATTAGACTGCTGTCCTCTTCTGCTGTTGACAACTCCCCCAGAGGCAAGGCAGGAACCTGCGACACTTCCTGTGAGCAACAACTCCCCAAACCGTGGGCCTTACCCAACCCTCTGGAGCCCGCCCTAAACACAGCACTCGAACCCACATGCAGCAGACCCACACTTACCGATCAAATGGTCTTTCATCTTTTCCAGAACTGGGTCCATGTCCTCTCTTGTCAAGCTCTTGGAGCCCACCAGGCCTTTCAGCATGCCAAACATGCCTCCAAGGCCACCCTTCTTTGTGCTGCAGAGAAGCACAGTAGTTACCTCCAGGTGTGAATGGCACAGTGCATACAACTGCCAGCAGCAGGGAGACACACGAGCCTGTCATGCAGCTGACAAATGCTCCACTGTGTTACTGGTTGGACTGGAAGATGAGTTATGGGAGGGAAATCAAGAAGTGTGTAGCAATCAGGGGCTGTAGGAGCTTCCTACCTGGGTTTTGAAGTGTTCTGAATAACCTTCTCCTCTTCAGCTTCTTCATCACTCTCATATTCAAGGTCATAGAGGCGGCCGGGCTCCCGATTTCGATCCCCCAGGGCCTGCAAGGGGAAGGCAGTGTACTGAGAAGCGGCAACTGCTTAACTGCTTGCCTTCACTGTGACCAGGAGCAATGCCAATTACAGTCAGCAGCAGAAGCAAATCCACACAGATCCTCGTCAGAAGGGCTCAGCTGTCTGACCCAGAGTGCAAAAACTGGTGCTGCTTGCAGCTGTCACAGCAGGAGGAAACATTCTCTAGACAGCTGCTTTACACGCAGAAGACCGGGCACCGTGATCCCCTTTTCTAGCCCTCAGCCAGCTGTGGAGACCAAGCTGGGATCGTGATGCCCAGCTGACTCGAGAACAATGCACTGAAGCAGACACCGTGACCTGACTTCTTACCACATCAGGGTCAAATTCCTCCACAGGACAGGCCTCCGAGTTCCCATTGGTAGTGGAGTCACTGTAATCGAGTACTTTGGCATTAGAGTTCCCCAGATCCCACACTCTGGGTTTCTTCCCCTTCTCCTTCTGAGCATCAGGCTTCGGAGACTTGCTAAAACAAAGAACAGAAACACATTTTGTTTGGTGTTGTAAAGAATGAGCAAACAGCTCCTTAGAAGACATGAAAATTCAAAGCCCAGGTGTCAAAAAGGCAGAAACCAAAGCTAAAACTGGCTGATGCCAGGCTTCCACAGATTATTTACTTGAACTTTAGTCCCGTATCACGCTTGATGCGGGCTGCTTTAACCCAAACCAGGCATCAATGTGCCCTTTACTCACAGTCAGAAAGCCTCCCCAAAAAGAGATCTCGACCTGAACGCGAGGTCTATACTTTGAACTCTAAACTGTACTTTGAGCACAGTCTGATGATTAGCAGGATGATTTTCAGGGTCACTAAAGGAAGGAGAGGCTCAGGCACGGCTGAGGGATGGCACAGAGCTTCTTTTACACACAACCAGCAAAGAGCTGGTCTGAAGCACAGGCAGACTCCCCACGACCTGTCCGTACCCTCATTACCCACCTGGACTTCTCCCCTGCTTTCATGTGTCTCTTGAAGAATTCTTCCCGGTTCTTCTGCAGTATTTCATCCTTGGTCAGTTCCTCCTTGTCCCCAGCTGACGAGGGCTGCTTCTCACCCGGGGCTGCTTTATTGGATGCTGTAACAGTTTCCATTCCTGCAGTACAGAGCCCAGCACAAGCTCAGCCTTGCAGAACTGGTAACACCACCACCATCACCCAGCATTGCACCAACTCCACAGGCGGCTTTCCTCTGTCAGGAGAGAGTCCTGCTCCAGCCTCACCTCTAAGATTTTGGAAGCCTCAAGAAACGGGAGCACCTTACTTTGGCCCAAAGGCATTGGATATGATCCTCCCAAGACGGGCAGCTGACAAACCAGCTCTCCCAAAACGTCTTTGCATGTATGACACGTACACGTCACTCCCCACGTAAGAGCCAGAACACACGCTACATGACAGCGCCGTTACACCAGAACAACCTTTGCCTATCGCTGTCCCAGCTGAAGGGCTGCATCTCATACCACCAGTCCTCCTCAGTGTGCTCCCAGCTTCCCTTCACAAGGACAGAGCTGAGACACACTGAATTAAAGTCTTGCTGGCAGTTTCACTTTGCTTTCCGAAGGGCACCAAGCTGTCTCCTCTCACGACGGAGCAGTTCAGCAAGGCCAAGTCCACGGAAGGCTCCTGCTGCACCATGCCTGCTCTCCCGCAGAGCAGGGCACATGGAGTCACAGCACCACAGAATATCCCGAGTTGGAAGGTACCCAAGTCCAGCTCCTGGGTCCGCACAGCACCACCCAAAACCCAGACCCTGTGTCTGATAGCATTGTCCAAATGCCTCTTGAACTCCAGCAGGCTCAGTCAGAACAAGAAATCACATTTGTTAAGCAGGACTTTCCCCTCATGAACCCATCCTGGCTGTGAGCAAAGGCCCCTGAGCAGCACTCCAGTGATGCAGGACCAGGAAAGCACAGGCTGAGACACACGTGACCCACATTTCATAGCTCTGGAATATTCACACCCCACAGGTGCACAGGCACTTTACCTTTCCCATCAACTCACCCTCCTTTTTGGAACCTTTATTCTTCTTGGTCTTGACTTTCTCCTTTGGTTTCTCCCCTCGGGTCTCTATCATACACTTGACAGTCTTCTGAGACTTCACAGACTGCTCAAATGTCTTCATTACGGTGGGAGCTCGGACTTTACTGCTCTCCTCCGCTTCCCTGCGGGACAGCATGCATCAGCCTGAATTTCAGCTCTTTGCCCCCATCCCTACGACCATCTCTGCTCTAGATGGCAACATCAAAGAGCTCAGCCCCTCCCAGTTATCAGCACAGAACCCGCGCTTTAACCCACGTTGCCACTACAGCTACACCTGCTGCCAGCCAGCCGGCAGCACAGAAGCAGAACAGAGCTACCCACCACTGGCTATCACCCACAAAGCTGGGGAATAATTGCCACACTTCCAGCAGGGGAAGGAGTGAAAGTCACAAGGACACAGGCCCTGCTGCACAGGGAAGCTTTGCAGTGGCAGGAAAATTCATTACCGGAGGAGACGCAAAAAGTCATCTTTAAAATCAAAGGTGCCATTTAGGAGGCCCAGAGTGCCTTTCTGCTGAAACTCATTACGGTATTTGTCTCTGAACTCCTTGTGCACGTCATCTATCAACTTGTCAACGTAGGTTAGAGTCAGGATCTTTTGAAAGCCCACCTGCAAAAAAGCACAGTGAAAAGATGTCGCTCTGTGCAAATGGCACATGCATAAACTCTGCAAGAAAACCTGATGGGAAGTTCTTTCATTTCAGCAAGCAGATGATGCAAGCTTCAGACTACATTTTCTAATATAACCTCTGAAGCTTTTAGCATGTTCTCAAAAAAACAAAAGTGACACAATGCAGAGCTTCACATTAAAGCGTGACACCAATAAAAATGGGCTGGATGTTCCACAGCAACAGAGACTTGTACCAAAAAAACAGGAAGCCCTGTGCTTAACGTGGGCACACAAGGAAAGTTGTGGGGCTTCACTGAAATCAGGCAGAGAGCGCTTAAAGGGGAAAAGTCAGAACGTTTTCTAAGGCACAAGAATGAACACACGTATTTGGCTTTCCTTAAGGAGGTGCAGTCACAGCAGACTTCTCGGGTGACTGTTCTGTGCTGAAGTTTTATTAGTATGTAGCACTTTGTGGGGCTTCCATCCCAGCTGCAGTGCATAAGTCTTAATGCTACCACAAACACTAAAACAAACTGATAGGGACCAGAGCGGTGCGTGGCTGAAGAGACAGTCGTGTCGCACCCACGTTCCTCACACAGCAAACCAAACCCTACAGCACACCAAGAGAGCCCGCTGAGCACACATCCCTCGGGCAGGACACTACCAACAACCTCAGGGAAAGGCCTCCCTCGTCCCAAAAACCTCAGAGTCCCACCCAGGGAGCCAAACCACGGCGGTGTGCATCAAAAGCACCAGCTTGCTGCAGATAATTATTCTCCAGCCCCACATGCACGAGCACTGCTCTCCCAGCAGGGAGGTGTGAGCTGCCCGTGCCCCACCTGTGGCCATTCCCATGCCCTCCCAGTCCCTCTGGGTGCCCGGCAGGGCTCACGCCTTATCCCAGGGCGCTCCCTCCAACACCTGGCCCAGCTGCAGCATTTCCTGACGGGCACCACCTCCTCCACAGTGCTGTGCCACCAGCAGAGCAGGAGGAACACCAGGGATGTGACATCCCAGGGAAAGCTTCGACTCCGAAACGCAAGCTGCTGCCTGTGCTGGGCTGACTGAGCTTCCTCACCAAGCGAAGGCTTCAAGAGGTTTGGGGCAGGCAGCTGCAAGCCTCAGCCCCGCAGGAAGGCACCAGCCGGCATTTCAGCCCTTCTGGAGCTCCTGAGCGAGCCCCAAACCTCTCCTGAGCGAGCCCCCAACCTCTCCTGAGCGTCCCCTTTCTCCTCCAAGCATGAGCACGCCCCTTCCCAGGGGTCCCTCAGCCCCCCAGGCGGCAGAACACATCGCAGCACAGTGCTGCAGCATGGCAGGGGCCACTTACCACAAACACCAGCTCAAACTGGTTGTCCAGCTTGTACTTGAGTGTGAGGGCCTCATGGGTGAAGGAGTTGTTGCCGCCGCGCTCCTGCGGGAGGAAACCAGCCACTCAGGTGCCTGACGACACACGGGGGGCACCCCTCCTTGACATGGCCCCCTCGATATGTCCCCCCCTTAGTGGGGGGCTCCCCACCCCCCTTGGGTGCTGCCAGGCGGAGCCGCCCTCCCAGTGGGCCCAGCACCACCCTGCTGGGAGTGTCCCCGAACCCCCTCTCTCCCAGAGAGGAGCCCCCCGGGCAGAGGATCCCTCCTCTCCCAGCGCACACACGGCCCCGCTCAGCGTCCCCCAGAACCAGGGGCACCCGGCCGAGCACAGACACGGGGGGGGGCTGGGATGGGACAGCGGGGAAATGGGGGGGCAACGGTTGGAGGGAGGCGCTGGGTAGACGAGGCGGCCCGGGGCCACCGCCCCTCCCCCCCCCCGTTCTGCGGCCTGCCCCGGCCCCGCCCGGCGCCCCCCGGACCTGCAGCAGCACGGAGCGGATGAGGGCGTTGACGGGGGCGGTGGCGGCGGCGGCGGGCCCGCGGACACCCTGGAAGCACCAGAGCACGAGCCCGCCCTTGCTGAAGATGGTGAAGAAGTCCAGCATGGCGGCGGCGGCGGCGCGCCGGGCCCGGCTGCGCGCACACGTCGCACTGCCTCGCGCGGGGGCACTTCCGCCGGAAGTCGCCGCCCAGCCGGCGGGGCCGCCCATTGGCTGCCGGGCGGGAGGCGGGGGGCGCGCGCGGAGAGCCGGGGGCGGGGCGAGACGGGGCGGGCGGGGATTGGCGGCGGGGAGGGGAGGCGTGGCCTAGAGGCAGAGGGCGTGTCCTGACGGCGGGGGGCGTGGCCTACTGACAGGGCTGGCCCGGTGGCAGTGGGCGTGGTCTGGCGGCAGGGGGCGTGGCCTGCCGGCATGCTGCGCGGGGGGCGCGCGCTGCGGGCGCTGCGGGGCCCGGGCGCTGGGGTCGGGCCCCGGGGGCGCGGGGGGGCGGCCCCCGGGAGGTCCCTGCGGGTCGCGGCCCCGCGGAGCTCCGACGTGTTCCGCGGTGAGGGGGGGTGGGGCTGGGTATTCGGGGTCGTGCTGGGGATTCGGGGTCGTGGGAGGCTGGGGGGGCGGCGGGGGTCGCAGGGGATAGGGATGGGGGCGGGGTAAAGGGGACCCAAATTGGGAAGGGGGACCTCGGGGTGCGGGGGGGGCTCTAGGGGGTGTGGGGTGGTGCAGGGAGGGGGCTAGGGGGGTCCTGGGGACCTGCGTGTGGGGTGCTGGGGGGGCCCCAAGGGGGAGGGGGCCGGGAGCTGGGGAGGGTGGGGGGGTCCAGGGGGGTGCGGAGGGGGCTGGGGGGGGCAGGAGGGCTCCAAACGGCCTTGGGGCCGTGGGGAAGGTGTCCGTGCGCTCTGCCCCCATGGCCCCAATTCCCCGCAGAGCTGGGGCCGGCGCTGTCCCGCCTGGGTCAGACGCTGCGGGAGCAGCTGCCGGGGCCGGGGGGCTGGGACCCGCAGTGGAGCCCCCAGAGCTGCCCCCCCCCGGAGCAGGCAGACGTGGTGGTGGTGGGGGGGGGCGTCGTGGGCTGGGCGGTCGCCTACTGGCTGAAGGCGCTGGAGAACCAGCAGCACGGCATGCGGGTGCTGGTGGTGGAGCGGGACCCCACGGTGAGACCCCAGCTCTTGGGAGGGTAGGGGGGTGGGGAGGGGGGCACAGCCACCCCCTCTCATCCCCCTGTCCCTCTATGCCCCCCCCCCCCCCCGAGCAGTATTCCCGGGCCTCCACCGTGCTGTCCGTGGGGGGCATCCGGCAGCAGTTCTCCCTGCCCGAAAACATCCGCCTGTCCCTCTTCTCCGCCGCCTTCCTCCGTAACATCAACGTGAGTCTGGGGGGGGGGGGGGGAATACAGCGGAGGGGGGTCTCACCCCCACACCTCGCTCACCAGGCTGTGTGTCCATCCCCACCCCCCCAGGACTACCTCTGGGTGCCCAACGAGCCCCCCGTTGACCTCCAGTTCCAGCCCTCGGGGTACCTCTTCCTGGCCTCCCAGCGAGGCGCTGCCACCCTGGAGGCCGGCGTGAAGCTGCAGAGGTGAGGCCTGGCCCCCCGCCCGACCCCCCTCCCCTGGTGTTGTCACCCCCCCACGCACCTGATGCCCGTTGTCCCCAGGCAGGAAGGTGCCAAGGTGGCCCTGCTGTCCCCCAGCCAGCTGAAGGCCAAGTTCCCTTGGATCAACACGGAGGACGTGGCTGTGGCGTCCTACGGTGAGGGGGAGACGTGCTGTGTGTCAGGCTGGGGGGGCTTGGGGACAGCGGTGCCACCTGCTGTGTGTCCGTGTGTGTGTGTCCCCACCCCACAGGGCTGGAGAACGAGGGCTGGTTCGACCCCTGGTCCCTTCTCAACGCCTTCCGGAGGAAAGCCATGTCCCTGGGCGTCCTCAGCTGTGTCGGGGAGGCAAAATGTGAGCCCCTGGCGCGGTGACACCGCAGTCACCACTGCTGCCACTGCCGCCGGGCACCAGGACACCCGTACTGTCCTTCTCTCCCCCACACAAAAAAAAAAAACAAAAACAGAAACAAAAAACACGTTTCCAGCATTCATCACACCCACTGAGGACGAGATGCAGCTGATGGCACGGGACCGTGTGAAATACGTCAACGTGAGCGTGCCCCCTTTGTGCCACTGCCATCCCCAGCTTGGGGGCTAGCCCCGTGTCCCCCCCGCCATTGTCCCCACTGTCCCCAGGTGCGCCTGCCCGACAGCCCCGAGCAGCAGCCCGTCGCCTGTGCCATCGTCGTTGTTGCTGCTGGCGCCTGGAGCGGGGAGCTGCTGGCGACGGCCACCGCCAGTCTGCCGGGGGGGTCCCTAGCCCCCCTCCCCATCCAGCCCAGGAAGAGGTCGGTGCTGACCCCGAACGTTGGAATTTCCCCCCCCCCCGCTGTCCCTATTTGGGCGCTTTTTAGCCCCAAAACGGAGAGGGGACGCGGTGCTGTGCCTGCAGGTACGTCTACATGTGGCACTGCCCCGACGGGCCAGGCCTGGAGTGCCCCTTCCTCATCGACACCTCAGGGGCCTATTTTCGGCGCGAGGGCATCGCTGGCAACTTCCTAGGGGGCATGAGCCCCCCCGAGGTGCGTCCCAGGGTGGGGGCAGTGTAGGGTTTTTTTGGGGGGAAGGACACCCTTCTGATGTGTCACCTGTGCAGGGGGACGAGCCGGACACAGGGGACCTGGAGGTGGACCACGACTTCTTCCAGGAGCAGGTCTGGCCGCGGCTGGCACACCGCGTGCCCCCCTTCCAGACACTGAAGGTAGGGTGCTCCCCCTCGACCCCCCCCCCAAAAAAAAATATGGGGGGGGGGGGGCACAGCCCTATTCACACCCCATTTCTGACACAGGTGAGGAGCTCCTGGGCCGGCTACTACGACTACAACACCTTCGACCAGAACGGGGTGCTGGGCCGGCACCCCCAGCTGCAGAACGTTTTTGTGGTGGGGGGGTTCAGCGGGCACGGGCTGCAGCAGGCCCCCGCCGCTGGCCGCGCTGCCGCCGAGCTGCTCCTGCACGGCCGCTGCAGCACCATGGACGTGGGCAGGCTGGCGCCCGGCCGCCTGCTGCACGGGGAGCCCCTGCGGGAGGCGGCCATCGTCTGAGCCGGGGGCGGCCATCGTCTGAGCCGGGGGCTCCCCCCGCCAGAAAAGGGGTGTCGGGAGCCCCCCGCCTCAGCAAGGGGCGCCGCGGAGGAAATAAAGAGAAATAAAGGTGCTGTGGCTGCGTGGGGTGATGGGGGCCATGCGTCCCCCCCCGTGTTCCCCTTGCTGAGGCCTCCCCGCTGCTCCCTGTTACACTCCAGTGCTCCCAGTCCTCCCCTCACCCCACTGCCCCCGTCACCCCCCACTGCCCCACATCGCCCCCAGTGCCTCGTCCAGCTCCTGCTCATTGCCTCCCACTGCCCCATTACCCCCAGCGCCCCCAATTCCCCTCACCGACCCCATTCCCCTCCATCACCCCATTCCCCATACATTACCCCCCATTATCCCCATTACCTCCTTCCCCCATTGCCCCCAGTAACCCTTATTTCCCCATTCCCGTTACTATTGCCCCTCCTTATCTCATTGCTCCGTTACCCCATTACCCCCATCCCCCTTTTGCCCTTGTTGCCTCAATGCCCCTTTACCCCCCATTATTCCCATTACCCAGTTGCCTCCCATTCCCTATTTGCTCCCCATTATTCACATTATCCTGTTACCCCATTATCCCACTACCCCATTATCCCGTTCCCCCTTTGCCCCATTCGCTCTTTAACCCCATTTCCCGCTTGCCCCCGTCCCCATTACACCCCATTACCCCCCATTCCCCTATTGCCCCCATTGCTCTCCATTATCCTGTTACCCCATCACTCACTGCCCCCATTCCCCCATTATTCCCCTTTGTCCCCCATTATCCCGTTACCCCATTCCCCCCCATTACCCTGTTATCCCCATTATCCCGTTACCTTCTATACCCTATTCCCCCCATTATGCCCCATTACTCCCCCCAGTATCCCCCATTATCCCGCGTTATCCCTCATTACCCTGTTATCCCTTTACCTTGTTACCCTATTCCCCCGGTATCCTCCGTTACCCCCCATTACCCCATTATCCCCTCTCCCCCCCATTACCCCCCATTACCTCCCGTTACCCCATTATGCCCCATTATCCTGTTACCCCGTTACCCCCCATTACCCCCGTTATCCCTCATTACCCCGTTACCCCATTATCCCATTACCTTGTTACCCTATTCCCCCCGTTATCCCCCATTACCCCATTATCCCCACTCCCCCCCATTACCCCCATTATCCCCCATTACCCTCTTACCCCCATTATCCCCTGTTACACTGTTACCCTATTCCCCCCGTTACCCCCCCATTACCCCATTCCTCCCCCATTACCCCCCCGCCCCTCTGCCCACTGCAGCCGCGTTGACAACTGCGCATGCGCCGGGTGCCGCCCCCCTCCCTCCCTCCCCGGCGCATGCGCACCGCCCTCCTCCCCTCCCTCCCCTCCCCTCCCGGCCGGGGCGGCGCGAGCTGGGCCCTGCTGCCGCTCGGCGCGGCCCGGCCCGGCCCGGCGGTGAGTGCGGGGCGGGGGGGGCCCTGAGGCGGCCGCGAGCCCTGGGGGGGGGGGGCCCTGAGGCGCCCTGAGGCGCCCTGAGGCGTCCTCGGGCCCTGCGGCCGCGGCGCTGAGGCACCGGCCCCCCCCCGGCACGGCCCCGCTGCCTCCCGGGGGGAGCTGGGCCGGGCTGCGGGGCTCGCGGCCTGCCCGCAGAGCTGCCTCACGGGGGGAGGCCGAGCCTGGGGCCTGCTGGCTCTGACGGGGGGGGGAGGGCTCTGTGCTCTGCGCTCTGCGGTGGTGGGTCGGGGCTTGCTGTGGAGGGAGCGCAAGGCACGGGCAGAGGCAGTCCAGGAGCAGCCCTCCTCTGTCGGGTGCTCGTTGCACGCCTTGAGTTTCTTACCTGGCCCCCGAGGAGGAGGGGGCGCGGAGGTGCGAAGCGTTAAATTCAGGCTTGTTGGGTTGTGTTTAGCCAGGATGCTTTTGTACCTGGCCAAAGAGACATCCGTAGTAACAGCCTGTGTATGGGTATGGGCACCGTGCGGCGCGAGGCACAGAAAGTATTGCCTTGGTATCCTGCCTGGGTGCTTTTAAAAATAACCAGATAGAATCCCTAAAGGAGCCGTGCACAGGGTAAGTGTTTAAGGGAAAAGAGGTGTATCTGTGGGGGTGTCGCTCCTGGATCAGCGGCCTCGTGTCACTGGGCAGAAAGCATCCTCGTGCTCCTTGTCCTGGTGAACCTACCTGATTCCTCGAGCAGCCAGCAGTGCCGTGTGTGTTTCATGACTGTCCTCTCAGCCTACACCTTCCTGCTGAGATCGCTTTTTCCACGCTGAGCTGACAACCCGAACCACCTGCAGCATAGCTGCTCTGCCGCTGGATCTTCCTGCCAGGTCCTGATGTTTGACACCGAGAGGCGCCCGTCACTGGCTCTGGGGCCCTTGCTCCCTGTGCAGGACGTTCCCTGCTGGGCTTCATCCCCGCCCCATTGTGCCAGCTTTCCCTTCCAGCATCCCACAGCACATCGTGTCGTTCTGAGACAGGTGCTGGTGCTTAGGAGCACAGGCTCTGCGGGACAAGTTGTTAGCGTGAGATGCTGCAAATCTGACAGGGCAGATCCCCTCTGCACTGTGTGCCTGAGGGTCTTTGCCTGGTAGCATGCTGCTGAGAGCCAGAGCTGGGTGCTTAGGAGCCGGTGTTGGGGTCGGGCATGCGCAGGGCTGCTCGGGCAGGTGTCGTGCCCGAGGTTTTGGAGCCCTGCAGCACGCCAAGGGGAGCTGATGGAGGTGAAATGGTGGTGATGAGGCTGCTGCTAATCTGCTGGAGAGCTGGTTCAGGAGGCTGCAGAGTGTGAGTTGCACGCGGGGAATTTTCTTCCTGCTTCATTCAGTTGCACACCACTCCAGCATTGGATGCCTCTCCTGGCCACGCGCTCTAGCTTAGGCTTGTTGTGAAGATCTTTCTGTAGAAGTGTAAAGCAGAGCTGCTGGGGTTGTCGTGGGACTGTCCAGCCTTTGGAAGGAGACATTCAGCTTGGTGAAGCATTTTCGACCTTCCCATCGTTTCCTCCTGCTGGTGCTTGTGCGGTGGCCACAGCATGCGGCTGTTTGGCCGTGTTTTCTGACTCAGGTGCTTTCTCAATCAGAAAACAGCAGGCAACACACCAGCAAGAGGGTGAAACGTCCTGCTGGTGTGGCCAAATACTTGTCTGTTGAGGATTGCTGGGGTGTGATTTGGCTTGTAATTACCATGCTCAGACTGATGCGTCAACCGAGATGTGTTGTTTGTGCCTGCCACAGTCCTGTGTTTGCTCTCTCCACAGACTCCATCCGTTTTCCACCTCTCCATGATGAGAGAGGCTTGGGTTCGGCTTTTCCCCTCTCCCTGTAGTTGATAGTTTTGGAACCAGAGGTGATGCTGGAGTCAAGATGGCAGATAGTGTGAAAACCTTCCTTCATGACCTGGTCAGGGTAAGTTTGCATTCCGGGTCCTGCGTCGCAGGGACTGTTCTTGTTTGCTGTGGGGATGGTGGGTCTGCTGCAGGGAGTGCCTTCCTTCCCGTACACTTGAGGGGACGTTACAGAATTTGAAAGAAAGGGGGCTCCAGATGTATTTTAATTGAAGACATCTTCAATAATCGTTTCAATACCCTGGAAAATGCTGTCAGAAGAAACCAACTGATGTCATTTTGGCTGCCCAGCTTCTTGGAAGTGGTTCTCTGTCCCACATCCCAGGAAGGATTAATTTCATGCCAGCTTTAGGACAGTGCCAGCATCCTAAAGGAGTGCAGTGTGGGCTTGGGGAGTTATTGCCAAACGTAGGTGAGCACTGTATGGCTGACCACTGCTGTTTGCCAGCACTGGTGTGCTGTGTGCTCTCCTGACGTTCTTTTTTCCATGTCATAAGTGGGTCCTACCCAAAATTACCCAGTATGTGCAGGCCGATAGGTCAGTTCTTGATTTCATATGGAAAAATGTACAGGGTTAGTATTTTGTGAGGTGGGGTGCTGTAGCTGAGCTTTCTGCTCGCTGATGACAGGTAGAGGTGGTGTGGTGCTGGGGCTGTGGGATGCATGCTCCCTGAGCTTTAGTAAGTGTTTCCTAGAATAATAACTTCCCACTACTGTGTGCCTGTTACAAAGGGCAAGCTGAGCCTGGGACAGATTTTCTTCGGGCAGAAGTTACCTTTGTAGCCCCTATGAACAGGGTGGTGGTTTAATGGCAGTAAGGCTTCGCACGAGCCGAGCGCTCCTACCCCGTGCTGCTGTCTCTCCCAGGTGTAAGTGCAGGTTTCAAACCCTCGTGATGTGATGCTGAGATAGACCCAGCTTTCAGACACTCGTCAGTTAAATGAGCGAAGGCTTGTGGTGCCCTGGCCACAGTGCGAAGCGGAAGAACCCGTGTCATTTTGTGACGCTTTCGCACCATCTGTAAGCAGTGGGGAGAGCAACCCGTGTAATTAATTCCTACCTCATCGGGTACGAGCAGCAGCTTGCTCTGCGGTTTGTCAGATGTGTACATGGCTTCAAGATCTACGCTGTTATGTCAAGGACTCCGCAGACTGAACTGGTGTGTGAGCCACCTACGCAGTAACACTGTCCTGGACCCCTGAGGTCCTTATGGTCTTGGTTTTGATGTGAGATTTTGGTGATGGTGGCAATGATACCTGCTGGGGCTGGAAATAGCTGCCTGTGGAGCACTAGAAGGTTGCGAGAGGAGCCTTTTCGATGAGTGAGGCAGAAACTTACTTTGGGGCGCTTCTCTACTAACAGTTTGTTTTGCTTGCTGTGTGGCAGCAAGGCTGTGAAAGGTGCCCGCGGTGTCTGTTGGGGTGGGAGTCCTGCTGACTCGTCTCCTTCCCAGCCCTCTCTGTCCTTCCAGGCAGCTCGACCTCAAGCCACCAGTGATATGCACAGGGCTCAGCCATTGCTGCAGCAGTAAACGTCACCCACGTGTAGAAGTTGCACTAGTCACCCTGCCAGCTGTGGCAAATTTGTCATTAAAAGAAAAAGAAGTTGCACTGGAAATCTTTTCAGATGCTCCCTAGAGCCTTACACGGATGTGGCTGATGTGAGAATGTTTCTGAGACAAAGACAGATGCTTTTATTTGTAAAGGAATAAGCATCAGCCTCGTACAGTCAGGCCACAGGGACTTTGCACTTTCGAAGTATTCTATAATTATATTTTATTGGCCTTAGAAATGCTGGCAGGGGAAGAAGTGCATTGTGCCAGACAGAAAAAAAAAAAAAAAAAAAAAAGGGCTGTGAAAGCTCTGACTCTGTTTTTTGCCAGGGTTATAAATAGAAGAAATTGATGAGAAATCACACCTTTAGACCAAAAAAAAAAAAAAAAAGGCTTTCCAGTGTTGCACCTAAAGCTGCTGGCACGTGTGGTGATTTAGGTCACCAGGCTGTGGAAAACAGACGGAGCTGCTGGTCTGAGCCTTGGTGCTGGCTACCCCCTCTCGCTGGAGAGCGTAACTGGCCTTCGCCCTTCTCCCATCTGAGGGCAACAAGCAATGTCAGTGAGGGGCTGCTCCCTCATCTCTTCCCCCAGATCCCTGTCCTGCTTGCTTGAGGGTTCCCCAGCCTCGATTGGGAGTGTGGGCTGAGTAAGGGCAGTGTTGATACAAATCCACCTCGACCCTGAGGAGGAGCTTGGAGGAGGTTTTATTTGTTCTTCTCAAGAGTGAAAGCCCAGAGTCTTCTGTGAGGAGTGGCTGGCATAAAACACAGCTGGATTGAGCTGGAGTTTGATCCATTTATCTTTTATCTCTCTGGCTGTTGCTCAGCACGGCTAGCATTTCTTTGAAAGCAAAGCTTTGTTTCCAGATTGCTTTATCTGGATGCGTCACAGCACTGCTGTCCTGGGAGTGTTTTCGCTTCCTTCCTTGTGCTGTGAGCCCCCTCCCTGTGAGATCTCTTTGTTAATTTTCTGTACTGGGCTGCCAGCCCTTCCCCAACAGAGGAGCTGGTAAAGCAGCAGCCACACGTGCAGCGCTGCGCACATGCGTTCGGCATGCGTTTATGTCCCTTTCTGTAACCAGGAGGTCTCAGATGGCCTGGGTCAGCTGTGTCCTGCTCCTCCCCCCTCTGGGGAATGGCAAGCCTGACATACTTTCCTTGTGTCCCCAGGGAATCAAGGACTCCATCTGGGGCATATGCACCATCTCCAAGCTGGATGCCCGGATCCAGCAGAAAAGGGAAGAGCAGAGGCGAAGGAGAGCAAACAGTGCGCTTGCCCAGCGGAGGTTTCACATGGAAGAGAGGAAGCAAGAGAAGTGAGTATGGGGCCTGATGACACAAATCAGATAATTTGCTTGTTTCCTCCTCATCTACCGGCTACTGAGGGCGGGGAGAGAGAGCAACTGCCCAGAGCTTTGAAGAGCCCACTGAATTGCAAAACCTCTGCAAGTTGTAGTGATTTGGCAGGGCTTCTGCTTTTTTTCTCCAAATTACCCATCATATCACAGTAGTCTGGCTAAAAGGGAAGTTGAGGTAAGTGGGGTTTAAGAAATAAAGCCATTATTTTTGCCCGCACTTGTGAAGATCTCCATGAAAGTGTCAGAACCTTTAAAGACCTGAAACCTGAGCATCAGCAAAAGCTGAACTGCTGACATCTGCAGATGGCTTGCAGTAGAAACACCATTCATAAACCCAATTGTACTGAGTGCAAAACCAATAAGTGTGAAAACCATGATGTGAAATGCCCTTTTTTCTACTCCATGTAACAATACTTTGGAGCTCTTACTGTGAGATAAGATGACTCCCTATGCTGTTGGAGAATTGAGAGGATGCAGGCAATTTGCAATAGCAGGTATGTGCTCTGCAGTGTGAAGCTGTACAAGCCAAAAGAACGTGGATTTCTGTCTCCTCTTTGTCCTGAACACTGACCACTCATGCTGCCTTTCAAAGATGGTTGCTGTTGGTGGTACTCGGAGTTGGGAAGAAGCAGCAGACAGCCTGCTCAGAGCACGTCTCTCATCCACGTAACGCATTCAGGGCAGATGAAGTATCACATTTTCCCAGCTTTGCTGTGTTCTGCAGCCATGTAGAACAGTTGCATCCACTAAGGCTGGGAATGCCAGAATTATATCCGTGTGGGAGCAAACCAGCATCTATTCTTGTGTCTGACTCCCAAACTGCACTGAGATGTTTCTCAATTGGCCTGATTACAGTTGGGCTGGCATTTGTTGCAGTTACTTTTGGATGGTAACGTGCCTTTCAAAACTTATTTACAACTTGTTTTGCCTAGCTCAGTGGTAGTTTGACCTTGTCTAAAGATGATGGAGAAGTCTCCTATGTCTGCTTAGCTTACCCCTCCTACGACCGTAGAGGTTCCTGCCTTTTTGCATACATGCTGCCCTTGAGGATTGATGTTTATTTTAGGGGGACAGGGCAGTCCTCTTTTGCTGTTTTTCTTTGTAACAATATTTGGTAGCAGAAACTGATGGGAAAAGTCCACTATAGGGTCCTACAGAGCTGCTCGCTTTCTTGCGTATCCATAGACATACGTCATATGCAGGGAGAGAAGCCCAAACCACCCTCAGCTGGTGGCCTCTTCCAAGAACAAAAAGCACCCCAAAATCTGTAATTTTGTTTGAGGAAAACAAAGCTCGAGATCTTTAATAAATGCTTAAAATTCTGTTTCTCTAACTTGATGTTCCAAGGATATGTTAAAGAAACCCCAAATAAAAGCATGGCTCCTTTACTTTTATTTCATTTAATTGGGAAATTTTATTTAATTTGGGGAATTCTTAAAGGTTGAAAGTCTCCCTGGTGCAAATCTGTAGAACTGCAGCTCACACACTGGCTGAAACCTGCTGCAAGTCTGCGCTGGGATTTCTTGCAGAATTCCAGCGTTCAGATAAAATCAGGTGTGCTGCTGCCATTGAGTTGCGTACCTGAGGAATTTCTTCAGGTGGCTGCTACGTCAGTGCCCAAAATATGGGGCCGAAGCAGTTGCCATTTGTCTGGATCCCAGGAGCTAAGTGTGTCTCGCTTCTCTCTATTCTATTGCTCTCCAGTGAACCCCGGATTGTGAGCCGGATATTTCAGTGTTGTGCCTGGAACGGAGGTGTGTTCTGGGTAAGTAGGTGTTTTTACTGTTTTCTGTGTTCAGATGCTGTGGAAACCAGTGCCCTGCTCCAGTGCTTGTAAGCTTTCAGTGGTGCCTGGCTGCCCTGCAGCTGGAAGGCTGTAGGAGAAGCTGAACTGAGAGGAGCCGTTACGCTCCCTGGTCCCCATGCTGTATTTAAAGTGGCACAGCATAGGGCTGAAGTGGTGGACTCTCTTGGGAAACCTGTGTATTAAACCCTGCTTTTCCAGGTCTTTGAGGCTGCTTTTCTCCTGAACATTCAGCTCCTCCTCTGTGGCAGCCTGGGATATTGCCAAATTGAATATTGTTATCTCGAGTCATTTCCTCAGCTCTGGCCTTACCCTGACTGTTAGTATGTTTCAAGAGGGAAATTCTTAATGGAGCAGACACTTTGCAACCTACTAAATCACCAGCTGCTTTTTCCATTAGACTGTGGCAGGGTATGAGGAGTCATCGTGGAAATGTTAAAAGGAAAGTGCTCAATCACAGTTTTTGGCTGTATTTAAACAGATTCTTATGTACCAATGGATAACTGCCCATATAAAGGCATAGGTGGAGCAGGCAGTGGGTCTGCCTTCAGATCAGTAGTTACAGCCTTTGCTGTCGTGATATGTGGACATAAAGCTTTCATTTGAGGCTGAGCTATTTAGGTGCCAAGCAGGAAGCTGTCTGCAACAGCAGACCATGTGGCTTTGGAGTCGTGGTGGCATCAGGAGGGGGTGTAGTACCTTTAGGTGCATTTCTGCCACGGGTGTAGTTGGAAGTTTTGGGGTTTCACTGCGCCAGGTGGCAGAAAAGAGCACAAGAATGAAAGTGCGAAGGCTCACCAAGAACTCTTGTTGTTTCTTTCTCCCTGTAGCTTAGTCTCTTCTTGTTCTACCGAGTATTTATACCTGTACTTCAGTCAGTCACAGCACAGATCATTGGTAAGTGCCTTTTCCAGTTAGTACATTAAGGGGTGCTCAGCAGTCTGTGGGAGTCCCAACACTCATCCCAAACTGCTGAGGCTTTGTTCTGTAAGCTGCTCCTTGTGCTTGTCTCCTTGCATTGTTTCTCTCCCTCCTGGCCACCCTGCTGATGGTGCGCTCCTCATTCAGCAGGATGTGAGAGCACAGCTTGTTTCGAGGTTGGGCCCAGCCCTCCGTTTGCCTTCCCCTGTTCTGTTTCACATCTTGGTGAAACCTGAAGTTTTACCAAGGCCAACTTGTGGGATGGGTTCTAGGAAGGACCCTTCTTGAGGGGACTTGGACGCTTTGTTTTTTTTGAAACAACAAGGAAATTTTTCTTCTGTCATCAACTGCAGAAATGTATGGATGAGGCTTGAAAACCACACACAGGCTGTGCTAAGCAACGCTGTGCTTAATTGTTCCATAGAAAATCAGACAGATGGGTAATTCTGCTAACAGACTGGAAGGGCTGACAACAGTCTTTGAACCCTTCTTGTGTTAGGATCTAGCCTGTTGGTTTTGTCACTCAGTACCCAACAGTTGTCAGTAGTTGCAGAATATTTTTGCAAATAAATAAAAAGCAAGTGGGTGGAGGAAGAAATGTTTTTTGTTTTTTTTTCCTTTCCTTGAGTGCTACAGTCAGGAGTATTTCACAATGGCAGAGATGGCTGTGCCAGGAAGCTTTAACATGGACCTGTTGGGTTTGTGATGTGAAATGAGGAGGTTCCTAATGTGCTTTTCTCCCTGTCTATCTCTCAAAGGCGACCCTTCCTTACACGGTGATGTCTGGTCTTGGCTAGAGTTCATTCTCACCTCCATTTTCAGTGCCCTCTGGGTCCTTCCCCTGTTTGTGCTCAGTAAGGTTGTCAATGCCATCTGGTTTCAGGTAGGTGACGGGAACATTGACCGCGTGTCATACGAATGATGGGAACGTCCTCGTTAAAGCTTGATCAGTCAGGAGTAAATCCCCAGGGTACCCTGCAGCCCCTTTTGCTGGTGGTATGTTGATGGCGTTTTGGCTGCAGATAAAACATTGCACGTCAGGCCCAGAAATGGCATGAGCCAGTTGTGTGGAGCATCTGCCATCTTGGCATCTCTGTGCAGAAGAGGGGCAAATTCCTGGTTTGGCCATAAGAATCTTAGAAAATCTGAAATCCCATCCTGAAAAGGGACTCTGGGGGTGTTCTCAGTTGGGCAACCACAGCTCACCGGCACTGTCTGTCATCCTAACTGCTTTTCACTGAAGTCCCCTTCTCTCTTTTGCAGGACATTGCAGATCTAGCTTTTGAAGTGTCTGGCAGAAAGCCTCATCCCTTTCCCAGTGTCAGTAAAATCATTGCTGACATGTTGTTTAACCTCTTGTTGCAGGCGCTGTTCCTCATCCAGGTGAGACCAGAGTAACGAACCAGAAAACAACCCAACGCCTGCCTGGGCCACCCCGCACCATGCTCTGGGGCAGTGGCAGGCACACTGCTCACCCTGAGGTCCTGAGCACCCCTTGCTCACCTGCCCTTTTCTTTCTCAGGGGATGATAGTGAGCCTCTTCCCCATCGATATCATCGGCCAGCTGATCAGCCTCCTGCACATGTCGCTGCTATATTCTCTCTACTGCTTTGAGTACCGCTGGTTTAACAAAGGTGAGTGCTGCCCCTGCTCTCGGCACCGCCTGCAAGGCCGGTGGGGCTGAAATGTTTGCTGCTAGGTGGCCGTTTCCCTGCTCGAGTAGCATCCAGGTGGGCTGCCAGCAGGATGTGTGCAGCCACAGGAGCCCTGTGTGTGGCAAAGGAGTGAGCAAGCTGCTTTGCAGTCCCATACCAGCTGACGGGAAGCACTATTGCTGGTTATTGCTGTTCTCTATCTTGCTGCTACTGCGTGGTTTGTTTTCTCTCTGCCCATTTGCTCTTTTGGATAACAGTTATAAGTAAGTATTTCCATGCTCTTTGAAGTAGACTGAAAAGAAATGCTTGCCGTTCTTTTCATTTTCCTTCATTTTTTTTTTTTACAAGGGCTGAAGTGTAACGAAGAACTTTTCCCACCATGATAACTCTGTGGGTTGATTTCTGTGGGATTTTGTTCTCACCAGGAATTGAAATGCACCAACGGTTATCCAACATCGAGAGAAACTGGCCCTATTACTTTGGATTTGGCTTACCACTGGCTTTCCTCACTGCGATGCAGTCGTCCTACATCATCAGGTGAGTCTTTAGGAGGGCGGTTTGCTGTTGGGGAGTTGCCTGCTCCCAACCCAGAGCCCATACACTTCTTGCCTCCTTTCCTGCATCAGAGAACTTTACCCTCATCCACAGCACCAGAGATGTCCTCACAGAGGCCACAAGCAACCGAGGTGCCTTTTCTCTTTTCTTCCAGTGGCTGCCTCTTTTCCATTCTTTTCCCTCTGTTCATCATCAGCGCCAATGAAGCAAAGACCCCTGGCAAAACCTAGTAAGTAGTGTCCTGGGGAAGCTCTGTGCTGGTGTTAGATCCAGGACAAATGGATGGTAAATAGGGAACAGTGCAGGGAGAACAGAGACTACCCATGCTTGGTGGGTGGGTGGAAGCGTGAAGGAATTGCAGTGCTGGGCTTCCTGTACCCACTTAAAAGCTGGGTCAATTCCCCTTATCCCCAGGGGAAGGCTGGGCAGCCACTGCCCCAAGCAGTGCGAGGGCTGGAGGGGGCTTCTCAGTGCGGGGGTAGCATCAGGGAGAGCCCAGGCTGTCAGCAGGTGGGAAGCTCACCGGCTCCGTTCCCTTTCAGCCACTTCCAGCTCCGTCTCTTCTCCCTGGTGGTTTTCCTCAGCAACAGGCTCTTCCACAAGACCGTTTACCTTCAGTCCACCCTGAGCAGCGCCTCCGCGGACCGGCTGCTGTCCCCCCAGCCATCTCCTGCCAAACACAAGCCTGCTCTGGGGCACTGAGCTGCGGCCGGTGGGGCGACGGGGCACGGGCTTCACCTCGGCTGCTAGGAAGGCCCCCAGGGATGGCAGGATGCAGCCTGCCGCGGTGCCTGCGCATCCCCTGCTGCCCAAAGCCCTGCCCGCGTGGTGGTGCAGTGTTCCCCCATGAGCATGCAGATGGGAAATGTGGGAAAAGTCTGGATTTTTAACACCTTTGTGAGTTTGGAAAAGCTGGGCTCCCTGTGCTTGTGTTCTAGCGTCGCTGCCCTCCTGGGCAGTTGTGTGTGTGTTCTCCCAGTGCCATCTCTCCCTTCCTCTTGATGGATGATTTGCAAACCCCAGTGTTTGCGTTCCCCTGGGGCACTTGAGGAATCCGGCTGGGCGGCAGCTTGTTCACAGTGGGGCTGGTGGCTGCTGTGGGCAGGCTCTGGGGGTGGTTTTTGGGGTGAATTCAGGGGAAGTCTGACATTAGACACCATTTCCCACAGCATTCTCCTCAAGAAACTGGCTGCTCTTGGCTTGGACTGGCGCACGCTTCGTTGGGTTAGAAACTGGCTGGATAGCCGGGCCCAAAGAGTCGTGGTGAATGGAGCCAAGTCCAGTTGGAGGCCAGTCACTAGTGGCGTCCCCCAGGGCTCGGTGCTGGGGCCGGTCCTCTTTAATATCTTCATCGATGATCTGGACGAGGGCATTGAGTGCACCCTCAGTAAGTTTGCAGATGACACCAAGTTAGGTGCGTGTGTCGATCTGCTTGAGGGTAGGAAGGCTCTGCAGGAGGATCTGGATAGGCTGCAACCGATGGGCTGAGGTCAACTGCATGAAGTTCAACAAGGCCAAGTGCCGGGTCCTGCACCTGGGGCGCAATAACCCCAAGCAGAGCTACAGGCTGGGAGAGGAATGGTTGGAGAGCTGCTAGGCATAGAAGGACCTGGGAGTGATGGTTGATAGTCGGCTGAATATGAGCCAGCAGTGTGCTCAGGTGGCCAAGAAGGCCAACGGCATCCTGGCTTGTGTCAGAAGCGGTGTGGCCAGCAGGGTCCGCAACCCGAGTACCGGCCCCCCCCCCCCCCCCCGGCTCTGTGCCATCGGGCCCGGCCCCGCCCGCCCCACGCCTCCCCCACGTGGCGGCACCCACGTGGCGCCCGCTTCCGCATCCGGCCACGTGACCCGGCGCGCCCCGCCCTAGTGCTCCCCGAGCCGGGACGGACACGTCACTGCTCGCGCTCTCCCGCCCCCGCCGGCTCCGCGCTCCGCCAATCGGAACGCCCCGGCCGCGGCTCGCCCTTCGCCCTCCGCCGCGCGCCCCGCCTCCCAGCCAATAAGCGGCGGCGCCGCTTGAGTGGCGTCCGGGCGAGCCAATGGCGGGACGACGGGGCGGGGGGGGCGCGGGGGGGGGAGGGCTGCGCGGGGCGGATGGCCGGGGCGGCGGGGCCCAGCGCGGCGCCAGGGTGAGGGCCGCGGGCGGGGGCGGCGGGGCCGGGAGGGGCCGGGGGGGCGGCTCCGGGGCTGGGGGCTCCCGGCTCGCAGTGGGGGCGGCCCGCGGGGCGCTGCTGCCGGGCCGGGCTCGTTACCGGGAGCGGCCTCCCCGCCCCGCACAGCACAGCCCGGCCTGGGGCCCGGGGCCCGGGGCCGCGGGGATCCCCCCCCAGGGAGGGCAGAGCGGCGGCCCCAGCACCCGGGGTGAGCAGCGACCTGGCGGGGGTGGGCGGGAGCCGCGAGAGAAGAGCACGAAAAACGGGAAAAAAACGGGAAAACAGCGAGGAGGAAGCGCCGGGGGGTGCCCGGGGGGAGCCTGTGCGTCCCGTACGGCTCAGCCGGGGAGGGTCGGGCGCTGCGGCTTCTGCTGCTGGAAGCTGACCCCGGGGCGCTGCTCTGTGCGCAGGTGAAGGAGCACAGCCCCAGGGGAGGCCCGGTCCCGGAGAAGAGAGAACGGCCTCAGCGGAGGCTCGGGGCAGGTGAGGAGCGGCTGCCCCGGGAGCTGAGGGGGGGAATGAAGGGCAGGGCGCTGCGGCACTGGAGATGGCTCTGGAGTGGGAGAAGGGTGCGAGGAGGAAGGGCAGGAATCAGGGCAGGAGGCACGGCTCAGTTCAAGTTCCTGGCGTGGTTAAAGGGAGCTGGCAGCCCGCAGCAGGAGCAGGGCGTTGAGGGCCTGGTTTTGTGAAACTTCTGGAGTTGTGCTGGGGCCGCAGACTGGCTCGGTCTTTAATTGCCTCCCTTGCTCTTGTCCAGGTGTTCACGCGTCCTCTCTCTGCCTTTAATGTGACAATGACCAAGTTGGGGTTTCTCCGGCTCTCCTATGAGAAGCAAGACACTCTGCTGAAGCTCCTCATCCTGTCGATGGCAGCAGTGCTGTGTGAGTCTGCATCCGGGCACATGGGGTGGCTGCTGGGACTCTGGGGTGGAACTGCCCCGTTCCTCCTTCTGTTCTTTCATAGGTCATCAAGCTCCCGTCTGTCTTTAAAGCGCGACTTCAGTGAACGTTGTGATTCTTTTAGTATCTGTTCTTTGAAAACCGCATCTTTCCAATGACCAATTTAAGACAGAAACAATTTTCATCCAGCAACAAAGTGGATAAATCTAGTGTAACTCCGGCCCTGCAAATGCTGAAGATTCATTCTGTCTTTTTTTCTGTGTTTGCAGCTTTTTCCACAAGGCTTTTTTCTGTCTTAAGATTTGAAAGTGTCATCCATGAGTTTGACCCGTAAGTGTCTTCTCTCTCATTCCACGGGGCCTGCTGGGTTTTTCTCTTACAGAGCACGTGAATGTTGAGTGCTGTTTGCTGGTGTCAGTTTGCTCCCCTTTGGGGATGGAGGATTTGTTCAGTACAAACATTTTAGTTTTCCAGTCCCAAAATTCACTTCTCAGGTCCCAGCACTCTTTCTGGAGCCTGGATCTAAGTCAGGGTGATCACCCAACACTGCTTTAATGCTGGGCTGGGGATGTTCTCTACCTGAACCTGAAGGGAGGGCTCCTAGTACCACCTGCATTGCTGTCCCAGGGTTGTTGCCGATTAAATCAGAAGCCAGGGACCTTTGCAAAATGACTTTTAAACTTGCTAGGACCAAAGGTGATACCCTGCAGCAGAGGGGAAATTGAGTAAAATTATTGTGCCCACACTGATGGATGGAGGATCCCCTGTGGCCCTGCTCTTTCTGATGGTGTCTCAGTGTGACTAAAACAAAGGCGTGTGGCAAAGTGCAGTTGCCTGGAGGCAAAGAGGCTTCCATCTGCCCAGAGAATGCGTGGCCAGCCCTCAGAGCGCTCTCTTACCCATAGACTTCAGAGAAGGCTGCCCAAACACGTGGCTTGCTGCAGAAACACCAGGTGCATGGGCAGCATTCACCACCAACGGCACGCACAGCGGTTTCCTCTCCACGTTAATTGATCAGGAGTTTCTCTTATAACTTGCTAACTGCTGGGCATGCAGTGTGGCCTGCCGAAGCTGCCCCGCTTCCTGAATGCTCCTTAAGAACTGAGATTGTAACGTGAGGCGCTGTGAGCAGTCAGCACACCAGTGTCTGGGTGCGGAGGTGCTCAGTGCTTCTTGCTGTTAACAGGTATTTTAACTACCGCACGACCCGATTCCTGGCAGAGGAGGGCTTCTATAAATTCCACAACTGGTTTGATGACCGAGCATGGTACCCCTTGGGCAGGATTATTGGTGGAACCATTTATCCAGGTAAGCCAGCAGGCTTCTGCTAAAACATACCTCGTGCAATGCAGAGTTGTCAGGGTGCGCATTTGGGAGTGGCGTTTAGAGTATGTGGAGCAGAGCGGTGCCTGGAGCTGCTCTGTGCAGGGAGCAGCACATCAGACTGCTCCGCTCACCCGCTAGCAGCAAAATGCAATTCTGATCGCAGCGAGGCAGAGCTTCCATGGTTCAGAAGCAGTTGGGTGGTGTCATGCTCCACTTAAATGCATCTGGGTTTCATTCAGAGCACCATCTGGGAGAGGAGGGCAGTTTGGGGTTGCCCTTCATCAAGGTGCACCAGGCAGCAGCTCCTTTCTGCTCTGTCCCTTCAAAACTTCTGTTGGCCCTGCTCGAATGGCAACCGAACGGCCCCTGGTGCTGCCAGCCAGCCAGAAGAGCTCTGCTGACGGTGTCGTGTCTGTCCCACAGGCCTGATGATCACATCGGCGGCCATCTACCACGTGCTGCACTTCTTCCACATCACCATCGACATCCGGAATGTCTGTGTGTTCCTGGCACCCCTCTTCTCCTCCTTCACCACCATAGTGACTTACCACCTCACCAAAGAACTCAAGGTATGGGGAAGATCTGGGTATGCTGTGTGCCTTTTTGCTAGCTGTTGTAGAGAAGACTGTTGCTCAGAGCTGACAACTCCTGGAAAATGGAAGGTCTATTTTGAACTTTCATTTCTTCGAGACATGTCTGTGTGTAGATAATCAGAGCCTTAAAGGCTGATGGCTTTTCTACCCTCTGTCTGTTTCCCAGGATGCCGGCGCAGGACTCCTTGCTGCTGCCATGATCGCAGTTGTGCCTGGATACATCTCTCGATCCGTGGCTGGATCCTACGATAATGAAGGTGAGGTTGTGGCAGCCAGAGCAGGGAAACCTTTAACGGCTGTTCTGTGCTGGGAGCTGCTGGTAGAGGTGCTGCAGCATGTGACAAGGAACCATGCCAGACCTGTGATGTGCTAACCAAACTGCACTGCTCTGAGATGGGTGGCTGTTCTGGTTGAGAAGAGGGAGAGTGTTTCCACGCCCAGTTCCCCAAATATCCTTGTTTGCAAGTCAAAAAGAGTTTTGCCACCTCCACAAACTGCTTAGCATTAGAGCTGTTCAGCAGCTCCCCCAGGCTTTTGTCTGTGTTCCGGCAATGATTTTGGGACTGGCAGAGGCAGCAATCTTGTTGCTAAAATCCAGGTCCCTCTCCACTAGCTGAGCTATTAGGGACCACATAAGGAGTTAGTGTGTTCAGGTCATCTGGTATAGATGGAAGAGGCCACATAAGCTGTTACCTAGATTAAGACACAAATGTCACTGTGTTTCAATCTAGAAACCGGATACTGAAACCATTTTCCTTGGCTCTTTGTGCAAGGTGCTGTTCCACCTTCTGGTGAAACAGCAAAAAGATTTTTTTTTTTAATGTGATTGAGTGTTCTGGTGTGCCCCAGGGATTAAATGACAATTAAATGACATTTCAAGGCAGATGTAAGCTTGCTTTGACCTTGCCACATTTTTCCACCCAGGTATCGCCATATTCTGTATGCTGCTAACTTACTACATGTGGATCAAAGCTGTAAAAACTGGCTCTATCTATTGGGCAGCGATGTGTGCTCTTGCCTATTTCTACATGGTGAGTCTTCCTTTTCATGGCACCAAGGTATTTCTGACTCCAAGGGGACTGCTCTTGGTATGGGGACTGAAAGTATACAGCATGCAGTTCTTGTGTCTGTGCATTCAGGGAACTAAACCTCTGTATGGGACTTAGTGTGAAAATGAAACAAACGCTGTCTTCGTTAACTTCCACTCACCAAAACTGAATGCCACAGCATTTTTTGTGCAAGGTTTTATTAATAGCATTGAAAAATCTGGGCTTCTGACAGCTGTGACTGTTAACAGTGTCTTCCTTGGGGAGAGTGGATCTCAGGGTTACTGCCAAGTGAAAATCCTGCGTGTGACCCCAGGAAAATCAAACGTGCTCTGTTTGAGCCCTGCCGTGCAGTGTGTTCAGCCCTGGAACTTGCTTTTTCTTTGTTTCTCTTGCCAGGTCTCCTCATGGGGTGGCTACGTCTTTCTGATTAACCTGATCCCCTTGCACGTTCTTGTGCTGATGCTGACCGGACGCTTCTCCCACAGGATATACGTAGCCTACTGCACTGTCTACTGCTTGGGAACGATCCTCTCTATGCAGATCTCCTTTGTTGGCTTTCAGGTGGGGAATAGAAAGATTTGGAGATACAAGGATGGTTGTAGTTCTGTGGGTTGTAGCAGAACAACTGTGAATTGACATCTGTTTTCTCTTCTTGCCTTTGCCATGGAGTTTGTAAGTGGGTAAGACAGACTTTCTAAGTCTAGGCGCTGTTACACAGGCTTGTTGTAACAAACAGCAACATCGGCAGTGACCAGCTTTTGGTGGTGCCTGCCTGCCTTTGAAACGCAGCCTTTCTTCAGAGTGAGAAGAACATGGCTGTACTGCTATTGTTGATTTAGGGCAGGTTGTAAGGCTGGATGACTTTCAAAGTGATAAGCTGCTAATAACCTTCCTGGCACTGGCTGGCGTTCATGAAAAAGTTTCCATTTTCAGTGCAGGGACTGCTCACGCCAGCATGCATCTTAATACAGCAGGAAAAATGCGTGCTCTTTCTGAACAGTCGTCTCCATTTTCAAGAAAACCAGTTTAAAGTACTGCCTGTTGTTCACCTTTACCAACCTGGCATGTGGAATCCAGTTTTTTTGGGGCTTAAAAAATTAAACATGAGGAGAGGTTACAAGCATGAGGTTAGGCTTTCAGTTATTTTTTCATGTGAATTCCTATATGGGAATTAAAGCTGACATAAGAAAGTGACTTGCACCAGATGTGCTGTTCACTGTCTATGGGAAGGGGATGGCTTCCTATGACTTAAGCAGTGATTTTGCTGAGAAGTGATTTGTTTAAATATTAAAAGAAAAAAAAAAGAAAGCTGGTATCGGGTGCGACTCAGCTGTCATTCTGCGTAGTATCTGATTGTGCTCTCCCCTGCCTGCAGCCTGTCCTCTCCTCGGAGCACATGGCTGCCCTTGGTGTCTTTGGCTTGTGTCAGATCCATGCCTTTGTAGACTACCTTCGCAGCAAGCTGAACCCGCAGCAGTTTGAAATCCTCTTCAGGAGCGTCATCTCCCTGGTTGGCTTTGTCCTCCTCACCATCGGGGCTGTGCTGATGCTGACAGGTAGCCTGAGATCCCTGGCAAGGCCTGGCTCGTGGTGATGATGAACACATTTCACTGCTGGCTTTACCTCCTTTTGATTCTTTTATGAGTGTGCAATCTGTTGGTCATGATTTTGCATTGTTTGTTTGCACTGTGGTTTCAGTGCCTGCAAGCTCTTCTCTAATGTGGAAGATGGGACTTGCCCCAGTTTGTTCATTAGCAAGAAAATATTTAGAATGCAGCCGTAAGATCTGGGCGTTGGGTGGTGCGAGATACAGAGAAACCTGCCGTGACTCAGACCTCACTGGGGATGCTGAGTTGATGCTTCAGAAGCTGAATGCTGATCTGTAGTAATGGATGCTACAAGGTGTTGGTTGGATGAGGGAGAAGTCTTTTCAGGATAAAATTGCACTTTATTTCTTTTTTAAAAGAAGAGTTTCGACAGAGGTGACAGAGGAACAGTTTTTTAATGGAGGTGTTAAATGAGAATTGCTCATTCAGCTTTGCACATGCTTCCCTTAGGAGAGAATGTATAGGCATTGCTGGCTGTGCTGCGCTGGGATTGATCGTGACTTTGTCCTCTTTGCTAGGGAAAATCTCTCCATGGACGGGACGTTTCTACTCCCTGCTGGATCCTTCCTATGCAAAGAACAACATTCCCATCATCGCCTCTGTCTCGGAGCACCAGCCCACCACTTGGTCCTCCTATTACTTTGACCTACAACTCCTCGTTTTCATGTTCCCAGGTGAGCCCAGTGCTGCTGTGGTCAGACCCTCAGGCATGCCCCAGGTTTATTAAATCGCTGTACAAAGCCGTGTGGAGCAGAAGCAGGTCATGGTGTGCTGCCTGCCTCTGCCAGCTGGGTTTTGTTTCAGGCAGCAGATTGCTGAGGCGAATCTTACCTATTTCTCTTTTCTCTTTGCAGTTGGTCTCTATTACTGCTTCAGTAACCTCTCAGATGCCCGCATTTTTATCATCATGTACGGTGTGACCAGCATGTACTTCTCTGCTGTAATGGTGAGGGCTGCTGCCTGCGGAGTGTCAGTATCTGCTGTCACGGGTGTGACCAGGGCAAGAGCAGGATGATGAGATGGTCTTAATGGAGTTGGCTTTTTTTTTTTTTTTTTTTTTTTTTTTGAATTTGTTGGTAATGTCTGTTCCTCCCTGAGCCAGCTGAAACTTTCATGAGGCTTTTCTCCCTTCCCTAAAGCTGGTTTATGTACTCCTCTGTGCAGTGAGAGAATATGACGTTGCAAAACTTACTGTTTTGGGCATTAATGCGTGTCCTTTTGAGCACTGCGGTCTGCGACTGGCTCTTGGGAGGAGTGGATGAATGCTTTTCCTGGTCTCCCATAGCTGACTTGCAAAACCAAACAAATTCTCCAGGTGTCCAGGCAGGACTGAAGACAAACGGCTGATTATGAGCCCGTTATCACTCTTGCCAAGCCCTTAATATAAGTTGATTTCTGTGTGTGGAGGCATCTGTTAATTCCTGGCTCCACATAATAATCCTAAAGATTGCCCACGGCTGTTAAATTGAGGTCATTTCTGCATGTTGGCTGACTTTGAGGACTTCAGAAAACCTCCCTTGCAGAAGTTCGTGTCCTCCAGTGTGTGTCCTCTAAAAAAAATCACCCATGGGTTTCTCTCAGGGCTGCAGTTACTGCAGAATTTGCGGTGCAGGATGAGGGACTGCATGTAATTTCCCTGTTACTCTGCTTTCTGCCCAGCTTTCCTCTCCGACAGGTGTTGACTGTCCTGCTGTTGCCCGTAGGTGCGTCTGATGCTGGTGCTGGCCCCAGTGATGTGCATCCTTTCCGGCATCGGGGTTTCTCAGGTGCTGTCCACATACATGAAGAACTTGGACATCAGCCGACCAGACAAGAAGAGCAAAAAGCAGCAAGACTCCACTTACCCCATCAAAAATGAAGTGAGTGTTGGGCCAGCTCGTGACGGGGAGAACTGTGGGGAAGAGGAAAGTGGCCACTGATCCTGGTGGGGATGAGTACCAGAGGCTGATGGCCTCTTTCCTGGGGTGCTGATGCCAATTTGCTCTACAAGGTTGCCAGCGGCATGATCCTGGTCATGGCTTTCTTCCTCATCACCTACACCTTCCACTCGACCTGGGTGACCAGTGAGGCCTATTCTTCGCCATCCATCGTGCTGTCTGCCCGTGGCGGGGATGGCAGCAGGATCATCTTTGACGACTTCAGAGAGGCTTATTACTGGCTGCGCCACAACACGCCAGAGGTAACCACGCGTCAGCCTCGGTGAGTGGCAGCACCTGCTGAGGCACTGATGGCATGCGTGGTGTTTGGGTGCAGGATGCCAAGGTGATGTCCTGGTGGGACTACGGCTACCAGATCACCGCCATGGCCAACCGAACCATCCTGGTGGACAACAACACCTGGAACAACACGCACATCTCCCGCGTTGGTCAGGTAGGTGCTTGCCCTGTGTCTGCCCGCCGCCCCAGGGGCTCCACGTGGTGCAACAGCCGCTGTGTCCCCTTCAGGCAATGGCATCGACAGAGGAGAAAGCCTACGAGATCATGAGGGAGCTGGATGTCAGCTATGTGCTGGTGATATTTGGTGGCCTCACTGGGTACTCCTCCGACGGTAAGGTCCCGCAGCGCCCTCCCCCTCCCGAGTGCCTTGTTGGCTTCTGACCCCCTAATGTGTCCCCCAACCCCCCAATTGCCTTGCAGACATCAACAAGTTCCTGTGGATGGTGCGCATCGGTGGCAGCACGGACACGGGCAGACACATCAAGGAGCACGACTACTACACCCCCACGGGGGAGTTCCGGGTTGACCGAGAGGGCTCCCCGGTGCTACTCAACTGCCTGATGTACAAGATGTGCTACTACCGCTTCGGGCAGGTCTACACTGAGGCCAGTAAGTTCCCGGTGCCGCCGCCATGCCCCAAAGGCCTGAGGGATGTGGTGGGATAGTGCTGCCTCTTGTCTTGCAGAGCGGCCGCCGGGCTACGACCGGGTGAGGAACGCTGAGATCGGGAACAAGGACTTTGAGCTGGACGTGCTGGAGGAGGCGTACACCACAGAGCACTGGCTGGTCCGAATATACAAAGTATGGAGGTGGAACGAGCCCGGGTTTGGGACAAGGCGGAATTCCACCCCGGCGCGCCCACAGCTGAGCCTTTCTTTTCTTGCAGGTGAAGGATTTGGATAACCGCGGCTTGTCCAGGACGTAGAGCCGCCACTGCCCGAGCCAACCACCGCACTGACCCAGCCTTTGCCTGTGAAGCAGAAATACTTTTGATTTTCTGTTTTTTTGGGGGTTGTCTTTTTTTTTTTTTTTTTCTTTTTATACCGTTCATACGCGCAGGAGGAGCCAGGCCGGCGCTGCCCCGCGTGCCCGGCTGGGATTTTTATACTCACCGAATCAGGAGGAACGGCTTCGCCAGGGCTGATTAAAGGGGAATTACAGAAAAACGACCAAAACGTTGTTTTTGCCTTTTTTTTTTTTCCCCAACTCTGCTCCCGTTCAGAGGGCGGGGCCGGGGGGAACGCGGGGGCGGTTTTGCCGTTCCCTGGCATTTCGCGGGAAAATTGGGGGGGGGGGGGGCGGGGCCGGGGGCGGGGCGAGAGCGCTGCGCGCGCAGGGCGGGGCGGGGCCAGGGGCGCCGGCGGGAACGGGGCGCGCGGCGGGGCCGGGCCGGGGCCCATGGCGGGGCCGGTGCCGTTCGTGGAGGACTGGGACCTGGTGCAGACGCTGGGCGAAGGCGCCTACGGGGAGTGAGTGCGGCCGGGCCGGGCTGGGGGGGTTGTGGCACACCGCGGCGGGGCCCTCGCACGCCCCCTGCTCGCCCTCCGTGTCCCCGGCCTGCTCCGTGCACGCCTGCCTCTTGCCCTGCCTGCTGCGAGGCTGTTGCGTGTTCATTGCGTGCCCTCTCCGTGCCCGTGCCCTGCCTGCTGCAGGGCTGTTGCATGCCCCCTGCACACCTGCTGCATGCCTTGTCGCATGCATTCTGCATGCTCGCTGTGTGCCCACTGCTTGCCCGTTGCAAGATTGCTGCGTGCCCTTTGCCTGCCAGCTGCATGTTCACCGTGTGCCTGTTGCTTGGCTGCTTGTGCGTGCATTGCCTGTTACCTGCCTGCTGCCTGCCACTTGTGGCTGCATTGCACACACCCACTGCACACCCATTGTGCACTCTCCTTGTACCCCTTGCACGCTGCTCTGCGCCCACCCCTGACTCCCACCCTCAGGGTGCAGCTGGCGGTGAATCGCCGCACTGAGGAAGCTGTGGCTGTCAAAATTGTGGACATGAAGCGGGCAGCTGACTGCCCAGAGAACATCAAGAAGGAGATCTGTATCAACAAGATGCTCAACCATGAGAACGTTGTCAAGTTCTACGGGCACCGGCGGGAGGGTGCCACACAGTATCTCTTCCTCGAGTACTGCAGTGGCGGTGAGCTCTTCGACCGCATCGGTATGCTGTGTGCTCCGAAACACATCTGCATGTTTTTAAAGCCTTGTGTTAAAAAACCTTTCCCTTGTGCAGCTGGGAATTGCAGTTCCAATCCCCATGGTGTTGCTTTCCTGCAGAGCCAGATATCGGGATGCCAGAGCCGGAGGCGCAGCGCTTCTTCCAGCAGCTGATCGCCGGTGTGGTGAGTGTGGTGCTGGCGGCGGCAGCAGCAACATCCCTGCCTCGTCTGACCCTGCTCCCCTTCCCCAGGTCTACCTGCACAGCATGGGCATCACCCACCGGGACCTGAAGCCAGAGAACCTGCTCCTGGACGAACGAGGTGCATGCCAGGGGCAGCCTGGTGCCCCCCGCTTGTCTGCCTTTAACCAATTTTTTCTTTTTTCCCAGACAACCTGAAAATCTCCGATTTTGGCCTGGCCACCGTCTTCAAGCATAACGGCCGTGAGCGGCTGCTGAACAAGATGTGCGGCACCCTGCCCTACGTGGCCCCTGAGCTGCTGCGTCGCCCCGAGTTCAGGGCTGAGCCTGTGGACGTGTGGGCGTGCGGTGTGGTGCTGACAGCGATGCTGGCCGGAGGTGGGCACGTGAGACCCACAGAGGGTGCAGGGAGTGGTGGGAGGCAGTGGGGATGTGGGAAGTGCAGAAGGAGGCAAACGAAATGCATGGGGGGGGACGGGACGCGTGGTGGTGTGTGCGGTGCATAGAGGAGACGTACAGAATGCACTGAGGGACATGTGAGATGCAGAAGGAGGATGTGTGAGATGTGTCAGGGGAGGCATGGAATGCACAGGGGCATCCATGAGATGCTTAGGGTGAAACAGGAGATGTGTGTGGGGATGCAAGTGGCGGGGCGTACAAGGTGGAGGAAATGCAGAGGGGAAGGAGACGAAGTGCCTGGAGAGAGGTGGCCACAGAGGAGAGCTGAGAACTGCTTGATGCCAGTGCTGCAGCCCAGCGCTGCCGTCTGCATGGGGCAATTCTCAGCTTTTTGGTGCACCTGCAGCCATCCCTGGCTGATGGGTGGCCGCGCTGCACTCACCCCAAAGTCTTGTGAGAAGCAAAAGCTGCTTAGCAGCACCCGCTGCATGGAGCAGAGCAGCGATGCCTTGTGCAGCTGATCACTGTGGTGTCATATCTGGTGCTGTACCAGGCTTTTGCACACCACAGGGCTTTTGCACACTGGAACACCTTTCTTTGTGCTCTGTGCGCTTCTGCATGTCACACCCTTTTAAAAACACACTGGAAATACAGCGTTTATTAATGCTCCCTTGCAAAAGCCCTTTGTGCAAATCCCACTTGGCTGTGGCCTTCCCTCGCTTCTCCCCTTTGGATTCTGCCCCGCACTGGCCAGGGCCGTGCTGCCCTAACGCAGCGGGGTCTGCCCTGCCGGCAGAGCTGCCCTGGGATCAGCCCAGCGACAGCTGCCAGGAGTACAGCGACTGGAAGGAGAGGAAGACCTACCTCCCGCCCTGGAGGAAGATCGACTCGGCACCCTTAGGTAGGCAGCTAGCAGGCAGCAGGGCCCAGCACCCGGTGCCACACAGCATTTTGCTATTTCTGCCCCATTTCCCTCAGCTTTGCTGCACAAGATCCTGACAGAGAGCCCGACGGCAAGGATCACCATCCCCGACATCAAGAAGGACCGGTGGTACTGCAAGCCCCTGAAGAAGGGTAAGGGGCATGGGGAAAACATGCTTTCCACCCCAAATCGGGACACATGATTGGATTTCTCCTCTGGCAGGTGTCAAGCGTGCTCGTGTGTCCTCGGGCGGTGTCACCGACTCGCCTGGCGCCTTCTCCAAGCATGTCCGTTCCGACATGGACTTCTCACCAGTGAAGGGCGTGCTCGGGTGAGCGAGCTTGCAAATGCATGTGTAGTTGCACACGTCACCTCCTTGCAACGCGTGCACCCTTGTGCAAGCAGGAGCTTTTCTTGCATGCCTTGTAACTCTGTTAAGCAGGAGGTGTTGTGGTGGAAACCAGCCTAGTGCATGCGTGAACCCCTACTTACCCTGCTTGTGCATGCACAATCAGAGACAGTCCTACATCCTACAATATAAATTGCACCTGTTGGTGCTGTTCCCATAGTTGAGTGTTGTCCCCTTTGTGATCTTGGCGCCACTGTTTGTGATAGTTATAGGCACTGACGTGCCATCTCTGCTTGTGTTTCAGTGAGGACAAGGCAAGCTACTCCACATCACAGCCTGAGCCTGGCACCGGCGTGGCGCTCTGGGACAGCGGGACGGGCAGCATCGACAAGCTCGTGCAGGGCATCAGCTTCTCACAGCCTGCCTGCCCCGAGCACATGCTGGTCAACAGCCAGCTCCTCGGCACCCCGGGCTCCTCGCAGGTGCTGCTGTTGGGACACGTCTTCACAGTATTTACAATATCGGGATGCAAGTTTGCAATCTTTGGGATACAGCTTTGCAGGATTTATAGGTGCAACTTTGCAGCACTGGGGATGCTGCTTTGCAATATTTATCATTTCAGGATGCACCTTTGCAGTATTTTGAGGAGCAGCTTTGAAGTATTTATGGTATTGGGATGCAACTTTGCAGTGTATGGTGTGCAGCTTTGCAGCATTTGGTACTAAGGTGCTGCTTTGCAATTCTGGAGGTGCAGCTTTTCCATATTTATTATCTCAGGGTGCACCTTTGCAGTATTTACAGTATCAGCATTCTGCTTTGCAATACTGGGGGTGTCGCTTTTCAACATTTATATTGCCAGGATGCAGCTTTGTAGTACTGAGAGGTACAGCTTTGCAGCATATATATATATCAGTTTGCTGCATTTGTAATAATTGGGATGTAACGTTGCAGAATTTATAGTACTGTGGAGCAAATTTTCAACACTGGGGGGTGCAGGTTTGCATTCTTTAAAGTATTTGGGCTGCAACGTAGCAGTATTCAGGATTGCACTTTGCGGTATTTACTGTACCAGGATGCAACTCGCCATGTTTGCCATGAGGGGGTGCAGCTTGCCAATATTTCCCATATAAAGATGCAACTTTGCTGCGTTTGTGCACTTTTGGGGATGCACCAGCTTGCAGCCAGGCAGCAAGGCCGGGGTTTGGGGCGGGTGGAAGTGGGGAGCGTGAGCGCAGGAGTACAGCTTGGTGGCGTTCCCGTTGGGACGCAGCCCAGTGGTACTCGGGGTGCTGCCTGGCAGCCCCCATAACACCGGGATGTGCTGTGCCCACAGAGCCCGTGGCAGCGGTTGGTGAAGAGGATGACACGCTTCTTCACCAAGCTGGACGCCGATGGCTCCTACCGCAGCCTGAAGGAGGTCTGTGAGAAGATGGGCTACGGCTGGAAGAGGAGCTGCACCAACCAGGTGGGGATGGGGCCATGGAGGGACAGGGGCCTTTGCCAGCCCCCCCGATGGCTCCCCCTTCACTGTCGCCTGCAGGTCACCATCTCCACCACGGACAGGAGGAACAACAAGCTCATCTTCAAGGTGAACCTGGTTGAAATGGAGAGCAAGATTCTGGTGGATTTCCGCCTCTCCAAGGTGGGTGCTGGTGGTGGGTGCGAGGTGGGTCCACAGCGGGTGCATGGCAGGTACAAGGGAAGTGCAAAGCAGTGCAAGGAGGTGCACAGAGAGTGCAAGGTGGGTGCAAGGTGTCGCACAGTGGGTGCAAGGTGGTACATGGTGGGTGCAAGGTGGTGCCTGGGGGTGTGAAGTGTGGTGCACAGTGGGTGCAAGGCACCGAGCCACTGTCTCTCCCTGTGCAGGGTGATGGGCTGGAGTTCAAGCGGCATTTCCTGAAAATCAAAGGCAAGCTCAGCGACATTGTCAGCACCCAGAAAGTGTGGGCGCCTGTGACCTGAGCCCCATCTGCCTCTTCCTCCTCCTCCTCCTCCTCCTCCTTGCCCCAAGGGGCTTCTGCGGGGCCACCCAGCACCCACACGCCAGGGCCCATGCTGTGAGCATCTTGGGGACGGTGCCCGCAGGACACAGCACAGCTCTGTGCCGGCCGCAGCTTTTAAAGGTTCAATAAAGCCTGGGGATCAAACAGCAACTCCTCTGGCTGCGAGCGGCTGCGCTCCTTGGAAAGGATTTAGGAAAGATTGGCCAAAATCGCAGTGCTTTTGCATTTGGGCTGCGAGGCAGTGGGCACCCAGAACGGCTCCTCTTGGCTGGGTGAGTGCAAGGGGGAGCCAGACCCTGCCAAGGGGTCTGGATCCGTGTGAGTGCGATGGGTCCTGTCCAGCCACAATTAGCATGGGGTGCTGGGGGGTCCCTAAATTGCAAGGTGGGGCTTGTCTGTACAGCCCCGCGTTTAATCCATGCAGGTCCCTGGCTCTGGCAGAGTGCAGGGAAATGGGTTCAATAAAAACCAACAATGGGATCACTTGTTACCCCTGTCCCTGAGAGTTGCAGCCAAAATCCTCTCTGGGGTCGGGGGCTGTTTTGCACCGCCACTCTGCAAGCTTGGCTCTTGGTGCAGTATATTCCATCTTTTTGGGGGTGGTTGGGGTGCAACATTGCCTTTTGGGGATGGTTTGGAGGAATCTCAGCCCCATGCAAACAGCAGGGAGGCAGAGGAAGGAGATGTTTCCCTATAGTAAGAAAAGCTGCTTTTGCATGTCTTCTACCCTCCAGAAAAAGCCCTTCCCTTGCAGGTTAAGGTCTCACGGGACCTGCAGGTCCCTCTCCATGTGCTCTCCTCATCCAGGCACCGATCTGATTGAAAATCACCCCAAAAAATGCCGGGGGTGGGGTTGTGTGCTCAGGCTGGCTCGAGCTGCTCACAGCATTGCCCCATCAGCATTTTTTCAGCATCCTGTGACGCAGGGCTTTGCTTTAAATCGGCGATTAATGCGCTCAAGATGTCTGTGTACACCCACCCTCCTCATCTGGCACCAAGTGGCTTCCTGGTGGAGCACAGGCTCATTCACTCTGAAACCTACTGACAGCACAGTGGTGCTCAGCCAGCACGCCTGGTCAGGGATCTTCACAGAGCTGAGTCGCCCTAAAGCAGCCCGTTAATGGACCCCCAAAAATCTTGGGGCTGGGGGCTCAGGGCTGACACCTCCCCCCCAACACCACCTTTTCTCAGGGCAGCAGCTGCCACGTTTTCCAGCCTCACTAATTGCTTTTCAGCGGGGTTAACGAGCTGAGAGCTGCCAGGGGTCCTTAGCGCTGGAGCGAGAGAAAGACTGGAGATTAACCCCTGGGGAACTCCCCTCTCTCCCCCCTGTCAAAAAAAAGAAAAAAAAAAAAAAAGAGCACACCCCAAAAAACCCATCCCAAGATGTCTCCACACACCACAATTTATCCCCCAAACCCAGCAGCTGCCTTGGCTTCAGTTACTGGGGTGGAAAAAGCTCTCTTCACTTGTTTCTTCCCCCCCCCTTTTTTTTTAGTACCCCCTGTCCTGGCCCCAGACCTTTTTATTTTTTTCGGTGGGAACCCCCCCCTTTGGCAGAGCAATTAGTGAGGACTTTTGGGGATTTTTAATTGCATATTTATATTGCAGCCGGGAGCGAGACCCCGGCAGCGGGCGAGGGGGAAGCAGGAAGACGCCGCCTCCGACCTTGTTTGCTTTTCAGCTGGGATTAAGCACTTTTAATTGTCCCAGAGATCACAGATTGCAGCCGGGGGGAATAATTAGGCTGAATACAGGGTTTTCTGGTTCACTCCCCCCGGGCTCCCTGGAGGGCTTGGCAGGGGTTTGTATTTGGGGGGGGGGAGGGAAAGAAGCTTTGGGAGTGCCCTGGGAATAAGGTTTTTGGGGGGCTGGGACAGACACAACTCATTGCACAAGTGGGAAGTTTGTCCCCTTTGAGGGAAGAAGTTTGGCTTCTTTTTTTTTTTGGGGGGGGGGGGGGGGGGGAAATGTTTAGTCTTCTTCCCTCTTCCCCCCATGCATTTTTCACCCATTACTTGACGCTGTTTTGGCTATAAACAGGTCGTTTCGGGGGTCACAGGGCACCTCTCACCTGCAGAGCTCATGGGGCTGTGGGGCGGTGCTGCTGAGCTGGGGGCGCGCAGTGCTCGCGCTCCACCTTGCTCCTGCACGGTACACAGGTCCATCCTCACGAGGGTTATTTTCGGTGCCGATTGTTCCCTCACTCCTGGGATGTTTGGCTTAATTTTCCTGCTGTTATCCCTCTGCTTTCCCCAGTAGGCCACGGGAAGGGAAGCACAGCCAAAGCGCGGCGATGAAGCCCTGCGGGGGCTGTGGCTGCGGGCAGGTGCCTCCACCCGCGGCGTCCCGGTGGCTCCTCACCGGCGTCACCCTCATGCAGCCCAGGGCACTGCGAGCCCTGCTCCTTTGGCCCAGCCCCGTGCTGTTCCCCTCGTGCCATCCTCCTGCCCTGCTCCTCAGCACTGGCATGGTTTTGGGGGCATCCCACAGGTTTGAGCCCCATGCGCTGGGCATTGAGGTGGGCGATGCAGGGGGTGAGTGCCCCATTTACAAACGCAAAACCCTGGGGGCTGCCATGGCAAGGGTGGTGCGCCAGGCGGGTTGCCCCGTGCCAGAAGCCCCCTGAAAGCGTCCATTGTGCGGGGCCGGCGGCGGTGGCTTGCTCAGGAGCGAGGGGCCGGGGACAAGGCGCTCTCAGAGAGGCACCGGAGCGTGCAAAATGCCTTAAACCAACATTATCGCCAGCGCGGGCGGCGCAGCTCAGCAGGGGCAGCTCCTGCGGCCGCTCATCACAAATTCATGGCACCCCAGCGCCTCTCCCCGCAGGAGCCCGCACCGGGGTGCAAACCCCAACCGCAGCCCCTGAGGCAGCGCATGCACCACGTGCCCGTCCCTTCCTGGCTTTTTTCTGTCCCTCATTTTGCACAAAGACACTGGATGAAGGCACCTTTTCCATGCGATAAGTGGGAAGGTGGGGTTTTCCCGCGGCCCTTCGCTGCGGTTCAGCACCTCCCCACTAATTCTGGGGAAGGAAATGTTAAACAGGCTGAAGTGCTGCTTGTTTGGGCTGGGTAAGCGCCGGCTGCCACAGTTTACTTTGCTGTCAGGAGCCCCGAGTGCCTGTAAAGCAGACGGCGGCCACAGCGCATCCCGCAGCGGGGCTGCTCTGACCTCCCTGCGGGGTCCTGGCTGGGGGCTGGAGGATGCAGGATTTGGGATGTAGATGCAGGATTTAGGACAGGGTGGAGCATTTAGGTTGCAGATGCAGGACACAGGATGTGGGATGGATGATGCAGGATTTAGGATGTAGATGCAGGACATGGGATAGAGGATTTAAAATGGAGATGCAAGATCCTAGAGGTATATTACAAGATGCAGGTTAGGGGATGCAGAGGTGGGGTTTAGGGTGACATTGGAAGATTCAAGATGGAGACTTCAGGATGCAGGATTTAGGATCCAGATGCAGGACGTAGGATTTAGAATGTGAATGCAGGATTTAGGTTGTGGGCACAGGATCACAGATGTGGGATGCAGGACATGGAAACAGAATACATGATGGGGAATGTAGAAGTGGGATTTAGGATGCAGATGTGGGATGGAGGGTTCAGGATACAGGATTTAGGATGCAGACAGGACACAGGATGTGGAAAGTAAGGTTTACATGCAGATACAGAATTTAGAATGCGGGATGGAGGATTTACGATGCAGGTGCAGGATAGGGGACCCTGCAGAATTGGGATTTTGGGTGCAGATGTGGGTTGGAGGAGATGGGATGTAGGATTAAGGGTGCAGGTGTGAGACATGGAATTTAGGATACAGATGTAGGTCATGGGATGCAGAAGCAGAATTTGGGGTGCAGATAGGGGATGCAGGACAGGTGACATGGGAAATAGGATGCGGATGGAGGATGTACAAGGCACAGAACGTGGGAGGCAGAAGCAGGATTTAGGGTGTGGAAGCAGGGTGTAGGACACAGGATGCAGGAGCAGGAGTGGAAAACAGAATGCAGATGCAGGATGCCAAGTGCAGGACTTAGGACAGGGGATGCGGAAGCAAGACTGAGGATTCAGATGTGGCACGTAGATGCAGGACAGGGATGCTCTGTCCCCAGAGCACCAGAGCACAGACCCAGGCATGCATGGGGACCTCGCAAGGCAGATGTAAATTCCCAAGGAAACATCACTGCTTTCAGGCCACGTGCCTGGCCCGTACAGGGATTTCACCGCTCGTCCCCCATCTGGGCAGCAGAGCCTGGCCAGTGCGGCCACATCTGTCTGCCAGATGTGATGGGGCGGTGATTCACAGGGGGGACTGAGCCCCTGCGGACAGGGAAATCTCCACACCGCGCTCGTGCTGGGTTGGGAACGCGGCACTCCCACTGCACGCCTGCTCGAGGGCTGGGATGGGGCCACGGGAGCTGCCCTGCGTGGCCAGAGAGGGTAGGGGGCAGGATGTGGATGCGGGATTTTGGGGTGCAGGATGCAGGTTGCTGGGTACGAGATGTAGATATGGGAGCAGGTGCAGGGCAGGCAGGCAGACACAGGACATGGGATGCAGGGGGCAGATGTAGGATTTTGGATGCAGGATGAAGATGAGGGGTGTGAGTTCAGGAGGCAGGGTGCAGCCTCCTGATGTGGGATATATTTACAGGGTGCAGACATGGGATGCAGGGTGCAAATGTAGGGTGTAGGGTGCAGATCCAGGATGCAAGAATAGGATGCGTGGAGCAGATTGCTCCATGGGGGTGCAAGCTGTGGGGTGCAGGGCAGAGGTGTGGGAGGCAGCTGCAGATGAGGATGCACAGGTTTGGGCAGGTGGGAATGTCAGAAGTATTTCCTCTCCTGTTTTTAGGGCTAAATTTGGAATTTTCCTGTTAACATCAGCCTTTTGGGGACTGGAAATCCAACAGGTTTGCTTCCTGTAGACGTGCTTCTATTTTCTGAGCTGCCCCCACCAGCTGCGTGTCTCGGGGACCACTGGCTCTGAAAAGCTGCAACATCTCCCAAGGGAGACAGGCTGCTCTCCCCTTGGCAGCAAATACATGTAGTAAGCTAGGCAAAAATAAAGATGAAGCAATTCCATCCAAAAACACCCAAATCCAGCATTTTCCTTTTTAAAGCACTTGCTCCTTGCTTTCTCTTCAGCGCTCCCCGCCACAGAGGTGCCCGAGGGATTGGACTGAGGCTCAGGCTATGGTTTCACGCTTGCAAAACCATTGCAGGTGTCAAAAAGCACCCAGCATCGTGTCCTGCTCTACAACACAGCGCCAGCCATGTTAATAAAAGCAAAAATGCAGGGGAGCCCGTGTGGGGAAAGCAGCTCAGGAGCCTCCTGCACAAACCTCCAAGTTTTGCTGGTTGCAATCTTCTACAAGCAGCCGAGAGGGTTTTGTGGGATAAAAGCTGGAATCCCCCAGTATCAGGGGGAGTCAGCACTGCTGTGGTACCCCCACATCCAGGGGCAGGAGAAGCAGGAAAGAGAAAGCACTTGAAATAGGTGAAAACCTCCCAAACACGCAGGCTGAGGTCATTTTTTGGCGAGGAAGTCGACTCGCTCGAAGTGCCTCCAGGTCTGGTTTAATATCAGCAGAAACATTCTTGGGCAGGGTGGGGAGAAAGTGCTCTCACCCCAAAGCAGCCTGAAACACCCCCCCAGGAAACATCCAGTGCTTGCGGCCACTTTGCAACCCCTGGCCAGTACCCGAATGCATCATGACGAAAGCTGAGACTGGTGGCAAAACAGCAACAAATAGCACAAAACCAGCACAGAAACAGGCAAAATGCCCCCTCAGGGGGCGGGGCTCAAGCTTGAAGTGTCTTTCAAGGGGTGTTTGGTCCCCGCTGGGATGCTCTGCCTGCACATTTTCTGGGGATGGGGAGGAAAGCAAGGCCAAAGATTTGGCAGGGAAAATGTATTTTTTTTTCCCCATTGCCCTGCAGGGTTTTCTCTCTTTCCTTTGCTCCCTCCTCAATCTAGCATTTTCTTGCTGGTTTTACCAGGCTGTGGGGCTCAAAAATATCTTTGGTCCCCCCCAGCTGAGGGGACCCGCAGCCAAGGACCCACAGCACAACAGCATCCTGGGGCTGTGGCGCACAGGGCAGCAGAGCAGAAGGGGCACAAAGCCACTAAAATAATTGCATCTGCCGTGCTCTGCTGGGAGAGCTGAGCAGCTTGGGGCTTGCCGCTGCCTTGCCGCGAGCCCTCAGCCACCCTGCAAAGCTGTTTTGGCTTTTCCAGTGATTTAGCACATTAGGAGGGTTATGGTTAGGCTGTGTTTATTTTGCTAAACCTCACAAACCCATAATAGAGCTGGGGAGGGGGAAGGAGGCAGCGGGAGATGCACTGAACGTTTAGAAAAAAAGAAAGAAAGAAAGAAAAAAGGAAAAAAAAAAGAAAGCTCCAGCTGAAGAGGGAAAATGAGGTTGGGATTGCATCTGCAGAGCAGCTGCAGACAGGGATGTCCTGAAATAAAGGTGGGAAAAAAATGCAGAGGCAAATGAGAGGGGATAAGGAGCATTTTGAGGGATTTCTGTGAGGGAGGAAGCAGTGGGGCAATGCTCTGGCCAGGGAAGGGGATTTCTTCTCCGTGCTCTTACATTCCTCCCGTCAGCAGTATTTACACGACAGCACCAGGAGAAATCCCAGGTCGGGTGGACTGCAGCAAGGCAAAGGCGTGCAGCTACCGCTCACTGGGCCACTGCCCCACAGCCTATTTTGTTTGATGTCTGCAGTGCACGGGGATTTTTGCAGCCTGTTTGCACTGCACAGAGATGTTTGCAATGTGCAGCGATGTTTATAGCCTGCAAGGTTGTTTGCACCATGCAGGGATGCTTGCAACACGTGGAGATACTTGCAGTACTTGAGGATATTTGCAGCATGCTGGGGACATTCGTGCAGACAGGGATGTTGGTGGTGCATGGGGATATTTGTGGCTCACCCAGATGTTTGCAACCTGTGGGGATGCTTGCAGTGCATGGAGGTGTTTGCAGTGCACAGGGATGTTTGCATCATCCAGGGGTGTTTGAGGCATGCAGGCACATTCACAGCACTTTGCAGAACCCAGAGACACCATCAGCAGCTTTTCAGCCTTGCCCCCACACTGTGCCTCAGCTTTCCCCTTCCCGAGACCAAGCAGAGGCCATAGGAACCAGTGCCAGCTGCACCATTGCTTTCCAGCCATTTATCCCCCCGCTCAATCCTCCTGCCAGCACCCCAAAAATGCCTTTTTGCAAGGCAGGTTGGTGCAAAGCCCAGCCAGCAGGTGAGGACTGCCAGCAGCAGGGAGATGTGTGATGGAATTTGTTTTGTGAAGTGGCAAAAAGGGCACAGGGCCCGTTCTCTCTGGCCACATCTTCCTGGTGGGTGATGGGGCTCAGCCTCCCTTTCTCGCCTTTGCAGCACTTGGAGAGGTTGCTCTGCTCACCAGATGTGATAAGAAAAGGTTTGGCTGAGGCTTGAAAAGGAAAAAAAAAAAAAAAAAAAAAAAAAGCAAAAGCAGAGCAAATTCCTTGGCAAATCAAAGTGCAGTGCATGCGGAGTGAGCACAGAGCCTCACATGGAAGCATCCGTCTTGATAAGGGGCAATGCGGCTGCAGGGAGGAGGAGGAGGAGGAGGTGGAAGAGGAGGCAGTGAAACCACCCCTTGGAACCAGCAGCTGCAGCTTGGTTTTGCAATCAAAATGCCCATCCTAGTGCAACCCAGGGTCTGCCTCAGTTTCTCCACCCTGTACATGCACTGCAGGGGGGGAAGGGGTTAAAGCTGAGCGGGTAAAACGCCTTGGAGGGGTTAAATGGGGCGATTTTCTGCCGGGTTTTATCCAAAACATATGTTTTCGCCACTATTCGAGTTATCTGGGATATTTCCTGCGTGTTTGCTCCTATGGCAACCGGCCCAGCATGAAAGACCTATTTACTGGGCCCTGGGATAAGGCACGGCCATATGTTGTCAATTTGGAAGGCGCTCCTTCCCCTCTGCCTGTCTCCAGCCCCTCCTGCGGCACAGCCCTTCACGGGGCGCCTGGAGCCGGGGATGGGCGCCGCGGGCAAGGTGAGATGGTGGCTGGGGCTGGGGGGTGGCTGGGGAACCTGGGGGACGTGGAGATGGGCTCCAACATTGCGCTGAAGTTCTTCAGGAGCTAGGGGTGGAGAAGAGCAACCTGCAACATTGATTTGAGGTCCTTCAGGAGGTGGAGATGGAGAGGAGATACCTTCAACATCAGTCTGAGGTCTGTCAAGGAGATAGGGGTGGAGATGAACAACCTACATGGTTGGCTTGAGGTCTATCTGAGAGACCAGGCTGAAGACAGAGCTGGGGCCAAGGTATCTACAACACAGTTCTGGGGTCCAACCAGGACATGGGGTTAGAGACAGGGTTGGAGATAAGCTACCTGCAATGTCAGTCCGAGGGATGAGGCTGAATGATGAGGCACGGATGAGGCAGGGATGGGGCTGAAACCAGGAGCAGGAACAAGCCACCTGCCTAGGTTTGAGGTCCACCCAGGAACAAAGGTTTGGAGCAGGAGTGGAGACAAGCTCCCCACGTCGCTCTGAGGCTCATCCAGATGATGAAGCTGGAGACGTGACCAGGAAGAAGCTAGCTGCAGCGCCGGCCTGAGGTCCATCCAGGAGACATGGCTGGAGACAACCCACCTGCAGTGTCCTTCTCAAGTCCCTCCAGGAATCAGGCTTGGAGATCTCCTACTGCAAGTCTCAGCCCAGTCCCGGGTTCCAGGGCATGGGGCAGGAGTGTGCCGTGGGGGCAGCAGAGACCCTTTGGCATCCCCAGAGCCAGCCATGGGCATGCAGTGAGGTCTGTCCCCCAGCAAGGCCAAGCTCCTTGTGGGTGCAGCCCCAGTGCCCCAAGAAAGCCAGCACTGCTTTGGGGCCGTTCTTTGCTCCTTCCTGGCAGCAGCAACCTGGGGGTCTCACTCCTCATCACCAAAACCACGGGGGCCATGGGGTCAGGATGAAGGAGATAACATGGAAATGAGGAAATGGGGAAAAAAAAAGCATTGTCACCTCATGCTGCCGTGGCCAAAACCTAAACTGGTGGGAGAAGGGATTAGGCAAATCCCCAGGACCCAGCAAGCTGTGGTATTGGACCAGCAGTTGGCACATGGCCTCTGTCCCAGGGTGCCAACCCTCCTCTCCCCCAAGTTCTGGTGCAAGCCGAATTCCTGCGAATTCATTTCTTTTGTCTCAAAATAGCAAAAAAAAAAAAAAAAAAAAAAAAAAGATTTTATGGCTGCAGTACCCAGCACCAGAGCAGCTCTATGAGATAAACAGCCAAAATGCAGAGAAACTGAGCAAAGTGTTTTTCCATCTACTAAAATAGCTGTAAAAAAAATCAAGGTGAAAAAAAAAATATATATATATTTATTTTTTTTCTAATACCCAAGTGCTCTTATTGCTTGCTGCAGGGAGAGCCCGTTCTCTTGCTGCCTTTTTGCCTTTTACCCTGCTGGGTGAAGCAGCTCAGCATCACAAAGCACAAAGCCCTGACCCCCTGCAGTGAAACCAAAGCAAAATTCACACCCAGAGGAGCTGAGGGATGTGCAGAAAAAGCCCCAAAAATGCACAGGGGTGACCCACAGCATCCGTCAGCAAGGGCAAGGTGATGGCTTTCACCCTCAGTGGCTGCAGCTGGGCAGGACCAGACATAGCACAGGACAGGGGATTTTGGGAGTGATTCACTCCCTCATTGGTATTTCTGATGAAAAAGCACAAACAGAACATTTTTTTTCCTCCCCCATGTTCTGCAGGAGTGACCCTTTCTCGTGAAGCCTCCTTCCCACCAGCCGCTCAGCGTTGCCTTCCCATATTTCTTTTTAAGACACACACACACACACACACAAAAATAAAAAAAAGGCTTTCAGCCAAAATAAACCTTCTCTATGAAAATAGAGAAGTGTTTGGGTCAAAAAGCCACTTTTCTCTGGGGGAAAAAAAAAAAAAAAAAGGAAAATAAAAAGAAAAAATACCAAGAAAACCACCTAACCCCTTAAGTGAATGGTTGGCAAAGCTCATGGGGAGGTGTGATATTCTTTGTGGAGCCAACTGATAGAGTGGGGGGAAGGATGGAGGGAAAAGAGTGAATCCCCACAAAAATAGCACAGATGAGACCCATTTCTGTTAGTGAGCAGAAAACCTGAGGGAGAGGAGGAGCCACCACCTGCGGAGGGGACGTTGGAAGGCCCAAAGCCAGGAGCTGGGGGCGTACTTTGTGTCCCTTTCACGCAACCAGCTCCAGCACCCTCCAATCCAACCTCCCCCCCCCAATGCATTTGTATTTTTGGCTGCATCAAGGAGAAAAAAATGAACAGCGCCAAGGCTGGCTGGAGGAGCCTCGAGGTGCTCACAAGCTGCACATCCCCTTTCAAGAAACCCATCTCCCCCCACAAGCTGGCTGGGGAGATGGAGGAAATTGTCTCCTTTTTCCCCGTTTCCCCATTCCAGAGGAGGCGAGCTTTTGTTTGAAGACAGCTCTTCATTTCCTGCCCCTCCAGCTTCAAAGCAGTGGTGGCCAACAGGGGGGACTGCTTGCCCTGTTCCTCCCGCAGCACCGCACGTGGACGCAGCATCCCTGGGCAGGGGAAGGTCCATCGGAGCGGAGATGTCCCGCCAAGGCAAATACTGGCTTCAGAAGGGTTATGTCTTTTTTTTTTTTTTTTCCCTAAAAAATGAGAAGTTTTTGCTCAATTGAGGAGGAAAGCGGGTTTTGCTTTGTTTCCATCCCAGCTCTGTTTTTACAGGAAGACCCTGGGGCAGGTGCAAAGAGACTTTCAGATGCTTGGCTTTTAGCCCCTTTAGGATCCAGGCTGTGGGAGGCCCCCCCCCGGGAGGACCCCCCATGTACCCCCATGTCTCCCTGTGTCCCTCCCCAGGTGGCAACCGAACCCAGTGTGTCGGGAAGGAGCTGTGGTTGGCAGGGGCCCGCATGGGACCGGGGAGCACCCCATCACCTTGGGGGGGACAGCATGAGAGCTTCAGGTATGGTGAGGTGAATCTGAGCTCTTCCCTCCTCCTCTCCTCCTCCTCCCTCTCCTTTTCCTCCTCCTTCTCCTCCACCTTCTCCTCCCTCTCCTCACCTTTTCCTTATCTGCTGTTTTTCACCCTGACTGGTCTCTTCTCCTTCCACCTTCTCTCTTCTCATCCTTTTCTCCTTATCCCCTTAACTTGTCTTTCTCATCTCTCCATCTTCCCTTCCCGCCCTCTCTCAGGTGACATGTGGCCCCCACATTGCTCCCTCCTGATGCCCCCGACAACCTGTCACCATCTCCCCGTCCACTCCCATCCCTGCCTCAGTTTCCCCCTCACACACACTGCTATCCCACTGCAGGGCAGTGCCGGTGCCACCCAGCCCCACCTCCAAGGATAAAAGCCCTGGGGTCTGGAGGAGCCCCACACGCAGAGGCCCCCATGCCCCAGCACCACTGGGGCTGTCTGCGATGCACTGGACTCGGAGACGGGGAAGCCCCAATAAATCTTGTGGCAGCAGCAGCGCTCTGCCACCATCTGAGAACAGCTGTGTTTTTCTAGGCACCAGTGATGTGACTGATAGGGTTTTACTGCTACCACAGAAGCTGTTTGCACGTAAACGTTACATTAGGCTTTTACAGACCTTTCTGTCCCTTATGTTAACCTTAATGTAGCTAAAGAGGACTTGAAAAGGCAGCGTGTTTTGGATCAGAAGCCTCATGCCAGCAGGAAAACGCTCCGTGTGTCAAGTGCTTAAAACCAGAGGGAGGTGGGAGCAATAAATCTCATGACCCCACAGACACTGACTGTCCACAAAACAGCCTGTCCCCCAAAGCCAGGGGGCAACAGGACCTGGCTGGCACACACTGTCCCCTTCCCAGCAGGGTCCCCAAGCCCTCCCTGGTAGAGCCTGATGGGGACTGGGACAAGGTACCTAGTGGGAACTGGGATGGAGTGATAGGTGCCTGATGGAGAGTGGCATGGGGTGATGAGGTACCCATTAGGGACTCAGATGAGTTGATGGGGGTGAGGACAAGGTGGTGGGGACTAGCATGAAGTGCCTAATGGGGACCAGGATGGGGCATAGGGGACTGGGAATAGGTACCCATTAGGAATTGGGTTGAGTTGATGGGAACCAGGATGAGGTACCCAAGGGAAACCAAGACAAGATACCTGCTGGGGATCACGGAATCACAGAATCATCTAGGTTGGAAATGACCTCCAAGATCACCTCATCCAACCTCTGACCTAACACTAACAAGTCCTCAACTAAACCATATCACTAAGCTCTACATCTAAAAGTCTTTTAAAAGACCTCCAGGGATGGTGACTGAACCACTGCCCTGGGCAGCCCATCCCAATGCCTAACAACCCTTTCAGTAAATAAGTTCTTCCTAACACCCAACCTACACCTCCCCTGGCACAGCTTTAGCCCATTCCCCCTTGTCCTGTCACCAGGCACATGGGAGAACAGGCCAACCCCCACCTCTCTACAGCCTCCTTTAAGGTACCTGTAGAGAGCAATACGGTTGCCCCTGAGCCTCCTCTTCTCCAGGCTGAACAAGCCCAGCTCCCTCAGCCGCTCCTTGTAGGACTTGTTCTCCAGGCCCCTCACCAGCTTCGTCGCCCTTCTCTCAAGCACCTCAATGTCCTTCTTGTAGTGAGGGGCCCAAAACTGAACACAGTACTTGAGGTGCGGCCTCGCCAGAGCTGAGTACAGGGGGACAATCACTTCCCTAGACCTGCTGGCCACACTGCTTCTTATACAAGCCAGGATGCTGTTGGCTTTCTTGGCCACCTGAGCACACTGCTGGCTCATATTCAGCCAACTATCAACCAGTACTCCCAGGTCCTTCTTTGCCAGGCAGCTTTCCAACCACTCATCTACATGCTATCGCACTAGGGGAACTTGGTGTGCTGACTCTAAGGAACAGTACAGAGCATAGAGCAGAGTGGAGACACCACAGATAGGCTCTGTGACAAGATGGGGAACCGATGCTCTTGTGCGCACCGAAGAAGTGATGGGAGCTGGGACAAGGTACCTGCTGGGGACAGGGTGATGAGATACAGGACGAGGTACCCGCTTGGGCCCAGCATGGGGTGCTGGGGACCAGCTCAGGAAAACAAGGAGCATCTCCCACCCCCCACCATGCTGACCCTGCACCCACAGCCTGCCCCTCCACCAGCTGACCCCCCCAGTGCCCAGCGACCCCCATTCCCCGGCCCTGCCCATGGCACCCCGAAGATGCTGCTGCTGTGGGGCCAGGCGGCTGTGCAGCTCCTACAGGGTGGGAGCGGTGAGGGCTGGAGCACGGGGTGCTGCCAGCTCAATGCCGGGGCCTCGCTCCCACGAGTGCATGAAAGGCTCCCTGTCCAAATGGCATTAGATGCGCTGCGAAGGCTCATTCCCAATCGGTCACGCTCCGAGGCGCAGCTGCAGCCCCCGGCTGCAGGAGCCGAGGATGCTCCGGGGCTTTGTTCGAGCAGCCCCGCTCCCGGGAACCGTGACAAGACGATCAGATTACGGGGCAGCCAGAGAAAAATCACCCTCACTGTGAGTGGAGGGGTGCACGCCTTCCCTGGCTGTGCCGAACACTGAACTACCTGCTTGCTGCCAATGAGATCAGTCCTGGGGGGGTAACAAAGAGCCCCCGCTAATGCTGGGGCTGGGTAACAGCACCATGCCCCTGCCTCATTAATGATGACCTCTTTGGCTGTCTATCCCTCAACAGTCCCCTCTGCTGGATGAGGATGTAGCACGGCCCATGGGGAAAGGTTGGAAGAAATCAATGTTGGGCACAGGCCCGCAAGGAGGAAGGTGGCTTTTGGGGGTCCTCAGCTGCATCGTGGAGCACAGCAGGTCCCAGGTCCCCTCAGGCCCCATTTCTGCCCTGTGGGATGACAAGCTGGCATGGGGAACAGTAAGAAGTGAGAGACAAACCCCAGTGGGGAGAAAGCAAAAGCAGCAGGGCACACAGAGAGCAATACTTGGCAAGAAGGAAAACTTGCCTTTGTGAAGTGGAAACACAGAAGTAAAAACAACAGCTTCATGCAAGCTTAGCCATCAGCAGCAACAGGGACAGACACCAAGAAGACTTGGCTGCCCAAAGCCACCCAAAACCTGGCAAGAAACCACAGAGGTTGGTGGGTCATGGCCTTTTTGTCCCCACAAGGCTGTTTACGAAACTACCGCCAGACAAAGCCACCAGCCTCTGGCAGGATCCCAATTTACCCATTTGCATCTTTGCAGAAGGGATTAGAGGGAGCCCCGTTGTCCGTTGTCCGGGTGTCACTCGGCGCCTTTGAAAGCAGATGACTTCATCCGCTTTCATGGCCCTGCTGCCTTCCAGTAATTAGATTTGCTCCTGATTTGGTACAACGACAGCAGTTTGGCGGCAGGGGTGAGGATGCTAGCCAGATTTTGCTCCCCCTTTGCAAGCACTCAGTTATAGGACTGATGATGGTCCCGGTGTAAAAAACACCAGGTACCATAGTGGATGCGTTGCATCTGTGCAAGCAAAGCCATGTTGGGTCCCCGCATGGTACTGCTGCTAGAGCCAGGCTGTCAAAGCAAAATATCATTGCCTCTGGAGCTGATTTGTCATTCATAAGCATTTTGGGTGCAAATAGTCCTTCCTAGGGATGGCTCCGGTTAGCCATCCTCTTTGGCAGCTACTGCATGCTCCTGCAAGCCTCCTAGGAGCGGTTAAAGGCAGGGCCCTGCCAAGGTTAATTCAGTTAGTGCACTGCTAACGGGCGTAGCTTGTCCTAGCACCAGTCCCTAATGAGCAGCTCATTTGAATCCATGCAAAGTACCAGGGAGCATGGAGACATGCTAATTAAAGTGACTGCTGCTCTGTAATTAAGCAGCAATTTCCCCCCCCCCCCCCCAAAGAGGGCTTTATCATGCAAATAGCTCCTGCTTGGGTGATGTAAGGGCTTGCGGCAGCAGCTGGGTCTCCCTAATGGGCTCAGGGGGCATCGATGTGGCAAAGCAGAAGAAAAGAAGCAAATTTTACCATTCCCCGCCAAAATCTTCTCCTGCAGAGGCTTTGCTGTGCAACAGGGCTGCGGGGGTGACAGGGGCACACCGGCACGCGGCGAGCTCGCCCAGGCTGCTTCCCAAGCTCAGCCCCTTCACTTCCCTGTTGTTTTTCCCCCGCAAAGAGTAATTATCCCCACTGGATGTCAAGAGCCCTGTTATTTTTTGTTTTCAAATCCTGGCGCGATTGCAGCGTGACAAAGCGCATCTGGTTTTTATACGAGTGGGAAATGCTTTCTAATAATCTCTACGACAGCTTGAATAATGGGAATCTGGAGTCATCCCAACAGGCCAGGCCATCCATGTGGCACCAGGGAGGAAAACAATGAGCGCCTCCAACCAGTGCTTGGTTAGGTTATTCCTGGTGTTTATCTTATTCCTAGTGTTTATTTTATTCCTAGACTGGGGAAGTTTTATATTAGAGCCACTGAATTTGAGGGCTGATGGATCCTGCTATGGGAGAGGCCATCTTCCATCAAGGCCATCTTCCATCAGGGCCATCTTCCATCAAGGCCATCTTCCATCAGGAACATCAATTAGAAGGGCCAAAGCTCAACTTGAATTCAATTTGGCTAGTGCAGTAAAGACAATAAAATTATTTTATAAGTACATTAACAACAAAAGCGGGACTAAGGAGAATCTCCATTCTTTACTGGATATGAGGGGAAACACAGTGACGAAAGACGAAGACAAGGCTGAGGTACTCAATGCCTTTTTTTACCTGTCTTTATTCACAAGGCCAGTTATTCTCAGGGTACCGTCTATATCATCTGAATGTTCTTAAGTCTATGGGGCTGTACAGGATCCACCCAAGGGTACAGAAGGAGCTGGCAGAAGTGATCACCAAGCCACTTTCGATGATTTACAGCAGTCCTGGCTAACTGGAGAGGTCCCAGTTGACTGGAGATTGGTCCACCTTCAAGAAGGGCTGGAAGGAGGACCCAGGGAACTACAGGCCTGTCAGTCTGACCTCAGTGCCAGGGCAGGTCATGGAGCAGATCATGTTGAGTGCCATCACACAGCACATATTGGACAACTGAGTGGTCATAAGCATGTGCTTATGAAGGGCAGGTCCTGCCTAACTAAACTGATCTCCTTCTGTGACAACATGATGCACCTAGCAGATGAGGAAAAGGTGTTGGATGTTGTCTGCCTGGACTTTAGCAAAGCATTTGACACTGTTTCCTATGGCCTTCTCATGGAGAAACTGGCTGCTCGTGGCTTGGACAAGTGCATGGTTAGTCAGGCTCAAAGAGTCTGTGTGAAGGGGCTTAAATCTGGTCACTGGCTCGTCAACATGGCACTTGCCAGGGCTCAGTAATGAGGCAAGTTTGTTTTCACGTTAATCAATGATCTTGATGAGAGGATCAAGTGTGCCCTCAGTTAGTTTGCAGACAACTCCAAGTTGGGTGGGAACACTGATCTGCTTGAGGGCCGGAGGGCACTATGGAGGGGTCTGGGTGGGACCTGTGTAGGCTGGATCTATGGGACATGTCCAGCTGTATGGCCTTCAGCAAGGCCAAATGACAGGTACCACGGCTGGGGCACAACAACCCTGTGCAGTGAGACAGCCTGGGGGAAGAGTGGCTGGAAAGCTGCCCAGAGGGATGCTGGTCGAGAGCCAGCCAAACACGAGCCCGTGGTGTGCCCAAGAGGGCCAAGGGCCTGCACCCTGGACTCCATGAAAGGAGCTTGCAGTGAGGACGCTGCCAGTCAAGTGATAGGACACAGGGAAACAGCCTCAAGTTGTGCCAGGGGAGGTTTAGGTTGGACGTTGGGGAGAATTTCTTCACAAGGAGGGTGATCAAATATGGGAACAGTCTCCCAAGGAAATGGTGGAATCTCCACCCCCGGGGGGATTTAAGACACATGGATGTGGCATAAGGGACACGGTTTTGTGATGGGACATGGTAGGTGATACTGGTGGTTGGACTTGATGATCTTGAAGGTCTTTTTCAGCCTAAATGACTTATGACTCTATGATTTTCCAACAGAGCCCCCTTCCATCAGGGCCATCTTCTATCATGTCCATCTTCTATCACAAACACCTTCCATCAGGGTCATCTTCTATTGGCAACACCTTCCATCAGGGCCATCTTCACCACTTGTATTTAACCCTCGCCAGCCATCAAATATGTGTCAGAGATCAAGGTTATGCCATCAAAGCAGTGTGGTGTCTTCCAGGTTCTTCCCAAATTCTCAGCAGAAACTTCTCTGCAGGGCGATGCTTGAGGCTTTGGCTCTTCTGGCAGGTGCCAGCCTTTTGGTGACCCCATATCTCCTGCTTATTCCACTTTCCCTGACCATGCAAGGCGTGTGTGTAGTGATTTAACTCACCGCCTGACTCATACTTTATTTTGGGTGATTTCTTCACTAAAAAACATTTCCACCTGACCCCAGCTCTCCAGGGAAGGTGCCCGCACCCACCCTGTTCTGGCAGCTTGGGGACTTTGAGTGTTTTCTCTCTCTCTCTCTCTTTTTTTTTTTTTTTTTTCCTTTTGCACTTGTGGAAATAATTATGTCCTGCAGGAAACCTTTGCATGGATAAAATTAGGGCTGGTAAACACAGGGTAGCACAGCCTGTTGGCCTCCCAGGTTTACCCAAAACTCCACAAACTGAGGCCTTTTCACATGAAACCCTTCCTGGGCAAAAGTCCATTCTCCAGCCCACAACCGCCACATGCAGGCCCAACCTAAATTTAGCAGAGCAAGTCCAAAAACAGGTCATTTTGGGCAACATCCCTGCTGGCCTTGACAAACAGCCTGTTGGAAGGGGCTGGGAAAAGCAGTGAAGGGTTTGGGTGCAGTGCAAGAGATGGAGCCGTAACGCCCTGGTTCAATGTTTAATTCCAAAGATTAGGTTTAATGCTGGGCAATTTAGTGAGCTGTTAATATTAAATTACGCTGCAAATGATGGGAGCTTCCCGAATGCTTAATATGATCTTCTTGCGGTTTGCGTTTGGACGTGCTCCAAGCCCAGATAAGCCCACTTTTGTTGGTTTTAGTGCTGTCTGCCCAAGCAGGGCTTTTTTTTTCGGCGTTATCTGTTGGAGGATCACGCACAGAGCATGTGTGCAGAGTGGAGGAGCATTTCCAGCCCTGCCTGGCCCCGCTCTCTGGAAAGGCTCAAGCAACTCCCCCTCTGCAGCACGACGCTCCTGCAGAGCTCCCATGCCAGAGCCTTCATACTGCTTTTTAAGCCCCACGGTTTGCAACTCCAGCTCCTGCCTGGCTGAAAAAAACTCTGCAGTGCAAGGGCAGAGAGGTGAGTCGGGCAATGCAGGGGCTTGCAACAGGTCCCGTGAGGCCTCGCGGGTGTGTGAACAGCCTTGGCATGGGGATGACCTTTGCATGGGGGCACGGAGAGGCGTGGGGCACGGGGGAACTTTGCATGGTGCTCAGGCACACATTTTTCCTGCTGCAAACAAGTCCCCACTCGCACGGGGCACATGAAGACACCGGGTGCACGGGTGAAGTTTGCACGGGTGCAATTTTCACAGGCACAAATCCTGCGTGCTGCTCAGTGCCTGCGCTCCTCATGCTGCAAGCAGCCCCCCGCCCGGGATGGGGGGGGAGGGGGCACACGAAGATGCGGGCGCGCACAGGTGAAGCCTGAGCGGGTGGCAGCTGCAGATGCAAGCACTGCTCGGGAACGCGCTTTCCACGCCACGACCGCGCGGGGCTCACGGAGCGCGCTCCGAGCCCCCCCCCCCCCCAGCCCGGTGCGGAGCCCCCGGGGCCGCGCGCGCCCCTCCCGCCCCGCCGCGGCGCGCGGCCCGCCCCCCTCCCTCCTCTCTTCGCCTTAAAGGGCCCGCAGCCCCGCCGCCCCGCTGCCGCCCGCGGGGGCCGGCGCCGCGCTCCCCCCACCGGCCGTTGGTACGCTCCGCGGGGCGGGGGCGGCGCGGCCGGGGCCGGCGGCGGTGGCGGCGGGCAGCGGGCGGTGCAGGACGGAGGCGCCCGGCCGGGTCGCCCGCCCCGCCTGGAAGGCGCCGGCAGCGGGGGGCCGGGCCCGGAGGTACGGCGGCGGGAGCGGGGCGGCGGCACCTGAGCGGGGCTCCCGGGGAGGGGGGGGCGGGCACCGAGCCCCGGCGCTCCCCGCGCTGCAGCCCGCGGAGGCAGGGAGCGGGAGCGGGGCGCTGCCGCGGCAGGTGGCGGGCGGGCGGACCCCGCTCCGCGGTGCCCGTGAGCCGCGGGGGGGGCGCCGGGGCTCCGGTGCGTGCTCTCTGCTGGCGAGGGGCTGCCGGGGCTGCGGCTCGCGCCCCCCACACCGGGGGAGAACCGAGTGAGGAGAGCCCCGGCTGCTGGGGGGGGAGTCCCTCGAGGGGTGCCGGGAGCCCGTACGGCGGGGCTCGTGCTTGCTTTGGCTGGAGGAATAAGGCAGCTGTGCTGCAGCCTCAGGTGGCGTCACTTGAGGGTTTTAACTGTCAAAGCGTAAAAATACACTCGCTTGTTTAAAGGCTGCTTCTGCAGATGTGGAAATTGTGAAGTAAAGCAACCGCTTCCCTTGCATGAGCACAGAGCTGTGCTGGTGTTCGTCATCTCGTAAATCCTCCTCTGCATGCTGGGCTGCACCAAGACCTCTGGAGTGCATTTGGTGGCTGCTTGAGATAGGATCCTGCTCCAGGCACCTCCCTGAGGTATAAGGACAGCAAAGCTGCAGCCTCCAAGAAGCCTAGCTGGGAAGTGTGTGGTGACTGAGCCGTTTTCAGGATGAAGCTGTTTGCTGAAGCAGTGCCTGGTGCTGATGGGTATGTCGCCAACTGTGCAGTGCTGGCGCGGTGCGTGCCATGGGAAGCTGTTTGCCCAGGCAGCAGCATCTGAGCGGCAGTTTGCACGTGTGTGTGTGTGTGCGTCTTGCTGCTGTGACGTGAGCTGTATGAGAGACATTTAATGTGTGGAGGTGGCGTGAGCTATTTTTCATTCTGGATGTGAGCAGGTACTAGGCTTCACCTGGCTTGCCTGTATCTTGCACCAGGCCTGCTCCTCATGCTGTCTGTAAGTTTGTTTACTTGTTTCCTCTTGTAAGGGCTGTTAATATGCACTGGGAAACCTTTGCATCTTTAACTTTTCCATGCTTAAGATGCGAATCTTGAGTGTTGTTTTTTCTTTTGAATACAGCGCTGTGGTCCCGGGTAGCGGTCTCTGTGTGTTCCAGCTCATGTGGAGGTGGCTGTTTGCTGTGATCTGCTGGCACTTCAGTCCAGTGTGCTGGTGCCACTTGTGTTGTGCCTTCTTGGGCATACAGACATATGCGAAACTACATTAAGATGCATTTTGTTTTGTCTCATTTATTTTGATTGCCTCAGGTCCATAGTACCCTGTCCTGTGACTGCTGTTAGGTCTGTGTGACAGCTGTGGATTTTGCTGCTTGTGAATGTGGTTCCAGTGGGGCTTAAAACAGTTAAATTTAGTGTGTCTCTCCAGGAAGCCTTGAGACTGGGACTTCTCCCTCAAACCTGTGGAGATCTGGTGTTTCAGATCACGTTTTATGTGGAACCACTCTGATTGGCATGCTGCATGCAGCTTATAAACCTGCCTAATGTCCTTAGTTAGACAACATGTAACTTGCATGAATGGGTACTGGAGACCTGACCCTTCTGTGTACAGTCTGTGTCAACTGATTTGCTTACACTCTGTGGACTTGTGAGTGGCTCTGCTTCAGCTGAGTCATGTAGCTTTCTCACCTGCTGCAGTATTTCTCTATCTGGTTTCTGTTTTTCCAGTGGTCCAGGGAGCTTCTGAACTGAATCCTGTCTGTAATTGGGGTAAGGCTCGTCAAAAATGATTGTTTATGCTGCTTAAAATCTTGTTAACTTTTTTAACCTTATGTTGTGAGTAGAACCTCTATTTTCCAAATGCAGAAGAGAAATAGACTGAATTATTTCCCTCTTCCTGCAGCGTTTAATGCTGCGTAATGAAGTATCCTATTGCTTGAAATTTTGTTTTCAACAAAAGAGCCCAGCATCTGTAGCACATTTTCTTTGTTTGGAGTCTTTGGTCTCTTCAACTTTCTCTGATTTAACTGACAGCTTGCTCTTATTTACACACAAGTTTTCAGATACAGATGATGTGTCAGTCCTTCTAAGACCAAACAAGTAGAAGTACTTGGGAAAAGATGCCATTGCATGTTTGGGAATCTAGCATTAACATCATATAGTTGACACTGATCAATTCTGCTTGTACCAAGTGTAGTTCATCAAATTTTATCTTTAAATGGAACTTCCAGCTTTTCTAGCAATACTTAAAGGTGGTATGTGGGGACTGAACTGTGTTCTCTGTATGCTTCTTTGCTATTTTGGTCTGATTTGTTAATGGGTTGCTGGCACCAGGTCTGTTCTTGAGGCGTATTGCTGTGGCATGCTGACATCTCGCTCTGGGGTATTGTCTTTTTCTGCTGGGACCAGAGGACTCTCAGCGCTGTCTTGCTCCCTTGCTGTGCTTGCCCAGGCCCAGTGGAGTGACCTGCGTGGTTCTGCAAGATGTTCTGTAGCGTAACATCTGATGAGTCTCTGCTGTTGACTTCAAAACCCCGCCTGAACTTGTTGTATCTCATCCTTCTTGCTCCAGGGAGATATCTTCCCTCTTCCTGCACCTACTCCTCCAGTTTCCACGGCAAATTCAGCATGAAGGCTTCTTGAGTTAACAAGAGTAGTCTCCAATTACCCTGTCTCAAGAATTTTTGGAATAGATAGTTGCCTGTGTTTGTGCGTACTTTGTTGTTTGCGTGTTCTTCCAGTAATTTCATTGCTAGATGGCTTAGTGCATCTTCCAGGACTGAGCATGTCATAGTTTTCCACTCAGCTTCACCAGCTTGTCTGCCTGTTTCAGTGCTGGTTATCCTGTGGCGGTTATCCCTGCAGGGTAAGAAACTTTTTTCTCCCTCCTAGGGAATGAGTTGTGCATCCACACTGCCTGTCTTTCCCATTAAGCCCCTGTTTGCTCTTCCTATATGAGAAATACCTGCTGTCTTTTAGCAGCAGGGAAAACAATCACACAAGGTGGGTTGCTTTCCGATTCCCATTCCTATGAGCTGCCTGAGCTCCTCTGACCAGATTGAGGCCTCTTTTCCCCCTCTCTGGCTTCTTGGGCACAGCCTCGCACAGTGGGATGCTGCTGGTGCCTGCCTCCCTCAGTGGGGTCTGGCTGTGGGGGCTGACTGCAGCTTGCCTGCAGAGAGCAAGCCCTCAACTGACCACTTCGGGGACCCGCCATGCAGCTAGGGAGCTGCCAAATCCTCCACGCTGATTCCTGGAGAGGCCTCGGGGGGGGCGCAGGGGTGGGGGGGTGGGCCCTTTTGGCAGCAGCCGGTTTTTAAATTGGCTTAGCTGTCTCATAAAGCTGTGCTCTCACGGCCTAGCTGGATGCTGTAGCTGCAGCTGAGCGAAGGGCTGGTTGCCTTGCTGAGGGGGAGGGCTTGCTGTTCCCCCATCTCCTGCCCCTTGCTCGAAATGCCCCATATTAACCTGTTCAGCTCGCTAAAATGGCGGGGGGGGGAAAAATCCACCAAACCCCAGAGCAAGATAAGCCAGCTCAATTGGAATATTTTTTCTTATCCACCTTGGCAGCTGGGGGCAATGCCAAAAGCAGCAGGAGGGACTGAGGGACTGGCGGCGGGGGGAGCAGAGCGTGCCGGGGGCATGAGACCATCCCTTCTGGCAGCAGCGGGCCTTCAGTTCGGCTTAGCTGTAATGTGAAACCGCACCCCCTGCCTCACCTGTCTGTCTGATCATGCCTTTGATTTATATGCTAGATTTTGCTGTTTAGTTTTCCCCGCAGACTTTAACCATTGTATCTGATAATGAACCAAGTGGTTGAGCCTTATTTGTTTAATTCAAAGACGAGTTAATAGTTCCTACCTTGGAGTTGTGCTAAGTCTGCCTGCCTTGCAGACTTTGGTTTTCCTTACGGTGAACCTGCAAAAATGCCCAAGGAGAGGGGTGGTGGTGGTGGGGAAGCACTTGTGCCGTGAGCAGCCTGGTGCTGGAAGGTGGGATCTGTGATGGTGTAAGGCGTGCTCCTATAGCTCGCTGTGGCATCCTGGTGGTGCTCACAAAGATGCAGCCCAGTTCCCAAGTGGGACGGGGGCACTCCAGGGGCTCAGCCAGGCTGAGGGCAGTGCAGTGAGCATAGCGGGGGAAATGCCATGGGTTTTGGCTGGCTGCAGCAGTGGTGCTGGGTGTCCTTGGTGCCTTCTGGCTTGCAAGGCTGAGCTGCTGTGTGCTCAGCTGGTAGGCATGCTGACTGGGTTGGCCTGGTACGACCATCCTGCAGCAGGCTACGGCATTGAACTTGTGTGTTACTAGCTAAATACATACCCAATAACTGTGTCTGGCCTTGGTGCATCAGCTCAAGCAAAAGGAGTTTCTGCTGCCCCTCTGTGGGAAGGGGCTGGGCACTTCTGGCTTGCGTCGTTGGGGTGAAATGTGTTTTGTGGGCTGAGTTCCCTGCCCAATGGGTTGGCAGCTGCAGTGAGGTGAGGGGCTTTTCTCCAACCCCCATCCTCCCTCATGGAGGTATTTTGTGGATGCCCCCGATTGTTCTATGTCATCTACTGAATTGCTGGAGGATGGGTGGGTACTGGAGATTGCATTCCTACTGCAGTGTCTTTAGTTCTTGTGTGGACACCCTGTGTTGGATGGCAACCTGCTCTGGTGGAGGTGTAGCTGGAGATGCTCCAGTTCTTAGAAGGGGATGGTACTTGGGGTTTTCCTGTCACAGTTCTCACCCAGTAAAATAAACCGTTTGTTTGGCTAAAAGGCCTCACTCCAGAGAATCTTAAGAGGAATGATTTCTTCTTTTGATGCACCAGTTTAGAAGGTGACCCCATGCGACTGCTTCTCTTGCGGGAATGAGTCCAGTGTGGGGATCTGCAGCTGAGGGCGGTTAACGTAACCCCTTCTGAAGCAAACCAAAGGTGACTTTTCTGGGTTCAGATCCCCCAGCTACTTCCAGATTGACCCAAGCTAGGCTTTCCCAAGTAAAGTTACTGTCATTAGGTAGTATTTTTTTCCTTTTTTTTCCCCTTCCTGTTTGTGAAGACATTATAGATCAGCCCAAATAAGGGTATGGAAGAGGCTGGAGATTTTCAGGAGGATCCACAGACAGTCAGTGCATGACTTGTTGCCTTTATCTCTGAGATCAGGAGATTCTTTTGCAGTGATGGATTAATCCACTCTTGAGTGAATAATATAACCAAGAACAAGTAGGAGCCAGCGCTCCAAACAGATGATGCGTTTAATACGTGTGTGCCTCTCCTCCCCCACTGAAAAGCTTCTTTCTTCACGGTTTCATCCGGCAGGCCTGCTGAAATCCTAGAGCGGCCTGCCTGCGCGCCAGCCCCCTGCCGCGGGGGATGAGGATGGGACCGTGTCAGGTGTCTCTGCTCCAGGTGGGCAAGGAGGGGGTGTGCTCGGCTTTGGGAGGTGCCCGTGGCCCACTTCGCCCCCTGCCTCTCCTCAGTACCCCGCTAGAGGTGCAGGTGCTGGGCCTGCCAGAGCAGTCCGCTGGGCCCTGAAGGCAGGCAGTGTTCCTCGGTGTGAGGAGCCTGCAATGTCCCTCTGTGCCCCACTGCAGCGTGGGGAAAGGGCTGCCTCAGCCCACAACCAGATCTCATGGAAGCGGGTGGGCTGGGGCTCGTGCTTCGCTGCCCATGAAGCAACTCGTGGGGTCACAGTGCAAGGCAGTGTGCCTGGGTGCTGGGGGAGAGTGTTAGGTGCCAGGTTAGCCTGCCCTTCTGACACTAGCCCCACAGACCTGCCAGTGCAAGGAGCTACTGCCTGCTTTCAGCCCCTGGGCTGCTTCAGAGCTGCTTTGGTGTGGTGGATCTCAAGGGGCCCAGTGGCATGGGCACCATTTGGGTGCTCTAGGGCTGTTCCCCAGGACCTTCTTGGATGGATGCGGGCTCAGGACTCAAAGGGCCTGTGGTATTTGATGGCCACGGTTGACTGGGTGCCCTCTGCTCAGCACCACGGTCTGCATGCTGGCAAATGCTCTTGTCACGCAAGGTCAAGTCAGTGAAACCCATCAGCGTTGGATTGCCTTGGTTTTGTGAAAGCTGGTGTTCCTCTGCTGGGGATGTGGTGACATTGGAAGTGCTAGTGACAGCTTCCAGCTGTAATTTTTCCCCAGGCTATATTTGCTGTGTGGGTAAAGATAAGATCTTTTAAAACAGCATTTACCCATCTGGGGAATGGGTTCTGATTGCGTTGTCAGTACATGATTCCTGGTAGCTGAAAAGGTTTGCTGCATAATGTTCCAACTCCATGTAGATTAAATATATTGCAGAGTTGAACTGAACAACAGCATGTGTGTTTTTTTTTTCTTGTCCCCCCACTTCCCTCTCCAAAAAAGTTTTCAAATTGCAGGTGCGTGTGCATATACAGCGTGTAGGCCCAGATTTTCATAAAGTTTGCTGAAGGCTGTTACTTCTGAGGATCTGTTTTGTTTGCAATAGCTTCAGGAAATTTTTGTTTCTCAACAGCCTTTTCAAAATTTGCGTTTTGGTGTAGCACTCAGATGCTCCTTGCGTAAGTGTTTTGCTGTGACAGTGTATCACAGTTTGGAGATTTGAGTCTCCTCTAATAAAATGCAAGCTAAGGAGGAAAACCCTGAGGGCTTTTTGGAACAGAAGATGTTTTCTGTTCTTGCCACTAATCTTTGTTGCAGAACAAAATAGGAATGTATACTTTAAGTCTTTGTAAGGGTGTAGAAGGAAGCTGGCAATGGATGTAATCAGAAATGCTATCAAAACTTTCTAAATATGTTGAAATTTCAGGCCTAATGATGTAATTTTAAATTCAGATATTCAGACTGAGGCATTTTTTTGGGTGCAGACTGCACTTTCAGATCACTGTGCAAGTCAGAAAGTCAGGATCAAGCGGAGAAGAGTCTAGGACCAGGTCATAGATGGTGGGTACTGAAGTAAGTGCATCTGCAGTTGTGTTGCTTGAGTCTCTGCAGCACTAGAAGTCATCACAGAAACAGATCTTGAATTTGTTGGTAGCAATTAAATTGAGTGTAGTTTTCTGGATTATGTACTTTTGAATTGAGCACTTGGAAAAAAAAAAAAAGGTCTAATTCTTAAGTTAGCATTTTTTATAATTAGTGCATTTGTCATTGCTTACGCTTATTGCTTATGGAAGCTTGGACAACCTGTACGTTTTGAGTTTGCCTAAAACAGCTCTTATTGATTATGGTAACACAAAACGAAGTGCTGTGGCAAAGACCTTAATTAGCCTGACCGGTGCAAAAGGAGACCAAAACTTCTCAGCTTTGCTCTTGTAGGCGGCTAGAAAAAGAGAACTGTGAGTAACCTTCACCCTTTCAACCCTTTTTCCTCGAGTGGATAGGTTGCAGGTTGAGGACGTAAAAGAATTGAAGTCCTTCTCTGAGCCAAAGGTGTGAAGCTGTTTATTTTCACTCTGGAAATGTATATATTGCATGAGGCAGATGCTAGCCTGCTTAACCTAAGCATTCACTACTTATCTGGGGTCTGGCAAGTGTACAAGTGGTGTCCGTTCTAATCCCTGAATATTAAAAAGTCCAGGCACCTTTCTCTGGCTATGTCTGAGATTGCTTTAAAAACACAAAGAGGAGCCAACAAAAAAGAGCATTTGCTTCCTTTGCCAAGTTTAAATGAAGACTAATGCTGTGGTGCTTCTTAATCTTGTTTTTCTTGCTATCTGATGGATGCAAGATGGAAGGGATGGAATAGGTCCTGGCAGCAGTTATCTTCACAGGGGCACTGTGTTGCTGAGCTCAGCATTATGTTTTTGGGCGAGCTGACGTGCTGTGAAGCCTTGACCCTTTTCTGTGTCTTGATGCCTTGGTAATTGTGTCCCTCTTCCTTTGGGCATGTCTTCCAGAAGCTTGGGCCTGCCCTTGAATGAAGTGAAATCCCGCTCAGCGAAGTCAGAGCGTAGGATGTGTCTGTGCGAGTGAAAACAGGGCTCAGTCAGGTTAACCCGACAAAGTTCTCCATGATACCTGCGATGAAACCCAGCTACTTTCCTATCAGTTAACTTGCTCATGTTTGAACTGGTTATGCTGGTAATAGCTGCCATTGCCATGATTCACAGGCGACGGGAGGAGACATGGGGCTCTGACTCAGCCACCGGCAGGCTTGCAGCAGCACTCGGGTGTCTCTCCAGGTGGGCAGTGGGGATGTGGCCCCGGCCAGCGGTGTCCGTGCTGGTGCTGCCCCGTGCAGGGCAGTAGGACGATGGGAACTGAACCCTCAGACCACAGCGTTTCACCACCAGCCACCGTGGGAGGACAGTGCTGGAGGATGGTGCCAGCCTCCCGTTTTTTGCAACAAAAAGGTGACCTGACCAAAGTGATTTTTCAATTATTATTTTTTTTTAACCAGGCATTGCATTGAGACAGCTTCTATCCAGGCCCCAAGCTGGTGGGGCTGCTCTGTCCATTGTCAGGATACCTTCCCTCTAGATTAAGAAGGGCAGAAGCAAGTTTTTGGCCAAGAGTTTGGACTTCAAATTTGAAACCAGGTTTGATCTGTGAGCGTGGGGGAAGGGAGAGGAGGAGGGCAGATTTAAAAAAAAAAAAAAAAAAAAAAAAAAAAAAAAAAATTACCCAGTTAGCTTACAGTAAGGCTGAAAGATGAATTGTTAGAAGGCTTTTTTTAATCAGGGGAAGAAAGACTGACTCTTCACTGCTTTCTCCCTCAGCTGTCACTGGTTAGCCAGTTTACTCTTTAATAAGCATTGTTCTGTGTGCCTACCCTGGAGACCTGGTTCTGCAGCAGTGCATGTTGGCGTGGTGTACTATGGTAAATATGGACTAGTACGGACTACTGTAAAAAGGAAGAACAACCATTTCAAGCAGAGTGTAGCACTTCTTTTCAGGAAAAAGTCAAAAACAGTTGGTTACTCTGTTTTTATGTATAGTTTCAGCTCTCCACAAGCAGTGAATTCTAAAGGGTGACTAACAACTGTGCTGTAATGCACAGGCTTTGCTCTCTGTTTCCAGTGCACCTCCCATATCCTGCAGCCATGAGTTCACAGGCTCCTAATTGCCTATGATGTAAGACAGCAGTAGATGGGGCTGCTATAAATTCTGGCTGCAGGTGTGGATTTAATAGTTGTGCTTCCCTTTAAGGGATCACGGAGAGCATGGATCCCTGCAAGTTACAACAGATGGAGTTGGACTTAGGGGCAAGGCATCTACAAGAGCCATTTGCCTACATTTTTTTAGAGATGCTGCTTGCTGGAGGCTGTTGAGGTATCTGTGTTTATCCGGAGTCACCTCAACAATGAGCTTGCTGTCCTCTAGCACAGCTCAGCTATCGCTGCTCTTCTTGATGAAGGTTCAGGGAACCTTTTCTCATCTCAGAACTGAGCAGGCATCAGTGCACTGTGGGAGCTGGACTTCAGGCAGCATGCGTGGACACAAGCTCCTTTGTCTGTGAATCTGAGAGGTTTTTGTTGATGAGCAGAGCAAGTCTGTGGTTCCAGTCCGTTTTGAAATTGTGCTCAATTCTGGTTATAGGATTTGGAGAGTTTACAAACAAGGGTGATTGTCCTTCATGTGTATGTGTAACTCTGATAATTAGGATTTAGGATTGCAAGTCCCCTAGCTTGTTGAAAATGGGTATTTCTCACATGGAGTTCGGTTTTGAATATTTTCCCTTAATTTTGGTCTACATTCTTGCAGTTCAGGGTCTATTAAAGATACAGGGAAAGGTGCCTGGTAGGTTGATGTGAATCTTTTTGCTGTTTGGGTGCAAAGTTCCCTTTTGTGGACGTTGGTTCCTACCCCTTCCTTTGTGCTTGTGCTCTGAGACTGAGTGGTGAGCTGAAACCGCTCCCTGATCCAGGTGAAAACTAAACCTCATTTTTCTTTGGCTGAGGTTCCAGCTGGATCTGCCAGCAGGTCTGACTCACTGGCCATGCAGTTGTGGGTGCAGATAGGAGGATGCAAGCCAGGTCCTGAAGGAAGGTGTTGCTGCCCTCCTCAGCAGTAGCCTGAATTCAGATTGGCTTAAACTGGTTGTGAAATCTTGTTCTCGGTAAAAATATTTGGTTGAATAATGTAAAAAACAACGCTGTACTCCAGGGATCAGGTCAGCCCTGCAGGAAGAAGAGTGGAAAGGATTGATGAGGGGAGGGGAGCATTCAGAAATACCTTGTACATGACTGAAGTTGAGCAGAATTTTCCTTGGAAGTCATAAGGTGCTGTGAGAGAACCAGTACAGGTGTTGAGCTGAAGATACGGGGAAGAAGGAAAATGAGAACAGGGTGAGATCTCAAGGGTCTTAAAGAGCAAAGGGCAAGAATTTTGTATTTATTTGGTCTACGGTTACTCTGATAGAACTGTTAGGCTAATGATACCTTTCAATCCCTTGGGGTCTAAAAGCCTTTATTTAGGCATTTAAACATAATTGCAGCACAGCAGAACTGTATATTAGGCTAATGCTCTGTTCTTTTTCTTCCCTGGAGGCTAGAAGAGTCAGAAACCATACCCACTTCATTAGTGTGGCAGCAGGGGGACTATGTCAGCTTCTTTTTTTTTTTTTTTGAAGCTTAATAATAAAATTAACCTAATTGTTATGCCAGTTTGTGGGCAAGAAAGTGTGACTTGGGTGCATTTTCCTGAAGCCTCTCTTGCTGTGACCAGTACTGCTATCACTGGATGCAAATTCCAAGTGTCAGTGATCAGGATGTGCCTGTGGCATATACGGAGTCGGGAGTGTTTTTAGCTGTGTTCTCTTACAGGGCAGGGAAGAGAGCAGTGTGCTGCAGAAGCACAGTACACAAACTGTTAAATTTTCTTCACTCTGCTCACAAATCCATTTCTTCAGTCAACGCCAAAGCATGCGTTCTTCTATCAAGACCATATGTACGCCAAGACTGAGGTTTTAAAGTCAAGGTGTTTTTGAAATATTGGAGTGCAAATTAAGTATCTGAGTAATCTTAACTGTCTTCTCAAAAAAATTTGCTATCAGCCTCACATATAACTCAAAGGATTAATGGAAAGCTAAACTTTGATCAGAGTCCAACAGCTGATACCAACCATGAGACTTTCCAGGCCTGAAAGCAAAATAGAAAAATCCAGTGAACAACTCAGGAAAAGATCTGCTTCTCTGTCTTTGAGGCAGTCCAACTTTTTGGTCATGTTTTTAGACTGATACTTCTTGTTTTTCTCAGTTACTTAATGTCTTCATGCGTCTCCTTTGTCCCATGGCACCAAACCTTACCTTTAGAAGAGTTTGAGTAAATTCACATTCTGCATGTTCAGAATTCATCTTCTTTGCTCAGTGCCAGTCAAGTTTCTCCTTTATCCTGAGCAAACATTCAGTCTTAATTGTGACAAAAATAATGTGCCATTTGAAATTGTTGCACAGCTGATAATACACTTTAGCAATATAGATGCTGTCAGGTTTTGTCACTAGCTGCAGGCCACTGACTCGCAGTGCGGGTTGAATCGTGGAGCAAATATGAAGCTGCCATCACTTGCAAGCTAGAGAGCTTTTGTGCACACCCGTGCAAGACTATAAAAATGCATGTTACTTACCAAGAGTGAAAATACTAATTGACTCATTAAGCATGAATGCTTATAGAAAACATTTGATCATGGGCTTAGCACTGATTCACTTGGACACTAAGCATGGGGATGGGCAGAAATTTGGAGATGTTAATGGAATTCAAGGTAAGGATTGAAAAGGCTGTGCAATTTTATTCTGCAGCTTCATTAAGTTGTTATGATAACAGTATAGAAAGTTTACTACCAGTTTAAAACATAATAAATAAATATGAACACGACATCCAAGGATGCTGTTTCTTGTAATTTTAAATACATTTCAATTTGGTTTGTTTCTGTAGATGCCTTTGAGTATGTTTCGTTGTGTTCTCTGATCTCTGTGTCTTTCATGTTTGCTTTATAGGGTCACTGTCAGCAAACTGTTTTTGTGGAGTTTTCCTTTTCAGATTTTCAAGTGTGTTTTAGGATAGAGAAGAATGCTGGTCTTTCAGGACTGCTGGGCAGAGTTCAGTTTGTTTTATAAAGTTTTATAAAAGCACCCAAAAATCCCTTTGAAGTATGTAATTTTATTACTTACATTCTCAAAATGCTCTTTCATGATTCGATAATTCTAATGCAAGTGCCTAGTTATGGTATTTTAAAAAGAAGAAAAAAAGACCCTAACACTTATGTAAAAGCCTGATTCCTTATCTACATTGCTCGGCTTCCTGTAATTTAGTAATGCAGAAACTGCAGTTCAGTGCTTGAGGTGGAGAGTGTAGAACGGGAGCGCTTGACTTCTTTTTTTATTTTATTTTTTTACACAAGCTGTGACTACAGCACAACTTTTCTCTGTGCTCGGGTCCTCTCTTCTGAGTGTAATTAGGAACACATTGATTCTTATTGCAGCTGGCAGCTGCTCACTATTGCCTTTTTCAGCTTCTGACCCCCATAGTCCCGGTGACCTTTCCTGGGGTTAGTCGTGGGCCCTTTGCATTGTGATGGGCTAGAAGTGGCTCATGTGGAGTTGATTATTTCCTTGCTTGTCTGGCCTTTTTGGTGCCATAACTCCAAGTCACTTCCATTTTCTTCCCCTGCTTTTGGCTGACCACAGTGAAAGGAAATGCTTTTTCTGGCGACAGGATCAGTTTGCATGCTTGACTGACTCGATTGAGACCCTGAAAAGGGGGGAGGGGGAGGGTAATGAACACTGTAGGTGCTGCATTTGCTTTTTAAAGGCTGATGCTAATGATGGAGTAATCATTAAGCATTCATAAAAATGGTGCTTCAGCAGCAGCCTGGGTTGCCTTAGAGCGACCTCAGACCCAAGCATGCTGGCATAAAAATCCATCTGCCGCATCCTCGGTGCGCAGTGGCTCCAGGAGAGGTGCAGGCCGCAAATGTGTGAAATAACTGCAGGCGCCTTGGCGTCGCTTGCTCGTGGCTGCTTCAAGGATTTCCCAGCCACCAAAAGACCCAGGAAGAAACCTCAGAGGTTAGTCTGCAAAGCCGATGGGCGGATTGTCAGTTGCTACTGGGCTCCCAACCATTCCTCCAAGCACAAAAAGCTAATGAAGTATATATGCCAGCTGTTACACTCATTTTGCCAGACCCCAGGAGGACAGCATGAAGACAGTCAGTGATCAAAGGATTTGGAGATCACTGAGGAGCCCGGGCTGCAGGAATGTCTGATTGCTTTCTCTTGGAATGCCACAGGCTTCAATACCTTTTTTTTTTTTTTTTTTTAAGGTGTCTTGGTGTGAGATTTAATGATCTAACTCAGCTTGCTTGTACTAAAGGCATAGTATTTTAGTTAATTCCGAGGGGTTTATTTGCCCCAAATTTAGATTCTTTGAAAACCTGCAATTGTTTTGTCAGTACAGCGGGAATCTGGGAAAGCGAGTTAAAATTACTCTTTTCTTGGTAATTCTGCAATTTAATAAATAAACCAGGAAAAAATAAAAGTATTCTCAGCGCTTGGTGTCTTTTTATATTGCATACAGTAGTATAGAGTGAGGTTGGAGTAACTGATTTTGTGTTGCAGCTTAACAGAAATATGCAGTCTTTGGAATCTAAAGCTGTTTTGCTGCAAGTCAAGGCTGCTGTCATGCTGGCAGCTCGCAGGCAGTGTTGCCCCTGAAGCAGCCGCTCTGTCAAGCAAACGTCACTTTTTCCTAGGTCGTCTTGGAGAAGGCTGTCAGCTTCTGGAGGTGGAGTGGGTAACCTGAATAACTCCCTCTGTTCCTGAGCATGCAGTTTCCTTCCTCCTCCTCTCCTGCTTTGTGCTGGCTCTGGTGTTCACAGGGTCCTGCACCAAACGTGTAGGGTGCATTTGGCTGGAAAAAAAAACTTTCCTCTTTTAGCTTCAGTTTGTCCTGCCATAATGGAACATGGCTGAAGGTCAGGAGTCTGGGGGGAGTACTGGGGTGAGAATACTGCAGTGTCTGGATTGACAGGGGGCTGCAGCTAAATGGCGCTGGCGGCTGCTTGCTCTTGGGCATGGCAGGAAAGTGATTCAGGGAGCTGTAAAAAATGGGTATGGAATAATGTTCATTTTAGTAGTGACTCTGCCCTTGGCTGAAAGGGTGGAGGTGACTTTATGGTTGGGGAAAGGAGCAGGAAGGCAGGTTCTCTGCTGTGTCCTGAAGGAGACAGGATCCTCTCAGCCCAGGTGCCACACGAATGTGTGGTAAACAGCAGCACTTGTCATTTTTTGGAGTGTCAGACTTGCTTTTGGGGCAAACATGGGGAGGAATGAGTTAGTTTGGAAGGTGTTAGGTTGAGACAGCTGCACTGAAGACATCAGCTTTACATCAAAGACCACTGGTGTCTGGAGGGATGTTGAGAAGTGCAAAGAGAGGGAGAGGGCTGCTGCCAGGGATGTGCTGCCCTGGCACGTGGGTGTGAGGCAACAGCGAGGAGCCTGCCTGGCTGCTCTGAGGCCTGGATCTCCTCATCTTGGCCCAGGGTTGCTCCTGTCCCTCCTAATTATCTCTTCAGGCCTTGAAATCCTGCTGATTGCCTGCAAGTTGCCCAATGGAGGCAGCTGTGGAGCTGTGAGGAGGCTTGTGCTGAGGCCTGTCTGCCTGCTCAGCAGTGGGAACCTTGTGGGGACCCTGAACCTGCTGATTAAAAGGTCACCTTCCAGGCTGTTGTGCCGTTTCACATTAACTCTGATGACTTCTTTGCTTGCCAGTAGGTGGCATCCTGAAGGTCTTGGGCATGAAGCTGCCAGCTGATGGGTGAGGGGCACATGCCTGTCCCCAGGGCTGTTGGATGAGGAGTCCCTTTTATGAAGTGTCTGTGACAAATGAGGCACACAACTAAAATTATCTTGTCCTCAGAAATATTCCATTGTAATGATTTAAGTCCCAGAAGGTATTGGCTGCACATTTACAGCCCTGTGCATGCAGTGTGCTCCAGAGATAAATATCCATCGGAGTGGTCGGGACTCCGCCGTCTTGTGACACGAGCCCTTTGTCTTCCTTGTTTCCCTTGACCTGAGATACGCAAGAGCAGCGGTTACATCATAGTTGATATGGAGCTCAAGTACTGGAGGAAAATAATTGGAAAATGACTTTAGATAAAGATGTGGAGGTAGGAAAAGTATGTGCTTTTGTCATGCTGTGGCTTTCTGGTGTGTGTCCCTGATGGTCTAGAGAAGCTGCCATCAGAAGTGGAAAGGGCTTTTTTTGATCCATGAAAATTGTGGCCACCTCAATTCAATTGTTATTTTAATGAATAACTCCTGTTAGTACTATTTTATTTTACAAGGGTCTTAAATAGCCCTATCTTCTCAGTGACACCTCGTCCTTCAAAATAACTATCTGATTTACCAGTGATGGAAATCGGTTATCTCAAGTGAGGAACAGCAAATGGAGGATCACACCAACGTTCTGGGTGAACTCAACCTGGATACTTAGATACTAAAGTGGAGTTGCATCCAGCCAAAGTGCTCCTTTTTCTGTTCCAGGTAGATCCCCAATGACCCATACTTGCTGTCAAATGTCATAGGCAAAATGAAAGTTCAGGATTATTGAAATGGTGGCAAAGAGGAAGAGTCCTGTTCTTCCATTGCTTAGGCCTTTTAACACTTGGATACATATTAATGGAATGTTAGAGGCAAGCCTTCTCCACTGGGTGTCTAAAGACCCCCAAAACTATGAGCTGTGGTTTTTCCTCCTCTACATAGTGAGGGCCTTCTATAGTGGCATGAGGTAAAGCACCTGCAGAAGAAAAAAGCAAATATTTTTTGGTCTTGCGGGATCCCACCTTCTCTGAGTGTTTGCATATTCACCAGTGGATAGGAGGTCTTTGCAGTCCTCTCAAAACTAGATGACAGACAAACTTTATTCTGATGCCTGGGCATTGTTGCTGAACAATGCTACACCAGTTAAAGTTAATATTTTTCTTTTTTTCTCCAGTCAAAGAGCATTGGTATTTGTGGCTTTCTTTGCATACTCCCTGTTTTACAGTTGGTCTTACCACTCCACAAGCCTATGAAAGCCAAACTGGTAGGTCAAAAGAGGAGTAGCTGTTGATACTGGCAGCTAGGAACATGTAAAGAGAAAGATAAACAAAGGGAAATCAGAGCCTGGATAAAGTAGATCTCCAAAGATAAAGTTTAGTTAAAGATAATGAGCTGGCCTTGTTTAAAAAGACAGCTGCAAAATAACCCAGTAGCTCCATGTGCTGGGGTTAAAGTTGACCTAGAATATACGTTTCATTGCTTTTCATAAATAAATAGTCAAGGGAAGATTTGGCGAAAAGCAACATTGCCCCCCACCCTCTTCAGAAAAGTGTTTGATGTTAACAAGTTCTCTGCATGTTTACTTTGTCCTCTGTGCTCGCTGGTGGAGCGGCTCTGCTGCCCTTGAACCGAGTGAGAACTCAAATAAACCAAAATACTTTCTGCACAGCCAGTCTTCCTTGCCATCTGTATCTTACCAAAACAGTCCTGACTACTTCAGGAACCAGCAAACCGTTGCAGCGTAGTCTGCTGGATTACTGGATCTTCTGAACAGCTGAAATAAATTTGCTGGATCAGATAAAACTGCCCAGAAACAGGAGCAGAACTCATCAGATTTTCTCTCAGCCTTCTAAAACTGTCATTATAAACTTGAAGTGCAATTTGCAGGGAGAAGTAGTTGTAAGCAAATAGTTCTATAAAATCTGAAGTGATACTTTTATTGTTATTGGAGTCTTTTCCTGATGCTTATTTTGCATATACTTTTTACAGTGACATTCTGATGATAAAATACTGTAATTTTAAATAAACTGTGGGAATAATTTTGCTGTTGATATCTGGATCCAGATTCTTGGAACCAAATGGCTATGCAAACACTCAATAAACTGAGAGTGCTGCTTAGGACTTATTCCTATCAAATGTATGCATTGTTGCACTTGTTTCTGTACGATGCCAGTAAAACTCATGGTTATTGTATTTGTGTTAGATATGTGTTTATATATATATATCTGATATATGAGATGTTTAAAATATATGTTGAATGCTATCAGCAACAAAATTGTATGATCTGTTTCAGGCAGACTGATAAATGAAGTAACTATGCTAAATGAACTAAAAATCACATTAATCATTATAATACAAAAGGCAAATAAAAAACTTAAATGAGTGACAGGTGCAGGGTTTTGTGTTTGCTTTTTTTAACTTTTTTTTTTTTTTGAGAAGAGATGGGGACTCTGAGTGTCAGAAACACAGTGGCTGAGACTTACCTCATGCAAGGGGGGCTGCTGGTTTCACGACTTGGTCCCTATATTTAGGTGCTGAAAGGGAGGTCTTCTGCAGTGCAACTGCCAGGTGTGATACAGCTGAGGAAAGGGCTGTCCTGTTGTAGAAGCAGCTGTGTAGACACCCCAGCAGTATGTATGAGAAAGCAGTTTCAGTTCTGGAATATAAATGAGAACAAGATCGACATTGATAATGTTTTTTTCAGTAGGATTTGCCACAGTTTGCCTGTAAATCCACTGAGGGACAGTGCACGTAAGCAGCGTGGTTCTTGACCAACGTGACGAGGAAAGCAGATGACATATCTCACTAAGCAGGTTTAGCACAACCACAAGCAGTAGCTGCATTGCAGAATATAGATTCACAAAAACTTGTAAAACAAGTGTAGCCTGGTGATAGATGACCAAATGATTATTGTTTGCAAACAATATTATCTCAAATAGATAAGCTGTTTACTTTGGACTTCAGTTCCTCTGGTTGGAAAGTAGTCTAATTTATCAAGGCTGTATGGTTCAGCGTGTATGCCTCACATCCCAGCTGTGGAAAAATCTTATATTAAGAATAGTACTTGGAAACATAGTTAAGTTCAACATCTAACTCATTTTTACAGATGGTTTCTATATTGTGAAGAATACTGGCTGTTTCCTGGTTGTGCTTTTTTTTTTTTAAACCCCAAACACTTTGTTGTTAGAGAGTTAAAAGAATAACTCCTGAAATTTACAGTAGACATCTGTTTGTTTGTTTTGTAGCTGTTTCAGTGCCTCATCTTAATCTGGAGCTTTGTGCTTTCAACTTCTGCAATCAGGCGCTATGCATCCAGATCCTGGACATTTACAGGCACCACTCTTTGTCGCCGTCACAGTTCTCATATCTGCCACAAGTTCAGGTAAGGCCTTCTTGCCCTAATCAAAATGTATTTGCAGGCTTGAGCGTGTACTTCTAAACAAGCAGTGATTTAGAGTGCATTTCAATCTTAATGCCAATTTTAATGCATGTTAATGATAGGCTGATTTTAAGGACACACGGAGCGCTGACACTCTGAAGCTCAAATGTCTTACGCTGGATATATGACTTGTTTTTGAAAACTTGGCTCAAAACAAATGCTGGAATTTAGAAGGCTCTGTTATGTAGGTTTGTTCTTTGGGATCTCCATGGACTAGCTGGACTCTGATTTTGCTGTGTACCATGCATCTTGTGTTCCCATGGGTTTGGGAGGGGATTGAAATTTGCAAGGGAAAGGGGGAATGAGATCTTTGAAACACGAACATTGATGCGTGGCTGTAGTTGGAACAGCTCTTGCGTTAAAAAAAGAAGAGGGATGGTTTTAATTGACACATCTGCTCTGCATAGTCAGCTTGTCTTAATGTAACCACACCAAAAAGAAGCTTTTACTACTTTTAGCACTTCACAGCCAATCGTTATAAGCAAATGGGATAAATTTTATTTTTCAAGCAGTCATAGGAGATTAATTCTAGCTGCAGGGTCACTGCTACCAATTTTGACTTTTACATTGAATGTAAAGTATTGGTGTTAGAAGCAAGGACAGGGACAAAGATGAGGGAAGATGAAAGTAACGGTGCAGTTTCAGAGCTATTGGTGGCTCATGAACTAAGAAGCCCAATGCTTTTCTCTTATCCCTGGAAATTCAAACTGAACTAATAGGAAAAACAGTTTTCTAATTAAAAGCTAAAAATGTACATCTGGAGTCCTGTGAAATGCTTGGATACCATTTTTATGGATTTCATATTTTTTAAGTGAAGCCACACTTTAATTTCCAGTTTTATTTTGTTTATGCAGATAGTTTAGTTTATGGTTCTGTTAAAAATGCACAGTTTCTCATCTGAAATTCATCTGTATAGACAGAGCTTGGACAGACTGACTTTGGAAGAAAAGCACGAACTGAGAGCCCCACCTACAAGAAAACTGTCTCTTATTTGGATGTCATTTAATCTTGTCTTGACCTGTACTATCTGGACTTTTTTAGCTTACTCACAACCTAAAATTGTTTTCCCTTGCTGTTCTGTCTCTTTACAAACACTTTTTCTTCCATGTTTCTAACCAAATAGGAGTCATTGGTGTTAATTGCCTCTCTTGATCTGTTTGTACAAATTTCCTTAGCAGAAAATTCCATAGAAAACAAATGGAAATAATTCCCAATGTTTCATTGGCCAGGATTGGAAAAAATTTCCTCCACAAGCAGGAATTTTCTTCTGGCAAATAAATGGATTCTCATAACCCAAGTTTTGTACAACCGAACCTTTTATTTATTAGCAGCTTTTCCTGTTTCTGTTCGTCTTGACTCAGTAAAGATAATGGGCGTCCAATTCATCATTCTCATCCTGATGAAGTCCATGTATTTGGAATTATCAAGAGCCTTTGCTGTTCATCCAGCTTTTTTATCCTGCTATTTTTAATTAGTTCTGCAGACTCAGAGACAGTTCTGCATAAATACGTGGCAGGCTGCTACCATTTCTAAAATTTTACAAATCACGTCCGGGCCCGCTTCATATGGGACAGATCAGCTACAGCTGTGTTACTAGACTCTGTTCAGGTGACGGGTGCTGTTTCACTCTGATTTAAACCAGTGTGATTGCAGTTACTGCTTTCCCCCTTTTTCTGGCTCTTGCAAACATGGTCTCTCATCATGCTTTTATCAAGTGATATCAGCCATATCTGCATGCAAGTGTTTAGATTTAATTTTTGGATTTGATGTTCACACTCGCATTGTCTGTAGTTGGGGATGTATCTTGCCTTCCTTTAAGCAGAACCTACCTTCATTTAATCATTGTTACTGTCTTCATGGGGTTTGAATCTTGTCCAGAAGTTTTCCCTGGCATTTGAGAGTGGGAATTTGTAATGAGTTCTTCTTGCAAAAGAAAAGGTGATACCTACTTGAGTGAGTATCACTACCAACTTGGTGTTTAGAGACTCTGCATTTGTCAGTGTGCGATATGAGAAGTCTTTTTAGGAATATTTATGCCTCTTGAGAAACTTTTTCCTGAAGCAACCAGTCCCTTCCAGCACTGATAAAAGAAGTCTGGTTTGTGAAGTGACACAAACCTTACAAAAGAGGATTGCTATAATACAGTCTATGATCAGTCTCCAACATGAGTCAATACATCCTTAATCTCATTGCATGTGCTCATGCAAAATGCATTAATAAATGCTCTTCATGAACTTAATATTGTGTTTTTTTTCATTTTAGGTTTAATTCCCCATTTTACTTCTGAGCCCCTGTCTACTGTCCAGAAGTCTGGTGCGCCCATACAACTACACTGCTCTGCTGAGCCCTCCACAGCTCACATTTCTTGGCTGTTTAATGGAGAGCCTTTGGACAGCAGGTTGGGAGAAGTGGAAATCCAGTCAGGATCTTTGACAATCGTCTCTCTAAGCCTGTCAACATCTGGTCACTATCAGTGCATTGCCAACAGCAGCGTGGGTGCTGTTGTGAGTAGGGCTGCAGCGATATCGATAGGCAGTAAGTTAATTTTTGTGTTCCTTACTCTGCAAATTGCATAGATCTCATCTAGTTGACTTGTAGAAAAAGCCTAGTTTTAAATCCCCCCCTCACCCTGCCAGCACTTAGTATGTGATCAGTTATGTTTTTCACTGATAGGTCTTCTGTGTCATGTGAGACCTGTCACACAGAATCGTAGAATGGAAGGATTGGAAGGGATCTTGAAGGATCATCTAGTCCAATCCCCCTGTCAGAGCAGGAATGCCTAAATCATGTCACACAGGAACACGTCCAGGTGGGTTTGTAGTCTCCAGAGAAAGAGACTACGCAACCCCTCTGGGCAGCCTGTTCCAGTGCTCTGTCACCCTCACTGTGAAAGTTTCTTCTCATATTTAAGTAGAACCTCCTATGTTCCTGCGCACATCCATTGCCCTTTGTCTTATCATTAGGTGTCATTGAGAAGAACCTGGCTCCATCCTCCTGACACTCACCCTTTACGTATTTGTCAGGTGATGCACATGTGGAACAGCTCCCCTGGAGAGCTTGTGGATATTCATCCGTAGAGGCTTTTAAAGAGTCCACTAGCAAAGCCACAGTTGACTGATTTAGCATTGTCAATAGCCCCTTTTTAGCTGAACTCTGAGTTAGAGACCTTAAGAGAGCTTTCTGGCAGATGCAAATATTACTCAATAAAATAACATTCTGTTCAATGAATGCCTTAAAATGCAAGGTTCCTGAAAACTTTTATTCAAAATGGATAAAAAAGCAGAAAGTGAGCTGCCATACCATTGCAGAAGCATGCTAGAGAGTCAGTAAGAAAGGAGAGGAGAAATGAGTCAGAATTGTTGCCTAGGAAAGGAAGGGAACTTGTGCACCTTCCATCTACATCTAGATGGTTTTCACTAATGAAATGCTGTTCTTTGGGGGGCACTGTCTTCTGCTATTCTAGGTGGAATTTCCCATCTCTGTAGCATTGATTCTTCTAATCAGTCTTTGGTGCTTGATCTGTAAATTACTTGATTTAAAAGAGTTTAGAGGAAGTGCAATGTTTTCCATGTAGAAAGGATGACATAGTGCTGAGAATAGGAATGTAGTATTCCTCCATGAGGATGATTTGTCTGCTTAAGATTGCAGTGCTGCCTGAATTGGGCCTTTGTCAAGCAGGATTTGAGTGATTTTTCTGTAAGGGTATCTCATCTATGGAGCATGTCCAAAATCCCCCTGGGAGGAAAATTTCTTGTAAGTGTTTTGGTAGAGTACTGACCCATAGTAAGACCCTCTCAAGAGTGCTATAAGGGTAGCTAGCAGAGAAAAACTTCTCGACCTAGAAGATGCTTTCTACATGAAGGGAGTAGAAGAGCAGCCTTTGTACTTTTATCCTCCTTTTAAGATTTTAGTAGCAAATTTGAAGGTGCTGTTGATTGTTGAGGCTTTCTGCTTGCCTCACTGCTCATGGCAGTGAGTGGAAAATACTAATGTACTCACTGTTGTGTTAAGAGAAACAGAAAGACAATTTAATGTTTCTTATGAGAAGGCTTCCTTGTGTTAGTTCAAATTATCTTCTGTATTGCCTTCAGAGCCCAAGATTAACACCACAGTCTTCTCTTACTGATTTTTCTGCTTTCTTTTCCTGGAGGAGTTGAGGGAACATAGGAACTACTTTTTCTCTTCACTATTCCTGTTTAAATGCTAGTTCTTCCTGGGGTAAGAAAGCATGTCTACACCAGAAGGCTTATGGTATTACAGGATACAGAAAGGACCATGCCTGTGGATGTGGACATCTAAATGCTGGGCCAGGAAAGATAATCAGCTTGATACCATCTATCTTTTTTTTTTTTTTAAATTAATGTGATTACTTCCCTTCACCTTTCCCAAGCCTTTGCTGCTTTTAACCTTTTACCCATTCCCTTCTAGGTTTAGCTAATTTTGATACTTCAGTGAAACCTGTCATTGTAGCGGAGGAAGGTGGCACAGCTTTCATTGGCTGCAAGGTGCCAGAAAGTAACCCTAAAGCACAAGTTCGTTTTCGAGTGCGGGGAAAATGGCTGGAACAATCAACAGGTGAGAAGTTTTGTGGCATTAACCAGCGATATAAATATCCAACAAACTCTTTCTTGGAATTTTATCTGAAGTAACTTAAAACCTTCCAGAAACTTGCACAACTTTATGCACAAATCACTTCATCTAAATGTAGCTTTGTAAATTAATATCCTTTTCATAGCAGTATGATCTCTTTGTGATCCTAAATTTAGAACAGATTGATTTTTATGACAGGTTATTTAAAAGAAGCAATTCTTTATCTGAAACTAAGTTAAATATAATCATTTTTCCTTCCCTACTTGTTTAGATAACTACCTAATTCTTCCATCTGGAAACCTGCAGATTTTGAATGTATCTTTAGAAGACAAGGGATCCTACAAATGTGCTGTGTACAACCCAGTCACTCATGATCTCAAAGTAGAACCTGCTGGACATAAGCTTATAGTCACACGTAAGTATTTGATTTGATTTTGCAGAATTAATACATCTCAAACTGAATAAATCATACATTTGGCTAGATCTTAAATTTTTACCACTATGACAATCAAATGTTTGTCCTCTGCTGTGTATGAAGTGGTTAGTAAATATCTGCTGAATGTTATTTTTCATTTTCTGTGGTTAAATCTGAGTCAAAAAAAAAAAAAGCACACACAGAAAAAGATTTTGGCATGGATGTATCAGCCTAAATGTTCACTGGTCTCAAATGTTATTAAAAAAAAAAATTGTCCTCTGCTATTTGCACATTAAATTCTTACTTCTCTTTGCCTCAGAGGAGCAATGAGCCTGCTTCTCAAATCCCAAGAGGACAGATCACTTAGCAGTATTCCCTTTTCAAGGGCTAATTCTGCAGTTGCCAAACTGATTTTTGAGCAAGATTTCTGGAAGAATTATAGTATTGTGCTTAGTCACAAGGGGAAATACCTGTGTTTAAAAAGACATGGTAAAGCTTCAGGACTGGAGGACAGAATTGGAAATTTAAAAACTAGGTTAGAGATAAGTTTTGTCTCCTTTTTTTCCAGGCTCTTCCTCAGAAGGCTTCCACATACTTCATCCCCTGGTCTCCCAGACCCTGGCAGTGCCCCAGCACAGCTCTTTGACACTAGAATGTGTTGTCAGTGGACTGCCTCCAGCCTCAGTCCACTGGGTGAAAGATGGCCAGGACGCACTGAGCAGAGGCAGGTGGAAACTGCTGCACTCCCATCTTGTATCAGACAGGCTTGAAGCATCGGACTCTGGAAATTATTCCTGTGTAGTGGGAAATGAATTTGGAGTAGTGAAATACATTAACTATTCACTTACGATACTCGGTAAGAAATAAAGAAATTTTGATGTCCAACCAAAATATTTGTTTTGGTTGTATACTTGTGATTTTTGGTATTAGATTGCAAGTAGCTTAGTATTTTTTCTCAACATAAGCATAGTAAAATAAAGGTATGTTCATTATGAGCATATCTCATCATCTCTCCCAAATTAAAATTCATGACTATCTCTTCTCAAATCCTTTGCAGTCTGAAATAATTTAACAATAAAGGAAAACACACTCTGAGGCAAGAACCTATCTATTTAGTTTTCTGCAGTGTGCCAAGTATATATGGGATATTGTATCAATAATGTGGCAGAGATGTTTCTCTTTTGAGGCTGTATATACATGTAAGCAAAAAGCTGACAAGTAGAGGTGGTATGTCGAGGACAAAAACAAAGGCTAAAGACATGTATTTGACCAGCCTGATGTGTTTGCAAGTTGTTCCTAAACTCCCTTTTCCTTTGTAGCAGATTTTCCTGTGTTTGAGTTTTTTGTCTCCATGACTGTTTTTGTTTGGTTTTTGAAATGTGTACACTAGAGGAACTTGGAAAATAGGTTGTTGACACAAAATACACCTTTTGTAATGAGGATGTTACTAAAGATATTTTTTTTGAAAGTATAAGTGTTGCATTAATATTGTTAATAAAAACATCACTGGAATAGAGGGAAAAGACCATTAAAATAAGCAAGCGTGTGGGGGAAAAACAGCTTAACTTATGCGTAGAACCAGAAGTATGTGGTGCTTACTTAGCCTTTGTGTGGGTAAGTTTGTTTAATATTTCACAGTCTTATTTTTCAGGATTTAGGCTAAGATCAACATACAATGTAAAATTGTTTCTCTTTTTAGAGCCAGTCTCAATTTCCAAGGGACTGCAAGATGAAACTGTGGCTGCTGGAGCAACTGTGCATTTCTGGTGTGATGTCCATGGAAGCCCTGCTCCAACCCTCACCTGGCTGCACAATGCAGCTCCCCTCAATCATTCTCCACGGCACCTGCTATTGGGAAACAGCCTGCAGATCCATGGTGTCATTGCGGAGGACTCTGGCTTGTACCAGTGTGTAGCAAACAATGGGATTGGATTTGTGCAGTCCACTGGGAGACTTTATGTACAGCCAGGTAGGAGCAGTTGCAGGCCTACAAGAACTCAAATTAAGCATTTCTACTTGAAACTTTATTTTTTCCCCCCCAACTTGATTATGTATCTATTTGCTTCTGACCACTATATGTGGCAAATCTTACAAATAAGGTGCTCTCAGTTGAATTTTAAAAGCAGTAGATGTTTCTGTATTGTGGTTATCTGATAATTAAAGTGTAGATTATCAGCTGCAATTAAGTCAATTGGTTGAACTTGATACAATTTATTCTTAAATGGAATCAGGGTACTGTTGTGCTGGATGAACTGGTATTCTTACCAGTATTGGCTGCTGAGTAATGACTCTTTTATACCCTCAGTTTACAAAATGATTTTCAGATCTGGAGTTAATGCACACTCACTAGTATCAGACTAGCAGGTACCTACAGTGCTTTTGGTCACTCTTCAGTCTAAGATACTTTGCAATACTGCAGAACTTGATTTCTACTAATACACAGACATGGACAAAAACTTTACGTTTCCTGTTTTCTTGTCATTTTGTGTAGCTTTTGGCACATTTTTTAACTAAATTCAAATTGATGTGAGATGTACTGGTTGAACAGACATTGTTACCTGTTCGCCTGTGGAGTGGGCTAAGCCAGGCATGTATATGTTCCTCCTTGACAGTCAACCCCTTCATGTATAGAAAAGGTAGTGTGTTTTCAGTGTGGTTTTCTTTAAGTCTTCTCTAAGCATAAATTTCATCTGATCTCTTAAGTCTGGAAAGGAAGTCTAGAGAAGCCATCTAGACAAGAAATAACAGTTGAAATGATTAACAAGATGCGTGCATGACTTCTTTTTTTAATTGCATTGACTCAGTTTGGCATTAAACACGTTCCTTAACCACACTTATTTTTTGGCCTTTTTCCTTAGGCAGTGGGTCAAGGCCAGTTATAGTCTCTCCACCAGCAAGCGTCAGTGTGACAGAAGGTGGGGATGTTACACTGTTCTGCAACGCCACTGGCCTGCCCATTCCTGTGATCCATTGGTATGATAGCAGAGGCCTCATTACCAGCCACCCCTCCCAGGTGCTTCATCCAAACCCACAAGAACCTTCCCAAGCAATGCAGGGCAGCACCATTGCAGAGCCCACCACCTATTTCACCGCATCTCAAGCAGGGTCAAGTTCATTGCACATTCGGAATGTGACTCCAGGTCGTGTGGGGGAGTATACCTGCGAAGCCATCAACGAGCATGGCTCTGCGATGTCAGAAGCCTTCCTCACAGTTGGTAAGCCTGAATCACAAAACTGATATGGAATCTAGTGCTGTAACACGGAGAGTAGAGGTAGTCAGCGTACAGATTTAGGTGAGAAATGCGTCTAAGTAAGAATTAAAATGAAGGTAGGTAGTGGAGGTATCCTGGGGAAACGCAGCAGAGGGGTCCAAGCTGCCTTCATGGTCCTCTTTCTCCTTTCCCTATTTCCTCAACTGATAGGCAGAGAGGAAATGGCTGTGTGTATTGCATGGTGCTTAGCATTCTAATATGTGATTAAGAAACTTTCCAAGGTGGGTGCTGTGCTGCTAGGAAAAGAGAATTCTTAATTAAAGGCAAGATAGGGAAAGAAATATTGTCTTTTTTTGACATTGGAATGTTATGTTAGTACAATTTTAAGTTCCCTTCATAAATTCCATCCACAAGAACTAAGGTACAGGTTTTAATTACATGAAGTGACTTAGTTTTTCATCTGCTACAGCATCTTGTCTCTGGACGTTTAGTAGAATGTCAGTGCATTTTAAGATTCTCCATATACGTGGTCCCATACTTAAAGTTCTCTATCACCAGTTAAACTCATTTATATGATGTGAAAATATGCTGAAGGGGCAACTTAGAGGAAGGGGGGGGGAACTAATGAAAGTGATCCCATCGTATAGTTTTATTTATAAATTATTGCTGGACCCTTGCTAAGAGGAAACAAAGCTAAATATCATCACAGAATTCAATCTGTATCAAACAGAAAAATCCCACTGCTTTGCCTCAGAATTTTATGGCAGTAAGTTCAAGTTTAATGTTTTGTTTATTAACTTTTATCGGTTTCTAATATGCTGCTGATTATGATGTAGAAGGTGGTTATAGCATTTGGTTTTGATATAAAACTCCTTAAGTAGTTTCTGGGAGCTGTTAAGGTTTTTAAACAGTTCCCATCCATGCCAGGAGACATGCTCAAACATTTAGAAATTCTAATGAAGAATTTGTGCCAGGTAGTCAGTTGTTCAGGTGCTTCAGAAATGCTTAAGCTGTGATTCCAGTGCATTTCATTGATGTTAGGATTAATATAAGAAGCTCTCTGCCTCAGCAGCTTGTCTCTGTAATTTGCCTTGCTCAAGCACAGAGTAAAAGATTATTTGGCTGAAAAATGTTGTGTTTTTTTTATTATTATTTCTGCTGGATCTGTTCCATGACCTGATCCATTGCATGGTCTTAAAAACAGGCAGGGCAACTTAAGCCACCATCATATTGAGAAAACAAAGTATAAAACAATAGCCTTAGCATCCTATAGGCACAACATTTAAAGTCTTTTTTAGACAGTTGTGGTGTTTGCATGTATGGCAGTATCTTTCCATAGCTACTAATTACACTTAATTCTTCAAAATAACTTTTGTCTAATGGAAATTAAGGAGAAAAATACACTGCAGGAAGTCTAAGTGGCAGGCAGGTTAGTACAAAACCCAAGAAAGAGCAGTGTTTGCTAGAGTTAGGTTGATGTTATATTGGAAAGCAGGCTCAAGCTATCTTTTATAGAGGCCAGACATGTCTGAGAAGTTTTAGGGTAATTTGAAAGGCTTGCCAGGCAGGGGTGACTTCACTGATGTGCTATGTTCACATTTTCAGAGCAGTTTCCCAGCCTTTGCTAACGTACTCAGCAAGCTCATAGAAGGGGGGATCCTTTGGTTGTTTAAGAAGCGGGGAAGAAATGCCTGGGAATGTGATCTGTTTGCACAGCAGAGACAGCACTGATGACAAAATACAAAGGTTGCTCTGCTGCCATACAAATAAAAGGAATGCCAACAGGTTGAAAACTGCTTGTACATCTGCAGCCCTGATTAAAGACGGGTGTAGAATAAGTAGTAAAGATGCTGTAAAACCTGGCAGGGGAATTCATAGGGATATGGAACAGTTTCTGCAGGAGAAGAGACTGAAACGAATGAGGGCTCTGTCTTCAAAGTGAGGCACCCAAAGGTGAAACATGATAGTGAGCTATAAAACATGGGGTATTACGGAGCATACAAGTAAAAGCTGTGAATACATTCTCCTAATGCTTCAACTTGGGATGCTCAGTGCTTCTCTGTTTGCAAGGGAGTATTTTTTTTTTTTTTCACAACACCCTGTTGAACTAGAAATGCTGTTACTGAAGCATTATGAAAGGCTGGAGACGAACAGGCTTAAAACCTTCCCTAAATTCTACTTCTGGTCACTGTTGGAGATGAGATCTTGGGGTACTTCATCCTTTGGTCTGACCCAGTTGAGTCACGCTTTTGTTCTGAGGTGGGGCTAGGCAGATGAGGAAGAGGAGAAAGCCTGAAGAAGTGAAGGGGGAAGGGATGATGCTCTTGCAGCAGCTGGAGAGAGTTACATGATGACACAGCAGCCAACGGAAGTCTGATGTACTGGTTTATATGGGTAGCAATTATACCAGAAACTTAGTAAAAAGAGCTCAGCTCTGAATTGCTTAATGGAAATTGTTACCCAGGGTTGTTTTTCCAAAAGCAAAATACAAATTATTTGCCAGTTGTTGATGACTCCCTTCCTGGAGCAATAAACACAGCAACAACTGCAGGTCTCCTGTCACCAGCCTAAACCACAACTAATTCTCCATGTGCAACAGTCCATTTCCCCATGCCAGCAGGCATCGAACCATGTTGTGCCCACCCACAAATCCTCTGAGTCTGTCACAATGCACTGGGCCTTCTGGCTCCTCAAGTGAATACAGCATTTGTTTCCAATATTAATGTGTGGCAATGCATCACTTTCCCACTGCTTACTGACTGTAGTAGATATCCTTTCACTTCGAGGTCGTCCTAGGGTTTTTGACATTTTAAGCAAACTATGTCTGGCTTTGGGGGCTTTTCCTTGTGTTGTTCCCTTCTGCTGCCTCTGAATTTTTTAGCATTCCTAAACAAATAGGAAGAAACAAACAGCACATGCTTGCAGAGTGTCTTCAGTTTGAAAAGAGAACTTTCCTTCCCTTCACAGCTTTTTAAAAAGTGGCCCAAAATAGCAGCCACACTTGCTGCTGGTATTTTAATGGAGGTTTGGAGGAATTTGAGTCAGCCAGGCTAACACTGCCGAGGCTTTACATTACCAAGGAATTTGTTTGTTTTGTAAACCAAGTTCCCTTCATTCCCTTCCCCTTCCAGACCCCTGCACGTAACATAAACCTACACAAATCTGAAAGAAAGGACAGGGCTAAGAACATCTGGCAGTCCTGACATAGCAGCATGCAACCTTTAAGGGCTGTGCTGGTTCCCAAATGCTCTCATCTGAAGCACTGACATTTTCTTGTCCTGGATAATCTCAGATGTCCAACCTGCCACCCCTTTCCTGGATGGAATGCTGACAAGCCCTGCATCAGCCAAACAGTATTTTTTCTGTCTCGTGGTCTCTTTCGAACTACTGATACTATTTTTTTTTTTTTATTTCAAACCGGGCAAAGTAAATAGGCTGGAGGAGGCTGGAGCAGGATTTCTAGAAATGCATTGGTATTAAATTGCATGTTAGATCTGCCTGTAAACTGAGTTTGTTCTCAGCATAAATTTTCAAATGAAATAGTCGGGTCGTGCAGCTTTCAAAGCTGATTGAAATTACAGCTAAAACCTCAGAAACTGAGGTAGGAGAATGTCCTCTTGTGTGCACGCCAATTCAGGGCATGAAAAGTTCCTTGTACAACTGCAATTAATTTAAAATTACTCCGTTTGTGTCACAAGTGTAGCTCTGTCTGTGTTTTTACTTCTAACATACATCACTGCTACTTAATTTCTTGGAGATGGTAATCAAACCGTGCCCGTGGACACTGCATTTCAGGTTTTCTCTTTGCTACTGTGAAATGCCACAAAAAAAAAAAAAAAAAAAAAAAAAAAAAAAAAAAAAAAAAAGAGAGAGAGCAGAAAGCCAGCATGCAAAGGTTCAGCTTGGCACTATGGTCAGGCCTGCGTGGGGATCTCTTGAGCTGGCTTTGCAGCAGGGTTTGTTTGGAAATGACGTTCTTAAATGATTTAGTGTCCCCTCTGTGTGGGGCGAATATACGTCATCTCAAAGATGTAACCAGACTCCTCCCTTTACAGTTCCCTTAGAATCTGGCACGAAAGCAGCAGAAGAAGAAATGGCTCCTGTGGAGATTGTCCAGAGCAATGAAAGCGATGGTGACTTTGGTGTGGAAACAGCGGTTTCAAGCTTGCCTCCAACAAAGCTGCATTTTGATGCAGCTGTGACAGAAAAGCCCTTGAATAGCATCTCCGCCCCAGAAGCCCCCATCATCCTCAGTCCCCCGCAGACTCTCAAGCCGGACACATACACCCTGGTGTGGCGTTCGGGACGGGATGGCGGCTTGCCCATCAATGCCTATTTTGTTAAATACCGCAAGGTAATATTTCATCGCAGCGCTGAAGCAGTGCACCACAGCAGATGGATTTCATTGTTTTAGGTTTCTCAAGGAACCAATAATTGTTGCATTGCTGGTGTTAACAAGAATGTGGTGTCAGGCCAAAGAGAATATAGAACGTAGTTGAACCACAGCTTTATTGTGGCCACACAGGCAGCTTATTTTAGGGATGACTGAAGTTGGTCACAAGTATGCTGTTCTATCAAGATTTAAATGAGATTTATTTGGGGGAGCCCAAGCTTTTATTTCCTTTACAGTATCATTATGGTCTCTGGGGAATTGGGCTCCAGGGCATGTTATATGCAATTTCAGTGATGTTAGAAATGCATTCATGTGAGCAAGCCTGAATCTGGTTTGCGGTGGGTACACTTGAGATCAGAAGGGAAGATGAGTATTAGACTAATCTGTCAAAGAATTTGCTACCTTGCATCCCAAAGAGACTATTTTAAATTGAAATTACCAAATACGAAAGTGAACTAATATTCCTTAAGCAGATACATGTCATGTCCTTAAATATGGTGTGTCAGCAGTGAGCTGTTCTGACAAAAATCAGAACTAAGCAATGCCTATGCCCATTCTTCCAAGTGAAGTTTTCTGTATGGCAGAGCTGTTTGTTTTATTTTTCATAAGCTTTTTAATCCTCTACATCCTGATCTTGTCTTAGCCTGGGGGGAGCGCTTAGATTTTTGACCTGTTAGTTCCTGAAAACCTAATGCCAAAGTCTGTTGATACAATTTCTCATCCAAAGGTAGCTGTTTCACGTAAGCACTGAAAGCTTTGAATACTTATTTGACCTTTCTGATGCTTACCCTTCACTCATAACAATCCTTTCCACATTAAATGTGCTCACTCATGCATTTCTCAGTAGGGAGCTTACTATGTTATTTTATGGTGGTGTTTACGTTGCCATAAATTATTTTTTTAATTTCTCTCTTTTGGGAAAAAAAAAAAAAAAAAGGAAAACAAACAAAAAAACAAAAACGAGGGGGAATTAAAACTTTGAAAGAGGGGTCTCTACAGAGGGGAATACTTGAACAAAGACTGCTGGCATAACTGTTGATAATTCGTGGCATTTAGACCTGCCTTCCATGTTATATTAAAATCTTACATTGTTTAGTAGTTTATTTTTGCTAGAGTCTTTGTCTTTTTGTTTGGGATTTGGGGGTAATGTTTTGCTGCAGAGGTCAAGCATTAAGAGACTACCCTCAGTCTCTTTTCTTTCTTAAATGGTGATTTCACTATTAAATTAAAAAGTGTTGTTTTTTGGAAAAATGCATTAGTAAAAACCAAATCTTTGCTCTCTCTGACTTTTCTTTTCCAGCTTCTAGAAGTAACTAAGACATACTTTTGTTGCCCATTTTAGCCAGTAAATATTTTGAAATGCTTAAGCACAGGAAAAGCTGGAATAGTTCAGGGAACATATCTTTCTTATTAGGGTGTTAGGTCCAGCCTTTAATGACACACACACCCCAACATCCCCAAGCTAAAGGCTGATTGAAGTATTTAAAATAACTTGGACTCTAACTAGTTTTAGATGAAAGATGAAGTGATCTGTTTTTTCAAAAACAAGCACGTGTGTGTGGAGAGGGAACGCAAGAGAAGCCTATGGAAGGAGCACTGTGAAGGCACTTGCAGAAATGCTGATTTGTGGCCAAAGTACTTGCAGATGGCAACACCCAACAAATGTACCATAGGTAGATATAGGAAAACATGAGGAAATTTGGCAAATTGCAGAGGTCCTCTGGATATTTGTGTGCTAAAGCAATTAGGGATTTGAGCGCTACATTGAGTTTGATGTAATTCACTGCTGATGTTGAACTTTGTCTTGCTGTCCCATGCAGCTGGACGACAGCGTCAGTGCAGTGGGGAGCTGGCACACGGTGCGTGTCCCTGGCAGTGAGAACGAGCTCCGGCTCACTGAGCTGGAGCCTTCAAGCCTGTATGAAGTTTTAATGGTGGCGAGGAGTGCTGCTGGCGAAGGCCAGCCTGCTATGCTGACATTTCGCACCAGCAAAGGTAGGTGCAGCACAATGCTCCCTGTGTCCTAGGCTTTAAAGAAGACGTTTACTTAAATTACGTCAGCTGTATGTTGTCTGTTGAGCCATATACATGTATGAAATGCTCTGCAATACTGTTGCTGAAGAACAGCCTCTAATAGCTAAAATAGCTGTAGGGCAAGCTTTCCTGAGCGTTACCAGGTCTATTGGTAAGTAAAAGCCATTAAATGTATGATAGTTTTATTTTTGATGTGATTGTGGAGATTTTTATACAGAAAATTTTCTATTGCTTAAAGGAGCTTAATTGTGGTCAGGAATCAGTCTGTCTTTGGTTCAGGTTTCTGCACAGAGTATCAACAGAAACTGTTTGAATTGCATAGTCGCCTTTAAGTTTTCATATCGTAAAAACAGTACTGCTTCTGGTTTGATTTGCAGAAGCTTCAGTAAAAATATCTCAGTGGTTTTGGCCAGGAGCCAGCTGTTTTGATTGTTGCGTGCAGACAACAAGCAAAAGAGTGTTTCCAGTCGAAGTAATTTTTTCTTTCAAGCTTGGAAGCTGTGGGCTGTACTCTTAAGCATATAAAAAAAAATATATTTTTTTTCCATACTTCTGTACAAGAACAGGATAGTTCAAAATTTTGTTAAAAATGTAGTATTGTGAAATCTGTGAAGTCATGATACGTACTTAAGTACTTATGGCTGTATTGACACAGGCCAAAAGCCCCTTCAAGCCAGTATCCTGGGTCCAGCTGTAACCAGTTTCCACAGTATTTTTTGAACTTCTTTTTCTAGATGTGGATTTTAGTGTACTCTTTTTTTTTTCTGCCTGTTGTGATTTTGTGATGAGAGAACTTCAAAACTCAGGCAGCAGTCAGCAAGTACCACCACAAAGCACAGTACAGTACTGAAGATGTTAGCACAGTCACATACCAGCCCAGGGACTCTTGCACTGTGGATGGAAGAGGTTTCCTCTCTTGCTCCCCTGAAGAAACTTCCTAATTGCTGTCTTGACTGTGTAAGTTGTGATTTGGAGCCAGGGCTTTATCCCTCTGCACTATAGCATGTGATTTTTGCAGAGCAAGCATGTTGCAAGAAGCACTTTCTTATCCAATCCCTGAATTGATTGACTGTATATCAAACATTTCTTAGAAAGAACATCATCCTCGAAAAACACTCAGGCTCCATCTCCACCAGTAGGCATTCCTAAACATCCCGTCATTCATGAAGGGACAAATAATTTTGGTGTCGTACTTCCAGATCTGTCTCGACATAGCGGAGGTAGGTATATGGGTTGCTTGTAATCCATGTGCTAGAAGTTAGTGTGAACTGAGATGCATCTAGGTTAATTTGTGAAGTGCTTATTACTGTTCTAGATGCTTCTATTCTTTATTTCTTATGTATTCCTTAAGCCTCTTTGAGACAGTTATTTTTTTTGTCTTGTGGAACTTCAGTGAGTGAGATCAGATAGCAGCAACTTCAAGCTGTCAGATTTTCTGTTTATTGCATTTCCAGAAGAAGAGATGGTAGTTCATGCTTTTGGGGTTAACTGAAAGGTTAACTTATTCCAGTTTGTGAGCTAGCATTGTATGCAGCTGCCTCGATACCTCATGTTTCCACAGCTACTTTAAGTCATCAAGTTGTAGTGCACTTCTTACAGAGTGCAGCTTCCATGGGGAGGTATTTGAAGCTATGAATTTAGCAAATGCATGTCCTAATCTAGTGAATATAGGATTTGAAAGGATATCATGCAGGAATCACCTGCATGTTTGGTTCTCAAAAAATTAGATAAAAGTAGTCTTTAATGTGTATCATTCTTGCTGCTAATTTTTAAACCTGCAGTTGCTTTTTGTTAAATACTCTACTTTTCTCTTTCACTGTAAAAGATGCAGAGGGAGAGATGAAATGGGAAATGTTCGTGTCAAAGTTTTAAGTTCTCTGAGTGGACTATCTGTTCTGAATGATCTCCTGTGGCTTCTCAAGGCTACACTTATTTCTTACTGCAAGAAAATAAAAACCACTTCCAGTTAGGTGTATTTTTTTTTGTTTTAAAGCTTGGTTTCCCATGAAAACAATGGTTATAGTCCTTTTTTATTTTATCACCCCAGCCTTTGAACTCATTGACCTGATCTGGTAAATTTACTTGGGCTGAGACCTCAAAGGTGATATGATGTGTAAAGTTTGTGTAGAACCAAAGTTGAGTAGATGGTTAATAATGCAGGTGAGGGGAGCTGAGCATTGCATGCTCGTGACATTGCTAAGTATCAGAGGGGCCAGACAAAGAGACAACTTACATGTGTCCAGCTGCAAATGCTCAGCTTGTTTAATGCCCCTAAAGCTGTCAGCTTTCTGTTCCTTGTTTGGTTCCTCCTCTCATCAGTGGCAGGCTCCATGTTAATGAATGTAAGATAGTCCAGTGAAGTCTTAGCTCTCAGAATGGTTAAAACCAGATTTACTAACACCCCCTCTTTCCGTTCTCTCTGTTCTACTGCTGTCTGTAACTTCAAGTGAGTTCAGTAAGTATATCATTTGTTGCATGTTTTGTTTGCTCTTTGTTATTATTTCTTCCAAATTATGATTTTGGCAATATAGCTCATTAGTGTGGATGGGTTGAAGTCTCATCTGGATCTAGGGCAATTTCAGGGTTTTAAAAATGATAACCATTTTTTTCTGCATTCACTTAGTATGTGTTTCCATTTCCATGTAGAGATGGGTTGGGGTAGTGTAACACCATACCTGTTTGATTATTACATTGGTAAAATAGTTAATTCCTCCATTTTCTCAACTCCTGCTCTTCAAGCATATTTTTCAGAAGAGTAAGAGGGATAGTTATTATAAGAGGATTTGAGATTCTCTGTGTTAATATACAAAGTCTAATTTAATCATAAATTAGTTTAATCAGTTGTAGAAAACGAAGTTTCAGCTGCCTCTAATGCTCTTTTAACTGAATTTCTTATTTCAGTTCCAGAAGCTCCTGATAGACCCACAATCTCCACAGCATCAGAATCATCTGTCTATGTCACATGGATACCACGAGCAAACGGTGGTTCCCCCATTACTGCCTTTAAAGTAGAGTATAAACGTTTGGGACGAAACAGTGACTGGCTAATTGCAGCTGATAACATTTCTCCTTCCAAGCTGTCTGTGGAAGTTCGTAACTTGGAGCCAGGTATTAAAAACGTTTTCCTCTGAAGCAATTAATGCTGCTGTGTTTGCTCAGATGAGTACTCCAGTTGAAGAGACAGAGTTCAAGTTTTCTCTCATTTTAACTTTTGTGGGATAGGAGTTCATCATATGAATTCAAGCTGATTTCTGGCTTTCTCAGTGGAAAAAAATTCCACACCATAAGTTAATACTTTTCCAAGTGGAGGGGAGCTTTGTGTATTATTGCTATTTTTAACTTAATTGTCATTCTAGAAAGCACTCAAAGTAAAAGAAAAGAAAAATGCATTAAGGGAAAGTTGTCTGTACTAGTTTTTTGTTTCTCCCATTGTCCAGCCATAAAATGTTAGGGAAGGAGTTATGAGTAGGGGGAATGGATTATGATAGGTATCCTTTGAAGCATCTTCTCGGTGTCCAGCAGTTAGGGACTTCCTGAGCCTTATGGCTGCCACTGTGTCTTTAGATTTTTCTTGAGTGAATTTCCCTAATCACTTTTACAAGCTGTTTATATTTCTGATGGCCACATTAGTCTGTGGCAATGAGTCCTACGCTTTTTTTCTAATTGGATGTTGTGCAAAAACTATTTCCTAATCTGTTTAGTCTCTCCTTGAATCCTGTTTCTAGTACTTGTTTTGCTATAACTCTTTTCTTTCACTTTTTTCCCTTAAAAGGAGAAATGTATAAGTTCCGTGTGATTGCTGTGAACAACTATGGGGAGAGTCCACGAAGTGCAGCGTCTCGCCCTTACCAAGTAGCTGGTTTCACCAACCGGTTTTCCAACCGCCCCATCACAGGACCTCACATAGCTTATACGGAAGCCATCAGTGACACTCAGATCATGTTAAAATGGACAGTGAGTATCATCAGCTTCTGGTCTTCTCACAGTTGTGGGACAGTTTTTACTGCTTTGGCTAATTAGAAGCTCTTAAAAGTCAAGTATTAAAAGCTAATTGTGGAATAGTGAGTGTTTTCTCTTTCACCTGATAGTCAGAGGTGATCTTGTTTCTAGAAGAGGGTAAATGTACTTCATTCTTGTATGGTAGAATAGGATAACTTACCAGGCCGTGTGCCTCTTGCACCCTTTGCTCCCCACTTCCAAACCCTTTTTCCTCTGTGGAGGCAGCCCTGTCAGTTGTTTGCTCCCTTTTGCACTGTCCCCTAGCCTCCCTCCACATTACTCTCCTCTCCCCACTCCCTGGGGATGTCACACGGTCTTTGAGATGATGGGCTCGTCTGAGCACTCCTTGGGTTATGACAGATACACCAAGTGGCAGCTTCAGTGAAAGGCTGCAGCATTCTCAGTCCACCAGGGTTTTGCACTGACATATCTGAAGGCACTACCCTGTCCAAACCACTGCTAATGCCATCAGTTGTGAGCAGTTGGCCTCATTTGCTACAATTTCTGCTGCTTGTGTCAATCCAGGCAGAGATGGCTCAAACTGGTGCTGTATTTAGAAACCTGACGTCTTCCCTTGCTTCTAATAGAGGTTTCATGTTAGAGAAACACTTCTCTTACCCCAGTACCTTGTCTTTTGTAAACAAGTACTTTAAAGTCCTTATTGAAAGCCATAGAAATTCTTTGCTCTTGTTTTGAAATCTAACCCCCTAGTATACTTTGGAGGATTTAACGTGTGGAGTTTGCAATGTTAGTTCGCTCTACTAGCTTAGTCTTAAGAGATGTTAAGGGTAATAAACTTGAAATAACCTCTGGTTCCTCAGGAGGCTACATAATTTAAAGTTATAGTAAAATATCCTGAACTGAATTTTAGAGTGACTTTAATTCTTGCTGTACTAAAAATGGTCTTAACTTCTCCATTCCATTAATCACTCGAATTTTCAGGTTGTTGATGCTCAGACCCCCTACTTCAATGTCTGTAAAGTGATGTGGGAGGAAGGTGTCATCCCCAGCTCAAGCTCTGTCCCAGTGCTACCCTTCCTCTTTTGGCTGGTCTGAGGAGTTGAGAGGCAGAGAACTCTTCTTTCTGCAGCTCTGCAGGAAACTTTCATCCTCTTCGGCATTGTGTCAGTCATACCTATGTCTGCACATCCACAGCAATTGACAGCCCTTTTCTGTGTTGTGGTTTCTATGCAAACCTTCTTCTATACCTTGTTTGCACAATCTTATTAAAAAAAATAAAATAGATATTTCAAGGTGAGAAGAGACTCAGTGATGACAATTCAGTAGGACTGCATTAATTTTTTTCTTCCCTAATGCTGTCTTCTGGAATTCTCTTTTAGTATATTACATCAAGCAACAACAACACACCTATCCAAGGATTTTATATCTATTATCGGCCTACGGACAGTGACAATGATAGCGACTACAAGAGGGATATTGTAGAAGGTACAGTGCACTTTGCTTGCTTAGTAACACTACTTGATGGGGAAGAACATCATGTAGCCATGTTGGCTGTGTTTATAAGAAATCTAAACTGCTTTTCCCAAACTGAGTCTTTACAATATATTTCACAGAAGTAGCTATCTCAACTACATAACATCAAATTCTGCCCACACATGAACTTGTTTTTTTCCTTCTGAAGCCTCATCTACATTGAAACTTGAAAATTAAATATGTTTTTAAGTTTGTCTTGTTAGACTGCTGCAAATCCTTGATGTAGCTCTATTTAAACTGGTTTAGTTTAAAGTAATTTAGTAAAGGGAAACCATCGCAGATGAGATTTAACCCAGAATTAAGTGTATCTGTTACAGACTGTATTATAACTAGATGGATTTTATGATGATTTACTTCAGCATGGGTTTTCTAAACTAGGCAGTACTTCGTGTGTGATTTTTCCTTCTCTCCTTTTACGTTGCTTAGTTGCTTCTCCTGCTATAAGGAAGCTGCTTTTAGCCTCAGGTGTAGTAGTGTGCTGCAAATGCAGGTATGTTTGTGCCTCATTTTGCCTGTTAATCAGTTTTTTTCTCTGTGCGTATTAGATCATCATTTTCCTGGAAGAAGTTATTAGATAATGTCTATATTAGTCCAGAAGTGGAAAAGCCTTTTAAAAATATTTTACTTAATGTCCTTATTACTTGGGCTGAGTAAACGCAGTGATCTCATTCTATCCTGATGACGTTAATTATTTTTTCCCCTCATTTATTTCAGTTTCAAGGGGAATGGGCCTTTATTTTGAATGTTTTTCCCAGCTAGACAATACTCTGTATAGGACTTTGATGCGTGACATAAGCTTTTGCACTCTCTAAAGCTATTAAAGATCCAGAGTTTCTGCTCAGAGGTTTGCGTTAAAGAAGCTTATGCAGACTGCAGCTTCATCTGCAAATGTATTTTAGCCTTTGCTAGACAGAACTTGTGTGTTTATAAATCTTATACACTAAGCAGTTAGTTGTTTAAGTGGGCTCCACTGTGCTGTGAAATTAGCTTGTTTCTGATTTTTTTCTCCCCTTGTGTGTGTGTGTGTGTGTGTGTATTGAACTCTTTGTGGCAGTCTGAAACCATTAGCAGCTGCTCTGCTCTGCCAAACCGTGGAACAAAAACTCATTTGGTGGAAATATTTAAACAAGAACTTTTCTTTACTGTGCTCCCCTAAATTAGCTTTTTAGGGGGAAGAAAAAAGAGCTATTTTCAATTAAAGTGTGATTGGAAGCACTTGAAGTGAAATATGTATAGAAACACTTGACTTAGGACGTTTTTCTGTAAGTCACTTGTTCTTAAATTTTTTTCCCCTCTGTTTCATTTGAATTTATCTGTCTGTTTTTGACAGGGAATTTTATCTTGAAATGACTGTGTGTGTAGTGGAAAAAGTGTTGTGATGCCTGTGTTAGCTAAGTACTTGCCGTAGGCTTTCCTTACCGTTTCCTGTTAAGTCTTGTCTTTCGAGACATTCAAAATGCTGCAGAAGACTTTCTTCTAATGAATGCTGCTACAGGCCAAATCAGATTTTATTTAAAAAAAAAAAAAAAAAAAAAAAAAAAAAAAAAAACCTCAGATGGCTCCTTGCTATCTTTCAGCAGTTTTAAGAAAAAGCAAAGAAAAACCTACCTTATCCTGCATCTACATTCAGTGCTTCTCTGTTTCGAGGGTCCTGGAGATTCAATTTAAAATGTAAATGCAGTCTGATCTCAGTTGTTTAAATGTTTTTCCTTGCTAATGGTGCACGAAGAGGACAGTTAAAGTGCCTGTACTGATTCCAGTTCCACTAATGGCTTGAAGCGGAAACCTAAAACCTGGTGTAGTAATTACCGAAAGGAATGCTTGGGGAGGGGGGCGGGTGGGAAGAACTGTGGATCTTGGGAAAATGTGCGCTTTAGGGAAAAGGCCAGTTCCAGCCTCAGCCAGGACTCGTGTGCGGTCACTCAGGATGCCTGCAGTGCACAAGACAGCCTGGACCGCGTGGTGCATCCATTCCCGAAGCTCCCGAACCCTGCAATGCTGCCTGCTGCCCTTTCCAGGGGGCCTTTTGCGGCTGGGCATGGGTACCTGTGCCCCGGCGTGGGTCTGGGAGAGTTCGAGTGGAGTCGTGGTGACAGCCCCTGCCAGCCAAAGAGGCTTTATTTTTTATTAATGCTTAAATCAGTAGGTGGTATGACAGTTTCTTAGAAACAGTGGAAACAGTTCAAGGTGGTATTTTCCAAGAGGGATTAGGAGTGCTCAAACAGTTAATTAAACTCACTAAAAAAAAAAAAGGATCCCTGTTTATTAAAATTTGTCACAAGCCCGTGAAAGTAAAAACTGAGAGTGATTTATATTGAAGTGCTCAGTACTTCAGGAGGGTGTCTAAATGAAATGCTGGCCGGGAGCCAGAGATGACAAAACCGTCCTATTAGAGAAGATTGCTTGGCTTGGAATCTGTCTCTGCAGGGGCAGGCAGCGCAAGAGACAGCCTTACTGTCTAATTTTGTTTCCTAGTATGTTTAATAAAATGTATGTTCAATTATTTGCGGTTTCTGCTAGTTGAGTAACCCAGATGTATCCTTACTGTGAAAACAGGCTGCTTCAGTTGGTACTGTGCATTTCCAGAGATCCCACAGGACAGCAAACTGGGAGAGGGTCTTATTTCCGTGAAGTCTTTCCTGTCTGCAGCTAATCTGTTTTCTGATTGCCTTGCCAGTTTCACCTTGTTCTTTGCCTGGCATATTGTGAATAACTAGCATAACCCATCTTCAAATAAGTAGTGAAGGAAAGCTTATTCTATAAAAAAATAAAAAATAAAAAAATTGTTTGTAAAATGCTGTGGGACACTTCAGGGTAGAACAGAGCAGTTCCATATTAAAGATACCCAGAACTGCTGCTGATTTCAAATGTATGTTGGAAACTTCGATGTCTTTTTTGAGTTCAGGGACTTCCAGTTTTTGTGAAGAAAGACACTTGGGGGGAAAAAAAAAACACACCCCTCCAGCACTTCATTCATCCAAAGGTTTTTTAATATATTTCACAAGATGCTTAGACTTTCAAAAAGCCCATAAATTGTTAATAAAACTTCTGTGCCAGCCACAAAAGCTGCAATACCCCATGTTTTATAAAGACACTGCAACATACTCATACCTAACTCTGACTCATACAAATAAATTAAATGCAGTTGATTATTTTTCATAGGTACAAAGCAATGGCACTTGATAAATCACCTGCAGCCAGAAACATCTTATGACATAAAAATGCAGTGCTATAATGAAGGTGGTGAAAGCGAGTACAGCAACGTGATGATCTGTGAAACTAAAGGTGAGCACATAGCTAGTGCGTCTGCTTGTCTGTGAGATCGTGTGAAAGATGGTGTTCTCTGCCATCAAATATCTGTTGTGTTGATTTTTTTTTTTTGCAGCACAAAAGCTAGCTGTAATGAAGACTGTAATTTTCTGGAATGTCTTGTGGGATTGTTTTGTCTTTGATAGCTAGGATTGTTTTGAGCATGTGGAAACTGATATGTTACACTCCCAAGAAAGACTCTTAGCAAAACTCTGTAGATTTGCCTGGCCAACGCAATAGTACTGTTGTTCTGGGTTGTTTTTTTGCTATGATGATAGCCTCTCCTTAGGAGACAACCACGCTCTCAGAGATGACAGAATTGATTTGTACGTCTGTTTTATGTCTTCAGGGCTCTGTGACACATTGTATAAGTGCAGACCACAGCAATTGATGGTTATGTTGGCTGCCTCCATCGCTAATCCTGCATGCCTCTGGCACAAAGTTTGTACTGTTCTCTGGAAGTGTCAGATATGGCAGTCACATTTATTTTGCGAAGAATTCCTGTCTCCTTTAATCTCTAAAACCAAGTAAGGCTGTAAAGGGGAAATGCAGACAGTAAACTTCAAATGCAGAGCTATGAAAAAATGTTGTTTTTATAAAAAAAAAAAAAAAATTAAAAGCCCTCTAGGAGCGGAAGCATCAAAATTTCGTTAAGTTAGTAGCAAAGCCCTTGAAAGAAAGGTTAGGAGCTGCAGGGTTTCAGGCTGTGTGCGCAGTTGGTTTTCCTCCTGCAAGGAATATAACCTTCCTCCCTAATTTTAAACTTGGCAAGATGTAATCTATCGTTCATACCTCTTCTTCCTTAAAATAGATCTCTTCCAGGCTCGCAGGGATTCTGCTTATCTAACACATCTGTATGGAGGTGCCTGTGTCTCTCTATTGACCAGCTTCACTCTTAAGCCAGGCACCTCTTTAAGCCTACTTTTTAGTGTCAAGTGGAGTGAATCTGAGTTGTGGTGTGCTGAAAATTAATGTAAATTTAATTTCTGTGTTAGACTAGCTTTCTGCGATTTCTGTTCAGCTCTTAGCATCTTAAATAGTATGGTTTAGAAAATGGGGTTAGCAGGGTTCACATCAGATAAAAGTAGGTCATCTGGCAGTGGTTATATGATAGAAATGCGTGTTGTGGTTTTTCCTGACCTCAGAAGTGGAAAGATTTGTGCTCTTTCAAGTTGGGAGTTAGAGCAGTTCTGGCCTTGCATACGTCGAGTTGCTTGTTAAAGTTTCAAGTGACCTCAATGAGAGGGTTAGCAGTCTGGATAATAACCGTTTTCCAAGGCAAATAGTTATTACCCAATAGTAGTTGGCCTTCTCAATATAGTTTTTAATATTGACTTGGAAACTTTCTCTTTGAGGTATTAGCATTCAAACTCCAGCAGTAATTATTTTTGTTTCATAATGAAAAAATACGTTTAGAAGACTTGTTTAGTGAACGTACCTATTCTTGTCTATTCTTTCACCTAGTGAAACGCATGCCAGGAGCATCTGAATATCCAGTAAAAGACCTGAGCACACCACCAAATTCCCCTGACCGGGTTGGGGGAAGCAGCGGTGGGCTTTCAAATGGCCCCGTTCGGAGCAGTGACATGCTGTATTTGATTGTGGGGTGTGTCCTTGGAGTGATGGTCCTTATTCTGATTGTTTTCATTGCCATGTGCCTGTGGAAGAACCGTCAACAAAACACCATGCAGAGTGAGTTATTTTTGTTTTCCTTTCATTTCAGTGTTCAAGACAAAAATATTATCAGAGTAAAATTAGTAACATTCATATTACAATTTATGAACAGGGATCCTCCTGTTAAGAGCCAACTGGCGTTTATTTAGGGATTTGTGCTTTCTAGATGTGCCTTAAGTGAATATTTGAGAACAGCCATGTCTCTGTTTCCTTGCATAGATGCTCACTGCCCTGTTGCATTGCTGTAAGGTTGTGTTGCAGTTTTATCTAAAGAGTGGTGTGTTGAAATGCCAGTGCATGAAGTTCTTCAGCCTCTGTCCTTAAAAACCTGCACAGATTTGTTTGTTTGCAATGACAGAACTTGTATGTAATCCTAAGTAGTTGTTAAAATGCAGAGACTTAAATGCCACATCTGTCTATGTCCCTGCCCTGTGTGTATCTGGAAAGTGAAGGGACTTCTTGCACTAGAAGGACAAGTCCTGTGTTACTGCTTAGTCCCTTCACAGTAAAAGTGTGTTCAATGTATTGGTCTTCCAGAAAGGTGGTAATAGGGAAAACCTGCCAGTTTGCATGTAGGAGCCTTGAGCAGATGCACTGGAGTTTAAGTAGCCTTTGCAAGGTGCTCTATGACCACAAAATGATTCTGAGCTAATGGAGGTTCTTTGTAGTCTTTTCTCTTCCTAATGCATAAATCAGCCTGCCTTGTTCTTTCCATAGCTTGCGTTTATTTTTAAACGTCTTTACTCTCTGACAACGAGAAATTAAGCAAAACTTGCAAGACAAGATAGTGTCTTCAATTGCAGCCCAAAGATATTTTCTGGAAGTAGTTCATAACAGGTAGCAGAAGGATCTATTGATTATACATACAGATTATCTGTTTTTAGAATGTTCTTTGCTGGGACTGGCTGACCGAGTCCTTTCAGACCAATGCTCCTCGTCTGTTTTCCAGGATATGGCTGCTTTCCATTTCTACATTTGCATACTAAGCACTTAGACACTACAGTTAATTTACAAAAGCTGCAGAAAGAGAAAATGAGATTTGGTTTCTTAGAGAAGCTTGTTAAACTTTTAATTTGGCAATAAGTATGCTGTTTGTAGCAGAACTGCCGTAATAATGCCTGGGTCTTTTGCAGAATATGACCCTCCTGGCTATCTGTACCAAGGTTCAGATATCAATGGGCAAAGGATTGAGTACACGACTTTACCTGGCACAAGTTGTGTCAACGGCAGCATCCACGGGAACTTCATAAGCAACCGCGGCCTCAGCAATGGCTGTCCGCACATCCATCATAAAGTTGCTAACGGAGTTAATGGGATTGTGAACGGAGGAGCTGGACTTTACCCAGGGCACACCAACTCCCTGTCCAGGACACACGTGGACTACAAACATACCCACCACCTTGTGAATGTAAGCTCTTACACGGAGTGAAAGGCTCAGACTAGACCTTGGGTTTTACACAGTTTGTAGAAGCAGGCTTAGTTCGGGTGGGGAAATACTCATCCATTGATAACAGCCAGTTCCACTAAATGACTTTTCCCAAAGGAAGCAACTGGGCTGATATTTCTGATACAAACATCATGGTTTTCATTTGAGAATATCAGATGACAGCAAGAATTCCTCTTACTCTGGGAAATCTGCCTCTACCCTCCTCCTAACAGCATGTAAGCTCTGAGAATACTTTTGTACTGGGTTGAGATACTTTACTTGTACATATGGTATTTCTCAATCTTCAAATTAAATAGATTTAATTATAGCTGCTTATTTTGCAGCTTTATGGATCACCCGTTTTTCCCCCACCTGTTTCAGATCTATAACTCTAAGCAATGCTATTAATTATTGCAAAGCACGAATGTAGCAGGAGCTTCCATAAAATAAAATGTCCCATACATCTTGAAATGCAGCAATATAATAAGACTGCTTTTTTTTTTTTTTTTAAGGCCCTTGTTTGTGACTTTTGAGACAGGCTCCTTTTTAAAAATAAATTAGTATTTATTTATTTATTTATTTAAGTCTGCGATCCAGCCTTTGTATGCTGTGGAAAAATACTTCATTTGCTGAAATGTGTCCTGTTTCCAAGAGACAATAATGATTTCATTATTGTCTATGGAAACAGATGGCTTGCATTCAAACTTACTAAACTTACTCAAAACTGTGAACATTGCTCAGGAAAACTGAAAGAAAAAGTTCAAAAGTCTGAGAAACAGCATGCTGGTTTTGGAGGGAAAAAAAAAGAGGCTATTGTTTGTGTTAGTAATTGAACACAAGTACTTCGTTTTATTGAACAACAAATTAGCACTTGCACAGTAGTTGCCACTTCAGATAACTCTGGTTTTGAGGCTAGACCAGTAGGTTCTTCACCTGATTTTTTCGTTGGTTTGCTCATGTAACAAATAGTATTGCTTTTTGATTGCTTCAAAGAGCAACCGAGACAAGAACCATGTTTTTTTTTTGACCTGTCTACCCCCCAGCGGGTGAACTCTTGAAAGTTTCAAACTGCACAAGCCCTCAGGAAGGGAAGACTTTGTAGCATTTGAAAGCCAGCCCATAAGAAAATTTGCAACACAGCACTGTGGACTTTGCATTGCTGCTTTGTCCTTCCTGCCTCCAAGAAAAAAATTAGGGAAATAGGGGTCTTGTGCAGGGCACTTGGTAACACAGGGCTCTGAACTTGGAGCTCCTCTGCAAAACCCTGTGCCACGAGATACAAACATGAAATATCACAGTATGCCATCTTGTGAGCAGTGACTGGGTTGGTTTTTTTGGTTTTCCCCTCCATGTTGTGCAGAGTTGAGTACGGCGATCCATTCCCACACAGAAGAGCTCAGACTGGCACACTGATGAGGCACAGCAGAGGAACAGGATGTTCTCATTCTCATTAGGACTCTTTATTGTTTCATTGATTGGGCTGAATGAGGAAGAGAAAAACTGGCCAGTATGGAAATCAGGACTAATTAGGCATTTCCTCAGTGATCCATATCTGACCAAGCAGCCTCAAAAACTTAGGGCTAGCCCTGTTTTTGCATAAGCTGCCCTTACCCTTACCTACTGTTTAAGATCTCCAAAGTCAAATGAGCTTTCCCAAACTTGCTCCCCTCCCAAAATACGCTGTGGTAGCCTGGCTCCATGGCACCATTTTCAAATGGCTCTCACATTGGTGTCCGCCTAGGCTTTAACAATGAGGTATGTGTTAATCTGGGCATTTTACTTGCTTGTAATGGCCCCTCTAGCCAAAACTAACAACACAAAATCCCTCTCACCCAGAGTCATTGCTGGCTAAGGAATTACCCCATCTGTAAAAATATTAAATGTTTCAAAAATCAGTGTAGTGAAGTAAACTGATCTAATCGGAGTAATTACAGGAAAGTGGGATGGGTTTATGTTGTGACATCAGCCCTGTGAATTTAGTACTCCGTCTCCCCAAATGGGCACAGCTTGCTAATGAAAAGCAATTTGCTTTCATGTCTGTCATCAGTGTTAAAAATAAACATATTTACAGTGTGTTTATTAAATTAAACCTGAGCATATTAAGCTGAAAACAGACCAGGGAAATTACCACATACTTGTCTAAGCTACAGTTATTTACTTTTCTCTGACACACATGCTGGCAAAAGCTCTCTGCTTGACTTTGTATAATGGCTCAGTGTTGCCATGCCATATTACGGGACATGGATCTGAAGATTGATAAGGTGATTAGGGTTTGGAAATGAAGTGTCTTGGGGCACCAGCTGACACTGAACTGCCTTCTCCTTTCTCCGTGACTGTCTCTTGTATGCTTTCACAGCCACTGATTGTTGAATCTTCCTGCTTCAGGGTGGTGGGATGTACACGGCAGTGCCGCAGGCTGACCCCTCCGAGTGCATCAGCTGCCGAAACTGTCGGAACAATAACAGGTAACGTAAAACCTGCACCTATGGTCAGGGCCTTCAGCAGAAGCCCTTCCTTTATAGGCTGTGTAGGCAAACTAAAGTAGAGAGTGTCTCAGAGCAGTGCCGATAACCTGTGGGGTGGAATAATTGAGTTATTGAACCTCCAGAACTCATCTTGATCGATCTCTTCGTTTGATGGTCTCCAGAATGTGAGGCAGGTTGGGCACAGTATTTTTTTTAAACCTTTTTTTCTTCAGCTTTGAGAGAAAACCATTCCATGTGGAATAATACAAAGGAGAGTTCTCAAATAGGATTTAATCAAGTCTTCTGTATTTTGCATTTCCTGTCATTCTCTTAAGAATGCCAATGAACTAGAATGGCAGATTTGCTTTCAAAACACAATTCTTTGTGAAACCTGGTACTTGAGATTCTTCAGACCTTCAGTAGCAGTTTGGTTAGCCTTTGTTAGCACCGCATATATTTTTGCATGAGAAAGAAGATTCTTGTATAGAATAAGGGAAAATCTGTCTTCTATGTAGTAGTAGGCAATCTAGATTTTTATTTTTTATTTTTTTTTAACGAATATCCATCCAGGCTTCTGATTAAATCTCTGGTTATTGTAATGACTAAAAATAGGACTGAAAGTCAGACATATTGGACCAGTTTGACTGGTAAACTTGGGGTCTTTTAAATCATACTTTGAATTTTCTCATATTAAAATTGGCAGCTGCCCTCCAGTTTACATCTGAAGAAGCTGAGTTGGAATTAATCCGTTACAGAAGACAGAAAAGCTGTTTGTTTTCATTGTTTTATTTTTTAATATATAGCTTAAAATAGAATTAAAATCTTTCATCCCCATAGTGCAAAGGGGACAAGGTGTTACTTGCAGGTGGAGCTGGGCTTGTGTTGTTGGGACCGATTTCGCAGATGGTTGCAGGGGAAAAGAGCTACCATTTCATTATGAGCCAATTGTCTGTTTTCAAGGCAGCATGTGTAACAGCAGTCATCAAGATGTGTACAACTGGCCATAATTTGGAACATACTGTATGCGTTATGCTGTAATTAATAGCTTGTTTTCCAGTTTTAAGCATATTTAATTTTTTAATTACACTTTTTTCTTAAGAGAAAGGGGAGAATGTGTTCCATCCTGTGTGACTGATGTTCTTCCCAGATGGGTCATTAGCAGTGGCTGAACTTTGAATTTTCACCTCCCTGTTCTATATTTGACTGCTTGATTCGGAAACAAGTTGTCCCTTGGAGCTGCCTACCCCAGAGGAGAGCCTGAAGTGCCGCTTGGCAGGGGAGCTGCGCAGCCGCTCACTGAGAGCTGGGACTTCTCCATCCCCTTGTTTGTGCTTGGGGAACGGAAGGAGGACATGGGAGAGGGGAGCAGGGAGGACTGAGGACACGGCTCGATGTTACCCCAGGGGCTTCTGAGCTGCATTTATGGCTTGGGTGAGGAGGAGGAGAAAGCTACAGTGGTAGGCACAGCCTAGTATGTGGGTTTCAGCAAGGTTTTGGGGCCCATGCTCCCTCTCTGCTCAGGGCTGTCCCCTCTGTTTGCGCCGAGTCCTCCACACACAGAGAGGACCCATGCCTTGTCCTGTCCTCGAATTACTGCACAAAAAGCAGACAGTTCCTTGGTTGAAGTAGAGACACCTTCAACAGGAGGATCTCAGTAAAACATGAGCATGCCAGGTGCGTGGTGCTCTGCTAGAACACTTCACTGTCAGTTCCAGAAGTAGCCTATTTCTATTATTGCTGATTTGGACTAAACTTGGCAATTTTTTGAATTGTGAACATGCACATATGAATCTTGATAATTTAGTGTATCTAATAGCCGGCTACCATGGCTATTTGCACCAAGAGCCATCTCGAAGCAGGTTTCACCACTGTGGTAATGAAATCCCTTGGTCTTCTGTTTAAATTAGCACTTCATGCTCTTGTTACTGCTCATGGAGGCTTGCCAGAGGTAGAAGCTGCTGAAATGTGGATACCCATTTTGCTGTTGTGGACAAAGCCAGTAAGACAACTGTGATTTATACTTATTACATTAGGATTCAAAACTGATTTTTTGTTCTTTGGTGCTTTTGCGCTAAAATTTTCTAGATTGTTGTGGTTGCAGAGGAATTTACATTTTTGTAGTTCTCTTCTTTGCAAGTTCACTTTGGCACATTGCTGTGTCCTGATCAAATTCAGCATACATGTTCCAAATGTCCAGCTCTTTAAATCTAAATTAGGCCGGTGCAGATTTCTAAGTCAGATTATGGTTTGTAGGATTTTGGCACTGAGAAATGATGCAAAATGTGTTTTCTGCAGCAGAGATTTTCCATTGCTATTCACACATGCTCTGCTCTGGATACGCCCATGGCTAGTTTCCGTCAGAATGTGGTTTTTTAAGCTTGAAAAGCTGAACTGCTGTCTTGAAACTTCACTCAAGCCAGTAGAGTAATACAAAGAACTGCACTGATCTCTGTATCTTTAAAAAGCAAGTCCTATAAACATGCAAAACCAAACATTTTAAATGGGTTTCTCTAAGAATTTTTTAAATAATGAGTGAGTGTAGTCAAAACCTCTGCGGAAAGAAATGCAAACTAATAAATGGATTTGTTTGAAGACCAGATGTGTTTCATGTGGATTCTTCAGTGGCTTTTGTGGTATTTTGGTACTTGGAATAATGACTTGGAGGCTGCTGTGTGAGCGGAAGGACAAAATAGGAGAGCTGCTGCGTGCCGAAGTGAGGCGCAGCCCTGTCCTCGTGCCACTCTGGAGGCAGCAGGTTCCTGGGCCCTGCCACAGCCCCTGGGGGGTCTCTGCAGGAGCCCATGGGTGTCTCCCAGCCCCATCCCGTGCTGCCGCTTGTCCCACCTCATCTGTGAGGGGAGAACGCTGTCCACTTCTTGTCTAGAAAGTTTGTTTGCGTTCCGCAGATAATGGATGTTTTGCTTCTCAGTTCTGGCCATGTCAATTGCCGTTTTCAGGTGGAAGTATAATGTGAGGCTCTGGCCATGTGTATAGCAGAAGTACCTCAAGTGTGGTGTTTTTACTCATCACCATCACCTTAGAATAAAAGCACACCATGGGAGTTGTCAGGACCTTTCTGTAACTGCCAGGCTTAGTGTCTCCCAGTTCTAAATCTGTTTCTGAGTTCAGTCCTTTGGTGCTGAGGCATCAGCTGCTATCCAAGTAAGCTCTGATTGCCGATACCCTATCACTGCTAATGTCAAAGTAATGTTTCCCCTCCTTCAGCAGCGTAAAGATCAGCTCTGCCTAGTTTTGGGCCAGAGTCACTCTAAAGAAACACTTTATATCGGATGAGGTAGCACCTGAACAGCCAGGTCCTGGGTATCAGTTCTTCTATGGAAGAAGCCTCACAAATATGTTAGTGCTCCAGCTGTTTTTATTCAATACAGGCATGACAGGTACTCCAGCTCTACCGAGCTCGTAGTTCAAACTGCATGACTACATCATAAGTATGTACAACCATGTTATTTTGGCTAGAGGTGATTACTGAAACAAGCTTATTTAGGGGGAAAAAAGTATTCAATGATTTCTGGATGGATTCCTTTCCAGAAGCTCCCCTGTATCTTGTTACACACCGTAGGTTTTTCTGCTGTGCGTCAGTTAAACGTATCTGATCCCACGTAGAGCTGCGCACAGCCATGGGTGCCAGCTCTGAATGCCAGCACTTAGGTGGTGTAGTAAGTGGTAATAAACAACGGCGTGCAGTGAGATGGATGGGGCTTGTCATCATGAGCAGAACAGGCGACAGTTATATTTAGGTTTGGCAGCAAAAGAATGCTCTGAGTTGTATCCATTTGGCATATCAGCATATCATTTGTGTGTAAAATTTGAAGCCTGTTTAACTTTCTCTTGAGTGCTTCAGAGTATCATTCCCTAGCACTAGTTTTGAACATGCTCCCCTTTCTAGTGGTCTCACTAATGCCAGAAAACAGCATTGCTGAGTCATTTTTCATCCATATCTCCGTGCTGAGGGGTCTGATGTCATGGTTCAGATGGGAGTGGGCACTGTTTGTTTTTTCCCTCACTGGTCACTGTGAAACAAGTGGTTAAAGGACAGGACACAGTGATAGCATTAGGTTATCATTGTGGGATACTTGCTTTCACTTCATCTGCTTATCCATCTCTGTTCCATGCCTCAAAACCAGGAGCATTTTGGGGGTGGTTTCCTAGTTTATGGCAACTATACAAATCAACCTTTTACTTTTTCTGGTAATTATGGTTTTGTATAAAACCACAGTGAAGTGTGATTTTGGGTTTCCTTTTGTAGGAATTACTTACATAAATGTTCAGTGAATCTATGTTGTTAATGGAACTCTAAACACAAGGCATTTTCCCTGCTTACTGCAGTGGTATGAATGTCTGTTAAGGTCTCTAGCTCCTTTTTGTTTAAAGGTTAAATACCTTGGCTGTAACAATTGATTTAGCAGTTTAACTTCAGTTTCACAGCCTTACACATGTATTGTAGGGCCACAATCTGAGTTGCACCACACAGGGGTTTTATGTTTATAGTGTTGAATATATTTTTCTAATTTGCATTCTCTCCAATAGCATTTAGTATTTATTTTCCAAGGTACTTAAGCTTGCTGCTTGGTTTTCAAACTTGAGCTCTTTTTCTTGGCAGTGAAAACCTGCTTTATGGGGCTGCCTTGATGAAGAAATGGACTTGCAAGGCAGGTCATCAGGTCACAACAGATGGGGGAAGTAACTGAGCAAATGTTTACAATGTTTTCAGCTGTCTGTTGGGAGAAAAAATGCTTGATCTTTTTCTTAATGTCAGGATTGATCCAAAAATATAGTCAAAACTTACTTGGCAAGATTCTTACCGTTGCTATAGTAAATAAATCATGGTAAAGTACTTAAAAATTGCAGTTTCTCAAGATAAGTCAAGCAGTGGAAAGAAAAAACGTGCAGGTGATCAGGGCTCTGAGTAACTCCATTTTGGCTTATGTCCTCAGGTGTTTCACCAAAACCAATGGCACTTTCAGCAGCAACACGCTACCTGTCATGCCCATCGTAGCACCTTACCAGCAGGACAGTCTGGAGATGAAACCTCTGAATCATGTCATGGTGGCCATGTGCTTAGCTTCCAGCATTCCTGAGTGCAGCGCACAGCTGGAGGAGGACAGCAAAGAGAAGACAGAGCAGCCCTCCGCCCAGCATCCCTGCTGTCGAGAAAGCATGAGTCAGCTCTCCATGGAGTACACAGATGGTAAGTCATTTTGAAGAGGATACCGCTGGGCTTTGAAGCCAGGTAGATTCCGCAGAAAAGCAGTATGATAATTTATTGCGAAGGAACTAGTAGTTAGGCCCACAAACCTGTCCTTTGGAAAAACTATTAAGTGTTCCACCTTTCGTGTTGTAGAAAATAGAAGTGGCAATGCTCAGGTGCCTGTGGCTGCCATGCCCTTTATGATTGATGCCTCTAATGGAGCTCATTTAGCAGACGTGCTCCAGATAATGAGGCTGAGACTGATTTATGCTGGCTTGTAGTTGCCTGTGGTACAGCATACTTGTGGTCTCCCAGACCTAGACAGCTGAAATGCTGCCTAATGGAGTTTTTCCTAATGAGCAAGTATCCATAATGGCTTAGATTCATCCCGTAGGTGAGAACAGGCACAGAAATGCAGATGGAGATTAGGCTGCATAATCCTGACCTAATTAATGTAACCTATTAGATATAAGTTTGTCAATGTGCTTGGATAGAGCTGATGCTCTAAACCGTTGCCTAATGCTGCATGTAGGCTTTGTGCCTGCTTAGATAAGAATAAATCTGTGCTCAGAGTGCTTTGCCAGGATCTGTTAATCCGAATTTTTAATGTGCTTGTGAGTCTGAGTTTAAAGAGGAGATAATCTGTTTAAAAACAAACAAAAAACCCTACACTTGCTTTGCAGGTGACAACTGTTTGCACTCGGAAACATCGAACCACGCTTTGAGCTGGAGTCCCCTTATTCTTCAGCCTGTTTCAAAGGACTGTAAGGAAAAGCCAAGATGGAGCTCATCTGGCGTCACATTAAATGGTTCTGGGGACCTCCGACAGCTCCAGCTTCAGGAAACCTGAGGAAGTGACCGCTTTCCCCACATAACGCCAGTAACTGCACAGCAGAGTCGCTGAAAGGGACTAATGGAGGGATGTTAATTATAACAGAGAGAGTCACTATTTATTTTTTGTAGTAGTGTCATATGAATGAATGTATCTTGTTTTTAAATGGTTGTCTTTTTATATTATTTATGCATTGAAATCCCTTTTTTTTCCCCCATGCACCATGAAACTAGCCTGGGTATGTGTATAAAAAAGATTTGTAATAATATAAAGAACAACAATGGGAAGTGTGTAGTGTGTCTTCCATGGAATATGACCAGTGTGAGAAGCACTTCCAAGGAGACAAAGTGTCTTACACATGGAGTTAGCAGTTTGGAGCACACCTGAGCAGTTCTGATGTTACGACCACCTTCACAGGGGCTGCCACATCCCTGGCAACATGACAACACAGTGCTTGAACACTTATTTCCATGTCCTCTTTCAGTTTCTCTGGGAAGAACTCATGGAACAAGGGTGAATAAGGGACTGTGGGTAAGAAAATGAGTAGCTGAGTAGTTACAATATGGCTTCAGAGGCAGAGCTCAGAGATGTTCTAGCAACTGTTTGCATCTGTAGGTCTTTGCCACTATTTCAGTGATTCTTTCCTTTTCAGAAGTGTGTGCAAAAGCCCAGCCTGTTTGAACTAGCAGCTAGCTCTTTTCTTTTTACAAGTGCTTTGGTAATCCAAGCAGTCATCAGAACCTGGGCAGGAGGAGGGATTGTTGGGGTGCTTTGGAACCCACCTGGTCTGCTGGTCTCCCTCCCAGCAAGTGCTCGGGGCAGGCTGCAGCCAGCCTTTTTCCTGGCAGCAGCATGGGTGTGGGCATCTGCTCTCTTCTGCTCCAGGTAATGTCTGTAGAGCAGGATGGCAAGATGGTTTGGTGAAGTGATCCAGCCTAAAGTAAGTCTCACAATCACCTTCACCCAGTGTATCCCACAGATGCACCCACAGAGCAGGAGCGATGGCAGTAAGCAGGAGATGCTTAAGAGGGCTGCTGCCAAAGGTGATCCAGCTGAACTGACCTTTACAGCTCATTAGTAAATAATTGCTGCTAAGTCAGGTGGTTTAATTTCCAGTGGCTATGGTGTGGAGCTGTTAAACTTGCAGCAGAACCGCCTCTGAGTTTCCCTGACTGTGCTCCTCTCACACCATGTCACCTACTGCAGCGCGGCTCCCGAGCCCGGTGAGACCTCCATGAGCTGTTAGAAAATCAAACCCAAAACACTGTGTTTGTGATGCTTTATACCTGCTGTCCTGCTCACTTGCAGAAGAGAAATTCAGTTTGACTGCATTTAAACTCCTTGGTTTGGAGTGGAAAAAAGGGGATACTACTAATTGCTTGACTAGCTGCCTTTGCCTTCTAGGTGAAATGAGCCTTGTCAAAGTGCTCCAGCCCGGCTGTGCACGCAGCTCTGAGAAACCTGCCTGCCTTTTCAGAAACAGCACATGCAGCATGATGTAGGTGTTGCAATGTTAACTGCAGGGTTGTTTTGTTTTGTTTTGTTTTTTTCTTTCAAATTTAATCAAAGTAAATAAAACAAACTTGTGCCTGTAAAGCACTCTCTCCAGAAATCAGCGCACATAACCCCAGCTTTGAGGCACATAAATTACAATTACAGCTGCCCCAAGGCGACACATGTGCAGCCTTCTTTTAATGGAACAAGTATTTTTCTAGTGAGCGCCAGCAACAGCCCTGGAGCTGGGAAGGGAGGAAGCGAAGCCGGTCTGGCTGGAGCTGCAAACCCCTCGGGGAATGCCTGCAAAGGCGCTACAGGTGCAGCGTGCCGTGCTCAGAAACTGTGCCTGGCCCAAAAAGTCTCCTTTCCCCACTGAATGCCAAGTGGTGTATGTGCATGCAGCATGAAGAGATATATATAATGTGTTACATGCTTTATAAATAGAGTCCTTAATAAGAATTTACTAGGTCTGAGCTGGGTTACTATGCAAGACTATTCCAGTAGTTGATACTTTATTTTTGCTTGTGTCCAGAGCCTGGTGCCGATGCTGTACTGTGTACGTGACTCCACTCTGCTTGTCCATGCGCAACTGTGGCTTTGATTTTCATGGTTGCAAGGCTGAGTGCATGTCAGAAGGAGGCAAGAGCATCTGAATGAACATGGCTTGAGTGCAATGTCCTGTCCTGATTTCCTGGAAATGTGCTGGTCTGCATTTTTGATGCTGAAGTATAGGATGCCGGTGTGAGTTTGGTGGGCAGGATTGATGTGAGAGCACAGAAAGGAGCCCAAGGCCACAGGCTGCAAGACACCACGAGTGTCAGATTTGGGACTGGTTCTGTTCAAGGATGAAACTGTTGTAATCTGCCTTGTTAGCAGAATCTCTTTGTGGACTGCTTTATTTATATCGAGTTACACTGTTTTAAGTGTTTTTTTTTTTTTTTTCATTTTATTGTATTTTATTTATAAAAATATATAACTTTTACCTTTATTGCAGGGGTTTGGTGTGTGCTCCCAGCTAGAGGTGCCTAATTCTGAACCTTCCTGCTGGTCCCACCCAGGCACTGTGGGCCTGGGGCCACAAAATCCTTGGGCTTGGATTGCTTTCTGCCCTAGCGATGCTGTGCAAGCCACACTCCTCCCTCTGTTTAACGCCTTCTCTCCTAAACCTGCCCTTCTGCTTCACTCCTAGGAGCACAGCTTTGCCCTTGCTGCATTTTCCCATTGCAGACCCTGATGCGAGGCTTTCTCAGTATTTGCCTCGATGATGGAGCTTTGGTGGATGAATGGTTAGGAGCTTGGTTTGAATTCCAGGTTCATTGTTTCCCCAAGCACTGCATTTAGCCACATTTCTAAACAACCCTCATGTTCCTCAGCCCCTGTGCCTGCTCCTCCTCCTCAGGGTTTTAAACCATGGGGCACTGTGTCCTCCAGGCAGTTACAAGCAAGATCCTCACCTAATGTTAAACCTACAGCTGTCATCTGATTCCCTCCCTAGTGGTTTGTGCCCTAGTTGGCAATTATGTTACTTAATGGGGGTCTGCATATTTAAAAGAAAAAAAAAAAGGGGGCAAAAAAACAACCTTCCCTGATTCTCCAGGTATCTCTGAACATGTCACCTGGCTGCAGTTCTACCCAAGGAAAATAGTTCTGGAGTTACACTGGTGTCACCTCTGGCAGTGATGAATTCAAGATGCATGTTTGTTGTCATATGGCAAATGATCTGTGTTGTTATAAGAAGCTGTAATATTCCTTCAGAAGCTGTACGTATTTTGAAATGATGTAGTTTTTGCAAGCTTTTTTTTTTTTGTTTGTTTGTTTGTTTTTTTTGGTGGTTTGAGAAATATTAAAGAGAATGCTGCTGCTTTATGGAGCGTGGCAGGAGTGGTGATTGGTGCCATCCGGGGTCTCAAGCAGATGGACAGACAAACACTGTGCAGGCACTGAAGCAAGGTTGGTTCTCATTACTCAATACTTAGTGGACATGTTATTAACAAAACACAGGAACTCTCCTTTTTTTTTTTTTTTTTTCTTCATAAACCTAAAGACAAAGGATGAGCAGAGCTGAGGGGCTGCTTTTCTTGCACCCTGCCTTCCTCTGTGTTTGTACCAAAAAGGGGGAAAAAATCATTAATGGCAATTTTTGACATCCTGCATTTTGGCCTGAAAAATGTGGACTTCTGGGGTAAAGATGAACACCAGCTCCTTACCCCACTGAAGGTTTGTGGCTGCGCTCTCTTTACACTGCATAAACTTCAGAAATTCAGTGTGGTCCCAAAACCTCCTGACAAACCCACCGCTGGGGGAGGCCCTGGCTTGCAGTGGGCTGGGAGTGGCAGTGCTTGGCTCTCCTCCACTCAGTGAGGATGAGCGGGCACCTAAATATTTTCTTTAGCCCCAGCAGTAACAGCAGAGCTGGAGGCAGGTGCTGGTGCCAGAGGGCGCAGGGCTGGAAGCCCCGTGTGCAAGCAGGCTCATCCATGCACTGGGGCTGTGCTGCCTTCTGTGATTAGTGGGTAAATCCCTGAGCCAGCTTCCTCTGCTAAAGCTTTCCCCCTCTTTAGCAGCCCCAATAATGCTTCAAGACCTTGGATCTATTGTGGTTTTGCCAGCCCACAGCACTATCCAGGGGAGAAAAGCCAAGCCCCTTCCCTTCCCTTCCCTTCCCTTCCCTTCCCTTCCCTTCCCTTCCCTTCCCTTCCCTTCCCTTCCCTTCCCTTCCCTTCCCTTCCCTTCCCTTCCCTTCCCTTCCCTTCCCTTCCCTTCCCTTCCCTTCCCTTCCCTTCCCTTCCCTTCCCTTCCCTTCCCTTCCCTTCCCTTCCCTTCCCTTCCCTTCCCTTCCCTTCCCTTCCCTTCCCTTCCCTTCCCTGTAGGGCAGGAGGGGGAAGGGAAAAATTATGGATCTTCCTCACCATCTTCTTAAACACTATAAAGAAGCAAAACCAGGCCTTGGCTCACTTGTTTGCACGTTGGCAGTTCGTGTCGAAGCACATTAAAGCAGCCCAAAGAATTTCCTCTGTGGCTCCTCGCCAGCAGCCCTCTGCACTGCAACCCAATCTGTCTCCGCCAGCCAGAATTTTTATGACAGTCCGCGTTATGGGAGGAGGGAGCGTGTATCCGGGCGGGACACAAAGGAACATTTTCTGTGTGCGAAGCAGCACCCGACCACTGGGCACTTCCGAGAAAAGCACGAGGGCTGAGAGCCCGACTTCTTCACTGGTGCCCGACACCCGCAGCCTTGCTCATGCGACCCCTGCTTCTCATCACCAGCCCCCTCCCCTCAGGTTTTTCCAAAACACATCACCTCCGTGCTTGCTGCGGTGGCTGCCTGGCACAAACCCATGCACCCTTCCAGTTTTATTGACGCAATGAAATGAGTAAGGTACAGCCTGGGCAGCACACAAGAAGGGGGCTGAGCCCCTGCGGCTCTCACTGGGGTCTGTCCCCGGAGATGCTGCAGGGATCGGGGTGGGCATTGGTGCTTTTGCCAGACCTGAGCTTGTCCCCAGCATCAAACTGAAGGAAAGGAAGCAACTGGGAGAAGCCCCTGGGGTGAGGTTAAGCCAGGCTCATGGCGTGGCCATCACCACGATGGGGACATCAACCGGCAGGTCGGCAGCGGCAGCATCTGGCAGGGCTGAGAGTGGCTCTGCAAGGGTGGGATGGGGGAGCCTTGGTGACAGCCCCCTCGGCTGGTGGCTGCACCCTCGTCTGGCCCCATGGGCACCAGTACCTGCTGTGGCTGTTGTGCTGGGGCCACCTGCATCTCCCTGTCCCTGTTCTGCTCTGTCCTCCCTGTTTGTGGCTGCTGGAGCATCCTCGGTCATGCTGGGGATCTCTGGGGCTTCAGGGCTGGCCCTGGGGGGGCACGAGGCTCTCACCTGGGGCCAGGTGAGCACAGTGAGAGCTGGGCACCAGGTAAGGGGGTTGGGACACTCACGTGTGGAAGAGTAGGTTGTGCAGCCCTGGGAACACACGAGGTGAGGGTGTCGGGGGCCCTTCCACTGCCCCGGGTGCCCTGCCGAGCCTCCCCCCCGGCACTCACGTGGCAGGTTGTCCCGGTGGCGGGCGACGCAGCGCACAGCCAGCAGAGACACCGCAGTGGCCACCAGCATCCCCACCACCGCCGCCCCCGTCACTGCAGGGAGTGCCTCAAAGGGAGGCTCAGCTGGAAGAGAGCGGCTACCTGTCAGCTTGTCCCTGCTAGGGACAATTAAGGTAACGAGGTGAGAGGCAGCAGGGACAGTGCACGGGTGCAAGAGGTGCAGGGGGACAGGAGTGAGCAAGGTGGGCACCAGGCACCCCAGCGCAAGGACTGGCAGAGCCTAGGAGGTGGAGAGAGATGGAAGCCTGCACCTGTTTACTCTGAAACCTACTGATGGCTGCTCACACTTGGATGCAAATGCTGCCTTTCTCCACTTAATCCCTGCTCTTCCGGTAGGGAGACAGCCCCTGGGATGTTTTTCCAGCCCCTACTGATGTCTGACACCATGTGACTGCTCCAGAGGGGATGCCAGAGGAGGTTGGATGCACTTTCCCACATGCCCTTTCCCACTTCACCTGGCGTCTGCACCTCAGAGGGGTGCCCGGCTGTGCGGTGGTTGACAGCCAGGACGCGGAAGGCATAGACCACAGTGGGGTCCAGCCCCCCCAGGCGCCGGTCACGGGAGTGGGGCTCGATGTCACCGGCGGCTGTTTCCCAGGGGCCAGGGGCCCGGCGCTGGGGCTTCTTTGCCTGCCGCCGCTGCACCACAAAGCCGGTGAGGTTGCCCGTGCCCTGCGTCCGCCACTCCAGCCGCACCTCAGTTCGTGCCCGCGTGTACCGCAGCTTGCTGATGGTGACGTTGGGAGGGGCTGGGTACCCTGCAGCGAAATGGCACCCAACAGGGATGGGCTCGTCCCCAGTCCACCCTGGGGACCCCTCCGGTGCCACCCCCTCCCCCAGACTCACGGTCTACACGGAGGTGGACGGGGAGGCTGGTGGTGCCCACGGCGTTGGCTGCAGTGCAGCGGTAGGTCCCACCATCCCCCGGCCACTCGGCATCCCGGACAGTGAGGTTGGCCCATGCTTCATCCTGCTCCAGCCAGTACTTAGCCATGCCCGGTGGCACCTCCCGCTCCTGGGGGTCGTACCAGACCATTTCGGCACCCAGGTGGGTGACACCGCACCACCGGCACGCCAGCCGCGCCTCACCACCCTCCAGCACCGCCACCTCGCTCCGCTCCACCTCCAGCTTGGGGATGTCTGCACAGCGAGAGGGCACGGAGACACTGGGGCTGTGCAAGCTGCCGGCGTGGCGTGCTGCAGCGCTGTTGGGGACAGCGCATGGGGACATCCCGGCTTACCAAGCCGGAGGTGACACTGAGCAGCAGCCACCCGCAGTGGGTGGGTGGCCACGCAGATGAAGTCTTGGCCCCCCAGGCTGGCATCAGCGCTCAGCACAAGGACAGCAGCCGAGGGCATGGGGACACCCAGCGCCTGACCCTGGCTGTCCCGCCAGTGCAGGGTGGCCGGTGGCATGCCCCCCTCCCAGCGGCACCGCAGCATCACGAACTCATCATGTTTGCTGGCCACAGCCGTGCAGGCAGGGCTGCCAGCTGGGACCCCTGGGAGACAGAGAGGCATTGGGGGGTGTCACTGGGCGAGCCCCGCCCAGCTTCATCCCCTTTGGGAGCAAGCAAGGGGCAGCCACCATGGGACTGCTTCGGGGATCGCCCAGCTGTGGAGCACGTTTGCCCTGTGGCATGGCAACATGGGTTGAAGGCGGGGGGGAGGGCAAGGGACGTGTTTTAGGGGGATGTCGGGGTGTTGGAGACCAGTCTGCACTCACACAGGGTGGTCCTGCACATGGACCCCTCCCGCAGTGTGGGGTGGGTGGCCAGGCAGGTGAAGGAGCTGCCGTTCCTTGTAGTCACCCCTGGACGGATGTTGGTGGCCATGGAAAAGCTTGGCCCTGCCGCCTCCTCTTCCTCCTCCTTCTCTTCCTCCTCCCCGGGGCCCACCCAGCGCAGCTGGGCTGGGGGGAAGCCCCCCGGCCAGCGGCACCGCAGGGCCACGTCCCGCAGGTCAGCGGTGGCCAAGGCAGAGCAGCTGGGGCTCCCGGCCGGCGGATCTGCACAGGGTGGGGGGGGCATCATGGCCAGGGTTCTCCCCCCGCTTTTATCTCCCCAACCTGCCCCTCGCACCCACGTCCTTGCCGGGCACCGCCTCTTCTCCACGTTGGTCCAGGGCTGCCCCTGGAGGTACTTACAGTAGACAGTGAGGATGATGGTGGCCTGGGTGCGGGTTTGGAGGTGGGTGTTTTCGGCCAGGCAGGTGTAGGTGCCTGCCTGTCCCCGGGCAATGGCAGCGATGACAAAGGTCTGCCCAGTGTGGACCTGGGAGCCGTTGTGGAGCCAGATGTAGCGGCTGGGGGGGTTGGAGGGTGCCAGGCAGCTCAGCACCACGTCCTCCCGCTCGCCCGCGGAGAAGCCCCCTTGCTCAGGGGAAAAGGGCTCCATGCTGATGGCTGGCTCATCGGGGCCATCTGTGGGGACATGGGGCCCCTTAGCTGTGGGGACTTGCTGTTGAGGGGATGCAGCCCCATCTGGGGCATCCTCCTGCTGCTAGGGGAGCCTCCTTAGAAATGGTGCCGTGTGGTGGCTGCAAGCACGCCACGGTGCCCATGGATGTCCTGTGCTGCGTGGTGGCCATGTGGTGGCCATGGACACAGCTTGGTGGCATGGTGGCTATGGGTGTGTGTTGGTGGTATGGTGGCCAGGGAGGCATCACAGCGGCAGGGTGCACAGTGGCCTTGGAGGCACCACGGTGGCCATGGATGCATTACAGCGGCATCTCCAGTCTTGGGTCTGCCCCTACAGCCAAGCCCCCCACCTTGGGGCCCCCTGGGGAAATGGGGCCAAATCGATGTCACACTCACAGATAATGTCGAGGTAGACAGGCTCACTGCTGCGGTTGTTGACCTCGTTGCGGGCCGTGCAGACGTACCAGCCGGCGTGGCTGCGGTTGGCGGGTGCCAGGCGCAGCTCTGCCCCAGAGCCCCCCAGCCCCATAGGTGCTGCCAGGGCCCCCCCCCGGGGCTCCCGGTGCTGCCAGATGAAGCTGAGCGGCGCCGTCCCCTCCCTCACGGCACACATCAGGGCCACCTCTGTCCCCTCCACTGCTGCCGCCGCCGTCAGCCGCACAAAAGGCCTGGAGACAGGCACTGGGGGTACCCAGTTGTGAGCAGCCCCAAGGCCACCAGCCCCTTGCTCCTGATCCCACCCAGAGCCCCCACAACCCACTTTCCCAACCAGAGGTGTCCTTTCTGACTCAGATGATCCACAACCAGCAGTGAGGGGATACCGTGGATGGTGAGGGTGAGTATGGGTTGGTGAGCCAATATGTTGGCTAGCAGGATGCCAGGGTGGACAGGAGAAGGAGATGGGAGGTGGCTACTGGCGTGCTATGTGGCCTGGTGGTCAAGGTGATGGGATGGCTAGTGGGGTGCTACATTGGTTAACAGGGTGCTTCAGTGATTAGTGAGCTCCTGTGCTGGCTAGTGGGGGGCTATGTTAGCTAGCAGGTTGCTATGCCGATTATTGGGGCAGGATGCTGGCAAGTGGGGTGCTGTGCTGGCTGTTAGGACATGATACCCTCGTGCGCAGCTACACGGCCTCCACTGCATGCTGCGGTGACCAGCGGGCACCACGCAGTCTGGCTGCTGGCTGAGGGGATGATCTGCCAGCCCACTGTGGGGGGTGACACATGCGAGGGGCTCATCTGGGCCAGGGGGTGACTTACCGAGGACTCGCAGCAGCACGGCGACGTATCCCACGCGGAGCCTCCCGGGCTCTGGGAAGAGTCCCTGGCAGAAGAAGCGCCCGGCGGCGGCGGTGCGCAGCTCCCGCAGCTCCAGGGTGCCGTTGAGCAGGCTGGCCTGACCCAGCGCCCCCATGCCGGGGGCCACCATCGCCTCCAGACCCGAGCCCACTGCCACCGCCTGTGGCGGCCCGGTGCTCCCTGCCGCCGTGAAGCTCCAGAAGACCACCGCCGGCACCGCGGGCCCACAGCTCAGCTCCACTGCCTGGCCCCGCACCCCCGTCACCGTCCGCTCCTCGTAGGACACAGAACCGGCGTCCAGCGGCTGAGCTGGGTGAGAGGCGCAGCAAGTTGGCCAGGTCTCTGCAGCTCCCCCAGCCCGGCCCCCGGGGACCCCCGGCCACCCACCTGCCACCAGCGCCGGCAGCAGGCAGAGCAGCCAGGAGCCCCCCATGCCTGGCCCTGAGCCCCCCACGGCGGGCTGTGCTCCCCACCCCGACCTCCTCTTGGGTTTCCCTGTCCTGGCCCTGATTAGGTATCAGTTATTAATGAGCCTAGTTATTAATAAGCCACCAGCAGAAACCCAATGCCACTGCAATCTGGCCACTCCCGTGACAGGGATGAGGACAGGCACACTTGTGGCAGGAGTGGCAGCGTTGCCTCCTGCCCCCACAGCAGGGTTGTCCTCAGCAGCGGGCACTCCCCTGAGCCCCCTTCTCATTTTCTAGCTACAGGAGGGGAAAACAAGCTGTGACAACCCCCCCCCCCCGTGCAAAAAAACATCGGTTTTGATCCTCCAGCAGACGCGACGCTGAGAGCGGGGTTTGATATTTCATCTCCAGCTCCTTGCCGAGCCCCAGCCATGAAACATTGATGGGGGGGGCGGCACAGTAATGGGACACCCGGGGGGGCTCGGCGAGGCTGCCCCCTACAGCAGGAGGATGTCGGGGTGCAGGTGGCGTGGAGAGGGGGATGCCACATCCTACTGTGCCCTGTCCCTGTGTGGCAGCTGCCATGCCCCTCAAAAGAAGGGTTCCTGATTACTCCCCCACAATCAATAATTAAATTAGCCCCCCGATCTTTTTCATCTTTCCTGCTGGTGTCTCCATTGCAGCACAGTGCAGATCTGCAGCCCAGCCCCATAGCTGGGGAATGTGGGAGCAGGGGGCGCGGGGCATGGATTCTGCTGCAAAACAGCACAGGAGAGTGCTGGGGGTGAGAGGGAAGGGGATAAAAATCACGATTTTCCCAGCATCGTGGGGTGGTGGTTGTGTCCTCACGGTACCCCTTGTTGTGGGGCAGTCCCCGGCCGAACCCCAACGCTGCATGGCGGGGAGCAGGGCCAGGGTAAGGAGCAGGACGCTACCTGCTATTTCTCATCCCCTGCATGCTCCCTCCCACCGGTCTATTCTTTAATTAGAGCTCATTGCTCGTTACCCCGGTGCTGCCCACGAGGCTGCCGCAGCGCACCCTGCTCCCAGCCACCGCCAAGCACGACGCCGGCCCCAAATCCTCAGCTGCGCCTCCTGTCCCCCATCCATCCCCCCAAACACCGGAGGCTGGGGTTAGCGCCCGCATTTCCTCTCCCTCCTCCTTCCTCGGCGGGTTTTGGGGCCAGGGGCACGGAGCGGGGTCCCCGCAGCCCCGCGGCCCTCGACGAAGCCGTGGAGACACCGGGGAAAGGGCGGACAAATCTGCGGGGCTCCGGCGCAGGAGCAGCAGCAACTCCCCGGCACTTATAACGAGTGGTTCTGATTCCGTGTCACTGCGGCTCGGTGCCAGACGAGCCCAACCCCGCGGGACGAGCCCAGCCCCGCAGCCGCAGCCGCGGCCGAGGCAGCTCCGAACGCTCCGCGGGGGCCCGGCGGCCTTCGGGGCAGCGGCCCCGCCGCGAGGCCCCGCCGCCCCCTGGCGGGCCCCGCCGGGCCTCGCAGCCCGCTCGGGGGGGGCGGGGGCGGGGCCTGAGGGCCTGAGGGCCGGGCCCTCCCGCTCGCCCCGCCCCGCCCCGCCCCGCCCCGCCCCGGCCCGGCCGCCGCCGCGCACGTCGGGCCCCGGGCGGCTTCTGCGCGGGCGCGGCGGGAGCAGGGGAGGGGCGGCGCCCCCTGGCGGCGGCGCGGGGCGGGGCCTCCTCCCGCCCCTCCCGGCGGTGTCGCCGCCGGTTCGAGCCCCGGGGCCGCCCGCTCGGGGCCGTCCCGGGAGGGCCGGGACAGCGGCCCCCGGATCCGGCAGCGGCCCGGAGGGGAGCCGGGCCTCGGGCCTCCTCCAGAGAGCTCCGCCGCCGGGCGGGACGAGGGGGCCGAGGCGGGGAGCGGGCGGGCGGCGCTGCGGCTGCGGGCACGGCCAGAGCCGCGTCGCGAGGCGAGGAGCCCCCCCGGAGCAACCCCCGGAGCCCCCCCGGAGCCCCCCAGCGCCCGCCCGGGAGCGGGTTCCGAGCGGGTCCCTGTAACGGGGACGCCTCCCTCGCGACCCAGCCTGAGCGATCGCCTCATCCCCCATTTGGAAACGTCCTAACCCAAAATGAGGAGCCACGATCGGAAAACCTAAATTTCTCTACCAGGTGGTCTCACAGGGCAGAAAATAATCTCCCACGCTGCCGTTGAAGCACCTGCATAATGAGAACTTGCTAAAATGCAAGGTATCTGCAGTTATCAGCAGCTTTCACCAGATTTCTCCCTTAAATCTTGACTTCAGGAGCTCATCTGAGTGCCCTGCCCTTCCAGCACAACTGAATGTGATAAAAGCTCTGTAAAGGCATGCACCTTCGGGTGATATTTAATGCTCTATGTTTAGGCCCCTGGAGGCTGTCAAAATTACCTACTGTTCACACAAGGGGGCAAGGGACGTTGCTCCTCTTCCACTCACCCTCCATAGAGAGCAGGGACTACAGAAAACATAAAATCAGTTTTGCTGATGTATGAGTATTTCAAATATCAGTAAGACAAAAATGACCCAGTTCAAAATTGACCTACTGGCATTCCCAAACCAACCTCCAGATTGTGTCGCTACCCCAATATGTCTGTGTTTCATTTGGTTTGTCCAATTTTGTGAAAGGTTTTTGACTTTAATAATGGGAATGTTGGTGGAGATATGTCCAGATTGATCAGCATAAGTACAACAGGTGGTATTTACCAATATGCACATACCACCTTCAGAAGCTAATGCCACATCCAATACCACCTGATTTTGGAATGCTACCTTTGCAAATTCCTGATACTTCTTACAAGGCCAAAATTGTATCAACGCTGGCGCTGCCCATAGATTCTATAGTTTGGGCTACATTTATGATGGTGGCTACAAATTTGATTATGCCAAGATTCAGGAACAGGATTTGAGACACTTTACATTTGGGTTTTGATCCTCCCATTAGAGGGTTAGGAGATGGAATATCTCCATGTAACTCATGGGCAGACTCCACTAGCAGAGTACGTTGTACTTCTGAGTGTGTTAGTAACCCTCCCAGGGTTCAGGTGGCTGTGCTATATAATGACAGGCCCTACCATGCACAATACAGTGCAATCCTCTATGATTAATAAATCCTGGGGAACATGCAATATCGTTCAACAGGGTGTGGCAGGGATGGCAGTTTCCAGGTGAGAAATCCTTAATTCTATTATAAGGAAATGTGCAACCTGCAGTGTAGCTTGTACTACAACTTGCACTGTAGAGAAGAATTAAATGTGTGTTCCCATCTGGACCTGGCTTGGTGACATGACCCTTGTGGTGACATGCACACTACTGGCATTCCACACATACTGGAATGTTGCTTCACACCCGTGTTCCTTTCCTACCTCCTCTCTTCTTCATGAAATTCCCAGTTCACTGGGAATGCAAACATGCAGAGTCAGGGAGCTGCAGCGTCCCTGCGTTCAGAGCTTTGGAGGAAGCCCATCCATTGACTGGCTGAGCTCTCCCCAGGAAGCCTTGGCAGGTGCTTCCAGGGGGACAGCTAACAGAGGTAATCCTGTTGCTCCCTGAGAGGGTAAGTGGGTACATACCCAGCATTTGATAAGGTTAGCAGAATTGGCCTAAGTTTGGGATGATTCCATACATGAAATTTCCTACCAGTCTATTTTTGTTCTAGGAAACAGCAGAAAGATATATATAACTGTAAAATCCATTACTTCCTCGATTTCACTATCTCCCAGGTAACTGAACAGCTTAAAAAGCTGTATATATAAATGTATGAAAAGAGACATGAAGAAGCTGCCAGAAAAACCTGAGACCCTCCAGTTTTCTCTAGGTACATGGTTGTACGCCAACTAGGCACTAATGCAATTAGTTCACATTGTTCTTCATGAAGTCAAGTCTCCTGTACAAATCTAGTGCCTTACTAGCTAGAAGAAATCAAATGAGTGTTAGTAACAAGGTGCAGAGAGAAGATATTTTTGTATTCTGTTCAAGAATTTGGTATCCCTTTTTGTCCCGTGGAACCTGTGAAATCTGTAGAACTCGTTCTTCTTTTCCTAAACAATCTCAGAAGCAAACTGGGAAACTCAAGATCTGTGGCACTGATCTAGAAGCACCAGAGGATGCATAGGTGCATGTGTAAGGAGTTCATCTTTGCATATATAAGGAATACAAGCTGCCACCAAATTGAAGTGTATCTGTTTAATGAGACCTAGCTCTTGAGTTCAGAATCTTGACATTTAATGCAATAAAGGAGTTTTTGAATTAGGTTTATAGAAGTCAACTTGGCAGGACTTTAAGCAAACTTTTATAAGGTCTGTAATAAAATCTAGCATAATGTATTTCTGCTTTGTACCAAATACAAAGCAATAATAATGGTTATTTGACCTGGTTCTTTTCTCCTATTTTCTCTTGTAGCTTGAATGCTGTGGTACTTCAGAACATTTTGATTCACTGTTTGTGGGTGCCTGTCCAGCAAAGAGGTTGCTTGAGTTGTCTATTTCAACGTAATGCATGACTTACTAGGAACAAGAAACATGTCTCTGAGTAAACCCTTCCAGCACATGGGAAATTTCTGCAGCACATAGCTTAGGAACCTATCTGTACAACCAGCTGTGGAAAAAAAATGTGCTGTTATTGTCAAAAGAACAAGCAGGATCAGCAGAAAATGGGGAGTCTGAATTAGCACATGACATGTGCAGTCCTTGTGTCATTATGCTCAGTGGCAGCAATGGACAAAGTACAGCCAAAAAAACGCTGGAGGGCTCTTCCCTGGTGGCTCCTACCACCGAAGCTCCTTCCCGGTGCTGCAGTGGAGCTTTTGCCCCCTCTTTTGGTTAGGGAGATGTAGGACAAGGGGAGGGAGCAGTTCTGCAGGTCTAAGATTAAAGGGACATAATGGTGTGACTGCTAGACATGACCCTTCAAGAAGTAGTAGTGTATTGATTTTCTGGTTTAACTGATTCATTCTTACCAGGGTATTCCCTTAACCCTCAGAGCAGTCTTTCCTTCTGGACTGGACATAGAACAACTAAAGAAGAAAGTGGTTTGCAGCAGCTCACTGTGGCCTGGTGCTGCAGTAAATAGGACAGGACTTGGGATGAGACTTTGACCAGCTACTAGACTCTTAATTTTTTTTTTTTTTTTTTTTTTTTTACCTCTGTTTAACTTTTTTTCATTGTTTTTCTTGGCTACCATGTATCTTTGATGGGGAAATGGCTGCAGTTAAATTCTTTATTAGTGTTAATGGTAATTCATTACTCATCAGACCAGCACTACTAGGAATCTGCACAAAGTCTAGCACTTATGCATTCAACTTATATCCTCCCATACACCATGTGTTTATGAGTTGTCTGTAAAATTACAATAGCAGTTTGTATTAGCAAGAGTGTTTTCACATCTGTTTTGGGAATGGCTGAACAATACAGCATCTTAAATGCAGGTAGACACTAGTAACAAGCTAATTCTGTTACAACTACTGGCCCTGAAATACCTGATCAACTGGAAGTGTTGAGAAGGGAATCCTGCTGTAGACAAGGAGTATGTGAGAGGTTTGGGTACTAAAAATAATAGATTTAAACTTTTCTACCAAGTTTGTATTGGAATGTCCCTGGAATTTTTTAAAGGCAAAAATATAAGCCATGAAAACCGCTGGCAAGACCATGGTATGTGCTATGGGGTGCTAAGGCATCTAATACGAAAACTCACACTTGTTTTTTGTTGATATCCTTGGAGACAGGTATGACATAGACACAAATCTGCTGGGAAGATCAAAGATTTTGTAGATTATGACAGTGGTTTCTAGTTGATCTAATTTGAAGTCCTGAGTATGAAGGTGAGAATGGAAGAAAATTTTGGAGGAGAGAGAGGCAGGGATGCTAACTGCAGAATGAAAGGTTAACATGATGTTTGGGCCAGGAAGAGCAGCTACACTTGTCCACTTGTTGATAGAAGAATGTGCTTTGGTCCTCCCATTTTTAATAAATTTGCTTTCTTCACAGATTTTCATTACGATATATAGTATAGCTTTTTGATGGGGGTTAACATAAATAAACGAAAAGAAGAAAAGAAGAAAACTACAAAAGATTTTGTAGATAACATACATGCTATTTTGTGTGGTTGGTCATGTCTCTTTTCATTTATTTCCATATACAAATTTTTAAGCTGTAAGAGTTTTGTTCTACTCAGAGCAACCTTAGGGCGTGTCGTGGTTTAACTAGGAAGAAAATTAACTCAGTTCTAACTGAAACCGGGACAGGGTGCTATCAGGATTTCCATGTCAGCTGGAGATTTCTTTAAATAGATTTCTATGTAAATGTTTGTGAGCTCTTCTATTTACAACTTCTGAACCTACAAGATAGCAGAGGGTTGTGTTCTATTACTGTTTTACCTTGATTAATATCAACTATGGAAAGCTTGTTTTGGATGTCAGTCATTAAAATTTGTGAATCCTACAGTAAATTCCCCAGGGAAGTGGTCACTGCACTGAGCCTGTCTGAATTTAAGAAGAGATTGGACTGTGCACTTAGTCACATGGTCTGAACTTTTGGGTAGACCTGTGCGGTGTCAAGAGTTGGACTTGATGATCCTTAAGGGTCCCTTCCAACTTAGGATATTCTATGATTCTATGAAATTACAGTAAACATTTTCCAGAAACAGGGATAAATCTCCCACCTTCTCTTTCCCATTCCAATGCATTTTTAAACTGTAGAAAAGTTCAAACCTCCTTTAACAAAAATATCCTTTTTAGATCTGTACGGATTCCTTTGCAGTTGATTTCTTGGCTCAAGACCCAGGGACACATCAGCAAGGCTCCTTCTGGTGCATTGATCATGGCTGGCCACCAGGTGCCCACCACGCCACTCTCTCCTCCCTGTCCCCATAGAGGGAGAAAATGCAACGGAGAAGCTCATGGGCTGAGATAAGGACAATTACCATCATGGGCAAAACAGGCTCGACTTAGGGAAGGTTAGTTAATTTATTGCTGATTAATAAGGGAGTAGAACAGTGAGAACTAAAATATAACTAATACACCTTCCTCCCAGCCTGCTTCTTCTCAGGCTCAACTTCCATCTCAGTCCTTTAGCTCCTCCTGCACTGAGCTGGGCTTTTCTTTCCTTTCTTAACCCTGCTCTCCCAGAGCCCTCACAGCTCTCTGCAAGGATTTTTGGAGTTTGTCTGAATGGTCTCTGGTTCCTCAGGGAAAGCTTTAAGCCAGGGCTAGGAGATTGTTTGCTCCAGAGATCTTCTAGAGCATTGGTATCCAAAGGAAGTGCAGGAAGAAAATGTTGGTTCTTCTATTTGTATTGAATTTTTATCTGAAAAATGAGAAAATAAAACGGTGTGCATGTCAGAGGGGCCTGTGGGATGCCAGGCGCTTGGTGTCCTGGGGTGTTGTGCTCACAGCATGGTGGGGGCAGCAGTGGTGCCCTTGCTCGTTTGCTTGCTTTCAGCTGTTGTGACTCACTGTGCTTTGTGTTAGGTGGATTTACAGATCGTGTTTCTTAGTGGTAGCTACACCGTCCTCGAAATGCATATTGAAGATGCAACTGACAACGCCAGTGCAGACAGGCAATGAGGAAGAAGCAGAACTGGCACTTCTCTCCTCAAAGGAAACCTTTGTCAGCCACATGATGGAGTAAAACCAACAATGATCTAATGAGATCTGACAAGAATTTGGCCATAAATATTCAAAAAAATATTCAAGAAGGCTGTTTGAAATATGGATTTACATAACCCTTACCCTAACGGTGTATTGTACCTTAAGACGTGAGCCACCACGACCAGCAATGAGCATCCAGGACAGAGACAAGCTGCTTTGGTCTCTTCAGTGATGCATCATGCTGCACATACTCAAACCACTATTTCGCAAAATTACCCTAAGCTTAATGATCCATGTTTTGGAGCCTTTTTTTGAGGTTTCTTATGCAAGGTAAAAAGCCATGTAGTGGTGGAGAAACCTTCGTTCTTCCTAATGCAGTAAAAACAGGTGAGATAATGAATGGAAAGCGATTTGGTGCCGTGCAGAAGTGCATGCCTTTGCCTGCAAATGTTTCTGGGAGGTGCTCAGGAAGTGCTCCTGGGGATCAGAAGAAAGATGAGGCACAAATGATGGGGTGCAGGAGGCGTGCAGTACAGCTGGGTGAAAGCACCAATGTCCCTGGCCTTGTCTGGTGGCATTTGCTGGTTTCTGCTTCAACAGAAAACTGCTTGAAGAAGGACTCTGGTGGGCCAGTGAAGTAAAGACCTGTGGGAGAGGACCGGTTCTCAACAGTAAATGATTTCTTTAACAAAACAGTGTTTCACAGAAAAACTCTGTCAGTGTAACTGCTGGTGGAGTGGCTACTGTGACCAGAATTAAAAAAGGTGCTAGGGTGAGGTTACAGGGACAGGGACACACCGGGAAGTCAGCATCAGCCCTGGGCAAGCTAGCACAGCAAAGGTGTTGGAGCTAGAAATTCCTGGGGGATGTCATGGATGTGGTTAACTTCATAAAATAAAGTGAATAGGACAGGACAGGACAGGACAGGACAGGATAGGATAGGATGGAACAGGATGGAACAGAACAGAAAAAAATAAAACAACATGAAATAAAATGCACCAAGACCTTTACATAGTCAGATTTTCATAATGCTTTAATTATGAAATGGGAAGAGAAAATATAAATCCATTGTACCACCCAGAAGTTTGCTGGTTTTCTCATGGCAAAGTGCTTCAAAGAGCTGTTGAACTGGAAAATGCAGCTTTTCTTCCCCAAAAGGCCAGTGCTCCTGGTGTGCTGAGCTCTTCTGCAAGGACAAGCAGCTGTCACGAGTGTGATGTGTCATCTACACAAGCTCTCACATCCATAGCCTTAAAACCTTGGCAAACAAATTTTCTAACCCATTAATAATCTTCAATCTTCAGTGTGTTTTGAACCCATTTGTTAAAACAAACAAACCGACAAACAAACAAACAAAAACACAAGACCTTCACAATAGTTCACAAGACTGATTGATCAACAGCAGGGAGGATGGAAATTTCCAGCTGAATTCCGACAAAAACTGCTGCAACATTTCTGGAAAACGAGTATCAGGATGCAGCAAGCACAGCGACAGTGCGCGGCCTCCCTCAGGACCCAGCTTTGTCACCGACAGCCATTGCGGCCAGCACCGAACCAGCAATTGCTGCACGTCCACCCACTGAGCCAGCGTTGTAAAGGATGAGGATGTGGCCACTTTGCAGAACTGGATATTTTGGGGGGATATTTTTGAGGAAAAAGGGATGGATTGTAACACTGAGAATTTTTTAAGATGTTATTTCTTCTTTGTTTCATCAATTTTTATGCCTTTTTTTTTTTTTTTTTTTTTTTTTTTTGTCTGCTTTCATAATGGCTGCAATGTATTCATACGCTTGGGAAAGTGCATGAATAAATAAATATATATATGGGGGAGGGGGAGGCGAAAATTGTGTGTTGGTGGGGATGCATGACCCCCAAAAAGGCTGGAGACCTCTGCTGCATCTGCGAGGAGGGGGAGGAGGAGGAGGATGAAGCCGGGGGGGCGAGGATGAAGGTGAGGATGAGGGGGAGGACGATGAGGAGGAGGAGGAGGACGAGGGGGGAGGGAGGATGCAGCCGGGGCCTCTGCTGGCCCCGCTCCCCCCTCCCCCTCCCCTTGCCCTTCCCCCGGGGGGGGGGCGGGCGGGTAGGCTCCTGATGACGTCACCCCCACCCCCCTCCCGCATCGGCGCGTGCGTAGCTCGTCCCCTGCCCCCTCCAGCCCCCCCCGGCGCGCGGAGGATGCGGGGCCGCAGGTGGGTGCGGGGACGGGGGGCACAGAGCGACCCCCCCCGGGGTGCGCTGCTGGCAATGCGGGGTTCATGGGGCCGCACGGGCTGGGGGGGGGGGGGATTTGAGGTGCAGCCGGGAGGGGGGGGGGGTGACCACGGTGGGGGGGCGCACGGGGCGTTGACATTGCATGGAAGCACGGTGGAGGGGGGTTGCTTTTTGGGGTGCAGCTCGGTGCTTTGCGCCCCCCAACCCACCCTGGGGGAAGGCGTGCGTTGTGGGGTGCAGCGTTGCGGGGGGGGGCATCGAGGGGCGAGCTCGCGGGGAGGGGGGGGGGGCGGCTCGCACCGCAGCGGTGCATGGGGGGGGGGGTGCCACCTTTCCAACCTCCACCCCCCCCACCCCCGCGGCTGGGGGGTGCGTTGGGCGTTGCGGGGCAGTGCACAAGGTGTGTGGGGGGGATGCAGCACGGAGGGGCGTCGCTGTGGTGCGCTGTGGGAGGGGGGGGGCTTCTTCGCGGGGGTGGGGGACACCAGGATGCTGCGTGCCCCGGGGGTGCCCGATGCGCATCAGCATCCATGCAGGGGTGGTGCACTGTGCGCTGCGCACGCGCTGCACGGGGAGGGGGGGCATGAAGCAGGGGGAGGTGGTTTGGGGCTGTGGAGGCGTTTTGGGGTGCAACGGAGGTGGTAGGTGTGGGGGGCGCATGCACAGAGCTGCACGTATGGGGGGGTTGCTGGCAGGGGGAGTGCATGCGCAGTTCACAAGTGCAGGTGTGTGCGTGCAACAGGGAGCTCGGGAGGGGCAGACAAGGGGGTGGATGTGAATGGTGCACAGGGCACACGTACAGTGCGTGGGATGGGGCTGCATGCGTGTACAGCAGTGCTTGCATGTACAGCGGTGCATCCATGTACAGTGGTGCACACACAAGAAGGCATGTGTGTGTGCAGTGTGTGCTCGCACCCCTGTGCATGCAAACATGCTTTGCACATACCCCCTGAGCATGCATGCAGCATAAGGGTGCACCCCACGCCTGTGCACCCCTGTATGTGTGCACTGTGCCTGCATGTGCAGGGCTGCATGTGTGCAGGGCTGAAGGCAGGCACAGGAGGTACCTGCTCAGTGCACACGTCTAGGGCACATCACCCGTGGGGTGTGGAAGTCCCTGGTGCATGCATGCAGGGGTGTGTGTGTGCATGCATGGGGACACGTCTGTGTGGAGGTGTGTGCATATGTGCATAGGGCTCACTTACATCTATGTGTGCATGTACCCCTTGCACATGTGCACCCTGACACTCATGCACTCCCCAGAATGCATGCAGCATGTGTAGGTACAGTGCACAGGTGCACCCTCATGTGCATATGCCCCTGTGCAGGTGTGCCCCCCTCCAGACGTGGGGGTGCATGCATGTACAGGGGTGTGTGCCTATAGGATACTTACGGGATACTACTAAGATGCTACCAGGAGTTTACTAAAATGCCGTTAGGATACAGTGAAGATAGTGCTTGGGTACTTCCTGGATGGCACTAAGGTACTGGCAGGATACTATGTGGATGCTGAGTAGGTACTGTGACAACACCAGTAAGGTACTGTAGGAAGTAGGGCACAACCAGGATGCTGTCAGGACACTACAGAATTATTACCAGGATCTTTCTTGGGATGATAGTGCAATACTATTGCGACATTAGGAAGGTGCCACTGGGCTAGTGCTAACATACCTTCAGGGTACTCTCAAGATACTACAAATGATAGCGTTAAGATGCTTTCGGCGTAGTAACATGGCAGGACTAGGACATTCTTAGGATACTACCAGGATCTTGCTGAGATACAGTGGACACACTAGTAAGATTAGCAGGACATTATAAAATATCACCATGATACTTTCAGGACTCTACTAGTAATTTATTGCTAGAATCCTATCAGGATACTACTGAGATTCTGTCAGGGCACTACTAACATATTACTAGAATATTATTGGAACTCTACAAAAATGCTTTTAGCACATTGATAAGACACTATGAAGGTACTACTGAGATATCAGTAGAATATTCACAGGAAAGCACTAAAATAATAGATATCTGGATTTTACATTGCACTACTGAGATACTATCAGAACACTGCTAACATACCAGCCATATACTGTTAGGATCCTATCAGGTACTACTGTGATACTTTCAGGACACTATTAAGATATGACCAGGATGCTATCAGGATGCTCCTGACATAGAATCAGAGTACCACTATGATACTGTCACAACACTGATAAGGTGCTTTCAGAACAGAACTCAGTTTTTAGTAGGATGCTGTCAGGATACTACTAGGGAGGATACTTCTGAGATACTACTAGGGAATGATAAAAGGTATTGGTAAGATGCTTCTGGAATACTATCAGGGCAACACTCGAGGTTAGAATACTGTCAAAACATTGCTGATACCAGTATGATACTTTGATGCCACTACTAAGGTACTAGTGATATAGTAGGAGGATACTGCTGAGATACTAAAAGTTCACTAATAAAGCTGGTGATGTGATACTGTTGACATACTGTCAGGGTAGCAGTAAGATACTCTAGGGTCTTTTAAAATACTTTGCTACTAATAGTGTTGGGATAGTACTTAGAGACAATCAGCATATTACTTTAGCACTACTAAGATGCTATGAAGACAGTAATAAGATGCTGTAGGGATGCTGCTAAGTTACCCCTGGGACGCTACTAGCCCTGTACTGGGGTTACAGCCAGCACAGTGCAAGCCAAGGGAATTGGGAGCCCGGCTGGTGTGACCCTGAGCAGCAGGAACCTCACAGGTGCCCTCTCCCTACAGCTAAGGTGGGGGCAAGGAGGATGGAGGCACCCCTGGTAAGCCTGGAGGAGGAGTTCGAGGAGGGGCCTGGGGACGATGGGGGGACCCCCCGGCGCACTGCGGACCCTGCACTGGCCGAGCTGGAGAGCTTCTCAGCTGAGATGATGAGCTTCAAGTCGATGGAGGACCTGGTGCAGGAGTTCGACGAGAAGCTCACTGTCTGCTTCCGTAACTACGATGCCGCCACCGAGGGCCTGGCTCCTGTGCGGGGCCGCCTGCAGGCACAGGAGGAGGAGGAGCGCCTTCAGGACGAGGAGTGAGTAAGGCCCCTTCCTCCCAGAGATGCCTGCCTCTGCACCCCTGTGGAGTCTGGCTCCCTGCATTGCAGCATGGTCATGCAGCATGCTGAAGTAATGTTGTAGTAACCTGTGGGTAAGCCCCCTTGGGGCCTGTGTGCCTTCTTGAACCCTTGAGAGGCTTCTTCCACATGCAGCCCAACACCTCGCATCATGGCAAAGCTGTGCAGTAGCATGGAGTAGCTGTGTAGTATCCTATGAGTAGGGCACTGTTGGGCCTGCATGCCTCCTTGCAACGTTATGAGATACACACATGCGGCCGCAGCACACAAACCACCACTGCAGCATGGTTAATGCAGTGCATCAGAGTAAAAACATTGTATCCTATGAGTAAAGCACCACTGGTGCTTATGCACTTGCATGCTCGCAAGATGCCCTTTGCATGCAAATCACATCACTGCATTGCAGCTTGATCATGCAACACCTTGGAGTAGCTGTGTAGTATCCTATGAGTAGGTACAGCAGGGTGCTCCATCTGGCATTGCAATGGGCCACAGCAGGCCCAGACTTTGTGACTGCAGCAGGGGATGGTTAAGTGTAAACTTAGAGTAAGGTGTGAGTAGGGCTCAGCCTCCTCCTTTCAACATGCAAGCAGTGCACCAAGGCGGGGCAGCCAATCTGGAGCAAAATCTGCCCAACCTTGCCTATTTGGCCAAAAATGGTGGCATTTGTACTGAAATCTTAATTTTCCTTAGAAACCTTTTTTTGTTGTTGCAAAAATGCCATTTGGGGACAGAATTTGCCTTTTTTTTTTTTTTTTTTGAGTGGTGTTTGTCTATAAACGCCTTTCTAGTGGATTTTTTTGTATGTGTTTAATTGGGATTTTTCCCCAGGCTGCAGTTCCTAATGCTAATTTTTTCACCAAGCAAAGTGGTTGTTTTCAACCCAAAAGCTCCCAAATCTTTTTTTTTTTTTTTTTTTTTTTTTTTTCCCAGAGAAAAATCAGTAGTTTTTCAGAGAAAAAATGTGTTTTGGCCTGGTGCCGGGAGCACCGTGCTGTCGCCGGCAGCCGGCCCACGGTGCTGCTTTGTGCTGCTTATTGTGTCATTTTGGGTCAGTTTGGGCAAAACAGGCTTTTTTTTTTTCCCACTCTTGAATGAGCCCTTTGTGCATGGGTGGAGGATGGGCTGAGGCCTTAAAGGCACTATTTTCCACTAATTATTAACCAATTATTTCCAAAATTAACCCAGAAATCTCCTTCCGTTGCTTGCCTGGCTCTGCAAGGTGCTGTCCCTTTAAAAGCAGAAAAAAAAAAAAGCAGATATAATCACTTGCTTTTTCCTTATTTGTTGCAGTTTTGTTGAAACTGGGAATATATATATTTTTTAATGTGCGTTTTTGTGTATTGATTTGTGAAATATATGAATAAGGGAGAAATTAAGATCAGGCAAGGAGAGGGATGAGATGAATTCCTAAAATTGATGTTTTGGTCATTGGTTTGGGACTGGGGGCATTTGGGGAGGGGCGAGCTGTTTTGGGATGGTTTAGGGGGAATTGGGACGTGTGTGGATGTGGCACTGTGTTGGATGGGATGGACTAAAACTTCAATTTGTTGCGGTGGAAATATGGGTGGTTTTGTCTAAATTTAGGGGAGGAGGTGTCAAGACCTGGGAAAATACATGGGGGTTGGTGTTCTAACCTTGCCTTTTTTCCCATTTTTGACCTTTTTCCCTGTGTTGCCACTTTTCAGCAATTTTTCCCCTCTTCTTCCATATCCAGTTGTCCCTATTTATTTTTTTTTACTTAATTCCCATTTTATCCCTTTTTATCCATTTGACATTTTCCTCGTACTTAATTTTTTCTTACATTTTCTTTTTCCTCAATTCCCTTCCCCCCTTTTTTTCCTTTTATCCCTTTTCTCTTTCTTTTTCCTATTTTCCTCCTTCCACTGTCTAACCTCATTCTCCATTTTCCCAATTTTTCTTTCCCCACTTTTTTCTACTTTGTCATTTCCCCCTTTTTTTTCCTCTTTTCTCATTTCTTTTATTTCCCATCTTTTATTCCCATTTTCTTTTCCATTTTTCTTCCCTTTCCTCCTTTTTACCTCTTTTATCTTTTTTTTTTTTTTTTTCTCTATTCTTCATTTTCAGTTTTTCTCCCCTCTACCCTCCCTCTACTATTCCCCATGCACCTTTTTTTGGTGAAATAGGGCAAAACTGGCCCGGCCCTGCGGGGGAATATGGGCAACACAGTAGTGTTGGCAGGGAACTCCGGGCAGCTGCCATGGTTTGGGGTGTTTAGCACAGTTTTGTGGAGTGACTTGGGGTATTTCAGGGCCATGTTTCATAGATTTTTTTTCTAGATTTTGTTTTGGTCTGTTGCAGTTTATTTTGGAGTGTCAGATGAATTTTGGGGTGTTCTATTTCAGAGCTGTTTTGCAGGGTGGCTTCAGGCATTTCACTGCTGTGTTCTGGGGCAGCAAACCAGGGTATTTTGGGAGGCTTTGAGGTTTTTTTGTTTGTTTGTTTTCAGGGTATCACAGCTGTGTTTTGGGGTGTTCCAGGGCAGTTTTGGAGGGTTTCAGGGCATCAGGGCAATGAATCTGGACAGTTTTGCTGTCACTTGGTGCAGTTTTGGTTTATTTCATAGCAGTATTTTTGGGTGTTCCAGGTCCAATTTTGAGGGAATTTCAGGGCAGTTTTGGAGGTGATTTAGTTTTTTTTCAGGGTGACAGTTTGAGGTGTTTCAAAAGGGCATTTCGGGGCACTATGGGGTGTTGTGGCTGCATTTTGGGTCATTTCAGCATGATGCAGGACAGCATTTTGGGGGAGTTTTGAAGCATTTTGGACATTGCAGAAGCTTTTCGGGGTGTTGTGTTTCTATCATTGTCTTTTGGGGCAGTTGGGGATGTTCTGGAGCAGTGCGGTGGCATTTTGGGGGTGTTTCAGAACAGTGTTTTGGTGCTTCTGGAACAGATTTCTGAGGCATTCTAGAAATGATCTTAGTCTAAGGGCAACATTTCATTTTTTGATTCTTTAAGAGTGGCGTTTTGGGGTGTCAGGGCAGTATGTTGGGGCACTTGAGAGTGTTTTGGGATGCTGTTAAGGGACAGAATTTTAAGATATACAAAGGTGTTCTGGTGCAGCATTTTGGGGCATTTTGGAGCATTTCAGGGTAGTGTTTCAGAACAGCATTTTGGGAAATTTCTGGGTGTTCAAATGTTGTATATTGGAATATTTTGGGGCATTTGAGGGTATCTGTGGTTGTTCCGGGGTGGTGTTGTATCTCTGTGTCTCTGTGGAGCATTTTGGGTGTTCCAGGGCATTTTGAGATCCTTTGGGGCTTTTCAGAGTGTCTTGAGACATCTCAGGGCTTTGGGGCAGTGTTTTAGTACAGCATTTTGGAGCATTTCTGGGGCTTTAGGGACTTTTTCATTTTTTGGGTGGACATTTCAGGGCATCTGGGCAATGTTTTGGGGTGGTATTTGGGGATATTTAGGAGTGATTTAGGATGGCGTTTTGGGGTGTTTGGGCTCATTCAGAGCATTGCTGTGGCCTTTTAGGGGTGAAGTTACAAAATGATGTCTTGGGGGCATCACAAGTGTTGGGATATTTCAGGGTAGTATTGCAGAATGATATTTTGGGATGTTTTAGGGTGTTCTGAGGCAGCATTTGGGGTGATTTGGGATGTTTTGTGCATCTAAGTGATGTTTCAGGTTGTCTCCATGCATCGTTTTGGGGCATTTCTGGGTGTTCTGGGGCTGCATTTGGGGCTACTTTGAGGCATTTCGTCATGGCATTTCAGGATGGCTGTCTGGAACGCAGTGCTTCTCGGGGCATTTTGGGCCATTTTGGCAGTTGCCGCTCACCACTCACCTCCCTGCAGGGTCTGGGATGCCCTCACTGATGGCTTCGCCCCCCGGGACTCCCCCCGACCCTGGCTGCACCCTGAAGCTGAGGCCCCTGATGGCACCGACCCCCAGGTATGGCTGTGGCACCCTTAACACCCCAAAACCCTCCTGTCCCCATGTGACCTCCAGTGATGATTGACAGTTGTTAATCAGTCCCAAGGCTTAGCGACCATCAGGGAGGGAGCTGAGCCAGGGTGCTTCAAACCACCCAGAAATAGTGTATTTGGGGGGCTGTTCTTTCATGCAACACCAAGACAATTGCACTAAAACAGGCAAGATTAAGTGCTTGGTTTGGCAATCTGGTCCCTGCCAATCTGTCCCTAAGCTGGGGGTAAGGTGGTGTATTTTGGAGGGAGAAAATAGTGTTTACTTCTTTGTAGTGAGTGTGTGCTGTGAGTAGCTGTGTTTGGAATTGTGGGAGGGCAGTAAAAATGTCCCCAAACCCACTGAATTAAGCCCATTTGGATGTCACACAACCTGTCACTAGAGAAGGTGAGGAGAAAGTCCATTTCCTGGTTTATTTTCTGCTAAAAAAAAGCAAAATAACCTTTGAAATATAGTAAAAAAGATGTCTCCCCATCCAACAACTTAGTTGTTCACACCCCTATCCAGCATCCCTCTCTGACATCTCCCTGCCTAATGTCCCCATCCAACATCTCCATCAAGCCTCTCCTCATTTAACATTTCCATCCCATGTCCGATATCTCCCCTTCCAACATTCCCATCATCTTCATCCAACGTGTTCATTATCTCCCCATCCAGCATCTCTTTCTGACATCCCTCTGCTTCTCTCAGTCCAATGTCTCCATCCAATGTCTCCCCATCCAGTGTCCACATCCATTGACTTCTTCCATTCCCCTCCAATATCTCCCTATCATCTCACCATCCAATGTCTCCATGCAACATCTCTGCATGCTGTATCTTCGTCAAACTTGTCCCCATCCATTATTTTCACCCAGCGTCACCATAATGTGCCCGTCCAACATCATCTCCCTGTCCAACATCCCCACCCAGCATTTCTATCCAACATCCCCATCGAACACACGGCTGTCTGGTGTCCCCATCCAGTATCCTCAAATGAGGTTTCCATCTAACATTTCCTAAGGCAACGTCTCCATCCAACACCCTGATCCAGTGTCTCCCATCCAGTGTATCCCTGTCCTACCTCCCCATCCAGCATCTCCCTATCCGTTGTCTCCATCCAATATCTCCCCAGTGCAGACCCTGCAGGTAGCACATCCCCAGAGCTGTGGCTCCGTGGCAGCTCTCCCCATGAGCTGTGGGGGCCATGTCTGTGTCTGTGCCTGCACCAGGCAGTGTCCATGGTGCCACTGGGGCCACCCAGCTTGTGTCTTCTGCAGCTTTGTGAGAAGGAAGAGGAGGAGGAGCTTGCTGAGAGGAGCGAGCATGACTCAGGCATCAATGAGGAGCCACTGCTGACGGCTGAGCAGGTACCCTCAGCTCCTGTGTGTACCCAAACACCCAAGTGTGCCCATAACACTGGGCTTGCATTGCCCAGGACAACTTCAGCCTATCCCAGCCCCATGGTTGTGTGCTCAAAATGCAAAAAAGACCAAATCCCATCAGTTTGGAACTCTGTCCCTTCTCTGTGGGCAGGGGTGCAGGACACAGACGTGAGTTGCAAGGGGGAAGCCATATGCAGACAACAGATGGGATGTGTGGGATGCAGAGTTAGAAATGGGGGTGCTGATGTGGGGTGTGGGGGTTGGGTGCAGATCAGGATGTAGGATGCACATACAAGATGTGAATGGACAGCACAGTGCAGGTGCAGAATACCCATGTAGTGTGCAATGTGCAGGTTTGGATTGTGGGGTGCAGATGGAGGGTATGGGGACAAGTATGGGGTGCAGGATGGAGGATGCAACATAGGGTGTAGGGAGCAGGATTCAGGTGTAGGTAAGGGATTCAGCTGCAGGATTCTTGGTGCAGACATGAGATGGTGCAACACGGTGCGGTGCAGGTGGAGGGTGCAGGCAGCAGGGTGCAGGTGCAGGACAAGTACAGAGTGCAGGTGTGGGATGAGATGGGGTGCAAAGTGCAACTGGAGGGCACAATGCCCCACAGGTCATTGAGGAGCTGGAGGAGCTGATGCAGAGTTCGCCTGACCCTGAGGCTGACCCTGATGGTGATGAAGAGGAGGAGGAGGAGGAGGAAGCTGAGGCTGATGCAGATAGTGGCAGTGGGGGCATGGAGCCCATCCTCCTGCGTGACCTGCACACTTTCTCCCCCACCTTCAACAACAACTGCTCCCATGAAGGTATGGCCAGCAAGACCCAGGCCAGTCCCTTTTTGGGGGAAATTCCCACCAAATTGGGCAAACAAATCTCCAGGTTCCAGGGCTGGCTGGACCCAGTGTTTAAGCACTGTTTGGCCAGAAGAGGGCTCTTATAAAAAAATAAGCCTATGGAGATCTTGCTTTTAGTGTTGCATTAAGTGCACCCTGTGTGTCACCAAGCACACCACACGTTTTGCAGAGTGTCTCCTGCATTGTGCATTGTACTAAATGCCTTTTGCTAAATGCATGTAGTGCATTTCTCTAAAACATTTTGCAAAACACTGTGCCATTCATTAAATGTGCTATACCTTGCACTGTTATCACCATCTTTTCTTCATGTATACCAAGCATTTTGCTAAACATACCATGCAGTTCATTAAATAACCTGTGTATTTTGCAAAAATGTCTTATGTGTCCTGCGCTTCACTGTTTGCATCCTGCATTTCAATAACTGCACTTTCCCCATGACACAATGCATGTGACTGCATGCAGCAGACTCTTCCCTGATCTGTGCATGGTGCATTTTCCTGATTTCACTGTGCATTTTACTGAATGTTTTGTGCACCTCCCTGAATGCACCGTGCCACTAAATGCACTGTGCACCATCCATAATGTGTAGAAAACGTTTTGATGCTTTTCAGTAATTGCACTGTTTTTTTTCCCCCTCAAAGCACCATGCATACATTTCACTAACTGCATGGAGAGTTTCATTAATCTCATAGGCATTTTGCTAATTGCTCTGTGTATTCCCCTAATTACACATAGTACATTTCATTTATTGCACCGTGCATGTCAGTAATTGCACCAAGCAACTCTGTAATTGCTCTGGGCATTTAACTTATGACACTGGGCATTTCAGTAATCGTACTATGACAGTGTTGGGTGTTCCAATAAATTCACTGTGCATCTTCATAATCACAACACATTAAAAAAGTTTCTACATGCATTTCACTAATTGCACTGTGCATTTCATTAATTGCCTCTGTGGAATTTTACTAAATGTAGTGTGTGTTCAAATAATGCATGTCACTAATTGCACCACGTGTTTCACTAATGCACTATGCCTTTCACTGGTTGCACCAGGAATATCACTGATTCCTCTGTGCATTGCACTAATTGCAACAGGCATACCAATAACTGCACGGGGCGTTGCTGTATTGCACCATGCATTGCACTAACTGCACTGGGCATTGCCAAATCGCACTGTGCATTGCACTAACTGCACTGGACATTGCTGTATTGCACCATACATTGCACTAACTGCACTGGGCATTGCCAAATTGCACCATGCATTGCACTAGCTGCACTGGACATTGCTGTATTGCACCGTGCATTGCACTAGCTGCACTGGGCATTGCCAAATTGCACTGTGCATTGCACTAATTGCACTGGACATCTGACCACTTGCACCAGGCAGCCCAGTAACTGCAGTGTGCATGCCACTAATGGAGCAATGCATTTTGCAATCGTGCAATGCATGTCCTGTCTCTAACTGCCCTGCCGGCAGCAGGGCTGGAGCAGCTCTCAGCTGGGGAGCTGGTGGCAGCGGCGGGGCGGGCAGAGGCGGCGAGCCGGGCGCTGTCAGCGGAGCTGGTGGCACAGCTGGCCCGGCGGGACGAGCTGGCCTTCGAGAAGGAGGTGAAGACGGCGTTCATCGGGGCGCTGCTGGCGGTGCAGGGGGAACAGCGGGAGCAGCGGGAGGCCGCTCGGCGCCGCCACCGTGAACGGGGGCTGAGCCTGCAGGGGGGGCGCCCCGAACGCGGGGGACACATGCCCAGGAAGGTGGGAGATGCGGCGGCCATGGGGGGGAGATGTGGGAGGATGGGGGAATGTGGGGACGGGAGGACATGGGATGGGAAGGGGGTCCATGGGACCCTGGGGATGTTGGAATGGGATATGGAGAGGTGGGGACAGGGAAACATGGAGACATGGGACAGGATGTGGGGACATGGGACAGGGTGTGGTGAGGATGGGGAGACATGATGGGATGGGATGGGGTGGGAGACATAAGATACTTGGAATAAAAGTAATACAGGGGAAGGTGGGAACATGGGGACATAGTATGGAACAAGGGGATATAGGAGAGGGGGAGGTGGGGACATGGGGCTAGGTGGATGAGGAATGGGATGGGATGTAGATATAAAATGGGACAGGGATGTGGAATGGGGGGACTTGGGATGAGGGCACATGGAATGGGGACGACATGGGACAGGATGGGGGGACATGGGACAGGGGCATGTGGAGATGGGATATGGGGATATGAGGACGGGAGGTGCGGACAGGGGGACATGGGATGGGATGGTTGGACACAATCCAGGAGATGTGGGAATGGGATGGTGGGACATGGAATGGGGGTACGTTGGAAGGAATGGGGGCACATGGGACTGGGGAGGTAGGAACTTGGGGACAGCATGGGGGGGACATGAGGTTGGGACAGGAGAAGTGGACAATGCATATGGGACAGGGAACATGAAGGGGTGTGATGGGAATGTTGGGATGGGGGGACATGGAGAGGGCACATGGAAATGGGGATGTGGGGGCAGGGCGATGTGGGGATGGGGGCCATGGGGATAGAGGGGAGGGGGGCAGCAGGGCATGGGACAAGGCCATGGTGGGGAGAGGGATGTGGGTCAGGGAGATGGGGACATTGGTGTCGAGGGAGGTGTGCAGGTGCCCAGGAGGTGATGTGGTAATGCGTCCCCAGCGCTTCAGCATGGAGGGCATCTCCAGCATCCTGCATTCCGGCCTGCGCCAGACCTTTGGCCCTGCCACCAACGAGAAGCAGGTGCTGCCTTTTTCCCCCCAAATTGCCCAGATCTGTCCCCTTTCACCTGCCCTCTTGCACACCCTATTCCCCTGCATCCCCCAAACCCCATTTTCCCCTTTTAAAATATTATTTAATCTTACAGTTTTGCAACACACTTTTCCCTTCTTTGCAAATCCACCTTGCAAAATCATCTTTTTTTCATCCACAAAATCCTCCCTTCATGTTTGGGCAGTTTTTGCAGCATCCAAATAATTCAATATTCCCCAAATGTCTGCAAATTAAATGTGATTGCAGGAAAGTTGCAGACATACTTTGCATTTGTGCTTTCATGCTGATTTGGTGCAATTTTCATCATCGAAATGAACAAAAATATATAGTTTTGTAGCATGAAGGTGTTTCTGTGGTTATTTTTTCTGTTTTGCAGTACCTGAACACAGTGATTCCTTATGAGAAGAAGGGATCACCCCCCTCCGTTGAGGACCTGCAGATGCTCACCAACAGTGAGTCCTTGCTTGGGCAGTCATTTTGCATCAGAATCAGCCATTTTGCATTGCCACAAGACGGCCGATTTGGGGCACAAATGTACATTGCTGCAGCACCTGTGAGTTTTGCACTGTTGTAACACAGCCAGTTTTGGTTGAATCATAGTGCAGGCTGTTTGAGGTGCAATCAGCCAAATAATGCCATTGCGATACAGCTGATATGGGGGGAAAACACCCATTTGTATCATGGCAGTACAGCTGCTTTGGGGCACAATCACCATTTTACATCAATACAGCATTGACAATTTTTGGGCACAGTTGTCTGATTTGCAGCACTATGGAAAAACCTATCTGGGGTGAAAATACCTCTTTTGCTTTGTGCCATCATGGCTGATTTGGAGCACAGCTGTTTTTTGCATCACAGTGGGCCAGCCACGGTGGCGGACCCACTTTGCAACCCCCAACACGGTCTATTTGGGGTAAAATTGCCCATTTTGCATCACTGCAGCACAGCCGATCTGCAGCAAGCCCCTATTTTTACACACTATGCCAGTGCCAATTTGGGTGTGAAACACCCATTCTGCATAACCCCAGACTGGCTGACTGGGGGTGAAAAATGCTCATTTTGGATACTGCCATGCTTGGTGCATTGTGGGAGACTCTGGCCATGTCTCGGATGACTTTTGGGACAGAGGGGAAATTTTGGAGGGTCATATGGGGGCACAGGGGCTGGGCTCACGGCACTATTTCCCCTTGCAGTCCTGTTTGCTATGAAAGAGGGGAACGAGAAGGTGCCCACACTGCTGACGGATTACATCCTCAAAGGTACCTGCTGACCCTGCACATCCCCTGGTCATCCTCCGTACAGCCCCCACGCATTCCTGTTTATCCTTGTGCATCATCCCTCATGCATATCCCACACATCCCCTATGCACCCCTCATGCATTTCCCAGGTATCCTATGTGCATGCTTGTGCCACTGTGCATCCACCATGCTTCCTTTCTGCATCTCCTGTGTATCCTTTTTGCATGCCCTGATCATCCCTCAATGTATCCGCAGGCATCCCTTACTCGTCTCCTGTGCATCCTCTGTGCATCCTTAAGGCCTGCAGGCCTTATGCATCCTCATGCACCCTCGTTGTCCATTCTCCTTCATCCCCTTTGCACCCTTACATTGTCCTTTTGCATCTTTCATGTACCTTCATGAATATCTCCTGTGCCTCCCTCCTTTTTATCCCTTGTGCCCCCATTCATCCCATCTGCTGGACATCAGTTGTGCATTCCATGTACCCTTTGCACCATCATCTGCCCCTTGCACATCCCGTGTCCCCTCATGCACCTCTTGTGTATGCCTTGTACATCCCTCCTGCATCCCTTTCATGTTCCTTCCATATCCCTTGTGCATCCCATTTGCAGCCACTGTGCAACCTCATGCAGCACTCATGCATGCTTGTGTACCCTCGTGTGTCCTAGTGCACTCGTGCTCATGCATCCTTGGTGCACACTCATGCACTCTCATGCATACTTGTGCATGTGAGCCCCTAAGTATGCTTAGGCTCCTCTGTGCACCCCCATGCATCTGTGCATACTTACGCGTCCTCATGCAACTTGGTGCATGCTCACGCATCACTGTGTGCCTTTGCAAACCCTTGTACATCTCTGAATGCTAGTGCACTCTTGTGCCTCCTGGTGCAAGCCTGTCCATCGTTGTGCACCCATCTGCTTGTGCATCATCATGCAGCCCAGTGCAGCCTTGTGCACACCCGTGCACTGGCAAACGCCCATGGCCTCTCTCTTTGCAGTGCTCTGCCCAACCTGATGTGGCGCTGCCCTTGAGCTCCCCCACCCTGGCGCCCCCCAAAATGGGGCCAAACACAAGGAAAACAGGTCGCCTGTGGCCCCCCTGCCCCACACTCCCTCCCTCCCCCCACCTTTTCACAGCTGGAAAATAAATAATTTGTTTCATTAATTAAGCAACTGTCCTCCAGTATCTTCTTTCCCTGCCTGCAACGCTCACTGTATTTTGCAGCTTTTAGATAGAAAAACCATCTTTTTGAGGAAAATGCCAAGGAGGAAACTGCTTTGAGGCTCATGAATATTCAGCATTTTGCAAAATATGCACATTTTGGCTAGTGAGCTGCTGGGTGCTCATTAGGACATGGGAGAAGTTGGGAGCTTCCATTTTGGAGAGAACCAATCAGATTTGGGGAGTGTTGCTCATTTTGGGTAAGAGTCACTAGTTTGGGGGTACTTTCTCTTTTAGAGAACACGTTCTATTTTGGGGGTGCAGCCATCATTTTGAGTCAACTTGTCTTATTCAGGGGGGAAGGCACTATGGGGAGTTTTGCTCATTTATGGGAGCATCAACTGCTTTTGAGAGTCACACATTTTGGGGAACATCACTTTTTCTGTGGGGAGTAACTCATTTTTTGAGAAAAACACTTTGGAGAAAATCACTAATTTGGGGAACATCCCTCCTTTTTGGGGAACATTATTCATTTTGGTGCACACTGCTTATTTTGAGTAAGCATAACACATTTCAGGGAAACATCATCCATTTTGGGCTGGGACAGCCATTTGGGGGCATACTGCATATTTGGAAGAGTATAATGCATTTTGGGGGAGAGTCACCAATCTGGGGGGTTGCACTGTTCACACTGAGGGCAAACCACTCCATTTGGAGCTCTGTAGGGAAGCCTCACTTCCCTAAAGGAGGGGTGCATCACTGTTGTACAAACAGGAATCCTTTTTGGGCTGCATCACTCATTTGTGGGCTTAGGGTGAGTTACCCATCTGGGGGGAGATTTACCTATTTGGGATCTGAGTGAATTGCCTGTTTTGCGGGGCGGGGGTACTCACCCATTTGGGGGTTCCTCTTCAGCTCCCCCCAGAAGAAGCTGACAATAAAATACAGCTGCAAAACCTCATCTCTTAGTACTTTATAATAAATGGACATGAATTAATACTAAATTACAATGAATCCTTTATGAAATTATGGATTACATTCACGCCAGATCAGTATCGAAAAATAGGCTTTTCTGCCCATTGCATCACTTTGTTGCTGCAGCTGTTTTTCTGTGGCTGCTGTTTCTTCTCAACTCCTCAAGAGCCAAAAGAAGGACAAAAATGGTAATTGTTGCAGCCGCCCAAGTCCTTCCTTACTACAGAAGGAGAAACCCCACAGTTATGGGGAAGAACCTGCAGAAAAAAACTTTTGTTTCCCCCCCCATGGTACAAAGAAGAGCCCCTGTGTCACCTGGGCTGCTTTTGTCTCATATTCTAAGGCAAAATTTGCCCTTTTACTACCATTCAAAAGTCTCCAAATGACTTGTTTTTGTAGAGCTGCCCTCCCTGACACCTCATTCAGAGCACTTGGGGGTGAGAAACCCAATGTTTTCCTGTGCAGGTGGATGATATTGGGGAGAAATCATCTTTTCAGCAACAATACTGAATTTCCTTCCTCCCGGGCAAAGCCTGGGGTTCACTGTTCAACTTTGGGTGAAAGTATGTGGATTTTTTTTAACCATTTTTTCCTTTTTGGTACCAAAGCACCCTGGGAAGGTCTCACTCCTGGCAGGTTTTGCCCAACTTTGTATCTAGTCTCAGCCCTTAAGGAAAAGGGTGTTTTCTTTTTCCAGATTTGATGGGTTTTTAGCACATAAATTAAAGAGTTCAGGGGAGCTTTCTCCCTTTTCCAGAAAGTCACGTATGGAGTCACCAAATGGCCACAACACTGGAGGTTTGGGCAATCCAGTGGGTCAAGAGTGTGAAACTTTCCTCAAATCTGATTTGAAGCAGAATTTGCACTTGGCAATTTTTTCCCACCTGCTGATATTTATGCCTGTGAGTGATTTTTTCTGGGGAAGCCTTCCCAAAAAAACATCAGTCCTGGGTTGTTTTGTTTTTTTTTTTTTTTGCACCAAGAAATCCAAGAGGATGCAGCAGCCCACAGTGAAAAAAACGTGTTACCCCATGTCATCCAAACATTGTGGGCATAACATCTTCCACTAAAAATGCTTTCCTCACCAAAAACAAAGGGCAAAGGGGGAAAACAAGGATAAAACTTGGAAAACAAAACAAAACAAAACAATAAATCCGGCCACAATATGTGCCTTGTAAACGCATGTCCTTCACTTCACGCGCTGGTGTGGTGGCCCCCGTGCTCCCACAGGCAGATAGGGCACCTGTCAGTGCCTCCAATTTGCTTTTCTCTCACCAATTTGTTGTTGTTCTTGCCATTTTTTGCCATTTGGGAGGGGGGTGTTTCTGCTGCCATCAATGATTTGAGGAGGGCGTAGGGGGAGCTACTCCAGTGAGTCACTGTGGTCCAAGCCAAGGTCAGTGCCGGGTGCAGCTGGGAGGCCACCAGGCTCTTCCTCCAGCTCCTCCTCCTCCTCTTCCTCCTCTTCCATCTCGTCCTCATCCTCCTCCTCGTCTTCCTCCTCTTCCTCGGTACCGTCTAGGGAGTCATCATGGACTGCCAGCATAGCTTGCTGCATGGCCATGGTGGCTGTGGCTGATGACAGGGGCTGCAGGTTGTCCATGCCAACTGAGCCTGAAATTTAAAAAACATATGTATGGACTCCCCAACCAACCAAAGGACAAAAAAGTACATAAACCTAGAATAACACAAGTGGAAAACTGTATCTATACAGAATACTCTGTAGGGTGTCCCACCTGATTCAGCCATCCCCTAAAGTCCAAACATTAACATTTTAGCTCATGCATCTTTGCTGAATAACAGGAAACACTCATTTTTTTTCAGCAAGAGGATGTCCAAAATGGTTGGGAAGATCTCTCTTCATCTTTCTTTACAACTTCCTCATCTTCTGTTCTCATTTTCGTCTTCTCCACCTTTGATGGGCAGAGTCCAAGGGATGAGGTTCAACATGGCCAAGTGCTGGGTCCTGCACTTTGGCCACAACAACCCCATGCAGCGCTACAGGCTGGGGGCAGAGTAACTCGAAACCTGTGCAGAGGAAAAGGAGATGGGGACGTTGGTTGATGCTCACCTGAACATGAGTCAACAGTGTGCCCAGGTGGCCAAGAAGGCCAACGGCCTCCTGGCTTGTGTCAGGAATAGTGCAGCAGGGCCAGGGAGGTGATCGTCTCTTGGTATTCTGCTCTGGTGAGGCTGCACCTCGAGTGCTGGGTTCAGCTTTGGGCCCCTCACTACAAGGACATTGAGGGACTGGAACATGTACAGAGCAGGGCTACGAAGTTGGTGAAGGGCCTGGAACACAAGTCCTGTGAGGAGCGGCTGAGGGAACTGGGATTGTTTAGTCTAGAAAAGAGGAGGCTCAGGGGAGACCTTATTGCTCTCTACAACTACCTGACAGGAAGGTCTGGGGAGCTGGGTGTCAGCCTCTTTTCACAGGTAACTAGTGATAGGACTAGAGGGAATGGCCTTAAGTTGCACCAGGGGAGGTTTAGGTTGGAAATTAGGAGACATTTCTTAGAAAGAGTGGTCAGGCATTGGGACGGGTTGCCCAGGGAGGTGGTGGAGTCACTGTCCCTGGGGATGTTTAAGGAAAGGTTGGACGTGGTGCTTAGGGACATGGTTTAGAGAGTAGTAGGGTGATAGTTGGACCAGATGATCTTGGAGGTCTTTTCCAACCTCAATGATTCTATGATTCTTTCTTTTCATCTTCTGTCATCGTCTTTTTTCTTTGGCTCATGGCATCATAGAATCACGGAATGGGTTGGGTTGGAAGGGACCTCAAAGACCATCCAGTTGCAACTCACCTGCCATGAGCAGGGACACCTACACCAGACCAGGTTGCACAAAGCCCCATCCAGCCTGGCCTTGAACACTTCCAGGGATGGGGCATCCCCAGCTACTCTGGGAAACCCATGCCAGTGCCTCACCACCCTCTGAGTGAAGAATTTCATCTTCTCATCTCTTCTTCTCACTTCGTTTTCTCTTCATTTCCACTTTTCTTTATCTTCTCTTTTCTCATCTTCTCCGGTCTCATCTCTGCTCTCTTTCTTTTCATCTTCTCTATTTGTTTCTCCTTTCCTTCATCTTCTGTTTTCTTCATTTTATCTTGTCTTGTCTCATCTTGTCTCCTCTCCTCTCCGTGCACCTCTCCGTGTACCCCAGCTGATGTCCCCATAGCAGGTCACCCCTGAGGGCCATTCCCATGCCCAGGTAATGGCAGTGCCTGGCACATGGGGACCATGGCACTGCTGTAGCAGTGGCACCATTGTCAGTGCACCTGTGATGGCCAGCTGCAAGGACTTCCTTGCATGGGCCATTCCTTCAAAATGTTTTTCCTTTAATCTTTAATTACCAACATCAGGACCTAATTTAACATGCAGCCACCCCATCCAGGAGGAACAGGGGCCATCTGGATTTGTCCTTACCATCAGGATTTGTCCCCGAATTGCCACCCTGCTGCTGCAGCACTCCAGCAGCAATGGAGTTGGGCCAGAACCGCTGGGTGGGCCGGTGCTGAGATTTGATTTTCTTGGCTTTGGGGGCTGGGTCCGGGTTGCTGGCATCGAGCATGGGTTGTAGGATGCGCCGCCTGGCATTGATGAACCTTTCCCAGGAAGACAGTGGCCATTAAAGTAAGTAACAGTTGTTATAACAATTTTGAGTAGAAACTATAACAACAATGAATTGCACTATAAAACCCTTTCATAAGAGGCTGCTTGGTCCATAAAGCTGTTTTTTTCCCAAGCGATCCGCCCCATTTCATTTGTCTGTGGCATGTTAGGCCATTGTCCTAATTTTTCCAACTAATAATATATAATATAAATATAATTTAAATATAATAATAATATAAATAATATAATAATTGTAGGAGGGAAAATACCGGCTGCTGTATGTTGTGCTTGCCAGGAGAGGGCACTGAGATATTGCAGATGAACATTGCAACCCATACCCATGGTGCTACCCAAGTCAGTCTTAACCAACCATGTTACCCCCCCAAATATATTAAAAAGAGACAAAATAGCTTGAAATCTCCAAAACCAATGGGACAACAGCACAGGCCACCACTATGCTCACCAGTTGTTGACTTGCAAGAGGGTCAGGTTGGTTTGGGCGGCGATTTGCCTCTTCTCGTCCTCCGTAGGGTAGGGGTGCTGGAAAAAAGAGATGGGCAGCAAAATGGCATCCTTGTGTGCAAAGTGGCAGCCCCAAGTAGGGGTAAAAAAAAAAAAAAAAAAAAAAAAAGAAAAAAAGCACTTATTCTCCCTCCCTCCCCAAGTTTGGTGGCTTCTTGAACTTGCAAGATTGAAGGCACCACTATTTCCCCAGTATCCTTAAGGCTCTTTTCCAAGGCTTTTCCTTGAAGGAAAAGGAGAACTTGTGCTAGTTTTAGTGATTTTACCACTGTCTTCTAATTACAGTTGGTAAATTTGGGATTTGGGCTTTAAAACCTGTGGCTACTGACAGCGCTCCATGTCTGGTGCAATTGCTGTGCTGAAAACCACCCTGAAATGTCTGCACTGGGATGCTACTAGCATTCAGAATTTCAACATCCTCACCCATCGCCCAGCTGTGCTACAATCCTCCTTTCCAGACCCTAAAATTAATCAAGCCAGCCCCACATGACAGTTTTTGGAGCCCCAAGCCAGCACTGTAAGAAGGGGTATTTCCCAACATTGATTCACATGGCTTTTCCATCTGTTTGCCACCAAAATGGTGTGATTTCCTTCATAAAAACACCCTAAGTTATGTAGGAGACTGCCATCTCACCAGGGCATAACGGATGCCAAGAGGAAAAAAAAGAAATAGCTCTTTATTTGCAAAAGCATCCCTAAAAAGTACCAACTCAGCCAAGTGCTCCCAGAGCTGGTTGCATCTGGGATTTCCCAGGGGTGTTTCACTGTTCCTGGTGCCATTTCCTATGGTGTTGTCATCCGTTCCCGCATTTTCAGTATTATTTCCAGCATTTCTTCCTCCTGCTGGTTCTACAAAATTCCTGAACCCAACAGAATGATGAACATCTTGTTAATAGGTTACAAACCTATTTAGGATGCTGGTTCCCTTGGGGTAAGAAGATGGGATATACAGAAAGATGCAGTGACTTGTGCCAACTATCCTCATCATCCCAAGTGGTCAAAAATTGCCTGGTAAAATGGTTTGTGGGAAAATTTGCAAAATGGCTTTTAGTCCTTCTGCACTAGGGAACTTCAGGAAAGGGCTTTGAGAAATGAGTGATCATGAAGAAATTTAGGATGGAGTAATCCCATCAGGAAGCTGAAGCATCTTCTGGCCATGACGACCAGACTCAGACCAAAGGTCTACTACTGTCCCAGTAGCAGAAGAATTTCTTTTAACTTTTTGATCCAACTTTTGAAAGGTCCATCCATGGGCATGTGTCCTAAAATTAAATTGCTCTTCAGTTTCTGGTATTTTAAGTCTTTTTTATGCTTGCAAATCTGCAGCTCAGCCCTCTGAAGCTCAAGAGATGCAGCTGAACACAGCAACGCCCTTGTCCTCAAAGCAATAAATCCAGAATTTCCCATTAAAAAAAGGCTGGGAAGTTTCCATGCTGCTCCATGTCATGAGTCACCTTCAAGATAGGTTTTTCCCCAAGGTGCTTCTTGGGGCTATCTTCCACCTTGCCATTTCCGGGGGGGGGGGACACACTCACCCACCAACCTGGATACCATCTTGTAACTCTTTGCAAGTGACATCTAAATAATTTCTTGGCCCAATTACACAGGAAAAAAAGAAAATTTAGTTTTTACCCCTTTTCCAGCCCACGGGTGGGCAAGCAGTCTCCTTGCATGAAAATATCCTGTTTGCATCCTCTGAGGACCCTCTGTGTAGGTACATGTCCACCCAGCAACAATCCCCAAAATGGGTCGATTTTGTGATTTTGTATTTTGGTCAGTCGCCACAGTGCCACAACGATATCTGCAAGGGCAGCTGTTACAGGCAGCCCCCTTTGGCTTGCTAGAAAGGTGTATTTGGGAACTGTTAACTGTACAAAATGTTCATTGACCCATCTGCAAAGATGGGTGAAAATCATGTATTTGGGCTTTTTCCCCCCTTGGTTTTGTTTGCTTTTCCATGCAAAGTGTTAAGGCATAAAAAGCATAATTTTGCTCCTGTGGTGAAAACACTCAAGCCTCCAGTACTCTCAAAATATAAGCAAAGCCACTTTGTGCCTCCAAATACCCTAAATTGAGACAAATCACCACCACAATCTGTACATTTTGTTTGTTTGTTTGCTTTTCTTTTCTTTCCAGCTTGCAAAGCAGCCTTTCCCCACCTCATGCAGTCAACCTGGTATGCCCTACAGGGCATTCCAGTGGCTGCGATGCTCACCATGAGGTGCTGGAAGAGCCAGGAGCGCATGATGTTGGTGGCGTGTTTGGGCAGAACGCCCCGCTTGTTCTTGGACTTCTTGTCCTCGCCATCAAGGAGCGAGGTGAGATCCAGGTTCACCTGCCAGGGAGAGGAACAGGGAGAAATACAGATGAAAATGGCGATCAAGAACCCTAGCCGTGAGCACAACCAGTCCAAATTGGGAGTGTGGTGAGTACAAAAAACAAACCATGGTGAGAAACTCCCCAAAATTGTCTGTTACTCAAAATTTCAATTAAATTCCATTTTACACCAGGATCTGTATCATTTAACACCTCCATTTATTTTTTTACCCAGTGCCGTTTGCAATGAGCAGTTGGCCTTTTCCCAACAATGTGGCACCAGCACAGCTAGGGACCATGGGGCAATGCCACAACCACCTGCAATGTACATTTCAGAAGAAGGACACTTCAAACAAACAAACAAAACAAAATAATTAAAAAGGAGACAGCTTTCTAAACTGTTTTTTGCAGCATGAGATAAAAACCCTGTGATACATTAACCCCTTGATCCTCACGCCTTTTATTCCCATTATGAGGACAAACATGCTCATTGCATGAAAATGTGTTATTTTTAAACATAAAAATAAAAAATAAATACATTGGGAAGCTGCAAGAAAAGTTTTAATGAGGTCATGGGGAAAGAACTGAAATCTCAGTGCTAAGATAAAAAGTTTTTTTTTTTTTTTTTTTTTTTCCCCAGCTCTTAATCAAAACACTTCTCCTGGATGAATTAAACATCAGACAGGCAGGTCCCTGCGATTCCCCTGGGCTCCAGATGAATAAATCACACCAGCGGCGCAGGAAGAGCATCCGGAGGTGCTTGTCCAGGCCTCTCTCCCTGCCCTAATATTCCCTGCTCGTGTGTTTCTCATACCTCAGAGGGCTTCTCTGCGAGATCCAAACCAGTGACAGTGAAATATTAAAGAAAGAAAGAGGAAAAAAGGCCTTGCAGGCAATAAAACCTGCTGGGAAGGTGGATTTCTTTTTTATTTTATTTTATTTTATTTTATTTTATTTTATTTTATTTTATTTTATTTTATTTTATTTTATTTTATTTTATTTTATTTTCCACATGCATTATTTCTGATAGCATTAGGGGCCTCCTACAATTAGGAGTTGCAGGAAAAACAGGAAAAATGTATACAGGGGGATCTTCGCCAATCTTCCCCCAGGGAACAGTGTGGCAGAGACTGATGTATTTTTGCCTAAATTCCTGAGAAATTACAGGGGTTTTTAAGAGATTGTAGATGACGCAGTCTTTCTGGTGCAGACAGCAAGTTGTCCAGATCATTGCTTTATTGAGAGACGGCAGGGAACCCCTGCATGGCTAATCAAACAAGGAGTAGTAATAGAGCAAATGCCTAAAAAATACCCTAAATCCATTAAGTGATGATAAGAAAGGGAAAAAAGGACCCTTTTCATTGCTGTGTGGGACAGATGATGCAGGTGATCTGTCAAGATACCTACATTTTGGTGGATCATTTTGGTGCAGATCCTTTACCCTACACAAAAATCCCCCATGAGAAATCACTGCAATTCTCCTCAACCTGGGTTAAGAAAGGGCTTCTACATGGATGGAAATAAAACCAGTAAACCCACAAAAAAACTTGATGCATGCAGCAGAAGGACTGGATCACCCTTCCTTGCTCATGATATATTTGGAATACTCCAAGGGTTGAACCCTTTGGAATTTGGGGAGAATTTATTCCTCCTCCTTCACCCCCTGCCCAAGTCTCAGCAGTGCAAATCACCGTGGAAAATGGGTAAATCAAGGGAACTGGCATGGGGGTGGCTGTACCTGGGCGTTGGGGATCTGCAGGGCTCCGGGGGCGATGGCTTGGGTGAGGACCTGGCCCTGCGACGTCACCATCGTCACGGGCTGGTACAGGGCTCCACCTGCGGAAGAGAGGGCTCGTGGGGGTGCCGCAACCCCCCCAGCTGGCCCCTGCTGTGCTCCCCGCTGGCCCTACCTGGCACGGCGGGCGACCCGCTCCCGGCACCCATGGCCAGGTTGCCCGGGGGCAGCGCGGCTGCAGGCACCACAATGCCTGGTGGGGGGTTGGACGCAGCCGGCAGTGCTGCGGGTGAGCTCTGCAGCATCTCCTGCGAAAAGAGGGAAGACAGAAGTTGCACATGCAGTAAGGGTTTTGGGTTTTCCTCCTTGACTTTTTTACAGGCAAAAGTGCAGAAGGGGGCTTTCCTTTTGACCCAGCTGGAAAGAAAAAAAAAGACAGAAAAACAAGGAATGGCACTTCGCAAAGCTCTTGCTTGATGTCTAACCAACCCCACCCTTTTTGTGCAGCCACTATTTCCAGTAAGAAAAAAAGTGCACACTAGATGATGAGAAGCAATTTCTCCCACTGTCATCTTCTTTTTACAAACGTCTTTATTTTTTTGTCCTTTGGCTGGAACTGGATGAAGCAGCTTTTCCTAAATGCCAGGTCAAGCATAGCAGAGAGCTCAGAAAAGAAGTTAAACTTTCAAAAAAAAGCACGTAAACAGCACAGGTCTCCAATAAGAGCACCAGAAAATAACAACCAGCAGTTTCCCCTTGCCAGAATAATAATTAAAAAGTGAAAATAATAATAATATGACTCATTTGACGTAATTCTTTGTAGCCTTAAGCTAACTTTCTGCAAAAATGGGCATTTCTTCCCCTCGTACTGTAATGTCAGTATGAACCCCAGCTCCAGCATAGTTTTCACCTGTGAGCTGCAAGTGGAATAAGAACAAATTGGTTATTTGAGTATTTATAGAAACACTTTGGGGAGGAAAGGGTGTCATGATGGGAGGATATGTGGGAATACAAGGCGAAGTACCACGGTCTCCTGGAAGTGCAAGATTTTTGTGTGTTATGCCATTAATATTGATAAAATCATCCTTTCAAAATAAGCCTGAGACAGCTATAGATCTACAATTTTCCCAGCTGTAGTTGAGATAAAAATGCACTTTTTTTTTTTTCCAGAAAAGTAGGAAGAAAACTAGGATCTTTTCTCTCCCTTTTTGACCCATTTTCCCATTCTGTCTCACTTCTCTGTTGTCCTGCTGTTTCTCAACTGTTGAACAAAACACCAACGGAAGGGATTTTCTATCTTCTTATTTAAACTTCCCCTCATTTTGATGCTTTTCTTCAAGAAACCTATTTCTTGGTCTAAGAAAAGAGAATTTCTCTGGACTATTGACGTGCAAGAACACTGGCAATGCAAATATGATTGGGTCAGAAAAAGCCACAGATCCCCTCTTTCTAGCAATAAAATGATGGAGATGATAATTTGAACACACAGATCAATGATCAATTAATTTTTTTTCACGGTTCTTTTTCACTTTTTTCCCAAGTTATCACTGATGACATCATGATGACATCACCAACATGGTGTTTTTCTTCCTTCTTTTCCTGTTTTGGCTGTCGGCTGTCATGCTACTGCAGTACCCCTAAATAATTGTTGCAAAGGAGACCATTTTTTGGCATGACAGGTCATAATGCGATTAAAAAGGTTTTCCCTGCTTACATATTTATTTATGCTGAATAATCCCACAAAGTCACCCTCTCTGCCAGTACACAGATAGTGCTCTTCATCAGCACGGGGCACATTTCATCTTGTGTTTTTTTTTTTTGTTTGTTTGTTTGTTTGTTTTTTTCCCCATGAAAATGTTCTGAATAAACTCTGATTCTCCTGCACACTTTTGCTGTTAAAATCCCCTGCTCCAATTTTTCCTCCAATTTTTCCATCAAACTGACTGTCCTCAGCAAGCCCAAAACAATATAACCACTGTCTCCATAGTGTGTTATTTTTATCCTCTGCATTGACAATTTGAACATTATTTACCTGGAAACTGTGCTGCAACAGCTGCGGGACAATGAATTTTTGCTTTGAATCCCAGACATTCCTTGTAACAAGTAGTTAAACTAATAAAAAGACTGCAAATAGGACCATAAAATACTTGTGATTTTTTTATATCGTTTCCCTAGTACCAGAGGAATTTTGAAAAAGAAGGGCTGCTTAACATACAGAAAGCAAAAACCAGTCAGTTTTGATGCACTGTGATAAGGTTTTTGGTAAGTGGCCGTCTAATGAACATGATGGAAGTAGTTGTATAAAACAAAATGGGCTCCTTGGAGAGCCTTGAGAAGCAGTTAGATACATCAAGGGGTGACTGGAGACTTGGATCAGCCTGGGGACATCCAGAGCTCCTCTCCTGGAATTGCATGGGGAAGAAATAATTCAGAATAGATGAAAGTGGTAATGAGAAACTACCATCTCCAGACATAATTGTCATAGCCATTTTCAGCAGCATTCTATGATGACAAAAATTGCATTTTTCTCTCCCTGGAAAGATACTTTGGTGGTGTAAAGGAGAGTTGTCCCAAAATACTAGCTCAGTTGTGTCCAGAAATGAATACTAGGGATTATTAGAAAAAGAATGAGAGAATTTCATGGTGTTTCTACATCAGCACAGTAAAACCAAAGGTACCCAATGGAAGTGGAGGCTCTGCCTTAAAATAAATGTAGATATCTTCAAGAAAATTTAAAATCTATTTCACATACTAATTGCATTGGATTGCAATTGTTCAGCCAAATTACATTATGCTCATTATTTTGTTGTACTGGAAAATGTTTTATATTTCAGGACTGGAATGTTTCTAGCAATTTTGGCACTTGAGTGTAAAAAAATGCATCACTAGGTGTCTCTGCAGATACATCTTGGCACCAACATTCTACAACTCTACAGCAAAACATGCTTTCTCCAAATTAAAAGTACTTTAATGAGGAAACAGACCTGGTACATATTGCATTGAACAACAACAACAAAAACTTTGTTACAACAAGGCAAGTGTCAAAGGCCAAGTGCCCAAGAGTAAGTGCACTTGCACTGCTTTCCTACTGCTTGTGCTTCATGATATGGCAATTTATTTTTGGGTGGCACACATGCGTAAAAGTTTTTTTTCCCCTCCTAAATTTGTGAAATTTATTTGTTCTTGAGCTGAACTGGGGGAAATCTGGATTAGTTGGAGAAAAAAGACACCTACAAGTCTGCCAAGGGAGAGCTGGCCAAACTCAAACACAGGAAATGTAGGGCTTTATCAAGGATGAATGGGTGGATGGATGGGGATAAAAATACGTTGTCTTTAAATAACTGAGAAATCAAGGCATGTCCACCTGGCAAAACTTGGATAAATTAAGGCCTATACAGAAAACACTTCACTGAGTCAGGGCAATCCAACCACCAGTCTCCAACCATCAGAAAAGTTGAGGAGGAAGACAAGAAGAACTGCCATCCTGGCAATGCCCATACAAATGCTGCTAATCTGCTGCAATTCTCACTTAAGACAGGGACTGAAAACCAGAAGATGTAATCAAAATTAAACCTCCTTGGTGGTGCTTTGGTTCCCAATGTGATTGGTCTTGCAGTATATTTTTTCTTGCAAGCAAATGAGAAAGCAATGGAGAAAATGGGGTAGAAAAATATCATTAAGTTATCAAAGGTTTGTGGAAGGCTTACTGCACAGGAAAAAACATTTCACCTGAAGTTGGTCAATGCCAGGAGTCACCTACAAACTTAGTGACATGAGAAGATTTCAGCAACAGAGGAAAAACCTGTTTGCATGATTTGCAAATCATGTACCTGCCCAGGTTCTTTTTCTTCAATGGCATTTTTGCATTTCCAGCAATTCTTGAATTTTTCATATTAAAAAACCCACATAAAGCCAAGCCATGAGCTCTCTTTTTCAGAGACAACAGGAAAATCCAACCGTGAGTTTTCCACAGTGGCATTTTGACGGTTCCATCTGCCGTTTCCTCAGATTCAGTTAACATCCTTGTTATGGCATATGCATCATTTTTTAAGCAGGCTGTCATGTGGTCAAAAACTTTGCACAAGCTTTCATGACTGACCTGGTGTATCTCCTCACAAAATGATTGATGTCCCTCCCATGCTCTGAGAAAACCTATTTTCTTTTCTGAGAAACCTTGTCAATTAATCACATTTCTATTATTTGGATTAAAAACAAAAAATCCTAAATTAGTAGCTGCTTAGGTGTTTACCTACCTGTGGTGTGAGATTACTAGAACAATAATTAGCAAAATCGTCCCACTTGCCATCTTTTAAATACAGATCCCACAGTTCTCAGGAGCATCCCCAGCTCTTAAGACCTAGCTGATGGACAAAAAGTCACAGAATCACAGAATCATCTAGGTTGGAAGAGACCTCCAAGATCACCTAGTCCAACCTCTGACCTAACACTACCAAGTCAAAGTGTGTCCACTGTTGTTTTTCTAAGCTTTATCCATGCTCAATTCAAGTATACTCAAGCTGAAGCTGAACCAGCTGAAGCACTCAGGCACTTGACATTGCTGAGTTGGGTAATTAGAAAAAAATTGCCTTTATATCGACACTGGAATGTCATCCTCATCCAGTGACCAGATGAGATGGTGTCTCCTTCTGGGCTGTCACCATGAATATTTCAGCTGCTGTTGCCACTGAAAATCCTTTCATCCTTGAGCCAGTGTGACAATCCTGCAGCATTTTCCCTCCAATTGCTTTTTTCCTGGGTGAGTTCCCATTTATTTAGCAACTGCCTCCAAGGCCTCACTTGAGTTTCTTAACTTTCCTGTCCTGCCTGGAAGGGAAATGGGGGCAGCTCCATCATTGCAGAAATCTGAGGTGTGCAGCACCTCTACATGGGCCTGATTATTTTCCAAAGACTTGTGCTAATTTTCTGATACGATCCCCACCTCTTTGTGAGGCACTAAATCCTCATTACTTTTCCTGACCGATGCATTCTAATTAGATCAACACTTAAAAAAAAAAAAGGAAGAGAGGAAAAAAAATCACAATAGCCACAGGACGGCTTTCCATCTCATTAACTCCCTCACTTATTATTTTCATGAAAATTACTGATAAAAAACGTGCATCTCCATTTGCTGGGACCGGGAGCTTCGTCGGCTCATATCTAACATCTCTCTCATCACCCGGGATGCGAGCTGTTGCCATGGCAATGCACAATAATAGAAACTAATAAATTACAAACGAGATGCTCGTTGAGCAATTATTGTTCTCTTTTATGCAAGTGTCTTGCTAATTTTGATCATAAGGAATGCTACCATAAAGCAGTGAAGGGATAGTAAGTCCATTTCTAGAGATTATTAGAAAATAGAGAGAAGCTGTTTTTTTAGATCAATGATTAAGTGGTTTGGTGCTCTCAGGAAACCCAAATAAGAAATAAAACTTTTCCATGTTTTCCTTCCCTGTGTTGGGGAAACAAAGTGGCTCTGAGTGTCATACCAGGAGTTTTGATCTGTGCAGTACTTGCAGCTAAGCAGCTAAAAATGATTGTTTTTTTTCCCTTTCCACCACCTTCAAAGTGCCTTGAAAATCCAAAAAAAGCCCCTGGCATCTGCCTCCCTTGTGGGAATAGTGCCAAGAGGTGCCTGGCAACCTTCTGGCTAATTTTGAGTTGGCTACCATTATTTCTGGGGGGATTGGGCAACCCCAAGTGTCATTTTCCCACACAAAAAAAAAAAAAAATCAGTATCGGAAAGAGATAAATACCCAAGCAATACCTGATTTTTCTTCCAAATATTAAGGTAAAATCCCCTGTGTTGTCCCTAAAGCCACCAAGGTGGTGGCTTTTTTTAGTTTGGCTATTTCAGTTGATATTTCTGCAGTTCTTGTGCATCTCCTTGTACTTTCCCACTGTGCTTGAGGCACCAGCTGTTTTCTCCTCCAGGCTAAAACTCAAATTATACAAAAAAATACCATGGTGTGAACCTTGATCATGCAGAGAGTGCTGGAGCAGCAAAGCTAAAAAGGGTCACTTGAGACCCAAAATTTGTTGAGATGCCTTGAAATGAAGATGACAATGTGGAGTGAGGAAGTGGCAGAGAAAACTGACGTGTTCCCGTCCCTCCCACCAACAACTGTATTTTTCATGAAACACTTGCAAAGCACAAATGCAAATTTCTTGTCCATTTGCCCATGCGTTTGCATGGCTTCTGCATTTCCCTCCTTGTGCATGTTGTTGCTGCGGCAATAGGAGATTAAGCAGAAGTCCTTGCATTGCAGCAGGAGCTGCAAGCATTGGGGCTGCAGCCAAATCCAAACACACACACATACATGCACACAAAAAAGGCCATGAGAAAAACCCACTACAAAACTATATAAGAAAAAAAAGGAAAAAAAAAAATCTTCACAATTTTTGCATGATATGAGCAAGATACCTTTTTTAAAAATGATTTTCCTCAGGTTGGGATGGATTTTAACAAACTTCCTGGAGCCCACGGGAGCTGCAGAGCAATCCCCAAACCTCATGTGACTTGCATGTTGGCCAACGTGCAACGATGGCGATTGCAGGCGATTTTAAGGCGTTACCTGAGGGTGGAGGCTGATGGAGGAGGGGTTGGGGGAGTAGGGGCCCCCCAGGTCGTTCCTGAGTAGGTTGTCACTGTGCATCTTGGTTTTGAGGCAGGTGATGTAGCGGTTGCAAAAGTCCTTGCACAACTCGTTGACCTTCTCCAGCTCCAGGAGGTGGATGCGCAGCACCTGGATTGCCTTCACCATCTGTGCACGGGCACAATGGCAGAGTTTAAAGCATCTCCATTCTCAACAAACCAAAAAAAGCCAAAAAGATCAATATTCTCACCCGAAGTCCATCCCAGAGCCCATCCTTCTGCACTGCTGCATTTCTTTTCCCTCCACACCCCTGCTATCTCTGTGATCCCAAGAGGTGAAAATTCACAAAAATTACCATTGCCTTCATGGGAATTTCTCCCAATGCCCAAAAAAAAGTCTGATGCAAAGCCCTGGATGTAGAAATGCGTTTGGTTATTCTCCAGAGGCCACTTTTTCTAACAAGATTATGGGGCTGCAGCACTGCCGTAAGCTGTTGCTGGTGCAAAGCCTGGGCCTCATTAAAACATACCCCATAAACATTAAAAAATTTACACATGAAACATTCCTCTTGCCAAGCTGAAACCTTAAGTTTTACAGCCGCTGTTTGAAATCTTGCATAATATATAAAATTTCAGCTATTCACTCCGGGGCAATAAATCCAGTTTTATGTAACAAAGAGTCTTTGCATTTCAAAGGGTTTTTTTAACTTGCAAATTTTAGTGGTCATCTTTACAAACTGTGAGTTGCCGAGGTTGGGAAACATCCCGAAAAATCCAGGGCCAAACTCAGGTAGCAGCTCCATGATGGAGAAACCCAATTTTTGGTTTGCAAACAAATTTCAGGTGTGGCCAGCATTTTTCCCTTTTTTATGCTTTTTCTGTGCTTTTGCCCTCCTCTGTACTTGGCACAGGTTAAGTGCAAGGTGGAGGTGTCGCGCCCCACCTCTCCACATCCTCCTGGGGCTCATGGCCATGAAAGTCAATATTCAAGGGCACAGGCAAAAAGACCTGACACATATATGTATAAAAAATAAATCTCTCAATTATCTCAGCTCATTTGCTTAGGGTCTCATTTTATGTCCCTGCTCCGCTGCGCCGTATATCTGTCCGGATAAAGAGTTACAGTCCAACGGCGTACGTGCGCGGGGTTGTAAAAAATACAGATGCTGAATTAATTGACTGTGTGGCACTCGGCAGCTGATTGAGTTGATAATGGTGAGATCTGACCTTTTTCTAATTTCTAATTATGTGCATCTCGGCAGTGAGGAATACATGACTCTTATTCTAATGATAGCTAATGCCGCTGGCCTTTTCATCCCCACTTTGCCACCACCGATTTCCAGGGAATCAGTGGCGTTAAAAAAAATACAAAAAAAAACATGACAACGCAAACAGATTTTGGATGGGGAAAAGCCTGGCAAGAGTGTTGCCTCAGGAACAGGTGGAAATGTTGAGTTTTGAGCACTGCAAGACATTTTCATCTGAAATTCCCTCCAGTTGGTGCTTCCCACCAACAGAAGTGGTCCTTCCTCAGCATCCCCATCCATCTCTGCCTTGCAGGAGGCCATGTGCACTTAGGGATTTGGATGGCTTTGGAGAATTTTGGGGGACTGGGTCAGAATATATACATGTATATATAATTTATATACATGTCCTAGAAACAAGGCAAATGTACAAATATGCACATATGTGTGCACATGAATATAGACATATCCAGTGGTGCAAGACATACATGGGATTGGTGCAAAATTGCCACAGGCAAATTGCACCATGGCAGCAAGAGATGCTCCCAAATTAAACATTTATGAACCCAAGCCCATCACTTGTGTGTTGTGTTTTTGTTTTTTTTTTTATTAAAAGAAGCCATCTCTGTGGACACATCTCCCACACTGACCATTTGCTGGAGATGTTTCAGCCTGATACATGTGGGAATAGGTTTTCCTCCCTCATAAATTTTAATTTTGTTTAGCTCCAGCTGGCTCCAACTCTGTCACTCTCCTTTTGCTAGATCGTTGCACCCATTTTTATCTAATTTAATTTTTCTTTTTTGGTGCACCTCAACATTTGGTGCATGTTCATCCTCAGGATCTACATTGGAACAATCCAAAATGTTGCTTTTTTTGTCACTTGTCCCAGAGCAGTTTCTTTTCTTGTCTGTAAGACATGACAAAATGAGCTCAGTAATCTGCAAACAGAACTTTGCACATCCCATAGTTTTTGGAGGGGCTAAGCCAGTCTGGAGTTAGCGATTTCACAAAGCTCTCCTCCATGAGCTGAAATTTGGCCCAAAAGATGCAGTATTTTAATCCATTTTGAAAATACTTGATTTTAGGAAAGCACTTGTTTTGGATGTGCATTGCTTGCTCTTCTTTCCCTTGTGCCAGGTCATCAGACAAACTGCTTGTGAATTGCATTTTGCTTCTTTTCTGTTGGAAATCCCTCTGCAATGGGTCCCAGGGGCCATGTCATCCCCCAGAGAAGGAGTTTTGCTCTTTGCATCATCTCAGGTGGGTGAAATTTCTTTTTTTGACCATAAAACCTGCTTGTGGAGCACTGGGTGAGAGTGATAGGACAGTGCTGTGATCATGCCCACCCACATGCCTGCCACAGAGACCATGTATGGAGGCTTTCCAGAGAAAGTAATAGGATTTGGGGATGTTCCCTAAGTCCCTGCAAGAGAAAAGCTCCATCCAAAGCACAGGCTTCTCAGGAAATGTTTCTGGAAGGAAATGTAGATTGCTACTGGGGGGAAAGTACCAAAAACAGCCCAAAATGGCCCAAACCTTTGATATACATCTCCTTTTCTGGAAAAAAAAAACTCTTATTTTGCCCTGCTTGTTGAACAAGAGCTGCTCATGAGTGAGCTGAGGTGGTGACAGACAAGAAGGTGGACGGCATCACATGCTACACCAAAAAGAGTGACTCCTGCAAAGACTTTTGGTTTAGGGGCACAAACCAGCCATCAAGCTTGGCTGTTTCCAGATGCGTTGATTCTGTGGTATCTGTGCAAGAAAACTAGTCAAAAATTGGGCTGGAGTTTGTTCTTGCAGAGGATTTTATAGAGAAGGTCTCAGAGAAGGTCTCAGAGAAAAATCTCTCAGGGTCTATGGAGAACATTGCCAAGGTGGCCACTGCTACAATCAGATCCCCAAGTTGTTAGGCCCCAGTGACACATTCCTCATCCCTACCCCTTCCTCAGCCCCCCAGGCCATACACCAAGCCCCAGCCCCCTCTACCAAGTTGTCCAGCTCTGGGTCATCGCTGAAGAAGGGCTTGTGCTCCTGCTCCTGCTGGTGGACAAAGTTCTCGATGTCAACGTCAAAGCTGGCCGAGGTGATGCACTCAGAGCCCTGTGTTGCCTGCTCACACTTCTCAAAGAGCAGAGTAAGCAGCGGGAACAACGGGTGCCTGTGAAGGACAGAGAAGATCCCCCTATAATGTCAACTGTTTTAGGTCCCCCATCTGCTTTTACCCCACATCACCTATCTGTTCCCTCCCAGCCTGTAAGAGCCCGGTACTGCAAACCTCACTCCCAAGCCAATACTGACTGAGGTCCCTCTAGACCTTTTACAAAATTAAAAAATAAAAATTAAAAATAAAAATTGCAAAATGCACCATCTTCTCCTCTAGGCACGGCTTCTCCTGACATCTTGGTGCTTCACAGCATTTCACCAGAGTCACCTGTTTCAGAATCGTTTTGCAATGGGCAAAAAGCTTTGGCTTTGTGGCAGTTGTCTTGGCACTGGCTGTCATCCTGATTTCTTCATGCTTCAGGAATTGACATCTGCACTGGGATCCAGGCCAAAAGGCACCCAAAAATATGTGTCAGTTGGAGATGATGGGCAGGGAAGGGCTGGCATTTCTACATACGCACGATGTCTGTTTATGCCACAGATACCGCTCACTTCTGCTGCATGGGTTGCTACCCCATTGAGAGGGCTCTTTTCTCCTTCTTCAAGCACATTTGTGTCTACACACAAAGGAGGAGTTGGGCCAAATCTCTCTTCTTTCTCAACACAAGACCCCCTTCAAAAACAGGCTTGCCTTCCTGTTTGTGAATCCACAATTAGCTCTAACAATGACACTAATCTGACGCAATATAAAATGCAAATATATGTGCTACACCAAAACATGTGGCAAAGCAGGTGATGAAGACCAGGAGTTAGTGCCTCCCTCAGGGAGCCTCTCCAGCAGTGCAATTTTAAAAATATTGAAGTATTTGAGGCAACTTTCAGGAGAGGAAGGCAAAAGGCTGCTGCAGGGATTGTTCCCTTCCCCCTGTGTGCAGCAAGGGCACCCCAGTTATCCCAGTGCAACAGGGTTTGCCTCCTGGTCTCACCTCCTTCAGAAAAATATTCTGGAGGTGCCTCTAATACATACAGCTCTAAAAAGTGCTGGGCAAAAGAAGCAATTTTGGCCCAAAGAAGAGATGATTACGGCTCAACTCCAGGCTTCCTGCAGGTCTCTTCCAAACCAGAGTCAGGCGAAGGGGTTAAACACCTCGGCTAAGTCTTCATTTGCAGCTGCTAATACTGCAGCATATTATGGTCTAATCTGGCCTGATCCTGGTTTAATGCAAGATTCGCCAAGGCTGGAGAGGATGGGGAGGGGCTGGGGGGGAATAATTCCATAATTTCAGCCACCCCGCTGGGGCTTAGCTGAGGGATATGAACGGCAAATTCCAAGCTGTGGTATGAATTACTGGCCTTATGAACCCATGGCTCGCAGCAGATGCCATTTCAAAAACCAATGAGGAAGGAAATGCATGAACCCACCCTGCGCTAGTGAGTGAAATTATTGTGTGTGTTTTTTGGTGGGGGAGTTGCATATTTAGCCCCTTTGCTTTGAGGATCTGCAGGTACCAAGGGTACCTGCATCCCTGTACTCTTATGTATTAATGATTGACCTTCACAAATTTCTTGCAGTGCTGGCAAGATGGGGAAGCAATGTGGCTGAGGGTATGATGGTTTGATTTTTATCTGGAAAATAATAATAATAAAAAAAGAAATAAATAAAAATAAAAATAAAAATAAAAACAAAACAAAACAAAGGTCGAAATGCAAAACGCCCAGGGGCAGGTTCAGGGAGAGCATGAAGGCCCCTTTTTGAACAGTCTTGAGGACCAGTGAAATTTGGATTTCTGCCATGAGCTGGGTGCTAAATTGTTGCAAATTCTTTTTCCTTTTCCATGAAAAAAAAAATGTATTTTTCTGCATTTCTAGCCATCCTGTGGATGCCAAATGTAGGGGAATGGTATGGGCACCATGGGGCTTTGGCATTTTACATCTGGATCCCACCCTCACTGTGAAATACGGGATGGATATCCAGGATGTAAGGGGAAACAGGAGTATTCTCCACACCACAGATGTTATGGAGGCAGAGATTCAGCCCTGTGGAACTGGGAAGAGTTTGGGGGTAGAAACACCTGCTTTGGCAGAATCTGCTTTTGCAAAAATCTGTTTTTTTGGGAGGCAGTCCTCTGGATCTGGCCCCAAATGTGGTCTGTACACAGCTCAGCTGCCTGCCTTCCCAACCCATTTGTGCCCACCCCAAGCCGAGAGGGAATAAAAGTAGAAGAGCTTGTTCCGCAGTGGCACGGAGCAAATAAAAGGGCTGAACCGGCCTGACATTTTCCTGCAGGAGAGAGGTCGTTCGCAGCCACTAATAAAAAGGATTTGACACGGGCTAATAAAGAGAAATGAATTCCTCTAATGGCCTAATTTCGCACATTCAGCAGGGCGCTGCCTGCGAGCTGGCAGCGGGGCTGCGACGCAGGCACAGAGAGGGCAGCACAGCACAACATGCACTCGTATTCTTTCCCCCAGCGCCAAAATCCATTTTCTTTTTCTCCATTAAAAAGAAACAGTCTGCAAGGAAGCATGGACTTGTCCTGCTTGGAAACCCAGTGCACAGAGCTCACAAGAGCAGTTTTCAGTGCCCATTTCTTTGGGGCATCATCTTTTGTTTGTCCAAACCTTAAGTGATGCTGCTGGGGACCAGTCCCCACAAAGATGCTCGGCTGTCACCACACAAAGCAGGGAGGGGGTGGATTAGTTTCCTTTTTTTTTTTTTTTTTTTTTTTTAATGGGTGATAAAACTCCTGCTAGAGCATAAAACCTGGTGGTGACTTAGTGGCCACTCATCCATTGCCTTTTATATTTCCCGTTGCATTTTCCTGGTGATTTCCCTCCAGGTTGATTGACCAATGTGTACAGCCATTGCTTTCTGCCTTTGTGTAATTACTGAAAATTAACAAAAATCTATTGTTTTTGGTAGAGGATGCAGTACTGGGAGCATGGCATGTAGCCAGCTGCTAAAACACCTATTTGATATCTAATTACGTATACATACTCTACATGAAAACTGTATAGGTTAATATTCAGATTTTGCACAGGGCTGGAACCCCCCAGGCCATGTATGCAGCAAAACTGGTTCATTCAGTATGCTTTTATACATAAAAACATGCTTTTGGGGCTAATTGTGGCTGGTACCCAAAAATGAGTACCTGGATTTGGATGTCTGAGTCTACACATAGTACCAGCCAAGATGCCGCCTGCAGTTTTGTCACCACTTTCCCATGTAGGAAATATACCCAAAATGGCATGTATGGCATTTTTGACCCATCAGATTAAGGCTGTTAAAACTCCAAAATATTTTTCAGTTTTGCAATAAAGCCACACCCATGAATGCTGTGGAAATTCTTCCTTTAACCCAGCAGAAACTCATTGCACAGCTGCAAAAGGAAAAAGGTGTTTTTTTCTTCACTGATCCCTTTCCCTTTCAGGGCATTTTGGACTCACTATACGTGAATATTTGGAGGTGAAATATTTTAATGTCTTAACTTCCAATCTGCAGGTTTTGGCTCAGGAGCCCCCAGAACCTCCCACAGGGCCCATGTGGCTCCACACATCCACGAACCATAGCTCTGGCTGTTAACTGGGTGTTACTCCTTAACCTTAAGCCTTATATAAGCCTTATTATATTAAAAGATTATACATTATTGTTATATTAGTACTGTATACATTATAATATTGTAATTAATTACATATCATATATAATTACATTACTTATTATATTACTTAGTACAATTATCCTACATCATTGCTGTATACATTATAGTATGATATATTATTATCCCCACAGTGACAAAAAAGCAGACTGGAGAGGCCCAGGTGTAGTTGCCTGAGCACTGTACGGATGCACAAACTGCATGTTTCAGTTTAATGTCTGTCTTTGCTCCTCCTGAGTGCTTTTTGTGCCTCAAATCACAGAGTTTTTCAAAAAACACCCGATTTGGAATTCCTGGAGGTGAATATTTCTCGGGGGGGACAGGTGCTGCTGAACATAGGAGATCCCATGGTGTTGCAAAACTAGTTCCACAAAGAAACTCCACCACTATGCAATATTATTGATAGCTATTATTGCTAAAAAGGAGCTAATTGCTAATGAATCCATTCCTGTGCATTAATTAATGTGTTTGAACATTAGCAAGTTAGTAGTGCATTATAATAATTAATGCATCAGTGAGTTGCTGCATTACCCAATGCGTTAAATCAATGCATTACTGACTCAAGGCATTCACGAGACTAAGGAATACATTAACGAAATAATGTATTCAGTGACGCACTAAGTAATTAATGCACATTGATGTTGGCTTGCATCACCTGTAGACGGCTCGCTTGTCGGCCTCCAGCTGCGCCTGGGGGTCACCAGCTGCAGTGGGCACGGGCGTGTTGGCGGCTGCTGGTGTGGTGGTGAGGTGCACAGGCTGAGCCTTGGTGGGCTGCTGGGCTGTGGCTGTCATCTGGGAAGGGAGGAAGGGAGGAAGGGAGGGAGGGAGGAAGGGAGGAAGGGAGGAAGGGAGGAAGGGAGGAAGGGAGGAAGGAAGGAAGGAAGGAATGAAGGAAGGAAGGAAGGAAGGAAGGAAGGAAGGAAGGAAGGAAGGAAGGAAGGAAGGAAGGAAGGAAGGAAGGAGGGAAGGAAGGAAGGAGGGAGGGAGGGAGGGAGGGAGGGAAGGAAAGAAACACAAAAATGGGGTTTATTGCACTTCTGCTCACGTTGCCCAGCTTGAGCATCGCTGAGTTTGGCAGCAGGATTAGCACTTATTCCACTTCATGGGGGAAATACAGTCAGACCTGCAAGGGAGAAAGCTTGATGTCTTCCTCAGTGCACCATGAGACAGCAGACACGGGGGTAATTTGTTAGGGGGAAATGCAGGTGCTCTGACCTCCTCTCCACAGAAGCACTCAGAAGTCCCTGATTAAATCAGCTGCAACATTTGTCTCGTGACTGAACAGAGGTTGCTCAAAGCAAGAAGGTGTGATTCTCTAGACACACAGGCAGTCTGCTTTCTTCAAAAATAATGGGAGCCTCTTCCAACTCTCTGGTGCGCTGAGCCCAGGGATGAGTCATTTTAGCAAAGCAAGCAGCCAGACAGAAAAGCAACTTTTTTTTTTGGTTCAAAACACCTGTCTTTATTGCCGATGCAGTCCCAGAAGGCTGCTGGGACAGGACGCACAATGCACCAGGGTTGAAAATCTACCATTAAAATTATGTCTGCTATGTAATAAATGGCTCTGCTAACTAATGACTTGCTTTTAAAAAGTGTGCAATTATTTTAGTTAAATAAATGTGAGTTTAATATGTGAAACGAGTCTACACCAGCACACATGCAAATCATTTCACATCCTCCTAGCATCACCCCCAAAGCACTCCCAAAACATCCATGCCCATGTGCACAGGATGTGTTTCCTCATTTGCACATGCTTGTGCACACATTTAAGGGTAATTTCCACTTAAGCTTAACATCGCATTAGAGAAATCTGCATTGTTTCCTGCCAGACTGCAGATGGGTCTCACATACACCATGCAACATGTTGCTTTACAAGATTTGGTTTTAAAAAGTAATTAAGAAAGCCTGGGGTAGAAGTTCAATCTCTTTGGGTTCAAATGCATCAGCACCCCCAACTCTCCAAACTTGTGCAGTTCTTAACTCAAAATCCCAGTGTAAAATTAATGCACAAAGTAGATGCTTTACCTGCTCTAGTGCTGAAATTCTGTAAAAATTAGCATTTGCCTGTTTTCCTCCATAAATCTTCTATCCTCCCCCAAGCTGGGTAGCAAAAAGAAGCCTCTGTGTCTTGCTAAATATTTTATATATGTTTATAAAGACTTGTGTGCATATGTGCAGATGCCCATGGTTGTCTTCAGCAAAACTCACCCTTATAGTCAGGGTCTTGGCATGGAAAAGCAGATTTCTCACCTTGTTTAAAAGCTGCGTAAACCCATGTTGGGCCCAACCTACGGCACCCGTTGGTTCTAAAATGTTTGACTTTAATATCTCCTGCCTGACCTTTCACTGCTGCTACGGCTCTTTTTAATCACTGTTATTGTTCATAACTCTGAATTTTGGCTCCTGTAAAGTCACCAAGCATCATGTAATTTCAAATGCTCACAACACAGAAGTAAGCTGCTGGATTGCCTTGATTTCCTTCCGTCTTCTCTCCCCTGGGAGAATACATAGTTTTGGGTAAAAAAGTGGGGTTCACCCTACCAGTTTGGGTTTCCGTCTTCTTTCTTCCAAATTTGTAACTAAAACCAAAATGCAAATATTGCATTTGCACAGCGCACAGCGCTCTGGCTGTGCCATTAAATACCTCCCCTTCCTCTTTTCTCATTTTTCCCTTTTTTCCTCCTTGCTAGCTCCACTGAGAATTACTTTACATTTTTTGGGGGGAAATGGCTATTTTTTTTCCTTTTCCCCTTTTTTTACTTTAACATTCATTTACCAGAACGTAGAAGCCCATTTCGTGTCCTCGCCGGCAGTTGGAGCCCCAAAATCCTGCCAAGTTGGCTGTTTGCAGCTGAGTCTGCAACTAATTGGGCTATTACTCACAAAAAAGCCTCCTCTGCGGCTGTTTCGAAGCCATTACCTCACCTTGGACTAAAGAAAATAATCCCCGTGCCTAATGCAACCTCTGATGAACAGCCCGGCCGTGCCAAGTCGGCAGAAAAAAATAGGAAAGGTTGCTCCAATGCAAGTGTTTGCAGACGGATGGGGGTGCCGGGCAGGGAGGAAGCCAAAAACATGGCTGAAAGGGGCTTTACAGGGATGAGAAGGGAAGAAAAATGCAGCCAGTTTCTGTCCCAGGAGCATGAGTGTCTCCATGGTGGGAAAATGGGGAGAAAATGCAGAAAAAGATGGGAAAAAGGGTCTGGATTTAGGTATAAGTGTAGGAAACAGAAAAAAATGCAGATAGGGATGTCATGCCTGCATTCTCTCCTCTGAGATGTCCTGCCCAGTAAATGCTGGAGTTTCGCACACAAGCTGCATCGGTGCATTTTTTTTTTCTTCCAGAAAACAGCCAAAAATATGCATGAGAGAAAAAAAATGTAAAATATCCCCATGCTTTCGTAAGCCTCCTGGTTAAAGCCAGGGGTGAATGCTGAGCTGAGGGAGCATCAGGGATTTCTGCAGCATCACTTGCTGCATCACCTCCCAGTTATATTCATATTTATATTATATTCTTCTTTTTTTGGTTCTTTAGGAAGAAAACGCTTTGCCAGAACCAGTGGCTGCTAGCCTGGCTCCCTGTCCGTGATCCAGGATGTCTTGCAGGTAACTGCAGCAATCCTTTTTGCTTCACTGTTTTGAAAACTATGGTCAAAGTAGTCCTATAGTATGTCAAGTCCTGAAAGCAACCACGGTGAAAGTCTTCAGGTCAAGGCAACCTGCTAAATTGGCATTATTTAACTTATTCATCAGCATTTCACAGTGAAATTTCTCAGCGTAACTGCGTGAAATCCATATGCCATTAATGCTGGTTCCAAGCCCAAAATGTGCCAAGGACACCAGTGTGTGTGTGTGTGTGTGTAAGGCTGATCCTAGTGAAAAATCGACATCTCCACCCAATTTTTAAGCTCCAACAACAATAGAGCTTCTGTTTTTGTTTGTGATATATCAGATACCATCCACAAAACACTTTTTCAGGACAAGCCTTCTTTCATCAGTTTCTGTGATTAAAATGAGAATGTATTTTTAAAACAACCTCTTTTTGCTAGCTATATTTGTCCAATTTTGACAACGAAATGGCCGATGACTTTCTGTTGTTTTTTCTTTTTAATTTACTATGGCAAACACATGGATTTTTATGCAGACTCCCTATTTCCAACAGGTAGAGTCACTTGGCGAGCGTGATCACGCTTGGTATAAATTATGCTCTGTGTTATATGCTGGTAGCAGAACCAGGTGATTATTACAGCATATTTTTCCTCTGAAAGGCAGCTTTTTCCATCACTTCTTCATTTTTGCACATTTCCGACAGTGAGGTTGATTGCTTGCATGGCCTCTACAGTAACAATATTAATGTAAAGCTCCCCCAAACCCCTTTTTTAGTATTTTTCTCCCCAGGATGGTCCCCTTGGTGAGACGAGTTTTGCAATATTGGTTGTAGCTCTTGTAATTGATGGTTCAACTTGTTTTCTTATTTACCACTGACCTCCCCATCTCTGCCCCATCTTTGGAAAGAGGAATAAACATGCAATTTGCTTTTCCAAAACCAAGAAATAACAAATCCTTCCATTTTCAGGTGAAGAGCTCACAGCAGCCACAGCATACAGGAAAAACAAAACAAACCAACCAACAAACCAAATAATAATAATAATAATAAAAAACCCAAACACAAAGTGCTCTTCACAGCAGCATTTCCTCTAAATCTCCTGAAATGAAGAAAAAATGCTTGATCAACCCCCTCAAAAGGATAAAAAAGAAGGTGTTCAGATGACAATGGTCCCAAGGGTGCCCAAATGCAACATTTTAAATGAAAATGGGGGTGCAGAAGGGACAGGGAAAGGTATAGGGGATGTCTCTGTAGGATGCCATGGAAAAGCTCTGCTATTTTAAAAGTCCCTTAAATTGCCCATTAGGACTAAATCGGTGTCCCTGCTCCCTGCTGCGTAAGCGAGAAAGGCACTGCGTTTCGACAGAGAGGCACTAAAAAAATAGGAGAAAGTGAGAAAGAAAAAAAAAAAAAGACGCTCTGAGCAGAGCAGTGGAGCGAGCAAATGATGACACAGAAGTTGGAGGAGCCATAAAAGCCCCACCGAGGCGTCATTTGCAAAAGTGACCTTTTCCCATCGAAGGAGACGAGCAGAAAGGAGGCCCGGGTGGCTTCGGGGGAGCGTAAAAGTCGTGGCAAGGCAGCAATTTATTTATTTTACTTGCAGGGAAGGGTCTCTATTTTTTTTCTTGGGGGGGATTTTCTGTTTTTGCAGTGACACCAGGATACAAATGGTGGAGAAATGCAGCAGGGCCACGCTTTGCAGCACATGCCCCTTTCAAAGTGGGGAAAAAATGATTTCCCATAAAAGCCCTAAAAAGCTGCCTTAAACATTGTGCCAGTTCAGTGCTTCATCCGGATCATTCACATTCAGTCTCCACAGATGGTCACTGCACCTCAAATCAGAAATATAGATTTACCCCCCAAAAGTTTGCAGTAGGCTGTGAGGAGTGGGATCGTCCCCAAAATCCGACCTCAGTGAAGCCCAAATCCCCACATCCAGCACGTTGGGGTGCTCTGTCTGAGTTTCTCTTGGAACAAATTGCTGTTCTTATAATAACTAACTCTGTAATGACGCTTGGAAAGGAGGTTATTTGACCCCTTGGAGCAACACTGTAGATGAAGTCTTTTTTTCCCTGAGACAGATTGCCAAAAGTGCCGTAAAATCAATCAAAATGCCATTCAAATTGCCTCAAAAGACACTTTACTGCAAAATATCGACACTGCACTGGGAGGCTGGACTGGTTGGGGACACTCATTGCATCAACAGAGGCAAGATGCACACCCAAGTATGCCACCAAGAAAACCCTGCAACCCCAAAATGAGCCAGAAATGGCTCATTATGGAAACAACAACAGCAAAAAACACAAGGGGGTTGTCCCCAGATCCTTTAATACTGCAACCTTGGATGCAGCGAGAGGGGTTTAATTTTTGCCAATCTCTGAAATGAAGAGTTTGAGGTGAAATATTTTATACTGCTCATATTTAGCAATGAGGGGTAAATAATGCATGAGAAGATAAGCTGGGCTGGGGGTCACAGAGAGTTTTTTGGGGGGTGCAGGTGCAGACACTCACCTGTGGGGTGTCTTGGTAGGGAGGAGGGGGCACCGTCTGGGTGGCCATCATCGTCAGAGCCGGCGCCGGGGAGACATGGTGCATCCTGGGTGGGAGTCACATCGAGAACCTGAGGGCAAGAGAAATGCTGCTGGATTAAGGGGAAAACTATTCCCCAAACCCTCCCAAAAGGGAAAAAACAAAAACAAAAACAAAAACAAAAAACAGAAAGGAGAGTGGCCAGGTGAGAGCAGAGCTCTTGGAAATGATGGCTGCAATTGGTGGAGCTCATTGCGATTTTCCCCATGTGAACCCCGGTGCACCCAGGGCTTTGCTTTCCACCCCTTGCTCCTATAGCTATGTGCCTATATGGAGATTTCCATTCCCTTTTCCCATTATTCTTCTTTTTGGGAAGCAGGAAAGGAAGTCAAAAATGCAAAATCTTCTCTTTCCTGAAACTACATACCAAAAAAAAGAACAACCTAAAAAATGATGTCTCTTTGCATTTTGCCACCATGGAGTAATGCTGTATGCTCAATCCGTTGCACACTAAACTTATGTTGAGTATCTGATGTTGTGTTGACCAATCCAGCTGGCTCCTATGTTGAGTTGACTGACCCCATGGCAATTGAACACACAGGAATGAGGAAAGTAGATTCAAACCTTTGCTTGATTTGAGCTAGGGAGATAACCCTGATGTTGTACAACCCAAATGGACATTCCTGAAGCCAGTGAAAGGGTGAGATATGCTCCCCTCAACCTCTCCTGAAGTTGCTGTTCTTTCTGCAAATGCATACCTATTTGGGGAGGGGTGGGGGTGGAACAGAGTTTTATTGGAGGTATCTTCAGGCCCCATGGCAATGGGCAAAGAAGAGAGACACTGTGACGGAACAAATTTGCAGAGGAGCTTTTGGCTGGACACGGTCTCCAAGATAGACCTGACGGCCAAGAGCAACCAAAGAAGCAGGTCTTTGCTCAAAAATGCCTCTTATTATTTGGTTGCAGATGGAGGGTGGCTTCAAAAAGCAAGCCAATAAACTTGCTAAAATAAATAAATAAATAAACAAGCAAGCAAACAACAAGCCAACCAACCTACAAAAAAAAAAAAAAAAAAAAAAAAAAAAAAAAAAAAAAAAAAAGCAACCCACCACCATCCTGGGTCCTCTCTGAGGCTCTGAGCTCTGTATTGAGTAAATTCACAAAGCCACCTGGCGAAATCTCCCCAGAACTTCCAAAGGTGCATTTCTCCCTGCAAAACAAGGCACAGCTCATTTTTGTCAGAGATGATATCTCTCAAAGACTTCGCTTGGTCACTCTGCCTGTCATTGAGCTGTGCTGGCTTCTCATCTGGAGAGGAGCCCCATGCAAAGTCCTCTGATATTGCCAACGGATCTACCAGTAAAAAGTGATAGAGTTGCTTCTGCAGTGCAACACTGACCCATGGGAAGAAATGTTCTCACCCAGGGCACAAGAGCAGAGGTGGGTTTGGAGTCTTCAGATCAGTCCCCACAGTCATTCAGCGGTAGATCTGCAATATTCTAGTCTTCTCCATGAGGCTTTGGGCTTTATAGGAACCACAGGGCACCAAGATCACAAGAGGCTATGTCCATGCGGAAAGCTGAGTGCTATCTACATGGCACGATTGTTAACCACCCTTATTGTTTTGAATGAATAATTAAAAAAAAAAAAGCAACGTGCACACACTTTGCACAAGTATGGTGCCCCACGAATAGCTTATTAGGAGAGCACGCCCAAAATGCTGTGCATTGGGAAGGCAGAGTGGGGTCCTTGCATGACACAAACATCTTGAAGAAGGCTATTGTATTTATGGGATTAAAACCCTAGAATCATAGAATCTCCTGAGATGGAGAGGACACATGAGGATCATTGAGTCTAAGTCCTGAAATTATGCTTTTTATCTTTTTTTTCCTCTAGCAAAATTATCTGCTCCTTCCAGCTTAGAATCTGTGGGGTCAGATGTTAAAATTTGGTTTACGGCTCTGGCATCCCCATCCTCAAGAGGCAGTGCAAAAGCCCCTGGGGGAAATGGCTTCACCAGAAATTGCTGCAGCCTGGAGAAAAGCAGAGTTCAGCATTCTGGCAGGCCAGACATCTTGGTGGGAGACTGAAAAAAAAAAGAACACACACCCAGAGATGGATATCTGGGGGGAAAAACCCTGCTTGGCATTTATTGTTCATGCTGGGAGCAAGCCTACCTTTAGCAGGTGGCAATTTATTACAGGGTGTGGGCTTTTTGGCTGAATATATTCCCAGAAGGTGGCAGTCCGGAGCCCAATTTAATTGCTGAATATCATCTAACCTGCTCACTAAATCAAGCCATTCTTTGAGGCTTTACGGGCGTTGATTTGTTTGGAGAATAGGACTTATAGCCAAATATAAAAAGGGATAAAAATGAGAGACAGCTGTTGCTGATAGCGGTATATTTATCTCAGGGAAACAAATGCACTTGGGCGCCGTAAATATCCAGGGAAGTGGCTGGCGCCCACGGAAGTGCCGGACGGGTGCCTTGTGTGGGAGCCCCCAGCCATGAATCTCAGGATAACAGTGCAAAGCTGTCAGCACTTTCCTGCAGCCACAAAGATTTATTGGCAGTGAGGCGCTTCTTCTAAGCACAGGGAAGGTTCAAAAGCTGCTATACTATGCATTAATCCTTATTTTTTTAACATCTTCTCCCCCCCTCCAAATGATTTTAAGTGAGTGAGCTCTTTGCTATAATCATCCAGAGGACGAAAGGAGATATGGGAGGATGCACAGGGCAACAACCAACCCTACCAACACCTTACAGACCAGCTCAAGCAAATGGTCACATCTTGGGAGATCAGTGAATTTTCAGGGAGCCGACGAGGGCAGAAGGAGTAATTGCAGTCCCCTTACAGGGCATCACATGGAGCAGAGAATTTTTGAGCAATAAAGTCAATAAATGCTCTTTTCATTTCCAGAAGGGGCAGTACTTCAGGTTTTGGCTGCAACCTGAGATCAAAGTATCCTAAATTTCCTTATGAAATAAAAAATACTTTAGCTACCACTGAAATATTGCCATTGAATTGGAAATATATTTCCTGAAGAGCTTGTGTCTACCTAAAAGAGTTGCAGCTCAGAAAGATTTATAGGCTGCTTTTTGCCAGCCATATATCAGCTCCTTTTTCAAATTAAAATAATTACAATGAGTTGAGAAATCATCTTTTCACAGTGGCCACTGATGCTTCAAAATGTTTTAAAAAATCTGAGTATTACCAACAGTCATCTGCCATCCTGGAGGTGAAGAGGAAATAATCCCTGACCTGTGCGATTAGCAGAACTGCTATAAAACTGTATTAGAAGTAGCACCAAATGTGAAAAAAAAACATGTTGTTGGACTCCACGTTACCATTTTCTGTGGATAACATTAATATTAGCTTTGCAAGATACAACTGTTGTTTCCAAACCAATGGAAAGTAGGGATCATTTTTTCCAGCTAATTCAACAGCTTCTCCCCTGCAGCATGTGATTTGTAAGAGAGGATTCAAAGTGGAAAACCATAAAGCCGGGTTTTCATGCATTTCCCTTTATTTTCCCAAAGTTGCAAAATTATTCAAGGCACTTCAGTGTGTTTTTCCAGGCACAGGAAGGTATTTCAGTGTATTAGTGGAAAATTACTTTTCTAAAAGGTGTTGGTTTTTTTTCAAACTGGGGGTTCGCAATGATGGTGTGTTAGTCATGCTCCGCAAGGGGCTGCTAGTTTTTTATGCCACTGTCTTCACAGAGGGGTTACGCATGCTGATGTTTATGATATATGCATTCATTATATATGTATATATAAGTTAAAATGAAGAAATACGGCTGACAGGAAGGGAGAGGAACCTCCAGAGAACTATACATCTTGCTCTGAAGCATGAGCAGGGACAGGTTCACCCTCTGCAGGTGACAGCATCCATCTGCTTGCCTGTAAAGCGAATCAGGAGCGACTCTCCTCCCCCAGACACCAAATTTATATCTGCTGTCTGAACCTCCCCCTGCCGCCAACCTTCAGTGTCAAGATTCACCTATCTCCCTGAAAACAAAAGTTTCCAGCTGCAGATGAACACCATCTTTTCACAAGCTGTTAAAATAACCCCCTACTGCCACCCTGAGCTCACTAAAAACACACCTGATGCTATTAAATGGTCAAAAATGGGGAATAAACACATTTTTCAAGATATTACCCATTCTCAGTTGATTCTCATGATTCCTCCCTACCAAGTGGGCTTGCATGATGCCTCATTACAGGTATGTGCCAGAAATACCACTGGGCCAGCAAATATACATACATATACATATATATATACATCTATATATACATCTATATATATATATATATATATTAAATATTTGGTAGCCAGATTTCCTTTACTCAATTCCAGGAGAGTTTTTGCACCAGGAGCAGCCAAGACACCAGTTCCCTAAATGCTGACCTTCGCAATATTCCTGACATCTCATTATTGAGTTATTTCCCAATGCAAAAAAAAAAAAAAAAAAAAAAAAAAAAAAAAAAAAAAAGCAAACCAAGCTTGGGCTTCCGCTGTTGCCATGGTCTAAAGAAGGTTGGGATTTGGTATTTCTTCATGATAAACCCGTTTTCTTCTCCTAGAAATGTTATTGACTGATATGTAAGCACCAATAAAAGAGAGAGGGACACGCTGCACTGCTGGGGATGCCAAAACACACTTGCCGAAAAACAACTAACTTCCCCACAGGATGGGAAATCTCTCCCCTGGCGGGGGAAAAAGCATTTTGTATTTGCAAATCACCCCCAGTTCCAGCTGCATGGAAAGGAGTAGGTGTGTGGGGGGGAGCTGCGGTGGTGCATTTCTGATGAGAACAACAATTACCACTAAATACTTCTCTTCTCTCCAAAGATACCCATCCCTGCTGCCAACTAAAATGCTCCAGGGATATCTCTGCAACATAAACACAAGAATAAAACCTGCAAAAGCCAGTCAGAGCTTTAGTAGACAAGGTTAATGTACCTTGAACGGCAGCATTAAACAACTTTGTTCTTTTTTTAAGTGGAGAGCTGAGATACCTACACACGTTTTAAAGTGTTACTTTTATAGAGGGAGACCATTAAAGCACCTTCCAAAAAAAGCTGAGGGAAAAAAGCACAGGGAAACATCAAAGAGGCTTCTTCAAAGTAACATGAAAATACTTGAATTTTGGGCAATACAGCCCCTAGCCCAGCAAAAGTTCCCAAAAGAGCAGATTGTGAGTTTTTTTTGGAGGGCAAATTGAAAACCTTTGAAGTGAAACATAGCTGATGATCCTAAAAATGTGCAAACATCCTCATGCCAGACATGAATTGTCCGGTAAAAGGTTCTGATTACTTGGAGAGTATTAACAAAAATAGGGAGCAGATTAATTTTCTAACAGTTTTTTGCTGCAAGCAATTAAGTGGGAATAATTTATGATTAAAATCTTGCCCAATGCTTTCAAAACTTGCCTTACACACTTCATTTTTTACTGCAACCTGCTAATTCAATGACAGAGGAACTGCTGCACAGCCACATTTACAGCATCCAAACACCAAATTTTGATCCCACACCAGTCCCAAAATGGGGAGGTTTCACTCCAAAGTCCCAGCCAGGATCAGACCTTGTCACAGAGCTTTTTTGAGGACAAGGTTAATCCTGTTCAGCAGAAGTTTAACTGCCAGCTACATTTTTCCATCCTGCAGTCCATCACCAATTTCTCAGTCGGCGCAAACATTGCAAAGTGTGGATCATACCAGCACCGGTGCAAAAGCCAACCCTGATACTCCAAAGATCCTGGCAAAAATCTGACCACAAACTACGCAGTCGGGAGCAGATAACAGGCAATGGCTGTTTGCAACCATTGCTGCAGCCCATAACCATCTTGTGAGTGACAGTGCAGTTTGTAGTAAAACCTTTTTCAGGTGTCCACGCTTGCAGTTTTCACACAAATCTCCCAACACCTCTGTGAATGATTACAATGGGTAAATGCCAGTGGAAACCCGCTTTTTGATCAGATTGCAGGAATTGGATTAAAACAGCCCACCTTCCCTGACTTCAGACATGTGGGTGGTGAGACATGCACAGGAACCAAAGCAAAGATTTCCCTGCTTGTGGAAAGCACCAAAAGCAGAGTAATGCTATGGCACACCTATAAAACCCTTTTCTCACTTAAAACTGCCTTGTTTCTTACTAAATTCTGCTAACACGCTTGTAAATTTTCCCTTTGGGAGAGGGAAAGAAATCCCTTTGGAGCCGGCTGTTTTCTTCTTTCCCATATGGCAGATAAATCAGAGCTCCCAACTCGCTGAGTTTCTGCTTCACATCCCTCTGCTGCAGCTCTCCATCTTCTCCCTGTCTTGCCTCCCCCCATGGAAATGGATGTGGATTTTTACGTTTTGTTTTTTTTAACTGTGTAATTCCTGATGAGAAATGGCTCTCCAGACCACAAGACACAATGAGCTTTTCCTTGACAAAAAGAAATTCTAGGCTTTCTGGCATCAGCAGAGTGCTGTCCATGTCCCAGAGCCAACACATTGCAGCTTCTGCTACTGAAACTCAACCCAGACATCAATGACTGTGATGTGAGCCACTAGATTAATTGTTCCAATTTAAATATCTTTCATTTGCCCATTTGAAAGCTTTTTCCCCCCATATTTCCAGCCTTCATGACAAAAGAGCACTTTGAGACATGATGTGGTGATTTATACAGTCTCCAGCTAACTAGGGAGTTACAAATAGTTTTGAGCTCCTTTAAGCTTGTTTGATATTTAATACAGTCTCTTCTCCATTTTACTCTAAATGGTAGACCCCAAAATATGTGAGATGGAAGTAAAAGCCTAGTTTGAACTCAACCCAATAAATGAAATGTGTATAAAACAAGACTGTGAAATGTTTAGGGTGTGAAATGTGCCATTTTTTTTTTTGTACAGTGAAAAAAGGCACAACCTAGCCTCAGAGCTGCATCTCCACAGATGTGCAGGCTTCAAGAGGAAAGCGGAAAACGGGTTGTCCCTGGAAAACACGGGGGCCAAGGGGAAACACCATCTCAGAAGGTGGCTTTTGGGGTAGATAATTTCTATCATTAACTGCCAAGAGCAACATCAGCCTTCTGCTCCAGAAGATATTGAAGCATGCGCCCAGCATCATGTCTTTCCATACCTTCAGTGGGATATGTCTGCATGCTCTCGCCACAGTCTGCTGCATATACTGGGTCTGGCCTCCTTGCTGGAGGCCAGGCTGTGCCCTCCATGGACATGTGCTCTTGTTTTCCATATCCTTGGCTTCCTCCAGAGGAGCAACCCAATGTCCCCAAAGCAATCTGTAGGGCACTGAGCCCTATAAGCACCAGGCAGCTCACATCAAAATACTCATTGCAAAGACAGCATCAAGGTATGGAGGATCGCCCCCAAAAGAAGTACACGTGGTGACCCCAAGCCCTCATGAATGAACCAGAGAAGCGTTTTCAAGGTCAACCCAACTTACACCTTTAATAGAAATGGGGCAAACCCACATCCAATCTGGAATTATGAGAAATTCAGCCACTTCATCACACACTTAATGCTGTTTTTTTTGGCCAAGGGAAGGTCACTGGTGAAAACTGGGGCTAAAAGGGCAGTCCAGGGAAAATAATCCTGCCATTATTGGCTGCCATTTATTAGAAGTGCTGTCAGAGTAGGCAAAACTCAAAGAAAAGAAGCCAAAGGTCTTGCACTGTGTTCTGCCATTCAGCAGACGAAGTAAAGCTTCACTTTGAGCTGGAAGAACAGAAATAGCTTTGGGGTTTTCCCCTGAGATGTGCCCACTCTAATCTTCACTGATTTAGGAAGAGATAAAGTGCCTTTCTAGGACATATGCACAAATCAAAAGTAGCACCTCCGTTTTCAGTCTGTTTTGTTAATGACCAAAGATTCCTCTGTGCTCCGTTAGGAGGGAAGTTGCAGCCAACAGAGATTTATTTTCTTTGTCACCCTCTGGGTGCCTACAGTTTTGGCACAGAGCTAACACATTTGTCACTCTGTCAAGCCCTAATTTTAGTGATTGGGTCTGACTAAAGAACTCTGAGACCCTTGGTTTCATATACATCTTATTTTAAGCTCTGTGTTCAAGTTATTTTTAACTGGTGACCATTTCTCCATATCCTACTGATCTGCCAATATTTTGCAGTGATAACAGCCCATATTTTGGGTATTTTTAAATAGAAATCTGTGTTTTGCTCTAGGCTAGCCATGGTGTTATGGCTTTTAACAACGTGTTCTCAATACTTGAGCTTTAAAGCAAGATTCCCTGAGCTGCCTGATTTCGAAAATAAATAAATAAATAACAGAAAACTCAGCAAAAATATGTAATTCCCCTCTAAATGCTCACTGAAGAAGGAAAGAGGCAACAGGGGTACCAGGAAAGAGCAGAAATCCCCCAAATAAAGCCCCACTGAGGTCACCGTGTCCCTGTCAATTAATATATATCATTACCCTGTTAATATAAAATGAAGCCACTTTACCGTTTGGGGGGTGCTCAGGGAGCTGCTGTCCTTCAGGTGCTCTCCTGCAGCCCCAAAAGCAAGACTTCTGGGTATGCACGGCCTGGGAAAGTAAATGGTGAAATATTGAATACTGAAAGAAAACACTGAAATGACAAGATTAAATATTAAGCAGAGGATGAAGCTTTCTGTGCTAGGTTCTTTGGCATCATCAGTGAAGCCACTGTGGCCATCGCCAACAGGCAAGTCTGCTCTTATAGCATGCATTTTCCAGGATGGGGCAGAAAGTAGAACCAAGGAAAATACAGGTGGGAATAGTCCCTTGGAAAAGCTTTCCCCCCTGGGAAAGCTGGGCCAATGGCTGAGCTAGATCAGACCCCAGGGACATGTCCAGGCAGCTCTGGACATCTCCAAGGAAGGGCAAAAATAAATCAGAGTTTTAGAGGGTGAACCAAGATGTGTCTGGAAAATGAAGATGTGCTCGTTGCCAGTATATCTGCAAAGGAATATCTGCCAGTATGTCCTGTCCTGTCCCTTGCTGTTCCTCAGTGGTGGCAAATCCCCGGCATGGGATCTCACAGTGGGTTAGCAGTATGATATGGGTCTGAAATGGAGAAAACAGGGGAAAAGCTGTGAAACTGCTGTTGCTGTTGGCCATGCCCCTGTTTTGCACTGGCTGTCACCAGCCCTGGGGTTAATTATAATCATTGCTTGAGTGTAAATATGCCTTTTACACTCAAGCTCAGACAGCGTGAATTAGGAAAAAAACAATTCAAAAACAAGGAGAGCTGGATCAAGAGGTTATTTAATAAGAAAAAGTCCATACAAATGTTAGAGATGATGCTGCATCTCCCAAGGATCTGGTCTTTAAGGAGGCTGAGATTAGGATTTCTAGGCCCATCCAACCAGATCAAGTGGCAAAATTTCCCTGCCTAAATGGGATTTAGCTGCCTAACCCACTTAAGCATGTCTGCAAATTACTGTATTTCTCAGTTCAGCTTTAATTATCTCACTAAATGCCTTCACAGATCTCCCTCTCTGCAGTGTTTCCCATGTCAAAAAAAAAAAAAAAAAAGGAAAAAATGAAAAAAGGGAAAGGGAAAGGGAAAGGGAAAAACAACAACACAGGAGAAGGTCTGTAAAGGCAACTTGAAATCTGGCAAATCAGTGCTAGTCCTTGGCAGGACAGTAACCAGAGACCCACCAAAACCAAGAAAAAGATATGTGTTGCCTAAAACCTTCTGCATATCAGACAGAAGTAAAAAGTGAAGTTGGACTGAATAATGACTGGCATGGCCATGAATGCCTTTTGCGTGTTTTCTGAAAAAAAAAAAGTGAGCAAAGAAAGTGCCATTCCTGGAAACCTGGAAAACATCAAGGCCTCCAACAGATACTGGAAGCAAGTGGGTAATTTCAAGGCAAAACCAGGCAATAGGAGACAAAACTCCTCAGATCTCTGAGATATATACACAGATATACATCAGGTCTAGATATTACCTCTATCTTAAGTGATAAACGTCACCTAAGATCTCCAATATGTCTGATATATCTACCTTGATATAAATCACCTCTAGAGAGCTCCTCACATGTCTAATATATGTCTGATATATACATCTATGATATATGCCACGGGTCTGGAGCTCCTAAAATGTCCAATATATATCTGATACATCTCCCAGTATGTATCATATACATAACCACTAGAGAGCTCCTCAAATCTCCAATGTATGTCAAATACATCTACCATGCTATATATAACACCTCTACAAAGCTCCGCAAATCTCCATTAAACATCTACATCCCTTGATACACACCACCTCTGGAAAGCTCCTCAGATCTTCAATACGTCCGTCTACCTCGATTTATGTTATCTTGTATAGACCTCCTCAGATCACCAACATATGTCTATTATCCCTTGACGTACTACTGCTCAGATCTTGAATGTACATCTGATATATGTGCCTCGATACACATCACCTCTAGAGAGCTCCTCAGACCTCCAGTGTACATCTGATATATGCACTGGATGTGTATCACCTGGTGGAGCGCTCCTCAGATCCCCAGGATCCATCCAGTACATTTACCATGCCACACACCACTACTGAGGAGCTCCTCCAGTCTGCAAAACATGTTTGTGGTACACATCTTCAACATGTCACCGGCAGAAAGCCGCACCTCGCCTGCTGGAAGAATCATGACAGCCATTCCCTCTGGTTGTAAGTCTACCCCGAATCCCCTGTAATAACAGCACTCACGTTTTCATGCCTTCACACACTATATCCACTATTGCAGCCAAGGGTACAGAAGAGGAGGGGCCATGAGGAAGGTCCCACAGAAAGTGCCGTTCCTGGAAAACTCGGCGACATTGAGGCCTCCAGATGTTGGAAGCAAGTGGGTGATTTCAAGGCAAAACCAGGCAGAAACAGCCCAACAGTGATAATGCAAAATAGTTGTTTGTACAGTGTTTCAGTATCACCGATGTGATTTCTCCACCCAGCCTTCCAAAATACCATCTGACTTCTCAACACTATTGTTTTAGCACCCATTTCTGCGTCTGCTCTTGCTCCAAAACCTTCTTCTTCCATCCAGAAATTGGACCCAAAACCTCCAAACATGGAAACCTTGGTGAAGGAGCAGAAAGGGCAAGAAGCCTCTTGACTCCTCAGGCATGTGTGAGTCCTGCCAAAAGGTTTAGAAGCTTAATCTGGGCTATGCTAAACACTCAGATGGGTCTTGAGTTCCCAAACTCTCCAACTGCAACAGCAGCTTAAATATCATTAAGGATATTTATGATCAGGAATAAAAAACCAACGGGCTCGTGCCTTGGAAGAGCATGCAAGGGCTGACGCCAAATACCTGTCAAGGACCCAGGATTTGACCTGCTTTGGATTTGTCCCGACAATGTTACAAAAACTTTGTATTTTGCAGCAATCTGTCATCCCCGTAGAGTCTTTTTTTCTCCCATGGGAGACTTTTGTCATCTGGGCTTGCAGCAGGAACAAAACATGAGAACTGGAAGAAAAGGAGCAGATAAATAGGGCTTTGCTAGTGCTAAAATAGCTTTGGCAGACTCTGCAGTCCCAAGTGATGCAGATTTTCTTCTTTGGAGGTGATCAGGGCTGAGATCTTGGATGCTGCATGCACCTGCACTGACAGGACATAAACAGCATTTGTGTGGTTTCCGCACAAAAGATGCAATTTTTGTCCCTGTCACAAAGAGTGCAAATAGCCAACCCCACCAGCAACATTTCCCCAAACACCATTGCAAAGGGAGATAAATCTTTTTCAGCCAGCACACACTTTTAGCAACTTCAAAAGGCATCCTTTGAAGTTTAGCAGAGGCCTTTGAAGTCCTCCTGATGCAGGAGGAATGGAGGGGATGCCTCTCCAAGATGTTCCACTGCAGGCAACACAAGCTGCTGAGACACAGTGTAGTGGGTACCCACTGTCACGTGGAGCATCCGCAGGAGGGTTACAAATGAGACACCTGTCAATGGCAATAACATGACTGCATCACATCATTGCACAGATTGCATCAACGGCAATCCCCAAAACATCCTAAATCCCCATCTTCCCAACCTGAATGACATACAACAGTGGAGATGGGATCCCAGGTCAGGTACCAGCATCCCAGGACCTGAGCCTGTACCCAGGCTGGAAACAAATGGTCCGCTAGAGCATCTCTGTTAATAAACATCTAAATAAGGGTAAGTAAATGCTAATTAAGATGATATTTAGTTAGAAAAAAAAAAATCCAGGATCTTTGCAAAAAAAAATAGGGTTTTTAAGCTTTGACTGAAGATGTTTTCTGTCAAGTTACCTTGCTTCCAGTGTGAGCAGATCACAATGCTTCCAATGTCAGCAGGTCAGTGCTGTTTAATTGTGGCTATTGGTTTTTAACAAATTTAATACCAGCTCCTTTGACCTGAGTGAAAATAACAAATGGTGAAGTCCCCCTAATAATGCTTTGCTGAAATATTTTCATTACCCACTCTACACTTAGAAGTCTGTTCCAAGCTGTGCCGGCCCCAAACTCTACATATGTGGTAAAAACTAGAGAAACCTTGTATATGTTCAAAACAGTATAAAAGCTCAAATTTCAGGTTTACTCTTTTAGGAGCTCCAGCCTTAGCCAAGGGGTGATCGTGGCTCCCCAACCACAGTCATGCAGCTCCAACAGCCACTGCAATCTGGAATGAGGAGCATTGCAAAAAAAACACTTTGATTTGTGTGTTTTTTCCCAGCTGTGCAATTTCTTTTCTTACTTCAGCAGCCTCTGAACATGGTTCAGAGCTGCAAGGTGGGGATGCTTGAAGGTGCCAAGAGCAATATGGCATTTTCATGCTTCCACCTCCCCAGATCCATAGGCTAAACCTGATGATGCCTAACCTGTTTCATTGCTCAGAGAGTAAAGAGAGCAAAAAGAGATTTAAAACATGCTAATATGCATGCGATATTTCTGCTCTTCCACAACAGTGAAGCCATGGCATCCAGCACCATGGTGAGACGCAGTCCAGGATATGAGCCAGTTGAGTCCACCAGCAGAGCCCAGCCCCTCTATAGGCAATTTGCATTATCTAGGGGGGGGGACACATATGGAAGTACTGGAGACCACCCCCCCCCATGCACATGTGCACATCTGGGCATGGGGAACAAAAGCGTCACACCGATAAATAATGGAAAGTCAAAGTGCCCCGCAGAAGTGGCACCATACTGTTCAGCCTCAGGCGAGATGGAGGAAAATTCGGTGCCCATGAGGTCTGGAACAGTGGGATTAATAACACATCAATTTTAATGCAGGGTGTTTTTTTGTTTTGTTTTGTTTTGTTTTGTTTTTTGGTTTTGGGGTTTTGGTTTTTGTTCTCCCCTCCACCCTCTCCCCCTCCCCCCCCCCCCCCCTTTTTTTTTCTGCTTCACAAACAGCAAAGTGAATGTTTGAGCATCTCTGCGGGGGGTTAATGAGGACTCTGATTAGTTATTCAGATTTGCCAATGCTGCCTCCATCCATCCTCAGACAGGGAATAGCAGGAAAGGGTTTGCAGAAAAGCTCTTAAAGACAACCTGTGTGGCTTTCACAGCCTGACTGTCTGCAGGTCTGGGGGAATTCATGCTGCAGGACTTCTCAAAAACCCTAGTGCCAGCTTTAGGGCAGAAAAGCACATTAGGAAGATGTACAGATCATTTGTGGGGGAATCAGAAAAACTCCTGTGATACAACCCATGTTGGGCAATGCTGATTCCTACAAAGACTTGAGGGAAAATATTTGGATTTTTTTTTCTTTTTCACATAAAAAACAAACTCTTGAGTGCTTTTAATCAAATTTTGTACAATTATAGGGTGAGCCACATGAGCAAAAACGGTGAAGACATGGAAAGAAGGAAGGAAGGCAAGCAGGCAGGCACTGTCCCAAGAGCTGCCACCAGACTGCAAAAATGCAGCATCTTCCAGCATAGCAATATTTTACACAGTCTCACATAATAAAGTGCTAATAAAGTGCTTTATGTCCTTGCACAAAAGCAAGTAGCTCACCTCTTCATTTCTTGGCACAGAAATTCATTAAACAGGTTGAGCTCACTCACCACGGAAAAGTTTGGGGGGGTTATTTCCAGATTTACACTTTTGTCATTCATCTGCATCAAAAAAAGGAACCTGAGCAAGTAGATAGCAGGTACCTGTAATGATGCTGCAGAAAGGTTTGAAGGAGGGAGCTGGAGTGGCATTTTGTAACACTGCAAAGGGGTTTTGTCAAGCAAGCTGGGCACTATTCTAGTATTCACAGGTGTGGTCAATATGCAATATTTTGGGGCTAGACACAGTGGTGTCAATATTCTCTCAATGGTGAATTTGTCCCAGCAACGAACACTTTATTTCTAGTCCACTGGAGAGACCAAGCTGGTTCTTGCTTTGATAGAAAGCATCACTCAACGTAGTGCTCAACGTTTTTTTGGGGGGAAGCTGCTAGGTATCCATATCACTCCCTATCATGCCCACCAGTTCAGTTGGAGTGTCAAAAGAAAGACAAACTGGAGTCAAGCAGTTGGTTCTGCAAATGTCAGGCAACGTGCCGGGGCTCTTCAAACCAAATAGGCTCTTTTCTCTGGGATCACCTCCATATGCTTTGTTTCTGTTTTAAATGGCATGCTAATTGTTCTGAATTAAGAGCTCCAGCTGGAGGAGCAAACAAGCAATTTGCAACCTTGAAGATAACACCCAACTCATCTCAAGTGATTTAAGTTTTGGGGGGAAATCTTGCCCTTCTGGTTCTGGAGTGTGAATGCTGACAAAAGAAAATGGCTGAATGCATGCACTCGGGCTAAAATTACATTGCTGTCATAATTAACGCACCCATTTAACAGAAGTGTATATTAGCACCCAGCCACAGGAGGAGGTGGGATGGTAAGAAAAAAAGAAGAAATTGCGGCACTTGGCTTTACTTTAGTGAAAACAGAGACATGAGCTGCCCTTTTCACTGCTGGGCAGTTCTAGCAACTACAGGTAGGGCTCATGAGTATTTCCCTCCCCTTCTTTTTTAAATTTCATTTACATTTTGTTCCACAATATGCATGCACTTAAAACAAGATATCTTTGAAGCTTTATCTCTTTGCCATATTTTTTTTTCATTTACTGCTAGATACAGGAGGTGAGAAAGACTGCAATCATTGTTTGTTTACAACTCCAGATATTCAATATTGAAGGGTTTTTGTTTGTTTGTTTTGTTTTTAATTTAAATAATCTTTTTCAGCAAAAACAGTGACCAATTAAAATTATTTTCAGTATCTGCTATGGTGTGGGATTTAAGAAGCAAATTTTGTCCTGCCATGTCTTGTTTCAAGAGGAACAAATGCTGCAAGTTGTGAAAAAGACTACAGAAAAGCTACTTCTCTGAAGTGAATACATAATTGCTGAGGAAATGCAAGAAAAGAAATCCATGATTGTGACTGGGTATCTGCCACAAGACTGAGGGGAAACTCCTCTTGCTACCCCAGCCAAGGCTGAGTTGGGAGTCCATCCACACTCAACAGCTTGCCGATGGCTGTGACCCATCAGAGGACCAGCATAGTGGCTAGAGTCATGGTCCAATGAGATCTTCTGAAGATGGGGGCAATTCTCCTTGTTTCTCTGTTTCTCAGGTAACTAAGGGTTTAATTGCACCATGAAGAAGGGAAGCGAAGGCAATCTTTAGTATGAACATTAAAACATTGGTGCAACTCTTAAGAAATCCCTCTGCAAGGATGGGAGGCACGTCCAAAATGCAGCCCCAACACCCAAGGCTATGGGCAACACTGCTGGGACTCAGGGAGTCTTGAAATTCCAGGGCCAAGCCGTGATATCTGTTGGCCTCCCATCTCATGTATAGTGTACCAGTAGAAGTGATAAATCATTTTGGTACACTTGCTGGGAATAGCAGCCCTCAATAAAAGACCAAAACTCAAGTGAGGCAGCCTGACACTGCGCTATTCCCAGTGCACTCTGTTACACAGATTAATCCTTCTTGATGGAGAATTACAATTAGGGCTCCATTTTAAGGAGATATCAGCAATCAGATATCTTATCAAATGCCAGCTCAATTATTCAAATAATCCCTGGCTCTAGATTTGGGGGCTGTTTAGGGAAAGTGGTCCGATTAATGTGCTGACGCTTCCCCATCACGTCTGACATTCTCAACTTCATGTCTGATTACAGAATTTGCATTCAATTTAATTTTTCCATCTGGAGTAAATGAATAATCCGAGTACCTACCCCATCCTTAATTACATTTGTTAAATTAAAAACTGGGATGTGAGAAATTTAAATGCATGTAGCTTTGCGGCCAGACAAACTGCACGTTCAACCTGCTGTCTCCTGCTCCAATTTCTTTCCCTTCCCCTCAGCCATGCATCAAAGAAATTACAACTAGAAAACAAAAATTCTTTATAAATGATGAAACAATAGATGATCTTTTGACATTTCCAGTACTGTTTGCAGGGGAATGAGATAAAATGTAATAAATTCATATACTTCTGTGTGTTTCTTGGCTCCAGCAGCTAAAATTTCCATCTCTTTATGCAGGAGTCCTGGGGAGCAGAAATCCTTGATAATGCCAAACAATTCGACACTTTATTTTCTCTTTACTCCACACCATGCAAAACACAGGCTTCAAGCTGCCAGCTGCTGGGAGTGAAACCAGATGCCACGTCCCTTTTCCATATGGAAACAGAAATCACCCCGTCTGGGGGTGTTTGTGATTGCAGCACTCTGTGACCCTGGGGTTGCTACCAGCACCCAACAAAGCCTCCCCTCAACAACTAAAAATAATAATATTGCAATGTTGCAGTTATAATTCCTCTCCCTCAGTCCAGTTTAGACCAGACCCTGGTATCACCTACTCTGGACAGTAGCAGGGAAGGTTTGGCCTGAGCCACCAAATTTCCTAATTTTTAAATGCAAAGGTAAACATGGAGGTGGAAATAGAACCATCAAATTTGATGTTGTTTTTATTTTTTTTTAAACAGTTTTGCAGAAGCTTGATAAATTCTCATTCTTTTGGAGAAATGCATCCTGATGAAAACTTGAAGTGTTGGAATTAATAGGTAGATTCAAGGGGATGGTGAGAAAAGGACAGCCTGATAAAAAGAATAGTTAAACACAAAGATAAAGCATTTACAACTTTGGCTGTGTTAGGAGCAGTAGTCCACACATCACGTGATGGGAAATGTCAGATAAATATATCTGGATGTTGATTTCTGCTAGATGCCAGTGACAACAAGTATGTTCAGGGAAGTCTGTTCTTAGCACTCCCAAAGAGTATTTGAATAAAATAACTTGTCTATGGGCAAGTAACAGTGCAATGGTATGATCCCCTGGTTTGGGGCTTGCAAGACTGGTAATAAAACACAGCTAAAAATATTCAGGAAAGCCATGCTTGGGTAAAGCGAGACAGGTGAGAGCAGAGCCAAAAATAGCTCTTCCCTTTGCTCCCAGCATGCTCTCAGCTAAGGTGACATTTCTGCACTTCAGGGAAGCTGGATTTGACTCACCCCCCAGAAAAATCCCCTTGGAGGAGTGTATCTGGTTGACCTTGGCCCAACCCTGGTGGCAGGATTTGGCCATTGGAGAAATCCCCTTCACAAGTGGGCGGCTCTGATGCTGTATTGTGGGTGCTGAGGTTCATCTTCCTTTCTTCTGCTTTGTTTTGAGTTAACAGTTATGGTGCCGGAGGAGAAAACATCATGTTTTAGCAATGAGGTCCCCAGTGAGTCTGTTTAAAAATTAATTAGTGCCATGCAACGTATTAGCTATGAATAATAATTCTAGCTTTGTACCTATTTCACTGCCTTCCACACCACCAGTATTCCAGCTTTTATACGGTCCTTTTAGCCAACTGGGCCCTAATACTGAGGGTACCAAGGAAATTGTTGTCCTGTCTTCTGAAAATACCCCCATCCAACACCAAACATTTGCCGTGTGTTTTCTGTGCTGCTTTTAAATAAATAAAGGTTGTGGTTGCTAAGCTGGCTGCAAAGTACGCATCACTCACAGGTACAGGTTCATGTCATACCAAAACTGCAGCTGCCCAAGGGCAGAAGTCTGGCCAGACACTCACGGCTCTCATGCAAGGTGGTTCGTATGGAAGAAGCAATGGGTCCTGGTTTTATCCAGGATCTAGGACAGAGGTCCTCTGAGCATGGAGATCCCTCCACGGCTGGAGATTCCCCCAACCCTGAGCAGGGAGAACCTTCAAGGATGGAGATCCCACCACTGCCACCATCCTCATGTATGGAGATCGTCCAAGGATGGTCATCTGTCTCTGAGGATGGAGATCTGCCAACTCCAAGGACAAAGCAACTCTAGCAACCTCAGGGAAGAAGATCCCCATAACCCAAAGACGAAGGTCCCCCAACTCTGAAGGTAAAGATCTCTCAGCTCCAAGGATGGAGCACCACAAAAAACAAGGATAAAGACCCTCCTCACTCCAAGCACAGAAGTACACCCAGCTCCTAGGATGGCAATCCCCCTCCCCCCCTCCCCTACAAAAGTGGAGATCCTCAAAAACCAAGGATGTGGGCCCTCCCAGCCCTGAGGGTGGAGACCCCCCCAAACTCCAAAGATGTGTTTATGCAGACCTCCCTAATGTGTTTATGCAGACCTTCCAAGGAGAGGTTCCCTGTGTCGACGAGGATGAAGATCTCACCAAAACCTAAGGGTGGAGACCCCTTTCCCTGATCTGAAAAAGGGAGATCACCCCATCACCCTGCAGGCCAGCTGGCCCCCTCCACTGCCCTGCTAGCCACAGGGATGCCAAGTAATCCACCAGCCCATGCATTTGGGCAGTGAAGCCCCATGGAAACAAGGTGACAGATGCTGAGAAGCCTCACATCAGCCGCCTTCAGGTGGATGGTGAAGCCGACAGAAATTTGTAGGGACATCTGGAATATATTCATTTTATGGCATGTTTCATATCATGGACAGGTACTTTGAAGCTGTAAGTAGTAGCAGGGCGGCACTTCCCCCTGGGTGGGCTGTGGTTTGTGCTTTCAGCCCGAGCTGCCCTGGCGTGATAAAGGGGCTGGGGACACAGAGCTGACGTTTTCCAAACACAGCTTTGTGTCTCTGGGGCAAATCCAGAATCCAGAAGCAACTTAAAAACCAAAAGAAAAAAAAAGGAAAACAGAAAAAAAAAAAGGGGGGGGGGAAGGGGAATGAAAAAACCAACCTCCATGTCTTTCAGTGATGTTGATCCCCACATCAGGCCATTAACAGTCCCATCACAAATTGTAAACGACTCAGATAAATTTAATGGCTTAGCAGCTGTGACAAAAGGCCCTTCTGAAGATTCATTTGTTTTGTGGAAAAGAAATTAGTTAGGAATTTTAAATCTTTCCAGCTTCTTGATGCAGATGCCTGCCAAAGCCTGCATGTTGGTGGCATGTTGGTGCATGGCCCCAGGGCTGCAGCCAACCCCTGAAGGAAAAGTCCTCTGCTAGCATCCCAAAGCAGGGGACATGGACGTGTGCCCATTAGCACACCGCTAATGAGGCTGCACCTCTCATGTTCACCCCCAGCAACTGTATTAAAAGCCTCGAACAATGAAGAGTCCTTAAAACAGTATGATTTGGCTCAAACACCTCATGGAGAAGGAAACCCAACACTAGGGAACAGCAGCGACTGAGCTGCAAAAACCAGGGCGGTGGAAAGATGCTGGCTCCCCATGGGGAATGACAAACCCTAAACCTTCCCACTTCCCTTGACAGTCCCAGTCAGGGAAAAACTGGGGCCAAGCTGTGCTTTCCAGCCTGCAAGCGAATGCCCTTTCACCCATGTCAACACATGAAAATAATGTGTTAAACCACTTCTAAGAGCTCTCAGCATTCAGAGGCTTCCCCAGCAACCGCTGCTGTCACCCTCCCCATCCACGTCCCTTTTCAGTCATGCAAGATTGAGGTTTTTCGCCTTCAGCCACATTCATACTTTATTGCACAAGCAGCACCATCTCAAAACTCCTTTTAGTTGAAGTTCAGAGCTATAAAAGATGCAAAATGCCCCTGAATTATTCACACAGTGTTTCAGTAGAAGCTGGTAACGGCACCAGCATGCGATCAAGCGAAGGATCTGGGGATGGAGCCATGGACCTGTGTTGTCTCCTTGTCTCCATTTGGGTGGAAAAATGCTTCTTGAATATGCTGGGGGGAAGGAAGTGGAGGAGAGGGTAAAATAAAAGGGTGTCCCCAGTCTAGAAAAGGCTGGAGAGTGGGGAAACACAAGGAGCACCTGTTTTTCAGATCCAACATAACCCAGATGTTTTGGGTGTTACTCCTCTTCCCTCCTCCTCCCCCCCTCCCCCCCAAGAATTAGTTGTTTGTTATTTTTCCCCATTGCATTTTTTTTTCTTTTTTAAAGTATGAGATGGTTGCTGTTCTGGCAGGCTGGGAGATCTGCAACATTTCTGGCCCTCAGCAAGCTGCTGAGCAGCAGTGCTGCATTTGCCCATTGGCGATGCTGAAGCCTTCTCAAACTTTACAAGATTGCAGCGCCAAAATTAAAACATGGCATAGGAGGAGAAAATGCAAACCAAGAAACTCCATTCTGGGAAGAAGGGATAGAAGCAAACAAAAAATGTGAAAATTTGATTAAGAAACTCGGAAACAACTTTACACTTCAAATACACAAGGTTTTCAAAAATGAAAAACCCTGAAAGGTTTTTTCCTTCTATATTTACCTCTGTTTTGCTTCTTTCCATTTCACTGAACAACCAGGCGCTCCCAAGCTGGGATTTCCACCCTGCCTTCAGCTCCTACTGGGGGCAAAAACCCAACAACTCCATGCAGAAAAACCCCACAAAAGTAGGACACTAAGCCCTGCTAGATCCAAACTCAGCTTGATGCTCACTAATTACCCAGTAATAGTATTTATATGCTGCTGTCACACTCAGAAATGCGGCTCCTAATAACTGAGGTCTGCATCAATATTAATGTCCTGGCTTGACTCTCAATACCCAGGGACTGGCAGAAGACAAAGAAACATCACAGCAAAGTGAAGTGGGGAGAGGAAAAAAGAATGTATTTTTTCCATGTTTGGCAGGAAGAGAGTGCTTGAGATCAAATGATGGGATCCCCATGGGTGAGGATTAGCAATGACAGCAAATATAAATTATAGGTTCCCACCAATCTTCTAGTGGCAGAATTTTTTTGTCATCTGTAATCCCTTCCCCAAACTTGTATTTCCCCATAGGCAGGAATGGGCTGGAAAAACTCTTTCCTTCTTATGGGAATGAATTTGTAAAGTTTGGGGCTGATCAATCTCCTGTTACCTGAGTCACTCCAATATAAGCAGCAGCAAATGCAAACCTCAGCCTGCTTTTTGTTGCACATGCAAAACGCCAGGTTTTGGGTTGGCTCAGAAAGAAAGAAACAACTCGAAATAAGCTTTCAGGAAGCATTTCTTTTTGGTGACACTCCAATTCTTACAAAAAGAAGGACAACATCCCCCGTTCTTCACAAATACTATATGTACACCATTATTTTCAGAAATGTGGCTATGCAGGGCACGGCACAAGTTGCAAACGTGACCTGACACATTCTGTAATTCTATGAAAAAGCTCTTTTCTTCATAATTTCTATGCAGAGACACTTGGTACACCAGGAACATTTAGGCAGAGTTTAAACAGAGTTAATAAACTATTAATAGCCTGCAGTAAGCCTGTGATAGATTTAAGCTGCATGTGCTATGTGCACCTCAGTGCAAGGTGTTACTACCGATATCTGCAGTCAGTGCACACCAAAAAAAAAATCACAGAAATCTTCCACTAAAAATCCAGTTCCAGGAAATTTGGCATTTCTCATGGTAAAATGCATACTTTTAGGATTTTTTCATCAGAATGAAATCTGGCAATTTGAGCATAAGTGCTGGTGAGGCATTTACCCTGCAGAGTGTTTGGTGTGGTGTTAACCCATACTGTTGACCTGTTAATCGGTGTTGATCCACGTTTGTTAGTTATTAGTATTCAAAGAAAATGAGTGGAAGCTATAAAGTTCACATTTAGCAGTGTAACACTCCAGAAACTTTATGTTAGGATGTTCCCAGATCATCATCATTCTGTACTTTTATTTCCATAGAAGTTGAGAATTGCGTTATTTTTAGTCAAATTCCAAACAAGAAAAAGGCAAATTCTTGAAAGTTCTTGAAAATCGATTATCTGCTTCCCACACGCCTAGAGTAACAAAGCATGGTTGTGAGCAACTTCTGGATGTAGATTTCTTTGTGCATTTATTAAACAGCAGCAATTAGTAATGCACTGACCTTTCTGAGAGCTGATCCTGTGTCAGTGGCTATGCTACACAGAAGCGTGACCTAAACCAACTGCCCAAAGACTGCCATAAAAATCAAATACTGCTATAAAGTGACTTCAGATATTAAAAGAAATCCCCCCAAAGAGACTATTTATCACCTCGTTTGACAATTTAGGTGGGAAACAGCACTCTGTGGTTGTAGCCTTGGCCATCAATTCTGGTCAAACTTGAGAGGAACTTTTCAAAAATGCTACTGAGGGACCCAGTGGAGATGGAAATTTTCCCAAAGCTGAAATCTCCTCTGTTCAGTATTTCCTTGTCCTAACTTGTGGAAAGAAGAGGAACTGTCTGCTTCCGAAGTTTTGTTGTTGTTGTTCTATTGGAAGAGGGGTTGTCTAGGAGAAGGAGTTGGTGGGCAAAAATGAGTCTGTCAGGAAAAAGCATTGATTTCCCTTCACTTAAGAGACACCAAGCGACACCACTAGAAATTCCAAAAACAGTGCCCCAAAAGCATTTTTCTGTGTTTCTTTATTGGGGTGATGGAAGAACCATGAGAAGAAGCAAAACCTTCTTCTAACATCTCTGGCTGCAGACACATGGTGCTCATCACCCTTTTGCATTCAGAAATGCCCTTTCTCTAACCAACTCCACATTAACCCACAACATGACTCCTCCCTGTCACTGCCACACTGAAGGGAGCACTCTGCCCCAACCCCTCCATTGGCACCATGGAAAACACCCAAATCACCATGATCTGGCTGCCAAAAGGGCCAACTGCACCCTGGGGTGCCTCAGGCATGGCGCTGCTAGCTGGTGCTAAGGGAAGGGACTGTCCAGCCGTGCTCTGCCTGGTGAGACCTCACCTCAGGCACTGTGTGCAGGTTTGGGCATAAGGACATAAAACTATTAGAGAGTGCCCAAAGGAGGGCTATAAAGATGGTGAAGGGTCTGGAGGGGAAGATGTGTGAGGAGCGGCTGAGATCCCTCGGTTTGTTTAGCCCAGACCAGAGCAGGCTGAGGGGAGGCCTCATGGCGACCTGCAGCTCCCTCACGAGGGGAGCAGAGGGGCAGGCGCTGAGCTCTGCTCTCTGGGGACAGCGACAGGACCCAAGGGAATGGCACGGAGCTGGGACAGGGGAGGGTCAGGCTGGGGGTTAGGGAAAGGTTCTGCTCCCAGAGGTGGTCAGGCTCTGGGACAGGCTCCCCAGGGTCACAGAATTGAGGCTGTCAGAGTTCAAGAGGAATTTGGACAATGCTCTCAGACATAGGATCTGTGTTTTGGGTTGTCCTATATGGAGCCAGGAGATGGACTTGAAGACCCTTGTGGGTCCCCTCTGACTCGGGATATTCCACAATTCTGTGATTCTATGACCTACAAATCCCTGCCAGCCATGCAGGAGTCCTTATGTCTGCTTTCCCTCAAACGTCCAGATGCACCTGCCCCAAAATAGGACCTAACAAAAAAACGAACGAACAACCAAAAAAATACCAACAACCACAACTGAATTGGAAATTCAGCCAACTAATTAATTGCATACCCATGGAAGCCAACCCACTGCCTGATGCACTTTCCGTATGGCCACCCGTGCTGGACACAGCTTGTTTTTCGACTCTGGTGTTTGTCCCCATTTTATTTACCTTGAAATGGGAGCTGCAGGCACTTGGATAAATAAGAGCAAAAGTGATTTGAGGTTCACTGTAGCTTTTCTACTCTCTGTTGAGATATTATTGGCTAATCTCCTACACAGCTGCTCCCAGCTGAATAGATGCAGCCCACCTCCTATGCCGGCAGGCGATGGTATTTGGCCACCAACCAACATGGGAATAAATACAAGCGTTATTTCGTTTTGTTTTGTTTTGTATTGTTTTTTTTTTCAGTTGACTTTTTTTGGCGTTTTTTTTCACTCAGAGGAATATGCGGTGATATATCTAATATTGCACCTAGGTAGAAAAAAAACCTCCTTGCTTTTTTTTTCCCTGCCAAAGGGGGCAAGTTGAAAGATGTCCCATGGAAGAGCCCCCATGGCCACCCCAGGACATCAAAAGCTGTCCCCATTCATCTGCAGAGCAAGTTCCTCCAGGGCAAAAAAGGCAAAATCTCAAGGCAAGATTGCAAATCCCAAAGGCAAAATTTCAATGAATAAATCCCCATGATGCCATTTGATTCATTCCAATGTCTCGCTAGCTTAGCATGGGGAAAGTTTGTTTTTTGTTGTTTTTTTTTTTGTTTGTTTGTTTGTTTGTTTGTTTTGTTTTGTTTTGTTTTTTGGTCCAAAATGGCAAATAGTGGAGCTGGGATTATTTAAGAGCAAAATTAGGGTGAGATATTGTATTTTTCCCCATCTGGCATCCTCTGAAGGAAGAGAGCATCAATAGCAATAAATGTTCCTTTCTCCAAAGCATGAGTTCAGAATGGAGAAAAATGTTAAGTTCTAAAATGCCTCAATGAAATTTAATTTTTGTTTGAATCAACAGCTTCACTCCGTGCCATTTTAATGCTATTTTAAGTTGAAATGTCAATTTGAAACTAACATTTTAAAATGTCAAAACATTTCATGTCTGCAGACAGATCTGATAGTTTTTGCTTCCATGTGTCCAAACAGAAATCGCTTTTGGAATTTTACCCTGAAAAAATGAAAAATCAATATTTTGACTTCTTGGAATGAAAACAAAGTTAAAATATAATATTTCCTCCAGGATGCAAACAATATTTTCTGACAAGCTGTAATCACCAAAAACTAATCTGAACCAAATGTTTGCTACCATGGTCTGTTACAGATATGCAAGAAGAGACAAGAAAGGGGGTTTTGTTATTATAGTCTTTCTGAACCCTTTTTTTCCCAGCTATTTCCACATTTCCAGTGCCTTTCTCTCCTATTACAACCCAACAGGGACCCAGCAGAAGGTGGGTGCAGGAAGCCATCAGGCATGGCTATTTTCAATGCACTGCATTTTGTTAAAGGGACTTAATACTGGGGAAAACCCTGGAAAAAAAATAATATTACTTCTCCTTTGCATTTTCTTTTTGTGAGATTTATGCTTCATTTTGCAACACTGGACCACCCTCCCATTGCCACCATTTTAGGGGATTTGGGGGAAGACAGCAGCAGGAGCTGCAGGGGACATGTACACAGGGGGGGCTATCCTATATAAAAGCCATTTTCCAGTGATCTCACCTTTTAAATTCCTTGCCAAAAAAAAAAAAAAAAAAAAAAGCAAAGAAAAGCAATCCAGGCTGGTCATCTCAATAAATAAATAAATAGAATCAGTTTTACTGCTTTTTCCCATTCACTGGAAAAATGCAGCATTGCAAAATGGGATGAAAGCTGGCAGTTTTAGAGTTTTTGGGCTACAGAGCAAGTTGTTTGGCCCAAAGCTCACAGCTCTGCTGTCCTTGACCACCTCCCTGGCTTCACAGCATTGTCCCCAAATTTCTCCTCCTTGCTTTTTCCCTCCATGGCACCAAGCCCCGCACGGGGAATAGCGCAATTATCTCGTCTCACCACATTTTTCCAGCCCTGCCTGAGGTTTAATTAAAGCCAAGCGCAAAAACACAGAGGAGAAGAGCTTCGTGTAGATATCACCCTGCCACATGCGAGGGAAAAAAAAAAAAAAAAAAAAAAAAAAAGAAGAAAAGGGGAAATAAAACCTTTATCACAGACTTTTTAATTTACCAAACCTTCCAGCTCAGTTGGATGTTGCTCCTTTATCATATTTCCTTAAAGAAATGCATATATATATATATACACATATAGAAGCATGCATGCGCACGAGGACAAATGTATATATATATACATGCATGCTATGATATATATGCTTCCTCTCTATATAAAAATATATATATGACCATACCCTAATACCCTGTAATCTCCTTGAATTACACCTAAAACACCCTCCTTGCAGGTGACCTTTTCACAAAAGGCTGTTTCTATGCCAACAGCATTGTTTGATTCAGTTGAGAGAAAAATACAGCATGAAACTGCCTTTAATTTGCTTAATTCAATGTCATGGATTGCATGATAGAAACCTCCCATCACAGGAAAAAAAAGTTAATATTAAAAATTAATTAATATGGATAGGGTTCAAAAATTAGCAGAAGAACATGGAATACTCAGCCACAGACCACAAGGTCTGGCTGCAGAATTTTGCCCAAATTCCTGGCATTGTTTTGGGGTGAAATTCCCATCGCTTTTTTTTTTTTTTTTTGAGCCATATCTTGTGGTTTTAAGCTTCTTCTCAGCTTAAAAACTTCTGTCTCCTTTTCCATCTCCCCCCACCTGCAGACCTTTGTTCCTATGGAAATGGCCACGCAAAACTCCAAATATGCAAAATTCTGAAAATCCCCTCTTTTCCTTTTTCACTGCCAATAGGGATTTTTAGGGAATCTCTGACTCCTGTTGCTTTTGCAACACAGAAAACTCAACTAGGTGACCCTTACTACAGCACATCTTTTCATAAAACAAACAAACAAACAAAACAAAACAAAACAAAATCAGTTTTGGTTACTTGGCCACATTTTTACCCAACACCACTTTAACTTTTGTGTTCACCAGCAGCTGTAAGCAAAGAGATAGCCACTTGTCTCTGCAGGAAAAAATGCAACAAGCCGCAGAGCTGAGCTTTGAAAGATTAGGAGAAGTTGGTAAAAAACAATCTTTTTGCACCACTCCAGCACTGGTGAGTAGACACAAGTAGCAACAAGACATTGCAGGGTAAAAGCAGTGCAATAGTGATGATTTCCTGCTGTCTGCAAAGAGGATGTGTTGGAAATTCCTGCCCTTTTTGGCAGGCAGGGATGTATTTATTTTTTCTGACTCAACCCCAACACGTTCGTGGGTCTCGGGAGGAAAGATATTCCCCAACGGCTCAATCTCACAAGGGCGCAGAATGAAGAGGATAAAAATACTGGTTGCCATGGGAACATAAACTCCAGAGTTTGAAAATATCAGAATTAACCTTGCACTAATTTCAGTCCTTAAAACGCAGTCTTGCATCGGCATTTGGGGGTTTTTGGAGCAGGAACCTGAGCTTCAGGCAACTCATCCAGCAGGATTCAACATCCCTTTTAGCCTTACAGATGTTTTCTTACTGCTGGATGTTTCCCAAAACCATTTAGAGTTTCACAGAGAATTAAAAAAAAAAATAGTAATAACAAAAATCCCCGGATTGTGGGTGCCATCCCGAGAGATGCAACGTGAGGGTTTTTCATGCATCGCTTTCCTCTCAACTGGAAACCCACTCATGACATTTGGTATTCTTTGCTCAAAACACACCACAAGCACTTAACAATTGTTAAATTATGACAATGAGGCTTCAACACCACTGATACTCAGCAAGTGCAGCCACTTTTCCAGTGGCACCTGCAACATCAATGGCTTTGAGCATTTTCAGTCACCAGCTTTATTAAAACACAAAAACAACTTTGGGGTGGTTTCAGCAAAGCTGCTCAGCCCGAGCTGGAGAAACACCATGCTCAAAGGAAAACAAACCATTTTTTGCTTCATAATAAGGTGACATATTTGGTATCACAAGCCAAAGGATAGGCAGCAGGCCACATAGCAAAAGTTAAACAGTAATAAAAGGATTATGAATTAAAAGGGGGCATGGTTAATCCTCTGTGCAAAGAAAGATTCCCATCATTAAACTTGAGTTTCCAAAGGTGAAACAGAAGAGGGAATTCACTCCTCTCTTCAGAAAAACACAGACTTACTGGAACTAATTTGTTGTTGACTGCAATAAATCGGCTCTATTCTGGCACTTGCAACAAGATGCAAGTTTGCAGATTTTGCAACACATTTTTGTAATGGGTTTGCAGGCTTTTTCAATGAAATGCACTGCACATACTCCTTTTTGCAATGCAATGCGCTTGTACTTTTTTGCTTGCTCTTTTTGCAATGCAATGCAATGTGCTTCTTTGCAGGACTTTAAAACTGCAAAGCAGGACTTGCATTTTTGCAAATTTCCAATGCAATATACTGTACTGTCTGTGGGAAGTGTGTGTGTGTGTTTGACTTTGCAGTGCAATGTCTGTTTGCATTTTTTTATTTGTAATTTTGCATGGACCTTGGCACCACTGAACAGAAAGGCCACGGGTTTATCCATGCAGGCATTTGTGCTGGAAGTGTTGAATTGGTTTCACCATCCATAAAGCAGGCTAAGATTTCTGCAGAATTCGGGCTGAGCTGAAATGATGTTTTTTAAATGCCCCCTGTCATGGTTACAAAACTCCAGGTGAGAGCACCCTGCTGTTTCCACAAATGGCTATTTACACTGTTTTGTGGTTTGTTTGTTTGCTTAAAAAAAAAAAAAAAAAAAGCGTGTTTTTTTTTTTTTATCATTTAATTTGTCTAGAGAAAAAAGGTCACAGTCTTGTTCAGAACAAGGTTCTGGCCACAGCGGGGACCACGCAGGCAAGAGCAGTTTAAGGGCAGCAGTGCCTCGATGCACAAAAAGGAAGGTTTTTCCCAAAAAATTCCCAGCAAGGAGGAGGCCTGTCCGCATGAAAAAAAAAAAAAATCTTTAAAAAGCAGGCTTGTTGGAGCAGTTTGGTGAAAAAAAGCTTGAAATCAGCTTCGCTGAGACACTTCCCCATAATCCCTCGCTGTTCCCCAGTGGTCTTGTGCAAACAGTGTGAGGCGGCTCAGCCTCGGCTCCAGCCACGCTCCTTGGGGCTGGGATTTTAAATAAATAACCCAACATCACTGCCTGCAAGGGGAAGTGAAGCCGTGTTCACATGGGCTCCCAGCACCGGTGTCACCGAGCCATGGCTGCCCAGTGCAGCAGCAAGAAAACACCAGTGATTCTGCATCTGGGGGATGTCGAGAGCTGGATTTGGGGAGATTTGTGCCCCCCAGCTGAAAATGCTTATTTTCTGGATAGCATGGGAATGGGAAACGTCATATTCAGAGCCCAACTAAGCACTGCAAATGGTCTGTATCCTGTCTGGAGCATCTTGGTAATGGATTCGCATTGTTTTTAGTGCCACAGCCAAAAAATTCAAGGTCTGGTTGTTGCAGATAGGATGGGAAGGGAGAGGCCACAAGGTCACCTAATTCCCATAAATATGTAAATATATATCTATATACATTATATATATATACAAGGGAAATATTTTTTTGCACATAATATAAAGTAACAAGAATATATATTTGTATATATGCATTTATTTGTACATACATATGTGTATTATATATACGCATTTATATATGTGAGCTTCATTCTTTGCAGTATTTACTATAATGTATAATAATATGTATTATATATGCATTCATATATGTGTATTATGACTGCCTATATGTATATTATACATGGATTTATGAACACATGAACTTCATTCTTTTTATGGGATATTTTGGGGAAAAAGGGTCTTTTCAAAGAGGTACCTGATGAGAGACAGGCAGCGCGACAAGAGCCAAGAGGTCACTCTGGCACAGGGGAAGGGCTGCAGAAAGCAGATTTGGGGCAAATCTGACACAAAAAAAGGTACATGGAGGGAATTAAAGGGGGATAGGACCATAAGGCAAAATGTGTTGGCCTCTCTGATTTATTTGCCCTCATGCAAAAAGGATGATGCCAGATTGCAACCCTGATAGTCCTTCGAAGCCCTCACCCTGGGCCCAAAATCACACTTTTTTTCCCCAACTCCTCCCACTCCCCCACACACACTTTGTTCCAGGGAGGTACTGCATCAAGAAGGCAAAAGCTTTTGGTGCTCCAAAATAATTCAGTCTTGTAATGCATGTTTCTGGTAGCAAAAAGAGGTTTCCCTTATTCACTGCTATCCTCGTTAAAAGGAAGGAAAAGGAGCAGAAATATGGTGCCTTTTAGCAACCCAAGCTGCGCAGTCATTTCATCAGTTTTTAACCGGACCTGTTTTTCAGACCTTCAGTAATAAAAACAAGCCAATAAAATGAACATGAAAATATATTCATTAGGATTTATAATGCTCATTAAAACTGGCTGTGTACGAAAGCATGACTTAGCTTTAGAGAAGTAGGGGAAAAATGCAAATTCTTCTGCATGAAAAGAGGATATTTCCCTAATCGCCCCAATCAAACGCCGGCGCAATTATCTGTGGCCAACCCAACGGGTTAAAATTATACTGTTCATCTCCGGACACAGTAAGGAGCCGAAAAGTGTTTCATTTTAATAAAAATGGAATCTGGACCCTGCAGAAACCAGCTTCACTAATGACGTGTTTACACAGAAAAAGACAATTTCTATTTAATGGTGATTACTAGCGAGAACAAATTAAACTTCCTGGAGTATATGGGTTAGAGATAATGGGAAGAAAAGAAAGTTATTGAGTGTGTTTGCGTGTAAATCAGGAGATCTGCATATGGGGGGCTACAGCTGCATGTGCCTTGCTCTAGGAGTGCACCTCCCTGTTTTGCCAAGTTCATGTGTGTGTCTTAGCACACAAAAACATATATATTTTGCTCCAAGTCCTCCTGTGCATGCACCCATGCTCCCAGACACACAAGTGATGCTCCTGGAGGTCTGGGGTGGAAAACCCAAAAAGCAGAGCTCCCGCCCTGCAGCTTGCCAGAAGAGCTGGGATTGTTTTGTTTTGGTTGTTTGTTTGTTTTGCATCTCATTGCAAAAATATGCAAAAGCTGCAAAATCTACCTCTCCCCACCTGGCAGCTTGGTAAGGGGGACTGGGACCCCCCCAGGGCAAAATGAGCTCATGGAGAAAGAGCAGACATGCACCCAGCGAGTGGCCACAGCATCCCCGGCTTCGCTGCAAAAACCCCTGATGGTTTTATTTTATTTTTTTGTTCAGGGTACAACCTGAAAAGCCAAGCCTCATCTCAGTTCCTGCCTCAGATGAAATTAAATTTTTGGGTTCCTCTTTGTGCCAAGCCCCTTTTCCTAAGGGATGGCGTGCCCACGCCGGCCTGTGCAGGCACATCCTGGGGAGCTGGGGAAAATCGCGTCAACATCGGGCTTTAATGTCTACTCCTTTGTACAGGAGAACAAGCATCTGCAGAACAAGCCCAGATGTGAGTCCCCAGTCCAGGAATTTCAGCTCAAAGGCACATAATAAGGCAGTGTCTGGGAAGGTTTAATAATAGCAAAATTAAAATTGTTACCCAAGCATAATGAAGAAAGTGCTGTGAGGAAGCTTGCAAAAACCCAAAATTAGTCCCCAGGGAAGGGCTGCTGGTTCAGGGGAACGGTAACCAATGTGCAGAAATGCAACTTAATTATCTGTGCATGCAGAACATGCAGCCAGTTTGCAGCCACCTACAAAGGCAGCAGAGAGGAGAAGGCTGCATGCCCCTGATGGAGTGAGCAGAATGGCTTTTGCATCACTTAGCACACACTGCAAATTCACAATTACATGTGCCTGGCCTGAGCTGTCTCAGAGTTGTTGCAAATGCTGCAGCTCTGTTGAGGAGCTGGGGCATCTCATCCTGATTTCTCACTCGCTGATGCAAAATGAGGTGTGTTTTTTTTTCTTTGCTCAGCCTTTTTTCTTTGTATCTTGAGCTCTTCGAGGTAGGAAAAACTGGGCAGGACCAGTGGCGGCTGTCACTACAATTCCCTGCGCATTAATGCTGGGCAAGGGTTAGGATGAGAAGCAAGCATGAAGTGAGCAAGCACACACCTGCATTTCTGCTCACCCAGCCCAGGCAGCTGGACTCGGGTCTGCCTGGACAAGGACAGCTGTGAAAAAACTTTGAAAAAATGGGAATGGGCAGGGGAAATGCCCCAATTCAGCTCTCTTGCTGATGCTTTAGAAATGGATTGAGTCTCTTGTCCGCCTTTTTTCCCCTTGCTTTTTTTGCAACAGGCTCATGTCCCTTCGAAATGACCCAGCCAAACCCAAATCCCACTGCAGTAAATGCAGGCTAATGAGGGAAGCAGCACAACTGAGAGTGCTTGGAGGAGCTGGGTGCATCGGCTGCATACCCCTGCCCTTGGCAGGCAGAAATGTAGCTTTAGTGCTAAGCTTGAAATTGTGTTAAATTTAAACAAAGGATTCTGGCAAGGATCATATGGGGATGCTGGCTGATACCAAGCTGGGGATGCTGGGCAGGACCAAAGCGAGAACACTGGGCAGGATCAAGTCAAGGACATGAACATCAAGCCATGGGTGCTGGCTATTTTCAAACTGAGGATGCTACTAGCTGTGTTCAAACCAAAGATGCTCACTAGGGTCAAAGCAAGGAAGCTGGCTAGGACCAAACTAAGGATGTTACCTAAAAGCAAACAGAAAATGATGGCTAGGTTAGCTAAAATCAAACAGGAGACCCCAACTAGGATTGATAAAGATACTGTTCAGGACTGAACCAAAGTTGCTGGTTAAAATCAGTTCAAAGATCTGGCTGGCACTGAACCAAGGACCCCAGCGAAATCAAACCAGGGATGCTGGCTAGGATTGGACCAAGGAGGACACAAAAAATGTTAGCTGGGACTGACGCAAGGACTGTGGATAGAAGCAAAGCTGTGACGCCATTTTCATATAACTATTAAAAAAATGCAAATCTGTATGTCTCCTGAGACTGCCAGCTGCTTGGGGATGAGTCCACAGGGTGTCACAGTGCTGCTTCTCAAGGCAGCAGTATTTTTTCTCAGCTTGACCGAAATAGCTGAAAAAAGCAGAGATGCTTTTTGGCACACCTCAGATCCCAAAACATCTGACCTGCTCCTGGCTCCGAAGCTCAGGGCAGCCCCAGTATGTCTGAATCATGCTGCCTGCATGCTCCAGACATGCCTTTCAGTCACTTGGCCTCCCCCAGACCCTAAGCCCTGTTCCTGCTTTTTTCCTTTAAACGCTTTTGCTGCCTTGCTTTAACTCAGCACATCGGCTTGGTGTACAAGTTTAGTAATAAAAATCTGGCTATTTTCCCCAGATTTCTTGCAAAACACAAAACAAGGGGATCTGCTTATAATTTCTGGACCAAATGCAGGGCTTGGCTGTTAAATACTTTTTTTTTTCTTTTTTTTTTTTTTTTTTTGAGGTATATTCAGTCTTGTTCAAAGGCTTCTAGCCAACCCAAAATCAACCAAATCCTTAGGAATCTCTCCCAGCAGATAGCTGTCCTCAGTGGCACTTAAAAACAACAATAATAACAAAAGAAAATGTATTCTGAGTTTCCAAAGTCATAATAAAACCCTAAGGTTTGTGTTTTTGATGTTTCTTTTTTTTATACCTGTAGGCACCAAACTGTGGCAGTGACAGCAGATGCTCCAGGGCATGTTCATTGAGCTCCATTATTTCTTAATACACACACCCTTTACCCTCTTACCCCCTCACATACCTCCCCAGAAAAAAAAAAAAAAAAAAAAAAAAAAAAAGGAAACCAACCCTTGTATTATGAAATTCCATCATCTGCTCTTTAACTCTGTATTTAAAAAAAAAAAAAAAGACTTTTGCCAGAAATATCAGCAAGGTCTGATTTCTCATCACTCCCTTGGTGCACCTGGATGCTCTGCAACCCCATCAGGCTTGTTTTTTGTGCAGGTGAGTGCAAAACTGACATGATTTGGGCTGAGGAGGTGTGAACATGCAGCTGCACAAGCTTTGTGCTTAATGAGGGATGCCTAACAAAAGTTGGGGATTGATGGCCACCAGGTCTGCCCTGCTTTTGGTGTAGCCATGTTGCTGAGCATCCCTGGCCGTCTGCTCGCTCATCCCGGTGAACTGCACCAGTGCGCAAGCAAGGTCATGCCATTTCACTTCCCAATTTTCCATAATTAGGGATTTCAGCTCTTCAGTCTCACTATGTCACCTCAGGGTTTTCAGCAATTAGGAATTTCTGCTCTTCCAGCTGGTCACTCCCTGCACTGTCAGGTTTGCCTTTGCTCTGCACTGAAGTATTCTTACAACTGCTCCCGGCAGCCCATCCAAAATAAAATCCAAATTATGCTTCTGATTGAGCTGATACATGTGTTTCCAGGAAACAAAAAGCCATAAAAAGGTGCTACCAGAGCTGTCCTGCAAAAAGCCATCCCAACTGTCGACCCTCTGCATGCTCTGCCAGTGAAGCATGCTCTGCCGGTGCGCATGCAAGAAGAGGTTATGTTTGTTTCCTGGGCATTTCCATGGAGGTGGAAAAGTGCAGCCACCAGTAACCTCATCAGAAATAAGGAGGGATGAAAGCTGCAAGCTAGAGGGGTGCCAGAGGGATGAGGATATTTGCAAAAGGAGGAGGAGGCTGAATCCATCACGGGGCACAGCTGTGCTGCCCAGGCGGTTGCAGGATGGCAAGGAGCTCTGAAAGGACACAGCAAAAATCCGTGAGAGCCACCCCAGCAGGAACTTGACTGAGCGGAGGTCCCACTTGGTCAATGTTGTGCTTTCCCCTCCTGGGTGCACAAAGGCTGTTTATTGCAAGGGCTTTGGGCAGCAGGGTGTAACTTTGCAGCATCTCGGCTGCATCAGCTCTGTTCAGTGCAAAGTGCTACAGCCACATTTTTTTTGCCACCATCTTTCATGCTTTCTAAAGCCAGGATTGCAGATTTATGGCAAATGAGTGAGCTTTGGTGCACATGGTGGAGCTCCGTGCAGGTACAGCAGGAAAGTGCTCCTTGCCCCGGCGAGCACCACCACAGACACGGCTTTATTTCTGCATGTGCAGGACAGCAACACCAGCCTTTTGGACTTTTGCAAGCCTGGGTGCCCCCTGGGTGCTCCTCTGGCAGCCAACCCCAGCAAACCCCATTTTTTGCACTTTCTGCCAGGTTTTCAATGCTCTTCAGCCACTTAGGGATGCCAACAAGCTGGCAGAGTTTTCCAAAGGCTGCACCCCTACAAAATGACTTTTTGTTTTAAGAAAAAATCCCACGGTATGCACTTCACTGGAAGACAATGAAATTTAAGGCTTGAAGGTCACTCAGGATTATTTTTAAAAGAAAAACTTGCATGTGTTTTTAAATGCACTTTCTCTCATTTCATCTCTTAGAAGGGGCAAGGGCGAGTAGTCCCGGGCTGGGAATGGGAATAGCACGCAGGGGATCTGGTGCAGCACTGAAAACCTGAAGGATACAGACTTCTCACGAGTTCCATTATTACACAGAAAGATGAAGCATATTCACACAACAAGAAATCGTTGTTCACACGGCAAAAAAAAAAGTTTCTCTATGCTGTTTTTTGTCTTCTTTATCAAACATTTGTGTTTTTTCTTTAATTCCTCCCTGGGCACTGCGTTTTGGTGGAGTTTTTGGCTTTTTCTACTCAATCACGATAGCAATAATTCCAGTTTTCCTCTGATTGCTATGCCTTCAACTGTCCACATCGTCCCCAGATTAATGCATTTTCTCCCTCATTTGGGGAATCCCCTTGCAGCTTACTTCCAAAAATAGCCATTTTTGCAGCTTTTTGCAGACATGATGATCATTAACGCCAAAGTGTGACTCCAAACTGACTTTTACCCATGTTTAGACAGCAACAGCCCCCCCGCACACACTTGATTTGACTGTGTTTTACCTAACTGGGAAGCTTTTCCCATGAGTTTCTAGCTCAGTTTTAGCTTTGAAGCCCCATATCTGCATTAACGATGCTCACGTTGGAGTGCTTCAGGCCTGAGCATGACTTCAGCCATTTGCTGAATCAGGTCCCAAACAAATAATGTGAAAGACCCTTCCTTACAAATTGAGAGAAAATCCCCAAGCCATAAGCCCAGCATCTTCACTTTCCAACAGAGTAAATGCTGAGTTCTTCACTGTAAGATCGGATCAGCAAGAAAACTCGGAAAAAAACAGTGGGGGAATGAGAGAAAAGTTTTTAAAAATAAGCTTTTATAAATAAGAACAACTATATCTGATTACGGTTCAATACTAATACCCAGAGAGCCTTGAAATTTCACTGAAGAAACAAAAAGCTTTGTGTCTATCCTTCGCTGCTGGGCAAATATGACACTTCTTAAGAGAAAAGGATATTTTGCAGCAATAATTATTATTATTTTGTGCAAGGAGGGCTTGCAGTGCGGGGCTTGGCCACTGCACAAGGAAATCCTCTTGTGCTGCTTTGTGAGGCCGAGACTGATCTGTGCATCTCCCATCAGGAGGGAGAGGGGAAAAAAAGGGGGAAAAGCCAGATTTTTCAAGCCAGCAGGAGCTTAGAGGAAAATTAGTCAAAAAAAAATTAAATAAATAAAATAAAATAAAATAAAATAAAATAAAATAAAATAAAATAAAATAAAATAAAATAAAATAAAATAAAATAAAATAAAAAATAAAAATAAATTAAAAAAGGTGTAAGCCCAGAGAAAGGGAAGACCCACACGCCTCGATGCACATGCAAATACAATGTTCATCACGCAGAAAGGGAGAAAAAGCACCAGACCTCCTGGATTTACTCAGCTCCTCTTTGCAAGCAGGGTTTTTTGGTGCAGTGGTCACTGGGAATAAAACCTAGCATATCCACAACCCAAAACTCCCCTTTTTCTCCCCACAGTCGGCATTTCCCCAGTAAGATGCTTTGCTTCTTCCATAGGCTTCTCTTCAACCATTCCAGCATCCCGCAAAAAAAGCCAAAAAGCCTCTCCTGGAGGGAAAGTTGTTCCCAATAATATAAAAGAAGCTGTTTAAATCTCTTTTTTGTTTCTCTTTTTTTTTTTTTTTTCTTCTTTCCATGCCAGCCCCACAGAGCTGAAGCTGAGAATACATTAGCCTTTAATGAAGTGAAACCCTCATCTTGCCGGAGACACCTCATTTAGCGCAATTGTTTCGGAGCCATTACAGAAAGACAATTACAAGGAAGCGGCGAGAGTAATTGGAAATGCTGGCAGGAGTTGGGCGAAATGATAATAAATAAAAATATTCACCCTAATAAGCTTTCCAGGAGGGGGTGGGCTGGAGAAAATCAACATAATTAGAACTGAACCTCGGTGAGGAAAAACAGACAGCGGGGTGGCAAGTGCTCAGCACGGAGAGGAAGAGGGGAAAGTGAGGAAAACTTCATGTTTTGCCCCAAAATGTGGGGCTGAGCCTCTGGGAAGTGTTTTTGCTGGCTGTTCGAAGCTGGTGGAGGATGCTCAGGAGCTGCAATGAGCAAGAACCTGTTGCCACACCAGGGTGGGGGAATCCTCAAGCATGCGCTCGGTGCTTAAATTGGAGAAAAGACACCTAAAAGCAGTTTTGCTGACAGGGAGATGCAGGATGAAGTGACATGGGGTGACATGATGTGCTATGCCATCAAATAACGTGGAGTTTTTCCTCTTTACATACAAAATGCAATTATTCTCACTGAAGCCCGGTGCAGAGGCAGCGCTCACGTATTCCTTTAATTGTCCTCGGAAGAAAAGAGCATGGAAATAGCAGTTGAAATCACGGCGGTCCCGGCTCCAGCCTGGCCCCTAGCCAAGGAAAGCATTTCTCAGAAAGGCTCCCAATGCACAACAAAACTTGCCAGCTTCTTATTTGCAGATTACAGCCAGGGATTTCCTCAGTATTTGGACTAATGACCCTGGCCAGAAGGTACAACGTGCAACTCACTTCATCAATGCAGGAAAAGGGTGCAAAAGGCACAAAAGCGGGTTGAACTTCAAAGCATTATCGGGGCTCATGTGCATGCTGCAGCTGCACTGGTCTCAAAGGCATTTGGGGACCCTGGCCCCTCTGAAGGGGTTTGGTGCTTCTCCCCACTCCCTTGCCCCTGAGAGCAGGGCTTGTCCCCAAAAAGTCGCTCTCAGCGATGCTTACTGCAAACAGGAAGAAGCTGCTGAGTACCTGATGTGGGATTTACCTTCCCCTCCCTTCCCAAGCATTACAACTGCTGCTCAGCCCAAAAGGCACCATACACAATTGCAGAATCACAGAATCATCTAGGTTGGAAGTGACCTCCAAGATCAACTCATCCAACCTCTGACCTAACACTAACAAGCCCTTGACTAAACCATATCACTAAGCTCTACATCTAAACATCTTTTAAAGACCTCCAGGGATGGTGACTGAACCACTGCCCTGGGCAGCCCATCCCCTAACAACCCTTTCCGTAAAGAAGTTCTTTCTAACATCCAACCTACACCTCCCCTGGCACAACTTTAGCCCATTCCCCCTCGTCCTGTCACCAGGCACGTGGGAGAACAGGCCAACCCCCACCTCTCTACAGCCTCCTTTAAGGTATCTGTAGAGAGCAATAAGGTCGCCCCTGAGCCTCCTTTTCTCCAGGCTGAACAAGCCCAGCTCCCTCAGCCGCTCCTCGTAGGACTTGTTCTCCAGGCCCCTCACCAGCTTCGTCGCCCTTCTCTGGACCTGCTCAAGCACCTCCATGTCCTTCTTGTAGTGAGGGGCCCAAAACTGAACACAGTACTCGAGGTGCAGCCTCACCAGAGCCGAGTGCAGGGGGACAATCGCTTCCCTAGTCCTGCTGGCCACACTGCTTCTTATGCAAGCCATTTATTTATTGCAAAATAAATAAATAAATATCAGAAATGCTGTACAACTTGAAAAGCTGTCCTGAAAACCTTCTTGGAAAAAAACACATCTATTAAAATAATATAAATATATATTTACACAGTTTGGAATCAAACAGTGAAACCCAGCTGTGATTTTGGGTCTGGCACCACAGGACGCAGGGCGCTGGACAGGTGAAGCTCTGGCACATGCGTGGATGCACCCCCAGAGAAAGCAGGGGAATTTTCCCCTGTCCTCCCTATTTTCGGTTAGCAAAGCAGGATGCCACTTTATTATTGCAACGTTTTACCAAATAGAGGTGAAATGCTGGTAGGGAATTACAGGTTTTGTCTCTTTCAGCCAACCAAAGCCTGGGCAGGTCCATGCTGGGAGCATCTAAGCCCTTGGAATCAAATCTCCCAAGTCCCCGCTCCAGCCTTCTGGGACTGTTTCACCTTTTTCACCTTCTCGAGGTATTTTTGGTGCGTAAACCCAGTGTTCCCAACCCAACACCTTGATGCCTTTGCAGAGGGCAGGCGGTATTTACACAGACCTTTCCTCTTCTGGTTGCCAACCGAGGCAACTTTCATTTAAAAACCATGCACGTTTTTTCTTCAGCTATACTGCCATCTCGGAAATCAGTTAAGATCATTATCACAGAAAGAGATCAGAGATAAAACATTTTTATTTTCTTTTCTTTTTACTTATGGTGGGATTTTCAGCCACACGTCCCCCCCATACTACCCCTGGCTCCCATGGAAGTCATGTTGAGAGTTAATGTTTCGTTAATATATATATATACATACATAAATGTGTTTTTTTTCTTTTCATTTTCCATATTTCTCCTCGGACGCCAATTATTTGCCTCTCAAAGGGGTTATCACCATTCTCCCTGTGCTCCCTGTAACTTTTTTAGGTTTACTGCCTTTGACATGCCACAGGCAATGTTTACACCACAATGCCACGTTATTAAATATTATTAAATATCCCGCAAGGCTGCACGCAGAACTATTTGGGGGCTGCAGCATGCCTCCATGGCAAAGACTGCTGATGAGGGTGAGCAGGGATTTCTGCCTGTGCAATTACTGCCAATGCTGGGCAATGTGGTCCTACGGTAACAAATTCCCCACAAATTTTATGAAAATTGGTACAGCCAGGAACAACTCAGACAAAGCTCTTGCAAACTGGGAGGAAAGGAGGTTATTTTGGAGCTTTTTATTTCACGGATGGTGAAGGAGGGAAGGGCCAGCCTGATGTGGTACATGTGGGGAGTGGGCATTGGATCGTGCACAGGAGTGTGCATGGAGGGTGCACAGAGTGTGCATAGGAGCTGAAAGCATGCATGGAAGCATGCACCTAAATGTGCATGGATCATGCATGGGAGTGTACCTGGGAGCTTGAAGTATGCAAAGAAGCATGCACAGAAGCTGGAAGTATGCAAGGGAGCATGCATGGGAGCATACAAGAAGCAAACACAGAGAGAGCATGGCAATGGTAGCGTGCACGGGAGCATGCACCAGAGCATGTGTGCACAGCAGCATGTGTGCCTGGCAGTGTGTGGGGAGCGTGCACAGGAAACACAAGCAGCCAAGAAAGCCACAAACTGAAGAAGAATCATGTAAAACTTGTGGAAAATGTGCAGAAAATTGTTTTACAGCAAAATTTCACCCCAAAAAATCAGTAAAAGCAGCATTACCACTTTTAATGCAGAAGAGTTAAAAAAAAAAAAAGTCTGTTCTTTCTTCTTATTTAACAGCACATCCAAGAGGGCACTGAATGTTCACACAGACCCAGCTTTTGGTGCTGACAAATGAAATTTCACTGATGAATGCCCCTTCTAGAGGTCATGCCCTAGGAGGCGCCTGGGCAAAATCCCTTTGGATCTGCTGAGATCAGGAAAGTTTGTGAACAAACTTCCATCAGGGCTGGTCTAGGTGCACCCCTGCACTTGCTAACTGGATGGTGATGCCAGGAGGATTTTTAATTGAATTTTTAGTTTGGGGATAATATATTTAATATTTTGGGTGTAATTTGGGCTTAGTGCAGCTCAGCTGCCGTTGGTGTGATCAGCTCCAACTCAGAAGTGCTATAAATATATTAATATAGTTTATCCTTCTTCATTGGAGCTCCAGCTAAAGGGACAGTGATTTTCTTGGGCTGTCTCTCTGGAAAATGATTTAGCTGAGTGACAGTGCAAGGTAATGACTATTGCTTAATTGGGTCACTATTAGCATAAATGCAGCAAGTGCCAAGTAGTTTAATGGTGATTAACCAGGTGCTAAATAGGTGCCAGATTCAAAGCTGGAAGGTTTTTCATGCAAGTTGTCCCAAAACTTCCATTGCAATGGGACCTGATTCCATGTCAGCCCTAAAACACCTCAAGAACACTGCAGAAGATCCTGTTTTAGGATTTCTTGCCATCCACGGCAGGACAGGCGACACACCTCTCTCCTTCTCCAAACTTGTATTTTTTAGATCCACTTTGTGACAGGGCTGAGATTTCTCCCAGGTGTCAGGGAGCAAGCTGGGAGTGTTGGAGCAATTGCCACTGAGATGCAGCAGATGAAATACACCCAACTATTGCTCCAATACCCATGCCAAATTTTGGAGCTGGTTGAATAATTTTGAGGGCTCAAAACCCCACAGTGGGTTTTCACAGTCCGTCAGCCCTGGATAAGCCTCTGACACATGGTTTGCAACGGCAAAGGCATCCAGCTCAGATGCACAAGCAACCTGAGGCAAGGCTGAGCATCCCTGCCTTTTCCTGCCCTGCAGTTGGGGATGCACATGCAACAAAGCACCTTCTCAGGGTTGCAAAAGCTAATTAATTTGCAAGCCAGTGTTTGGATACTGCAATTCCTATGTTTTCTTTGGTAGTGGAGTGGAAAGGTTTATTTAGCCAGCAGCAGAGAAGGATTCACAAACATTCCCCTATCCTGCAGGGAGAGCCACACCGACCGAAAGGAGATTTAATTAGCAAAATCTCGTTAGGCAAACGAAATTATCCGTAAGACAATACTCCTCTGGACAGGGGGTATGATTAAACAAAGCCATTAATTGAGAAAGTAGCTCCAACAGCTCACTGGCTTCATTCATCTTCATGCCGGCTCCATTTCACCTCTTTGGGGCTGAGGATTGGGGGGGTTAATGGCAGGGCCCCTCTGGGGCACAGCAGGGGATGGAGACCTTTCACATCCCTGCCTGCTTTCAGTGCCTCAGGCGCCTTGGCAATCTCCCACCACCCAGGGCGGCACACACCAACCCAACACGATTTTATGTAGCTTTTTTCCAACACAACACCAAAACAACAAAACAACTAAAGCAACACATATTGAGAAGCCCTGCATACAGCAAAGCCTCATTCCCACTATTTTAAAGAGATTTAGAAAATATTTCTGCTCTTGCTTGATGGGGTTTTGCTAAGTGGGGTTGCTCTGCTCCGGTCCCCAGGGACACCTGGGAGCAGGACAGTGCTGAGCCGCCCCATGGCCCTGAGGTGCATGGCACTGTGGGGAAAGCTCAAAGAGCCACTGGCACAATCTGCTGCACTTCATAATTCCCCATGATTTAAAATCTGATATTCTAACAACCGGCAGGAGGAGAGAAGAGAAACGTGGCCGTTCTCTTAACCTTTCGCTTTATTAGTGTCTTATGGAGTGACCTATAAAAAGCATCAATTCATGCCTCCGTTTTCCAGGAAGTACTCCAGGATCGTTTAAAAAAAAAAAAAACTCATAAAAATAGGTACCCTGCGAACACTCCGGGTTTATATATAGCCAGGCGTTTCTTTTCATTTTATGACTCTTGTTCAACGGTAATTGCCAGAGCCCTCACACCCGTGGCAGCAGCAGGCTGCTTGCCCCCAACAATATATCCGAGTACAGGCAGGGGAAAAGGAGAAATTCCTCAAAGCAAAACATCTCCCAGTAGCATCAACAGACAGTGGGGAAAAAAAGCTGCTTCTTCCAAGACAAGTAGCAGAAGGGTAATTCGTGGCCAAGCCAACGTGCCCCAGCAACCTCCTGTCGTTGGAACTTCTTGACTTCTCTGTCTCCAAGTTTTAGCATTACTGTAACAATGCCCGTCCCACCCCCACTCCACCCCCTGCCCGCCCCCAATAAATTCCCAAGCAATGCTTGGAGGAGAGCTGAAACATCACAGCTGCAGCCCCACCAATGGAGGGAAAACCCCGAAATTTGAGAGCTTTCATGCACTGAAAAAACAAACCATCCCCTCAGGATGTGTATCCTCATTCATCATTTCCAATAAGTATCTTTGGGGATATTTGCCTTTCCTGGTGCAAAGATGAGCAAATAAGCACCCCAGCTCCTACATAATAATGATGTATTTTTGGTGGCAGTCACTGCCAAAGCTGAAGGTTTTCCATACAACAAGGGTTTTGCTGCCACTTTTGCTCCTGGAAGGGAGTTTAGATCCAAGAAACAACCCACCTGATGCCAGCAAGGGATGAGCTGCAGCAGCAGCAGGTAATGAAGCAATCCCAATTAAGTCTCAGTGACACTCCTGTGGCAGGAGCACGACATGTGACCATGGTGTGGAGGGACCAAGTCTCAGGATGCAGCTAGGGGCTCTGCAGATGGCAGTGGCAGGGCTGAAAGGGAGATTTTTGGGTTTTGGAGGATGCTAAAATTCAACCAGGAGCCCAGGAGCCGAAGACGGCTGAAAGGTTTGCAGGTGTTATAAACAGTGTGTTTGCCAACAGCATCCTGTAACTTTAACAACTGAAATCCTCCTTCACCACGCAGGGTGAGAAGGGTAGCAGGTCTGGGTTTTCCATGGACAGTTGGGGCAGAAAGTGTCACAGCAGCCCACTCCTGTGTGCTTAGGCAAAAAAGCCACATGTGATGCAAGGATGCCTCTGCTCAGGACTAAATCCTGGCTGCTTTTAGGTGCAGGCAGCAAAACAGACAGGAGCTGTGGCTCTGGGTCTAACAGAAAGCCGAGGCATCCAGGGCAGCACAAGCTCTTGCAGGAGGGGCCTGGCACAGCTTGCAAGGAGCCAACTGAAAACAACATGCAAGAACATAAATAAATACGAGTTCGGGTTTCAGTGGCCAACAACCCAAGGGGCAAAGCAAAAACCACTGCCCAGGGAGATGTTTATCAGAGGAGAGGGGAAAGCTGTGACATCTGATCTGACACACAGCAGAGGATGGGAGAGCCAGGTCCCAAAAGTGCAAGGGCTCATGGCCACCCCGTGCAGGAACAGAGTGGTTTTGGGTGGGGGAAAACCATGCGATTCAATAACCTGGCAGCAAGTGCAGGATTTGACCCTCTTGGGATGCCCAGCTGGCAGCCAGTCCCAAAATGACTACAACTTCTGCAAAAAACACAGGGCATGGAGCAGGATCCTTCTTTGCTCCCAGGGTCAGAATAAAACACCCTGCCAGGGCATTGCAGAATAGAGAAATTACTGTGAAGCCTGTTATAGATCTTGGGCAAAAGCATCTCTCCTTCCCTGTAAGAGGAGACAGACGCGCAGCAGAGGACACGTGGAGCTGCAGTGCAGGAGACACTGAGCAGTTCTCTCCCAGGTATTCCTGAGCACAGAGGTCACTGCCCAGCAATAAATTACACCCGGAGAGCACAGACCTTGGGCAACATGCCGGCGTTTTGTGACGGAGGAGGATTTCATCCCCATGGGGAACCCCATCCTCTCCGTCCCGCCACGCCTGAGCGGATTTTGTAAGAAATGTGCCAAAAACGCCCTGCATGCCCGGCTGTTTGCGTGGTGTCAGGCGACACCAGCTTGGCCGTCCCGTGAGCTGTTCAGCTCCTCATTCCAGCCATCTATTTTTACTCTGAGGTGCAGCCATGCCCAGGGAGGGTTTAACATTTCCAGTGCCAGGCTGAGCCAGTGTGCTACAGGGAAGGAAGGCTGCGAGTCGGGATGCAGTCACGGGCAAGCAAACAGGACACAGTGCCTGCTGCAGGCCAGCAGCCCCATTCCGAGCTCATTACCCAGTAACTTCTGAGGTCTACCTTAGTGCACAATCAATAAGGATTAATTAAAATGAACACTTCGTTCATTAGTGGGTTGCTTTCTCAAGCCCAGGCAGATCAGGCTTTCTCAACCCCCTTTGTGGACTGGCCCTGCCAGGTGACCCCACACGGCACCCAGGAAAAAGAAAAGAAAATACCAGTATCAAAGAGAAAATGCCAGTATCATCTCACCACAAAGATGCAGCAGGACCAGCCCTGCACAGAAGGATGGAGGCCAGCACTAGCCATGGATGCTTTTTGTTCCCTTTCTGGGCTAAAAGAGCATCTCACACTGCTGGCGAAGCCTCTTTTTCCTGCCTCTGCACAGCTGCAATGTGTTTTTTTTTTCGTTTGATTTAACTGGGGGGGGGATAATTAAGTTTTAAATACCACCCTTGCTGCACTGCAGCCGCAGTCCCAACTTTACCCTTTTGATAAAAAATAACAATAAAAAGCAGAGGAATTCAGTAGTTCTGCCCCCCTGCCCCTACGCATACCCACAGCCAGCTGCCCCAGCTGGTAAATTCCTGCAGCACCAATGGTGTGCATGGAAATGCCCCGGTTTGCTTTGCCCTTAACTGATGAGGAGCAAAACCAGAGGCTCTAATTAGGGCTAACAAGGAAGAGAGATTCAACTCAAAGAAGAGGTTATTTATATTCATTGATTACAAAGCAGAACTTGCTCTGCTGTGTTTATCAGAAATGATTATTTTAGCAACAAGCAGGTGCTACTAAAAACCTCCCCAAAGCCAGGAGGAATGATGCGACACAGTGCTGGGCTGCGATGACTTTGAATCCTTTGCCAAGTTCATCATGGTTTCACCTCTCAGGTTCTGCTCACCATCATCCGATTTCCATCTGAGTTTGCTACAAGTTTGGAGCAAAACCCACTTTACTATTTTGCACTCTCCTTGCATGCAAAAGGTCTTTCTTTCAGTGCTGCCTAAAGGGTGGGATTGCACTTTGAAACCAAAAATGGTATGAAGTTTTCCTAGTTTTTCCTCTGAAATTTGGTTTTGTAAGAAAATTAGATTTCGTACATGCACTCTGTTTGCAAGGACAACCACCAATGGGCACCAGACACAGACAGCACTTACGAGCCTCAGACACCAAAGATGCTGAAAAACTAGTTTTTACTTTAACGAGGCGGAAGCAATCAGCTTGGCAGAGAGAAGTCTTTCTGCTGGTTTTTACTAATTTTTAAATGTAGAAATGAGGTTACACTTGTAGCCATAAAAAAAGCAGGTGCAGAAAAAGCCCAGGTTTGGAGAAGGGTCCCAGGACCTCAGCATTCCGATGCTGGGTTTCTGCCAGGCAGCATTTAATGAGCAAAAACCCTGATGCTGATGGATCAGAAAAAGTTGAAGCCAGAGGGAGAGGAGAGCATGGGCACCGGCCACGCTAAGGGAGAAAAACTGCGAAATAATAAAGCAGCCAAAGTGGGAGATGGCTCCGCCAGGGAGGAAAGGAAGTACCTCTCCTCTGCGGCTTCCCAGATGCACCCAGGCGCCCTGAGAGGACCCAAGCTAATTTGGGTGCCCTGCTGGAGTCTCCAGCTTGGGTGCTTTGCTGACTGGGGTACCCAGACAGGATGCTTATTGATTCAGGTGTCCTGCAAGGATTTTTGCTGATTTGGGCACCACTCCAGCATCATTGCTCATTCAGGTGCTATGCTAGGGGCTTTCCTAATTTGGTGCCTGGAAGGAATTTTTGCTAATTTGGTTAAACTTCAAGATTATCTGCTGACTTGAGCACCTGGTATTGATCATTCCTGATTTGGGTACCATCCTATTGCTTTGATAATTTAAGTGCCACATTAGGAGAGTCTCTGCTAATTTAGGTATCCAGGCTGCAGGACATGAGCAGATACACAGTGTCCGCATCCACTCCTCTCCCATGTGCGTTTTAAGGTTCACAGCAGCTTTGCACCCCAGAGGGTGCAAGCAGCTTGCTGCAATGCTGAGCGTGGTGCAACACCCTTCCTGGCGTGTTTTGCTAATTGTACAAACCTAATGGGGGATTACACTGGCAAAAAAGGGTAATGGCCATCAGGCCAGCAATAAAACAAAATTAATGGTCCATGGGAAGAAATCATGTCCACTTAATACCAGCTTTGAAACTCTAATAGAATAATGTAATACCAATGGGGCTTCGCTATGTATGCAGATTGCTTACGCCGCTGTTAATCATGCGCAAACCCAGCCACGCTCTCTGCCCGAGCTCACCCAGCCACAATTATTTTGGGAGGAGATCACAAGAGCATCCTTTGCCCTTTTAGGAGAAACAACTACGAGTGGGTGGGCTTGTTTGGTCTGTTTTTTAGGGGCCTTTCTGCTACAATTGCAGCTTCAAGGTGCCTGGTGTCACAGCAAAACGCCTTGCTGAGGCTGTACCCAAGGCTGCTCTTTGTTTTCTTTTGTGTTTTTTTTTTTTTTTTTTTTTCCCCAAGGATGCTGCAGCCACTCTGGATGCCAGGAAGAAATGTGAGGCTTTGCAAGATTATCGTGCCAAACCAGAAAAACTCAAAGATTCCCCCAGCATATTGATAAGAACAAACAAACAAAAATATCTCCTCTTATGTTACCCTAAGTACAATAATAAATTAGACAGACACTGCAGCCACCAGAAAATCCAGGAAAATGCTATTTTGTTGCAGGAGAATGTTACCTGGAAGGATGTCTGATATTAAATGTGATACCCCAGCAGTTAACAACTCCCTGGCATTTCTTCGTCCAATCCTTTTTTACTGTTGTTTTTAACCCAGCCAACCTTTTGCTCAATGAGATCCCAAAACAAGTGAAAAAATATCTCATTTGGTTCTTTTTAAGCATGTCAGCCTGTAATTCTCATCAGGATCCCTTAGCTCTTTTTCCCCCTAAGAAGGTACATACAAATCCCCTGGATATTTCTCTAGGCTATTTGTAGTTTTATAGCATGCTCCTGTTCAACCTTTTTTTCAGGCTGATAGTCCCGGTCTGCTTCATCTCAGTAAAGGTTTAATCATTTTGGTGGGTTTTGGCTCATTCTGGAACAAAATATGAGTGTGTGAATATTCCCTGTGGAAAGGGATGGGGAAGATGCACATCTCGACAGGCCACTTTCTTTTTGGAGAAAAAGCCTGGCACAAAGAAGTTTTGCACAGAAACTTTCAGCATGACCAAAGCCCTTAAATTCCAGGAAAACCAGGATTAAAAGCGGATGTGGAATATTTATACGAGGTTGTGTAAATAGAGACGCGACAAGGCCGGGGACGTCACGAGTGCTTTTAAACATCTCAAGTATGGGATGTGATGTGAAAAATTAGTGTTTTCCACTACCCCAAAGCCAAAACACTGGGAAAAACAGAACTTTTATTAATAACCCAAAGCATGCTGGCAATACTGTGGCTTTTGCAAGGGTCTCCCCTCTGACAGCAACCAAGCCAGGCTGCAATTCCTAACTCCTTCTGCTACAAGTTTAAAAAAAACTCCTTTCCACGACAGCAGAAGCAGGAGTATCTCCCTACGTTAGCAACTCACAAGCCCAATGCTACTTTTTCCTGTGGGAAAAACACCGTTTCTTCCCCCAAAATGCGAAGGGAGCAACAGAAGGTTGCTCAAATTGCAACCTTCCGTGGTCAAGGAGCCAGCGGGGCATGGGGCTGACCAGGGATGCTCCAGCTCCCTGTGCACAGTAGGGAAAAGGCACTAAGCTGGGAGATGCTCATTGCCCAGGGTTTTCCTGCGAGGAAAGCCTGACAGATTCAGGCTCTCCAAATGGAAATGGGTGCAGCACCCCCCCTGCACCACCAACTTACATGTATTCCCACTGCATCGGTCCAAGCACCCTCCTGCTGTGATTTCCCCTGAATGAAGCCAGGAGTAAAGGCTCTGTGTTGGAAAACCACCTTCTTCTTACATTTCACCTTTTGAGGACCGAATTATTGTCATCTTCCTTAAATTCGGGTCAGGGCCCAAGCTGGGCAACTCATCCCAGGCAACAAACGGAGGTGATGCCCCAGACAAGAAGCAGCCATGCTGCCGCCACCACCACTCCGCTCACCCTTGCGCAGCCGTGCCACGAAGCGGCTATTTTAAGCCAGCCGTCAAGGCTCGACCGAGATATTGTTTCACCAACAATTTCTCTGGGTTTCACGTGACATCACCCAGCAGTTGAATGCAACCCTAAAATAAATGGGCAAAATCTCTCCCGTTTTAAACACTGTAGAAATAGCACGAGCATTAAATGTAACAACCCAGATGCCCAAGGAGTTTCTATGACCAATTTTTCTTACCGCGCCTTATTCATCAGGGCAATGATAAAAGAGCTCCAAACACATGTAGTGCTTTAGGTTTGGTCAAATGCTGAAATTCAGCTAATTAAAGGGCTGAGGGGGATGGGGCAGGGGCAGGTTGTTCCCTGGAACTGTGAAGCTGGGAGTGGTGAATCTCAGCTTGGGAGGACATCTGATTTCTCCCCAAACTGTGTGATTTAACCCCTTTGCCCCCCAAAAATGACTTTGCTCCAGCACCTGAATTAGCTTCATGTTTTTTGTTGTTTTGTTTTTTTTTTTAGGGGCATTTGGTGGGGTTGTTTTGGTGCCATGGGAGCCAGCTGGGGGTTGGAACATAACTAACAGAAGCTGAGAAGATGCCCAAAAATAAGAGTCTGGAAAAGAGGCTTGAAGGCAGATTTCCCAACCCATGGTGCAGCAGTCACCACAGGGCTTGGAGCATCACTTGGGGCTCTACTCTCGCCAGCCCTCACAGGCTGGTGATACCCTCTGCAAGATGAAAAGGCAGCATTGCAGAGGGGATCCCACAGGTGGAATTATTCAAGCCATGAAACGCTCATAAATCTTTCAGCCTGCATGCTGAGGAAGGCCCCTTTTATCTTTAAAAAACTGAAAAAGAAGCATTTGAACAGGTATCTGTCTAATCACACACTCACTCTGGACACTTCAGAAGCATCCCTCGCTGTTATCTCAGCCACGAGGTGCCTTCTCCTTCCCTCCTGCACTGCTTTTTGGGCAGGATTAGTCCCTCACCACGTATGCCCAGGGTTTTCCTACCCAAAACAACAGTGAGTATGTGATATCCAGCTGCCGTATGGCTCTTTGCTATTGCAAAGTTGTTGGGAATAGTTTTATCTGTTCTCTGATTTGCTCTTATTTGCTATCTGCACCAATCCAGTGGGGAATTTTGCTGTTTGGAGTGCAAACTCTTTAGCTTGGGACTTACCCCTGGCACTCCAAAAGTTGTATCACTGCTTATTAGGTTACTATGCATCAAAAGCATTGCGCTAAAACAGCCCCATGTGGATTTCTTGATTTAAAACTGTTCTCCATAAGGTTAAGAGATCATTTGTAGCAGTCTCAGGTCACCCTGTGTAGCCAAAACTTGCTCAGCAACAAGTCTTGAAGCTATTTTGTCCTTTATTTTCTGCAGCTTGGGGAACTCATCCCCTTTTGCATGATTTATTTTCCTCATTTGCAAAGGGCCTGGGCAGTCTGAAACTCATATTGCAAGTAAAGACCAGCACCACAGGGCAAACATCTCATTGGGAAAATGCTGAGAACAGCCACAGGCTGCTGGGTCCAGCACTCCCTGAGCCCCTGAACAGAAGCAGCGGCCCTGCACACAGTGTGCCTTGCCCAGTTGTGCACAATTGCTTTCTGCAAATATTTGAATACTCGGGCTAAATGTTCGCTTTTTGAGAGCACATGCACCAGCAATGCTGCAAAAGTAGGGCAGGAGCATGCATCCATGCATTGCGGTGGTGTTTTTTCCAGCACAAAACAGGACATTGCTGGAAGGCTTGAGCCAGCACTGGGAACAGGGGGAAGCAGAAAAGCTGCTGTGCTGCTGCATTCCTCTGATTTTCCTCCCTTTGGGGGGTTGCATTGGTTGGAGGGGAAGAGAAAGGGAGGGAGTGGGGTTGTGACAGCCGCCAGCATCCCCAGAGCACGTACAGCTTCAAAGCGGCACATTGGCACTTTTCCCAAAAAACATGCTTTTCCCACCAAACCAAGGTTTCACAAGCCTGTGGTGGCATCAGCAAAGTGCCAAGTGCCACCACCATGCATCCCCGCCACGCGAAACATCGCAGCGGGGGCTGGCTGTGGGGCCACTGGTCCCCTCGCCCCCGGGAAGAAGCAGGTATTTATAGCCCGCACTCTCATCCTCTCCGCCCCGATTAATTAAATTAGCACAAAGGAGGGTTTGTTGAGCGCTCCTGGCCTCAGCTAAAGCGGCCGGCAAACAGGAAACAAAGGGTTTAATTCTGTCTGGTTTCATGAAGGGTGCTGTGTGTCCTGGCTGGGCACTGGAGTGGGGCCAAAGCTGTCCCCCGCCCCCGGCTTGCACCAGCCTGGGGGTGGTGGTAAAATCCCATAGGGTAAAATGTTGGGCTTTGCAAAGGGGGTGTTTGCACTGGGGGCTTTCCAACAGGAGCTCTGCAAAGGTTGTGTTGTGAAAGGAGTTTGCAAAAGGGGCATTGCAAAAGGGTGGGCTCTGAAAAGGGTGCATCGCGGGGGGGCTTTGCAAAGAGGGCTTTGCAAACCTCACCTGGCAGCTTTCCCACCCCTGCTGCTCCCTGCTCAGTGGTCATGAAGGAAAGACCAAGGTGCCGATTTGAGTGCAATTCAGCTGTTTTTGGTGCAGGCCTCCATTGCTCCATGGCCAAACAGCTGGACCGGCCACAGGTTTCACATCTCCTCAGGGGACCAGTTTCTCCCACGTGTCCCACAGGGAGATATCAAATCTCCCAAATCCCTTCCTTGCTTCTGAAAATCTCTCTTCTTCTGTCCAGGAGCACAGCATTTGTGCAAGTGTCCTGCGAGAAGGATGAAGACTGGGTCTTAAATTTGCCTCCAATGGGAGCAGCCTCCTTTGAAAAAGACTAGCAGTTAAAGAAGAAAAAAAGGAAAACAAACAAAAAAAAAAAAGCTTGCAAATTTTATTGAAGGAACAGTTCGGTGCATTGCTGGTTAAAATGTTGCAGGAGAGCTTTGGTGCAGTGTTGCGGCACCACCACTTTCTTTTGCAAATAATCCCTTTTTGCAGTAAAATTCAATGTGTGACCTGGGGACAGAAGGCACTAACACAATTTGCCCATTGTTGCCCAAAACAAGCTTCATGGAGCACCTCAGTGCATCCCTGCCCTGCGTCCCCTCTTGCACTGCTCTTGCCCAGGCACGCTGAGCCCTCCCCAGCTCATCACACACATGCCAGTGCCCCTTCCAGCCAGCAGGACCAGAATGATGCTCTGGGGCCCTCCAAGGGTATAACGAATGCAGAGCTAAAGCAGAGCAAAAACGCTGCTCCGATTCACGTGGAGATAACAGCCCATCTCCCCAGGAACATTTCTATCCCCTCCGAAGGAGATCCCACCGTGAAGGCTGCAGGGAAGCAAGGCGATGCCCACCTTGCAATAACCTTGGCCGCTTTCCAGGTGCTCTGCCGGCTGTGCCACTGAAGCAGCCCACTCACTTCACTCCCTCTCAGAGAAACAGCAGGATTTGCTGCTTTCAGAACATGTATCCTCCAGCCAAACAGCTCAGGATGTTTAAAAGTGGAGGAATAGGGAGGAAAAAACACAAAAAAAAAAAAAAAAAAAAAAAAACAGACTTCATGCCTTGAAGGCATCCTGCCTAGGGAGACTGGCAGGGTGAGGAGGGAGGAAGCCCATACAAATGGAAAAGGTAAGGTCAGATGTCAGGGAAGGTTGCCCAACGGCCAGGACCGGAATGCATGGATGAGGCTGCAATACTCAAAAAGCCAACACGGGCAGTACAAAGTGATAGCCCCTCCAAAGAGATTTGGGTGCTGAGGTCTGCACCAAGAAAAAATGGGGAATGGGGAACGCGCCTGTGATGGGGACCGGTTTTGGCCAGTCACCCCCAAAAGCCAGAGGAGCATCGCTAAAATCATGCCAGCATCCCTGGAGCAGCATCGCTAAAATCACTCTGGCATCCCTGGAGTGAGGTGGAGACACAGTGGGGCAAGTTTGCAGTGCTGATACGAGTTTTAATTATTGGCTCATTAGGAGAATCGCAGTTATCAGATTCACCTTGCTCTGCCGACGTCAGGGCGCTGAGAGCCACCAGCACCATTTGCGTCCAGCTCTGAGGGAAACACAGGCAAGGCTCGCAGGGTAAATTTGCACCAGATTAATTCAATCAAGGCCACACACAGAAATCTGCCTCCTGATCCCAGTTGTGTTACCCATCCCATTACGCGCTGACAGCTCGGATCCGTGCAGGAAAACAACCCTCCGATCCCGTTTATTAAGTTTGTTCTTTGCTGTCAGGCTGACAAAGTGCTCCAATTTATAGAGCGTTTGCTTAGAGCCAAACAGCTTCTGCATTTAGGTGCTCTGCTAAATATTTGCCAAAAGTGCCATTTTCATCTAACGGACAACTTCAAAATGCATTTTAAATGTTATTTTTAAATGTGCGAATGCCCTCCGAAGCAAAGGGAGGGCCTTGGCATGGGCATGGACACATTTGGTGGACAAAACGCCCCACTTTGGTTTTTATGCCGCCGAATTAATTGCCATAGTTAGATACATTGGCTCTGTCACTAAGATATAAGGAAAGCAATTTCTGCACAAATGCATTAAAGACTGTTGTTCAGGACACAGTGCAAATGTGATCTCCGTGGGATTGAGATTTTTTGTTTGTTTGTTTTATTAATACGCTTGGAATCCAGTTTCTGGTTTGTTTGTTTTTTTGGGGGGAGTGGGGGTCTGAAATGGGTGGCTGAGGAGGAGGAGGAGGTCAGGGGCTGCTCCACTGAGGAAGACGAGAGCGGACAGTTCATTGGGAGCGACCTAGGGCTCATCAGGATGCTACAACCTTGCTCACCGGCACTAAGAGGCAGCAAGAAGATGCTGGGGGAGTGGGGGGTGAAAAAGAAAAGCACAAAGCACACCAACAAGTCTCATTGTGGGACAGGCATGGAAAAATTAAGAGCTTAAAACTGTAAAAATATAAACTCCCCCCACTGCTCGGCAACTTGGTGGAGTTTTATTTGACACATAAATTAGGACAGCACATCTTTCAGCTGCACGGGCTGAGGTGCTTGCTTCCTCGTTCAAATTTATTGCTCGCGAGCATTAAAAATGTCTAAACCGGTTTACATACACCATCACAGTGGGAATTTGCTTGGGAATAAGGGAGCTTGTAATTGCTATTCTAAAACTAGCCTTATAAGCTGGAAGCAGTGTTTAAAAAACATTTTAAGGGCTTTATAAAGCTATAAAGTGCCTTCCAACAAACCTAGAAATGATGCATCTAAAAAGATCGGTCCTGCCTCCCCAAAAATGAGGAATAACACAGAGCTGATCGCACGGCACAAGCTTCCTGCAGACACTGAAACATTTTATTTTTCTGGAATTACAGGTTGGCTTCCCAATGCGGGGCGATGCAATTTTAATGCTCCGAATCCTGTTTCTGATGTGCATTCTTTATACGCGTAGCAGTGACATGAAATAAAATACGAGTTGTCTAAAATGGTTTGAAATAAGGCTGGGATTTTCGGATATCCACATCGTGTAGATTAACCCCAAATCCGTAGCTTGCCCCGCTGCCATTTTTCAATTGGCTTTAACAGCTTTATAGAGGATACAAAGCCAGACATTGTGACCGGGGAATGGGAGAACAGAGCTGGTGCTCGCCGAAAAATGTGGTTTTGGTTATAACTATTTTCATAGTTTTTGCAACACCTTATTAAAGTTGAAAGCTACACATATAACATGACTGGTGGCACTTTCCTAATGCGCTGAAGTCGTATTTCATTGCAACTGACAGGGCGGCCGGGCACTTATTTCCTCACCGCTCCCCTGTTTTTGGGGGCTTGGTGGGACTGGGCTTGCAGTGTGCTGGCAGGACCCAGCACTTTGTCTTTCAGGGAGACACGTGTCCCTGCAAAGCACCCCTTCCCCTGCATTTCCATCCCTTTGCACTCTGATTTCATGTGCCGCCTATCTGCACTGCGAGATGCTAAAAGGCAAGGATGCACCAGGGGAAAAACACTCCAGCTGGGGACAGAAAGCATTTCCAGTTCAAAGTGAACATTTGAGTCCATTCAGCCTACTTTTGCTCCTGGTTTTGCTCCTCTGCTCAAGGCACAGTCTAAGAAGGGTCGCAGGCATTGGCCCCTTGGAGCTAGATGCAAGCATCTGCATCTCGTTAGCTGCGAAGAGCATCACGCTCCAGCAATGCTGACCAAAAAGGCACTATTTGGCTTTAAAAAAAAAAAAAAAATCACTCTAATATGCCAGATACAGCTCTCCATCTCGCTACACTTGCAAATATTTAACAAATGCTAATTTAAGTTTATCAGCAAACGTTCGAGACTAACAAGAGGTTATTTTCACCCGCCACCGCCGCGCTCTTGGCAGAGGCGGTGAAGAGGGAACACAAAAAAAGACGCGATCAGCCCAGCAGAGCCAAGGCCAAATTCTCATCTTATTGACACAGCTGCAAATCCCTGCTTGGCCGAGCTCGCGCCAGGTTTCCAGCTGCACGGAGGCGACCCCAGGTCCCTGCCGCCTGCCTCTCCCGAGGGGTTTTGTGCCCCGCATCACCTGGAGCATCACCTCCACAGCCAGCACTGCATCCCTGCTCCAGTCACTCGCGAGGACCAGAATCATTTCCCTCCGTGCTCTTATTTTGAGGAGGAATCTTTCACTAGCTGGTCTGATGATGCCGTGAAATATATTTTTTCTAATTAACGGGTATTTGTTCCTAACAGGATTCCAATTCCAATTCTCATTAGGGGTAAAACTGCTCCGTATTTAGTCTTCTCCGTAAAAGCTTCCTGCGGTCAGCCTAGCGATCGTTACAACCAGCGGCTCAGTGCAGGCTGTTTGCAAAACTGCTCTGGAATGGAGTCACTCAACAGCACGCATGAAATTAACTCCAACCCCAAGAGTTTAACCCCAAACCATTAAAAACATACACGGTTTCTGCTTGGGTTAAGCTGCCAGGAGTTAGCAGTGGCTGTCTGGAAGAAGCCCCTTGCAGCTGAGATATTAATACCACACCAAGCCAGCGCTCAGCTCCACAGGCAGCACGCCCGGATCCGGCGCCTTACCCCACCACCACCGAAAGAGCAGGAATTAGACAGAGAGGGTGAGTGGATGGCAGGGAGCGGTGCCTTCACCTCCACGTGGTCCCCAGCCACCATTCAGACAAGACCTGTGATGCCAAGGTGGTTTTCCCCCCCAAACGCACCAATATTTTGCTTTTTGCCACACCAGATTTTGGGAAACTTTAGGAAAATGCATTTTGTTGTTCATGTTTGGCATTTCTGCAAGGGGAAAAAAAAAAAAAAAAAAGAAAGACCTCGTGGAAGATGTGTCTCATCCAGAGCCAGGAGAACGGGGAAAGAATGCTCAGCCTCAAGAAACTCAAATTTGATATTTTAAACAAGTAAATGAGTGTCTCCCTTTCCAGCACAAGTTTGAGCTCCTCCTATTTTTACCCCAGGCTCTCTGCCTGCTTTGTGATACTCTTCCAACCTGCCCACCAGCACCCAGATGTACGATCCCATCTTTTAAGAACCATTTTTAGCCAGTGCATCCACCAGGGTGTTGTAGGGCAGGGAGAAGAACAGTTGGGGAGAACACCCCAGCACACTGCGATACGTCCCCACGTGCCGCCTACCACGCCGCTGCTCACCTATGCTGGAGTATCAGCCATCGCTCGGAGACTTACAGACCCGTCCTGCAGGCTTCCCGGAGCAGGAATGGGAGGTGAAGGCAAGCAGCAGCTTTCTGGTGGTCGATCAACCCGAAGAAACCATTTAGCCATTAGAAAATTCCCTGGAAAGGCAAAAAAAAAAAAAAAAAAAAAGCAACACCAGGAGGTCCTGTTAGCGTTAGTGGTTCCAAACTTGGTAATGTTAAAATAGATGCATTTTCCTGAGGCAAAGCAGAGCAGTGGGCATCAATGGGCATCACCCAGCATGCAGGTCCTACCCACATTGACTTTTCTGCATTTCGTTAAAAAAAAGTGTGGATTTTCCTTTATCTCCCTTCCTGGGGAAAAAAAAAAAAAAAACGTAGGGAGCTGCATTTAAGCAGCTAAAAAGTTTATTGCAAGCCCAGTGGGAATGCTGAGCATCCTCCCAATTGCAACCTGGCCACACTCGCCATCGGTCCCCAGCACTGCTGTGACCATAAACGCAGGGGACGTGCCCATGGTGCTGCTCCCCAAAAAGCGCAGGGAAGGAGGGAGCTCAAAGGAAACGTGAGTGGCTTCAGGCACACAGTTCCCAGCTTCCTTCTAGTTTTCCTGAGTGTTTGGGGCATTCCCACCCACTCCTGGCCAAAAGACCCTGTGTGGTGGTGGGGGCTGAAGTTAAAGGGAGTGGGGGCTCCAGGGGATGGCAAAACTGGACGAAATCTGTTTCAGGTGCAAAATTGGACAGAATCTGTCTCATCGACGGTGGTTCCTTCCGCAACCAATGCTGATGCTTGTGGGCACCAGCTTCCCCTAATTAGATTTGATCAATTAACTTTTGCCCCTAAATTATAAAGGAATCTCAGCAGGAGGAGTTAAACAAATTGGGGGGGGGGGGGAGGAGAGGAAGGAGGAAAATAAGGGGGAATCCCAACATCTTCACCCATCTGCTCCGCAGGGCTGAAACGCGCCCCTGCCCCAGGCACTGTTTTGCTCTTTTCCCAAACCATTGTGGCTGAGCCCGGGAGCTGCAAACAGCCCCAGAGCATCCGGGGGTCCCAGGCAGGGTTTTTCTGTTTGGTTTAAAAGGGACAAGAAGCAAGACCCAAGACGTGTGAAAGCATGCTTAGGAACACGGAGCAGGGAAAGTTTCGCCGAAGCTGGCGTCGGGTCATGCAAGAGCTTTCCCCAGGGAGGGAAATCCATTAAAAAGACCGAGAGGAGCCGTTCCCAGCCAGCTGCCCCCATATCCCAGCCAAAAATAACCCCCGGTGGCGAGAGCCCTAATCTAATCTCCCCACCTTGGGTTCACAAACATCCCGCCAGGCTGAGGGCTCCTTGCAGGAGGGAGGCGTTTGCCGCGAGGCCGGTGGCGAGGTCCGGAGGGAGGCTGGGAGGGCCGCGGCCAGAGCCCAAACAAAGAGCGGAGCTGGTGAGGGTGCCCCAAACTTCTGGGGCGTCCTGGGGATGCGAGTGTGCGTGCGTTGGGGGGCGGGTGGGAGCGTTAAAAATAATAATTAAAAAAAATAAAAAAGGCAAAAAGCTGCAAAAACGCCACTCCTGCCCTTCAAACCCAGGGCCTGTGGGCTCGCGGGGTCTGCTCGCGCCCAGCGGGTTGGACGGCAGCGGCGCGATGCTGCGGGGGCTCGGCCCTGCAGGGTGGCACGGCCCCCCCGCCCCCCGGCCCTGGGGGCTCCCCGAGGTCAGGGGGTGCCTCCGGGCCAGGGGGCTCCGCCGCCCCGGGGCGAGCTGCCCCGCCGGGCTGCCCTGCGCGCAGGAGCAAACTTCAAACAGCAACCGGACCGCGGGGGCAAGGGGGGGCTGCACCGGGCTGGGATTGGGGGGGGGGGCGGGGGGAACACAGCCCCCTGCGGGGATCGCAGCCTCCGGGAAGCACTGCAACGGGCCGGGGGGGCACTGCGACCCCCACGGGCACCGCAAGCGGGGGGAGCGCAGCCCCGGACGGGGAGGGACACCGGACACCTCCCCCCCCCACCAAGGACACCGCAACCCCCCGGGGGAACCGGGAGCACCGCGGCCGGCCGCAAGGCTGGAGAGCATCGCAAGGGCCGGGGCGAAGCGCAGCCCGCTGGAGGCACGGCGACGGCCGACCGGGGATGAGGGTGGGGGGAGCACGGGGGGGTGACGGCGACCGGCTGCGAGGCGTGCCGGTGCCCCCGCGACGTAGCACGGCGGCCACGCACCGCCGCTGCGAGCCGTGCACCGGGAGGGGAGGAGGGGAACGGGGGGGGGGGGAAGGGGGCGCTAAGGGGGGGCGGCGCGAGGCACCGCTGCGGAACGGCAAGTTACTTCCCGCACCGGAGGGAGCGGGGGGGGAGCGGGGGAGATGCCCGCCGCCGCCGCCGCCGCACGTGCCCCGGCGCCCGGGGCCGCTTTGTCCGCGCCGCTCGGCTCGGCTCCGCCCGCCCCCGCGCGGCGGCCCGCCGGTGAATGACAGCCTACCTGCCCGCCAATCTTCATCACACTGACACCGGCCCTGACAGCGCGGCCGCCGCTCGCCGCCGGCCCGGCCCCGCCGCCGCGCCGCGCCGCCCCCGCCCCGCCGCCCCGCCCCGCCGCGCCCCGCCCACCGCCGCGCCGCGCCCCGCCCCCGACACGCCCCGCCCCCTCCCACCAGGCCACGTCCCCTTCGGCCACGCCCCCTCTCCTCGCCACGCCCCCCCCTTCAGCCCCGACCCCCCCCCCCCCCCCCCCCCGCGGTGCCGCCTCCCGGGCCTCGCTGTCCCCGCCCGTGCCGCGGCCCCGTCGCGCTCCGTGAACCAAAAGCGGTGTTTTTATCCCCAAAGCAAGCGATAGCCGGTGTTTGGCTCGATGCTCGTTGCAATGGCCCGGAACGGCCCCAAATTACTCTGGGGCACCGCGGGGCCTCGCAGGAGGCAGGAGCCGGGCACTGCCGGTCGCAGCCCCCCCAGGGAGCGCCCGGCACGGGGTGGGGGCAGCAGCGCTCAGAGCAGCTGCGGGGAGCCCAAAGCCGGCAGAGCAGAGGGGCCAGCGGAGGGCTGGATATGCATCCCGCATCCTGCCTTCAATCCCAGCGCCATCAGCCGTCAAAACTTCTTCCCGAATTGCCGCGTGTCGCTGTGACAAACGCCACCCTGGCGCGCTCCACCTGGAGCATCCCTCTCTCCCCGCTCGCTGTCGGTAAGGCCGTGCGAGTGCTGGGGCGATGATTTATAACCAATTCTTGCTGTTCCGGGCCTGGAATACAACGTAGACCTCCGCATGCTGTGTAAATCAGAGCTGGATGCTCTTCCCACCCTCATTGCTATTCCATGAGAGCCATCCAAGATGAGGAGCCATAAAGCTGTCTTCAGTCCTCCCTTGTTTCAGCCAGATTCAGGGCCAGGCAAAAAATATTTTGGTCTTTGGAGACTCTGATTTGAGTGGGATAGATGCGCAGGGGAGGACATAAAGCACTCATTAGGTATCGAAGGGCTGCAGGATCACCATGCTCGTGTCTTATTTTGCCAAGTGGAGATGAAAAGCAGGCACAAAATGGATGTGTAGGAAAGGCAATTAAAGCCATCCTGCATTTTCAGTATCATGCCCGTTTTCCCACCCCTGTGGTCCTCCAGAGCCCCCTCCTCCCCAGCAGCTCTCTTCTGTGCATCTTTTAAGCCCCTTCACTGACTGCCCAATATTTCAGGGTTATTTGCTGCTCCTGACACATTTGTTCTGATGCCATCAGCAACTCACCACGAGCATCCCACGGGGGTGCAGAGAGTTTGGTTTTATTTTGCTGAGCTACAGCATCCTCCAGGAACATGGCCAGGCCTGGATTTCTCCTTTGCAAATGCAAAAGCCACATCTTCCCCGGAGAGTTTTGCCAGAGGTTAATTATCATCCCTGCTAAAAACCCCGCCTGATTTCCCATTTGAATTGGCTTAGCTTCAACCTCCAGCCACTGGGTCTTGTCGTGTTTTCTGCTCGTAAATTAAATGGCGCCTGTGCTCAAACTTTTTTTTTTTTTTTCCCTAAGAAAGCATCTCTCTGCTGTACTAGGTCACCCCTGATCTTGTTGTCACTGGGACCCACAGATTTGCCTGGTGAGAACAGGGATATGTAGCAGCATCCCTGCTGGGATGTCAAGCTGAGCACCACTCCACTTTTCCCTGCTGTTCCAGCATCTCGCCAGCTCTCAGCCCAGCTCTTTTCTCCTCCACCCAAATTTCCATCAGCTTTTTATCAAATACACCCAGAGGCACCTTCTCTACCACAGGCTGCTGCTGCTACTGGAAAAGGAGCCCAAACCCCCTGAAACACAAAACCCTTTATCAAATGCCTTATTCCACATCCCCATCCCACACCAAGGAATTGAAACCTCCCTGAAATTAAACCTTCTTTTGACACCCTAAGTGGGGAGGTTGTGCCATGCACCTGCACCGAGGCTGTGTTTTGTGCACTTGAAGTTGTAAATATGCAATTAGAGCAAACTAATCAGCACTTATTCAAGAGCACACCAAGTTCCTTCTGTAAAGTGGCAAGAGTACTTGGAGCAAGTTTACTAAAATATTAAACATTTGGCAAGAGCAGTGACATAGATAACTTGTAATATTTACATTTTTACATAACTGGCTTCAGGAGAAAACAAATTACACCAAGTATAGCATTTTACTCTCAGTCATTTGACTACTCCACCATAAATAATTCAATTCTCTCTCCAAGATTACATTAGGGCTGGTGTTGAATTTCTCAAAGAAAACTGTGACAGGATGCTATGGGAAATGAATGCGTATGGCTCTGCTGAAACCTTCTGAAATATATATAAGAGAAAAGCAGGGTAAATTATTAAACAATAGATGTTAAAAACAACATGAGTTTGGATGATGAGCCCGGGTAATATGTGGCAGGGGGGTAAAGAGACACGAGAGCATCCCCGAATTGCAAGCTTGCTTCCTGAGCACAGGGGTAAGCCAAGCTGCTTGCAAGATAAAGGATGCTCAAAAACCCATTCATAAGAAAAAGGATGCTCTGAAGGGAGTCCGATGGAAAGCACAGCCCCCACTGTACAGCAGGTGCTGCTCCCAGCTCCCTGCCCGTGTGCTGCCCACCTCCCAGCTCCCTGGGTTTGTTCTGGATTTCTGAGATGCAGGTGTTCAGGACACATACACTTTCCCACACCTCCCCAAACTCTCTCCAGTTATGTGTTTCATGAAAAGGGGGGAAAAAAATCATTGCTGTCTGGTGCAGCCTTAAAACCAACAAGCTGCCAGGAACATGGACAGAACCGATTCCTGTAGAGCGCTATCCAGGTTGAAATGAAGGGATTCCCCAGCTTTCACCTGTTTTCAGACCTTAGCTCATGGAAGATTTTTGTTAAGACTGATCTCCCTCCGTTTGCGATACTTAAGCTCCCCGCTGAATAAGCACTCATCTTAACTATGTTATCTTTATCTCCGTACATGATTTTCCTGGGAATATGGGGAGAGCAAACCAAAAAGATTTACAGCACCGACGCAGCAGCATTGTTTGCTGCAGAAAAACAAACCACGAGAAGCCGCGGTGCATTTTAAATAGCCTCCTAACGGAACATACAGCTGCTCCGACCTGACAGCTACTAATAGATAAGTGCACGGGGGATAGAAGGAAGAGCTTTATCAATAACCCCTAGGCATAAGGAAGAGGAATGTCTTCAAACGGCCGCCGTGCCTGCTCCTGCACTAGCCGGCCGGGGGTTAATGATGTCTTGTCGAGCTGGGAAAGCACTTTGGGGTCCTTCCGGATGAAAGTGCTGGATAAATGGCAGGCAAGATCATTTTTATTAGAAAATCCCCACTGCCAACTTGCTCCTTTTTAATGTTTAATTTCAAGCCGTAATAAAGTCTCGCTGCTCCTTCGGGGTCTCCTGGCTGCTTGGCTGTGGTTCCCTTCCATGCAATGCTATAGCCAGCTTTGCAGTGCCGCAGCCTGGTAGATTTTAGCTCAGCCTGAGGGTTTTTTTGGCTGTGTTTCAGGGTCCCTCCCTGCATTGGCTGGGTTCGGTCCATGGCGGGAGCTCACTGCCACCCGCGTCCCCCTGCACCGGGGCATCGATGCAGTGCGGCGTGAGAGACACACTGGTCACAACTCCTTAAAGATGCAAATTGAGAAGCAGCCATCATAGCAAGAGACTTCTGTTAATTCTCATCTGAGTATGCAGATTTCAGTGCTGACTTTTGCTAGGCTTATTTGTTTTATTTAGCAATAAATTTAATACAGGCTCCCTGAAGCAAAGAGACAGATGGACTATAAACTTTGAATTTTGAGTAGCTTTACATCCTTAGGTTAGTATCATTTTTGATCTCTCCTGAAATTCTATCCACAAAAGTTTGCAGGGATTGGAATCTGCTTTTTTACAGCCCCCCCAGCCCCCTGTGACCATGCACCTTCGCACCGGAATAACGAGTAACCACCTGATGAGCCACCTTCTATTTTTTTGCACGGGTCACGCAAAAGTATGCTAAATACCACCTAAATGCTGCATACCCTGGCTGCTGGAGTTATCCCAGCGACTCACAGATGGACCTGAGAAAACCAAAGCACCACGTTTCCTCTGGGTCCAAGTGAGAAACCCTTGGGCTGAAATAAAATGTGCTTGGAGAACATGGGGAAGCCAGTATGTGTTTTTGGAAGGAGTCACAATGTGGCAAACAGGATTTATTTACTTTTTCTGATGGTTGTTTTGCCATCCATCAGCAATACAAAAGCAGGTAGGAGGGGAGGAGAAATGCCTGCTGTCTCCAAGAGGTGGGTGATCTCCATCCTTGGGTTGCCCATGCGTGGTGGGATATGGCTATGAGCTGGCCAAGCACTGTGTCACTGCTTTGAACCTGAGGGTTGTGAAAAGCCAGGATTTAATTTTGGGAGATAGAAGGTACAGCCAAAGTGCCTGGTCACTGGCTGACAAACCAGGTAGAAAGCACGGTGTTGCAAATGGACCCCAACAAGCAGATGTCACCTAATGCCAAATTGCGATTGAATTACCACGGATTAACATATTACAGGTGCATTAAAGTCTAATGAGTGGCCCATGATTAATGCTGTTATGAGGAATACTAAAAGAACTAATGATGATGAGCCACTTGAAGTTACATGTGGGGAGTTTCAGGTGTTGATGGTTCCACAGTCTCACACTCACGGGAACAGCCCAGCTAAGGCAAGGGGGTCTGGGACTAAGGAGAGAAGGAGGGACCACATTTCTGCTCTTTGCTTGGTGGGAATCAGCAACGCAGACATCTGGTGATGTGCTTTAGTGCTGTGAGGAACGCCGTGTCTGAGGAAGTTCATTCTGTTTTTCTCCCTAGAATTTTAGCTCTTCTTTTCTTGTGGAGGAAAACCTCCAAAAACAAAATAGCCCTGGATTAAAAGAATACCACTGGCGTACTACAGTAAGAGAATACCAGAGATTGAATCAAATCAACAATAATTAACAAAAATCAACTGGTTTAACTGGGAAAAAAGGGACGCCAGAAAGAGGTTTGGGTCCGAGTTCAGATTTTGGTTAATTTTAGGGGAAATTATCACCCAGTGTGGGAGAGATGACATCTAAGTGTGCCCAGAGACAACTTGCTTGCTGAGGGCTTTTTAGGGAAATGATCCTACACTTGTTTTAACTTCAGTGCACAAAGTATCAGGAAGCTGTTTTGTGTATGGATGTGTGCTTGAAAAGCAACTGACTGCAGGGAGTTCAATTTGAATCAAGTATAAATAGTCAACAAAGGCACCAGGTAGCCAAATTCCTCCCTCCTGGGACTTTTCAGGCCATCGTGGGAGATGACAGGACACCCTGTCCTCCTCCATCTACCTTCTGGGTTCAGGTTGGGCATGCATGCAACCCAACCACAGGAACCACTTTCTGACCCATAAACCAGGACATTTTGGGGCTGTTAGTCACGTTTTCTCTAGATGGGATCAGATTTTTATTTAAAAAGTGACTTCATATCCCATTTTATTATTTCTGAGCATTACAGGATTTGTTCTATTTGAAGTCTTACATCCTCATTTCCTGTCACTGCTATTAAAATTGATTTCCGCCATGAGCAGGAGAAAGATAATACGAAATGGGTTCCTGTGAGAGCGAGCTGTATCCCCACCGGAGCCATTATGAACTCTCCTATATTATTTTAACTTTCTTTCATTAGTGATTCTCTTTGGAAAAGGGCAACTCATCCCTTGGCTGAGACGTGTTGTCCACAAAGTTGGAGAAATGCAAGGGGAGCATGGGGCAGGGATTTAAATAGCTCTTCTTCACTGCCCCGGGGTATTTATAGATGTAACCAGATCCCCACTGCCTCCGCGGTGCTCCCGGCTCCACGGTGCCACCAGCCGCATCCTCCCCACCTCCCCTGCACCTGTCCCATGTTGTGCTCAGCACCTGCTGCGACCAATACCCTCCAGCACACCCTTTGTCCATCTCCTAAACCTGTCTGACTCCCCGTTCACACTGCGATAAAATGGAGTATGGGTGAGCATCCTCACCATCAGTCCTTCCACCACCCGTGACCTCTCTGCCTCCAGAGGCATTGCAGAACCAGAGGCTGCAGCATCACACATCAGCTCCTAAATACGCCAAATTCACCCCTAAAACACATAAAGCATCTTCCCAGCCTGAAGCATCAGTCCCCACTCCCTCTGTGGCACATCCTGGCTTGGGGCAGCCTCCATCAGGTTCATGCAAATGAGGTTGTGCATTTCACGGCACAGACGTGCTCCCCATCGCACCGCTTACCAGTCACCAATCCCAGCCCCGGTGGAGCCACCCAAAGGGGCACTGGCACCCACTCCCATCCAGCAGCATCCCCATCCAAGGGCTTAAACGCCTTCACCAGAGAGTAATTTAACGCCATCCCCAGCTTAAGCTCCATATCTACCAGGCGTGAAATTAGTTCCAGCAAGCTGCAAATTTGCTGCTAATAAAAATATTTAGCAATTCACCAGTCTTTAAATCAGGAGCAGGATATTTTCTTACTTGCATCAATGCTTGTTTCTCACAACTCTAATATTTGATAACCCAGCCCAAATTGTGGGGCTGGAGCTGTAAAACTGCAAGTTTTATGACAGTGCAAGGAGTTTTAAATCAATTCCTTTAGCTCTGCTCGCTCCATGGCATCGAGGCTGGAGGAAACCATTCGATCGCTTTGTCCGACCTCTTGTATTTCACAGGCTGTTAAGTCTCACCCAGGTACTGGTAATTTGGGTTGGATGACGGCATTTTGCTCCTGTGGAGATGGAGGCCCCGTCTCGCCAGGGATGAAGTGGGGTGGGATATTCCCACCAAAAAAATCATGTTCTGGGGCAAAAAGCAGTGTAAAACCATTCTGGCCCATATGGGAAGAGGTTTTCATATATTTCTTATTTCACACTCACGTGGACAAAGTATTGGGGGTGAAAAACCTTTGGCAGACATCCCTGAGTGCTATGTAGGATGCAGCAGGATGCTGCTAACTCTGCAGCCGATCAGTATCACAGATTTGCAGTTATCACCCCCAAAAGAGACCCACTTGATTCAAACCTGCCCTATATCCCAGCAAATATTTTTGTGTGTTTTCCAAACAAGCTTTGATCCAGCTGATCCTGCCTCGTAGTCTCTGAAGAAAGGTGACCCCTGCATCCTCCCAGACTGGTGTTTAATTAGCCTGAGTGCTGGAAAATTGCATTTCTCTGCAAAGCTCCATTTGACCCAAGCCAGCATCTGCTCACAGGACCATTTCATGCCTTTGCCGAAGCACCATGACACCACATTTCCTTCAAGAAAATCCACCTGTGGTGATGAAGCCGCCTTCCCCAATCTGTGAACGAACTATTGCCTGTTTCCAAATTCATAATAATTATATTTATATAATAATTCAATAACGTACTACTAACACAATAATAACCACAATGAAGAATTATTTATTCCCCTCAACATCAGGCTTTGCTGGACTGTAAGCATCCTTCATCTGACTCCAGCTGACCTCCTTATTTACTGCATCAAGTGCTGCATCACTGGAGAGCCTAACGAGTCAATGCTTCGTGTTACCTTGATTACCGATATGAAATATGTTGTGCCAGGAATCCATCAGTCCTGTACGTTAGCAGTGCCCAGCGAGCCAGGATTTCCTCTGGTTGGTGCGTCCTGCCCGGTGCAAGGGTTTGGATGCAAAGCCAAAACCCAACCCCAGGCAAAAACAACCGCAGATATCAAGCGTCACCCAGAGAACTCCTTGATTTCTGCTACTTCTGCGTCTTTTTTAACCCACAATTCACATCCAGCATCGTTTTCCCCCTTTTCCTGTTTAGTTTTCAGGGCAGCCCAACTCTGACGCGAGCAGTGCGTGACGCCAAACCCTAAGGGGTAAAACCTGGGGAAAAAAAAAAATCTCGTTGCAGGACAGCAACGAGCCCTCCTCGGGCTCTAAACCCCAGCTTCGCGCCCAGCCCAGCGAGGGGCCGCGCGAGGCCGCAGCCCCCCGGGAGCCGCCGGGGCACGGCCGCAAGCACCCGGCCGCCAGCCCGGCCGCGCCCCGCCCCGCCCCCTTCTGCAGCCAATGGCAAGCGTCGGCAGAGCGGCGGGCGGTGCCGATTGGCCGAGCGGCGGGCGGTTGCTAGGCAGAAGCGGCGGCGTGGCAGCATGGCGGGGCCGGTGCTGGGCGCGGGGCCGGGCGCGCTGCTGCTGGCGGCGCTCTGGGCGCTGGCGCTGCTGCTCTGCCTGGCGCTCGCCCGCGCTCCCGGTGCCGCCAGGTGAGGAGGGGCGGGGGGGGGGGAGGCCCGCAGCGGAGCCCCCGCCGCTGAGGCTCGTCGCTGCCTCTCCCCGCAGGCTGGCCGCGCTGCCGGTGCCGCTGGGCGCCGCGCTGCTCAGCGCCGCGCTGCTGCTGTACCCGCGGGAGGAGGAGGAGGAGGAGGAGGAAGGCGCGGGGCCGCCCCCCGGCACCGAGGTGAGGCGGGGGCAGCGGGGCGGGGCCGCGGGACCCGCCCCAGCGCTGCCCCGGGGCCCGGCGGCCGCTCCTCGCCCCCTTTTCCCCCCTTCTCTGCTCTTTTTCCCCGTCTTCTCCCCTCCCTTTTTGCCTCTTTTCCCCCTTTTTGCCGGTTTCCGGCAGCAGCAGCCCCGAAGAGCCGTCCCCGCCGGGCCTGCGGGCGCTGCCGGTGCTCAGGGAAGGCCCCCGGAGCTCGTGCGGAGGCTGGTTTGGGGGAAAAAGGGCGAGTTTCACGGTTATGCGTCACCCGGCACACGTCTGCGAGGCTCCGGCCCTGCTGAGCGACGGCCTGGGCCGGGCACGGTGCCGTGACAGTTTAGGCAGAATTTCCTCTGTTCTGTTATTAATGCGGATTAATTACTGCTTAGGCAGTGATCTGTGCCACGAATCCTTGTGGTTTTCCCTCTGCCGCGTGCAGGCCCAGCTCACGGATGGGCTGGGACAGGGGAGGCGCAGCCGTGCCCGCCCGCCAGGCTGGTGAGAATGGAAAGTTGTTTTAGGGGTCTCTGGGATCTGTCCTGACCATCAATAATACACCATCTGGGCTCTCTGCACTGAAACCCTGTTCATTGGCTAAATAAAGAGTGAAAAGTGCTGCTGGAAAACATGGTGTCGCTTGTAGAAGACTTCCCGCGGCGGTTCCAGGCCAGGCTGTGTAAAACGGGGCCAGGGGGGCAACGCAAAGCACGGGGGCATCCCAAGGAGCTGGGAGATCGATGTCGTGACCTGCCGGCCTTGCACATTCCTTTCCTAACCTCTTTTTTTCCTCCCCGTTCTCAGAAGGAGAGCTCTGCATGGGGCTTGGTTGCTGGCCTTCTGCTGCAAACCTCTTTTTCAAGGCCACTGCGTGGGCCCACAGGTGGACCAGGACCATAACACGTGGCTTTTCCGCTCCCTGCAGATCGTGGACACCTTCTTCATCAGCCGCCTCATCCTCCTGGCTGTGATGGCCCTGGTCTTCCTTGGGTGCCTGTTCCTTCTGCTGCTTCACCACCTCGCAGAGCCGGTGTATGCCAAGCCGCTGCGCCGCAGCTGGAGGTGAGGCCACCAGCACAGATGCCATGTCAGATGGTGGCAGATAAGGCCCGGCACTGGAGAGCAGAAATGATGCGAGATACCCTTCCAGGGTAGGATAGCAGCAGGTCTGGGTGGCAGCCAACCGCAGGACGCAGCACTGAGCAGTGTTCTCAATTTCCCTCTGCTTTCAGCCTAAACGGGGAAACGTGGAAGGTAAAGAGAACTGAACTCAGAGATCCTGCCAGTTTCTGCCTGAACAATGGATTTGTGAGGCCTGGGGTGGTTTTGGTCAATACTTTTTAACTCCTTGTTGGCCTTTCAATACTTTTCAAGAGAACTTAGGATTTAGGGTTCTTTGCTTTGTTTTATATTGGTAGCGTGGAAGAGGAAATCCAATTTTCATTGCAATGAAATAGGAGACTGGTGGGGAGTTAGTGAGTCAATATCCACAAGTTGTTTTGTCACTGTTCTTTTTTAATGTTAAGACTAATTAAACTTTCTGAAGAACCCCTGGCTCAGTTGTTATTTAGTTCACAGGAATGTCATGTTTTGCAGCCTTTTGGTGCCAGTGTCTCCAAAGAGTGCCCTTTCCCAAGGTTTTGGGGAAGCTTAGCTTGTCCATGTGTGGTTGTGGATATTTTGGGATGGTCCCTTTTGCTGGGTACTCCTCTGCTGTCCCTGCAGTCGGCATCATTCCTGTGTCATTCCAGCTTCCTGAGGAAGGAGCCAAATGATTTAGCTTCATTTGGCCAGGGAGTTGAAACAGGGGTGTAATCCCTACTCTCTGAAATGGCAGGTGCAAAGGGATGACAGCTGTCAAGTGAAATTCAAGCTAAGGTTTTCCTGGTTGACCAAAAACCCAAGGCTTTGGAATAGGGTGGAAACAACATGCAAAATAATGCTAAATGGGGCAAATTGAAATTGCACAAGGATGCAGAGGAAAGCCAGGTCTCGCCTGCCCGTGCTCAGCCATTTTGCCAGCCCACCAGAATCCCTGTTGTTTTTATGGGGCCCGTGCTGTTAACAGCGTCTTTGCCAGGCCCTGGCTGTCATCCTGCAGTGGAAACTGGAGGCTCCCAGCTTCTGCTATCCCTCAGTGTGAAAACCCCACTCATGTTTTGCAGCTGAAGCTGGTAGCCGGTGGGGGGAACAACTTTTTGTGTCCAGTAGCAGTGCCAAGGAGCCTTCAGTGTTTGCATTTCTCAGCTCAGAGCTGAAGCCAGAAAACACAGCCCTGTGCCATGTTTGGGGCTGACATGGGCAGAAGGTGAAAGACACATAGCTCCCTACACATTTGGTTTGTTTTGGTGTTTTTTGTTTTTTTTTTTTTTTTTCCTTTTTTTTTTTTGTTTGTTTTTTTTTCATTTTTATGTTTTGAACTCAAGGTGGTCAACAATAATAAAAGAACTGACCGCGTTGCAGCCAACTCCTACCTGCTGTCAAAAATGCTACATGGACACAAAAGATTAATTAGCTGAAACTAACAAGCTCAGGGACAAATTGCACCTGCAGAAAGTGTCTCTACACCCATAAAAGGAGAGAGGGGGCTCTTATGCTTTGACTTTTTGAGTTGTGTAAATACTTGATCCCTTTTTATACTGAGGATGATGTCAAAAGTATTCAAGCTATCATGTTGAGGAATACGCCAAGCAGTTATGCAACACAAGCACATCCAGTTTCTTGGAGATTTTGAAGTTACACTTGAAACAAAATTCATATTTAATTCATCATCTTAATGACATTTGTGAACATGAAGTTAGCCTCACAGCTCGCCCCAGCTCCCTGCCTGCTGTGCCTTTATTCCCCATGCTTGTGTGAGAGCAGGGGGCTGATTGGCAGAGCCCTGGGGCAAACTGTGCTGGCCGGAGACAGTGGCTGCTTGCCAGGCTTTGAGTCCGACAAAGGGGGAAGCTGTGGTAAAAGCAGCTGGAGCTCTAAAAAAAAACCCTAAAAGTAGAAGCATGAAGCTTCCTAGAGTTTTGGCGTAAATAAATGCAAGATACTTGCTTTCCACCCTGCCTCAATCATCCATTTTAACTAAAATTGGTTTAAAGGCTAATCCTGTGGGGGTAATTTTGGGGGGACCAGAAAGCTGTGTGCAGGAGGCATGTGGTGGCCCTGAGTTGCGGAGGCCATTTCCATGCTTTTCCCCCAAAACCGTGCTAATTGGAAAAACAGTCCTATGCCCTCTCACCTCCTGGTGGGACCCTCCCCATGAGGCTTTCTGGGCTCCATCCTCATCCCTTGCCACCTTCGGAGGGGGAGATCAGGCTGGTGAGCTCAGCATGGGCGCCCTCTGCATATTTATTTATTCCAGGCACAGCAACACAATTCTGTTCCCCCACGCAAGGGCTTTCCAGACAGTTCCTGTTTACTTTTGGGAAAGGAAGGACCACGTCAAGGAATTGGTATGAACTGAAGCTGCTTTCCAAGCAGCCCCAAATGCTGTCTTTTGCTGCTGTTCCCCACCCAAACCTCTAGCTCCTGAAGGATAACTTCTTGAAAATGAGGCCACCTCTGTCTAGCACCCTCATTTATTTTTACTTTTTTTTTTTTTTTTTTTTTCAATTAAGAGTACAGCAGGAGGGTGGTTTTGGCTTAAATCCTAATGTCTCTGTCGTTGGCGAAGATGTTGGGAGTCTGGAAGATGTTACAGTCAAGAAGCCCTGCTCCAACCCAGCTTTCTCCCACGACTGCAAGGAAATGCTCCCAGCTTTCCTCTTGCAGGCTGATTACACTGGGTGCTCCATGTTCCAGGAGCCAGCCCCATCCAGGAGAATCATGCTAAATCCCACCAAGAGAAGCCCTCCCTCCATGCCAAATGGGATGTTTGCGTGAGATTCTGTGTGCACAGAGGAGGGCTGCCAAGCTGCTTGCAGGTCAGGTGGGAAAACAGCCCTTTCCTCCACCAAATTGTCTGCCCAGCTCATTAGAAATGAGCAAGGATGCTCTGCCGTGGGGATGCTCGTACCCAGCTGGCTGCTGTGGCCTCGTGCGAGCCGAGGGGCATCCTTGGAGTGGCTGCTCCCTCCTTGCTGGGCAGCAAGCGGGGCCAAAGGGAGCACAAGTGTCTGCTAGAGAATCTGCTCTTCTTGATTTAAGGTCCTTGAGTGATGGCAATTCTTCATGCCTCGTGCTGCGCTCTGCCAGCATTTAATTACCCTCACTGGTAAAAACTGGCCTCTTATTTCCACCCTGACTTTGCTGACTTCAGCTTCCTGCTGTTGAATCCCGCTTTGCCTTTGGCTGCTAATTAAAAAGCCCTTCAGTGCCTGCTGGCTGCTCCTTGCATGGGTAATTATGGACCTTCCCCACGCCACCTCCTCACCTTTGCAGCCAGTGTCCCTCCAAAGCACGCATGGCCCCATCCCAGCACACCTCTCTGCATTGCCATGGGTGCTGGTGGCATGGACAGAAAGCACACAGGGACAGGGACAGCTGTGGAAGGGCACATGGTGACTGCTCCCCACATGTGCCTGAAGCACGTCGCCGTCAGAGAGCCTTCATGCCATAAAATTCTGCTTTTCCCAGGTAGAAAGCAGAAAGGGGGGTAAGGGGAGGCTCTGAATGAGCTCACTTGCAGCGCAGTATTTCCTCCCAGCTGCAGGATGGCAGCGGGCTTGCACAGCCCTTGCTGCGATGCGGAGCTTGGCTTTGGCCAGGACAAACCCAGGGGATGCCCCTGGCTTCCCACCCACCCCTTGGTCTTTGAAATCTGTTTTATTTTTGGCATTTGGCTCCTTTTTCTATGAATGCTGTTTAAAACTGCATCAGGCTGTCTGCCCTCTCATCTCACTCTCAGCAGCACTGCCAGAGCCGCAGCCAAGCTGCTCAGATTTTCCAAACACAGCTGGAGAGGGACGCAGCCCAACTTAAATTCATCCTAGAAAAACTACAGGCTGCTGCAAGAAAGGGCAGGAGGTGGGAAAAAAAAAAAAAAAAAAAAAAAAAAAAGGAAAAAAAACTTGCTTTTGCAATAGCTCCCCCTGTGTATGTCAGAGCTTGTGGAATTGCTTGTGGGATTTTTGCATGTTTAAAGCTTGTATTTTGAGCCTCCCCGTCCTCCTCCACAATGTGGCTGGCTGTTAAAGAAAGCGTAGTCCCATGTGTACTAAAACAACTGTTCTTAACTCGGCTCAGCAGCATCTTCGCTTTTCTCTGTGAGCCCCAGCACTTTTCTTCCCCATTTTCTCCACTGGGGGGGAACATTCAGAGCCCCAGCACTGAATGTGGCTGCCTGGGGCCCAGTGCGTAGCGATGGCCATGGCTGTCCAGCTGCCGCTTCCCACACTGGGGATTTACGGGGAGCCTGTCCAACTGGCCCGCAGGTCTTTTTTTGTCTTTTATCCATTTTTTTTCCCCTCTGCTGATGAAATCAGCACTTAATAAAAGAACACTGGGCCCAGATGTTTTCTCCTTGGGTTGAGATCCGAGGAGGTGAGGTTGACCGGAGTTCAGCCGCCAGCTGCATGCAAACATCAGCCCATGGCAGACGCTGGTTGCCATCACCCCTTGTGCACCAAAGGTGGAGCCCCCCCCCAAGCACACAGCTGGCAGCACAGCTGGCCCCTGCGCTAATTAGGCAGCACTGATGAGGCCTCCTGGACCTACCTCCACCCAGAGGCCTGTGCCCATTGCACTTCTCCTCTAATTAGGAGGTGGCTAACGAAGACCGTCAGCCTCCTGCGTTGTAGCAAGGGAGAGCAGCCACGGTGCATGAGGGATCCACCCTTCGAAGCCTGATGCCTAGCTACCGGTCCCTTTTTGTGTGCTAAATGGCAGAATTGAGAAAAATGCTTTTTTTGTTGTGGTCGTTTTTGTGAATTGCTTGAGCAACAAGGAGCAAAACCAGCTTAATTTGGGCTCAGCAAACAGCCTAGGAATGTCCTTTATGAAGAATAAGAGGCGTTGTCGGTGAGGCAGTGCTCTAGGTGCTGGTGCACCATCCTCTTGGTCTGACATACTGAAATACTGAGTGCTGGTACACGTGATCCACCCTAGCCTCCAGGAAGACTTGGCCAAGCATTGCCATGGGGTGGAAAGGGCATGGAGCGGCAACACAGGCTTCGCACCTCTTTATTGATAAAATGGCTGATGGCACAGAGTTGGCCCAGAAAAGTGGGCAGCTGGCTCCTCCCTCTGAGGCAAGATGGCGGTGGCATGGGCCCAGGGCCAGCGTGGTGGTGGCGATGGCGTGGTGCCGGCCTGCCCTGGCCTCTCCTCCCTCTGTCAGCACAGGGATGCTGGCAGGGGCACATCAAAACTGCTTGAACCTGTGGGAAAGAAGCAAGTGGCTGAGCGTTGTGCAGCCTGGCCTTGCTCTCCGGGTACCAGGGCGTCCTCCACCATCTGCAGCATCAGGAGAGAGGGAAGGGAAAAGCAGCTCCGCCGTGGTGCCACGTCCATACCACAAGGAGAAGCAGGCACAAGGAGGGCATCCAGCCACCATTTTGCCTCCACCAAAGTGCAAGTGACCCAAAAACCACCCAGCATGTGCACATCTGCAAGCTGCTCTGGAGGCAATGTGCTCCCCAAAGACCAGAAGGCATTGCAGAGTTGCTGCAAGCTGAGCTGGCTGCTCCTGCAGCATGAAACAGCAGGGCTACGGTGCAGGCAGGGACAGCTCCAGCATGGCTGGGACTGGCCTCACCCTGACCAGCCTGACAGCCCTCCACCAGAGGCTGGAGCAGGAGATTTGGGCCACACTTACCGTAGCACATGGCCCAGCCTACTGCTCTTTTACCTGCAAACACAAGACATAAAGGACCAAACATTTGTGGGGACAGGGCCCCTTCCTCATTGGTGCCCACAAACAGGTTTTGGTGGCAATTGGAGATGGCCGGTGCTGATTTGGAGATTGCGTGCACTTTCCCCACAGTGGTTTAGCCACAGATTTGATTAGCAGGCTCAGAATCTGCATAATCTAGCTCATTAGCATAAGTGGGCATGCTGGTCTATCAATTGGTCATTTCAAGTGCATTAATCAATGTTTTGCTAATCAGGCATCTGGGCTAACGTGTCACAAGTCATCTGGAGATGGGGACCTACTGCATGCCCACCCACACTCCCTTTCCTGGCCATTTCATTGTGATCCTTTGCCTCCTTGGCTGTAAAGCTATCAGTAGAGCAGCTGTTCGTGACCCCACCGAGCCAAACTAGACATCAGGACAAATCAGACTCATATTTGCATTTAATTCTGGGAGCTTAAGCGGGGGGCGGCTGGCAATACTCACACTGAGCTACTTCCCATCCAGCACTGACTCTGTTAGCTGCACACTAGAGCTACAACAGCACAAGTAGGGTGCACTCAGCGCCTTGTGAGACACTGCTGGCTGCAGTTCCCCCATGATGCCCCCACAATGTCTTTGTCCCCACAGGAATGGGACATGGCCCTGGGAATTGTTTGGGGCATGGCACCCACATGGAGGTGCAGCAGTGACAGCACGGGGTAGCAAACGTCTGTCTGGAGCAGCACAGGTGCCAGGCTCTGCCGTACGTACCCTCTCTTCCTTGCCATGTAGCCACACCACCCGCGTACCTCTTTCACCACCACACGAGCAAGAAGCTGCAAGAGGAAAACCGAGGTGCCATCACTGGCAGATGCATTTTAAGGCTTTTCTTTGGGAAAAGTCCTGTTTGCAGGGCTGAACCCTGCACTGGAGCCCTGCAGCACCTTCTCAGAAGGACCTACCAGGCAAGCCAGGACGTCAGCAGCAATCAGCATGTAGAAGACATTGTTCCAGCCTGTGGGGGAGATAAGCCCCGCCAGCAGTGGGCCCAGCGCAGCACCTGCCGGGGGACACAAGGCACATTAGGGGCTGCCCCCAATAAGGGCAAGAAGAGACAAGGACCCCTCACAGCTGCTGGAGAAATAGGCGCTCAGCACCCCTCAGCCACACGGACCCACGGATCCTGTGCCGTCGATGATGGCTGTGACGGTGGACAGGGCTTTCGCATTTCCTTTGAGGGACTCATGGGTTCCCTGTGGGGAGAGAGGAGCAAGACATAAGGATGAAAAGCAGATCAAGTGCCATTCATGCTGGCAATTTCCAGCATTGGACGGGATGACTGAATGCTGCTTCCTGGCACGAGCAGGGTTGCAGCACTCCCAGATGATTTACGAGCAAATATTTCCACTGGGTTTGTGCTTGACAAATGTGCAAGGGGACAGGAGTGGAGTCATGTGGCAGAGGAGGTGAGGAGCTGATAGGAAAAAAAATCACACAGCACAACAGCCCTGCTCTTCCTTGCCGTGAGTTGGAAGCATTGGGGAACACAGCTAAAAATGCAAAAATCCTGTGACTCACCAAATCTGCTGACACCGCCGTTGTGATGAGAGCATAGGGGCCATTCACCAGGGCGCCACAGACAATCAGCATTGCTGCGAGGAACAAGACAGCCCCAGGGTCAGGCCAAGAGCTGGGGCACATGGAGAGAAGTTGAGCCTTTGCATGCTCTCAGCCTGTGTGCAGGGAGCACCAGGACACTGGGTGCATTGTCCCCAGTGGTCCCTGGTCTGTGCACGGACACGGTGCTCGCTATATCATGTTTTCCCCAGTGAAGTAGCAAAGCGGTACCCCAAATGGTAGCAAACAACCATCCAGGTCCTCCTTCCCCAAATCCCATGTCCAGGGGAGAAATAAAGCCAGGAGAGTCCTCAGCTTCTTGCCCCATTGCCTGTCAGTGATGGGAGCCACTGCTCCAAGGAGCTTCCTACCTATGGACGTGCCAATGCCGGTCTGTCCGATGCGGTTGTACAGGAAGAGCTGGAACACAGACACAGGACAAACCACTCCTGAATATCCCAGCCACTTTCCTGAGTGTTTTCACTGCAGCAGCACCCAAGGCATGGGATGGAGAAGGCAGGAGCCCACCAGGTAACTGAATCATGGCTGTGCCCCATGCCAAGATTGCAGCCCCCTGCCACATGGGGTGGGAAGGGGCGAGCATCAGCTGGGGTGGGGGCAGAGGGATACAGGCTTGGCTCCATGTCCCGCTGTCTGCCTGCCAGACGGAACACTAGACAGAGGGGCTGTTGCAATTTACAGCCTGGCATGGCTCGACAGCTGCTGACCTGCCCCACTAGTGCTATCGTGTCCCATGGTGTGCCACGTTTTGGTGCATGCCAACTTTGGAGGGGCTGTGGGAAGGAGCAGGCCCCCAGCCCCAAGCCAGCTGGGCTGCAGTTACAGCTGATGAGCTGCGCTTTGCAGAGGCGAAGCCAAGTGAGCTCTGTGCAAGTGCTCTGGTTCTCAGCATAGGAGCTGCGTTTGTGGGCTTCTGGGGTGCAAGGCAAAGCGACGGAAGCTGGACTGGCTCAGTGGGCCCCCAAGGCTTTCCAACAGCATTGCCTGGGCTTTAAGACAGAGCGCAGTTATAGCAGGATGGAAGAAAAAGATCCCTTTCAGATGTTTTTCCAGCTGTTGTGGACTCTACAGCTCCCAGGTCTGGATGTGCACCCCGGGAATCACTGATCAATCCCAGCCAAATGCATGACCAGTGCCAGGAAGGGGAAAGTGGCTCTGATGCAATGGGGACAGAGGAAAGGAGCTGCCTGAGGCCCTCATAACTGGGCTTTGTCCCCGACATGACACAAACCATGGGAGCAGCCACCACCAGCATCACGCAGCATGTGGTGGCCCTACCACCACTGTAGTCAGAGATGAGCCCAGCGAAGATCCCTCCTGTGAAAAAGGAGTCATTGGCATCAGTCCCAAGGGTAAAACAGCAGAAGGCTTCACACTGAATTAGCCCAAAATCAAATGGGTTGCTGGGTCAGGATGCTCTTTTGTCCCATCTTCTGAGTGAGATCCCTCAATGTTAAATATCTAAACATCAGAGTGAAGAGTTTTGCTTTATCCATGAACAGCCTCTTTCTCTCTGCCAAGGGTTTCTCTGCACTCAGCTCAGCTCTCCTCCATGCTTGTGAAATGTATTTACCATTTAAGGAAAAGGCAAGCCTGAGCAAGAGACCCAGGGAAAGGTATTGTAATAGTCACTTGGGGTGACAAAACTAAAGCTAGGTGTGTTTTGTACCCACTGAGTGCTACAGGCAGGGTATAGACCTTGCTGTGGTGCTCCTATGAAGGGGACTTTCCATCACGCTGCTGGCAAGGCAGGACTGTCCCCAGCCCACCCCCATCCAACCTTCCTCTGCCCAGGCACACCACAAACCTAAAATGCCCCCGACGTCAAAGAGGGTGGACAGGTCCCCGGCTTCCTTGGCACCGAAATGCGCTGCAGGAAGAGGAGCCAGGTGAGGGGCCGGGTGTGGAGAAGGGCTTCCCTCCACCTGGCTCCATCACAGCACCTCCCAAACCTCACCAACATTCACGATGTAGAGGGGCAGCCAGTAGAGGAAGGTGTAGCTCACCAGCTTGGCAAACAGCAGGCAAAGGGAGAACTCCACCACGCCCTGGGAGGAGAGAAGAAGACATCAGGAGAGATTTTTTTTCCCCCAATTTTTTGCCACCAGGGTATGGAGCAGGGGACTCACAGGGATCCGGAGTGCCCCAAGGAAGCTGATGGCTTCAGGCTCCTCAGACGGCTCTTTGGGGCTCTCCGAGTGCTCAGCGCTGCTGTGGCCTGAGGCACCCAGTGGTCCATCATCAGAGGTCACCCCTTCAGGGTCCTTCTCCTCTGACATCACCTAAAAGCAAGCAGATGCAGCTCTGGTCACTGCACGGGGCTGAAACCTTAAGATTTGCTGCTGCGATGTGAATGGCTCAGGCCAAGGACTGGCTCATAGGATGCTTGCACCAGTGCAATGAGCATCCTCCCCAACAGGCAAACATTGCTCAAATTTCTGACATGACACCAAGAGGTTTACAAGCTTGGATGACAGAGCTGGTGGCCAGCAAGAGCCTACTTTCCTGGCACTGTTTGCTGTAAACCACCAACCCCCCCAGCCCAGGACAGGGCAGGCTGGAAGCGATTTGACTCACGTGATGCAGAGGTGGGCTGCAGCCGACGTCCTCAGGATCTGCCAGAAGAAAAGGGCATCTCTGGGAGCTCTGGAGCAGCCCTGCACCAGCTGCTTGCCTGCACTGGGCTGCACCCCCAGGTACCTGCATCCCTGGCAGCAAAACAGCCTGGTAAAAAGCATGGGGTCCTCCTACGTGTTTCTGAGCTGGGCTGGCTATGAGGAGCGAATGGCACCGAGGCAGCCATGCTGTGACCCCAAAGGATGCTGAGCATCCCTGTGCTGCTTGCTCCACTTTTAGTGCTGAAGCAAGGATATATCCCTGCTTGTCACCAATGGGAAATCGCTATTTGGGGTGACCAAAACCCTCGGAGATAGACAAAGAGAGAAACTGTTTTGCCACTGATCTCGGCACTGTGCTGGGTCTCCGCGCGTTGCTACCACTCACGCTCCACAAGGAAGAAGAAGCAGGCGACACCCACAGCAGCGATGATGATGCCGGGCACGATGAAGGACAAGCCCCATTTGGAAGAGACCCAGATGCCTGCGATGAGCGAGCCCAGAATGTTGCCCACAGAGGTGTGTGAGTTCCAGATGCCCATGATCAAACCCCTCCTGGTGGGGACAAGGCAGTGGGGTCAGTAGCAACGAATGGGTGCAAGCAAGGACAGGGACAGGGACAAACACTCACTTTCCTTTCCCAAACCAGTTCCCAACACAAGCCACGACGGATGGCCAGCCGGTCGTCTGCACCAGCCCATTGCAGACCTGGCAGGGAGAGAGCAAACATGCCGGTTTGGGTGTTTTTTTCTCCTGGTGCCATGGCCAAAGGAGGCAGTGGGACAATCCTGGGGGTGTTTGCATCCTTCCCAGGGCAGATTTGGGAGTGGTGGCCAGGCGTGCCTGGCGCTCACCAAACCGGGCTGGCAGTTTCGGCGCCTACACTGAGTGGGGAGGAAATGCCTGGGTGCTTCCCGCTCCTGAAGTGGGACAAGGCTGGGACACACCTGCATGATGATGAAGTACCAGAGGACGTGGATGTCCCAGAAATAGCCGAGGCCAAAGAGCGCCGTGAAGAGCCCGCTCAGCACCATTCCCCCTGACAGGTAGTACCTTAGGGGCAGCCGCTCTCCAAAAATGCCACTATGGAGAGAGGGAAGAGCTGGTTTCTTCTTTGCACACCTCCATCCCTATGGGAAACAGCTTTCCAAGCAGACTGGTGCAAACTGGTGGGCACTGGGCTGAGCCAGAGGAGCCGAGATGACCCCTGGGTACCTGATAAACATCCCAATGGCGTAGGCCACCAAGAAAGCATTGTCCAGTGCACCAAAAAGCTCCTTGTAGTTGTCCTGGTCTGGAAAGAAGACGATATTAGGGCTCAGGCACATCCCCATCCTTGTCCTCACCCCCAAATCCTCTTCCCCGGAGGTTTCACAGTGGGGCCGGGAGCAGGGGAATGGTCCCAGTCTAGTCCCAATTTCGACATCCACTACACTGCTCCTGCCCTTTGGCCCAGGGCACAGGGCATGAGCACTCCGCTTGATTGCCACCAGCGTAATGAGTACCTGCCCCCCTGCCCGCCCAGCCCAACACGGTAATGGCCAAAACAACCCCGAGCTTTAGGGACAGAGCCAGCACGGGGGGGGGCACAGTGAGATGCAGGTGCATTTGGGGGATTAGGGAGGCCAGGTCTTACCAAAGGGTGCCCAGCTGCACCACGTGGTGCTGTTGGAGCCATTGTGGGGGTTCACGCCCAGCGCCGAGCAGTTGGGATGCAGCTGGCTCTATGGGGGGGGGGGGGAGACGACACAAAGCAAGTGGAGTGAGATCAGCCCAGGGTGCTCAAGGACCCCTGCTGGGTTTGGGGGGGGGGTGGCACGTATGCTGCATCACTCACCTTGACGATGCTGATGGGTTTTCGGGAGAGGTGGTAGCTCGTGTAGCAGAAGAAGGTCAGCACTAGCGTCAGCCCCCGGTAGCTGCAAGAGAGAGTGAGCAGAGGGGTTGGGGCTGGTGGGATGGGGGACAGGGGACACCAGAACTGTCCCAGCTGGCAAAACTCAGCTTCTTGCTGCCCCGCTTCAAAAAAAAAAAAAAAAAAAAAAAATCATGCCTTTTGGAGAAAACGTGACGTGAGGGGGATGAGAGACAGCTGGACCACTGAGGTGCCAGGATGAATGCTATCAGGAGGTGAATACAATTTTTGGATATATGCGTGCTGCTCTTATTTAACCCATACTGGAGACCTGGGGGTCTTCCTTTGAAATGCACAGAAAAGAAGAAAAGCAGGGTCCTTTTGGCTCAGTTCCCCCTCAATCCTCCCCCGCCCCCCACACTACACAAGGATGGTGGGAGTTTTCACACAGGATGGGTGAGCTGAACTGGCTCAGCTCCAGAACAGGTATTTCCCAGGGTATTTCCCAGCACCCGGTCCCATGGCCAAGCCCGTCCCCAAGATTTTCATCAGGATTAAAGATAACAGCGGGATTACTGCTAATCGACAGCGACTGCCTGGGTTGGGGCTGGTGCCTCCCCCCAGCACCACGGGGTGAGGCAGCGCTGCTGGTGTCACGCGGGGGCACGGGTGGAAGCAGTGGCTGACTCACATTGCTGCTGGCGGCGTTTGTTGAAGCTGAGGTGGAAAAAAGAAGGGGGAAGTGGGGTAGGGGGGGCACTGCCCGTTTTGATCCCTCCTGTTTGCTCCAGTTAAATGTAAGAAAACAGGGAAACACGGGGCTTGTGCGCCGGTGTGCAGGTGAACGTGGGGATGGGGGTCTCTGGAGGATGCTGCGCCAAGCAAAGCCAATGGAAACAATTGTTTCAGCTGGGAGATCCTAGCCCAAGGAGCGTTATGGCTCACACCAGCCCCATAGGAAAAATCAAAAGCAACCAACTAAAAGCTTGGGGGAGGGGGGGGGGAGTGCTTTTGCTGGTGCTGCTCCTCCTCGGAGTTTCACTTCTTCCCAGCACTGGCAGCAGGAATCAGAAGCACCCAGCAGCCCTGCAGGCCAGGGCACAGCGCTGCTTTGGGGGGTTGCGGGCGGTTGGGAATGCAGAGAAATCACTATTTCCCACCCCCCAACCATAAAAATAAATAGCTTAACAACAACATTCTTAACAAATAGAATAAAATCGCAGGGCAGCACTGCAGGGCCAATCGAGGCGCTGCCGGTGGCCGGAGAAAAAGGGGAAGAGAAACTTTCCGTGCACATCCCGGCTCCCGCAGCTGAGCGAGGCGGGGGGGGGGGGGGGGTTCGGCGGAGCCGACCGCGGCGGGGGCAGCTCCCGGCACGGAATCGACCCGGGGCCAGGCTCCGGACCGGCCGGGCGGCACGGCACCGGCGGGACAGCCGCGAGGGCTGAGCGCGTCCACGCCGAGAACGAAGTCAGCATCCCCGGGGGGCGGCTCCCCCTGCCCCCAGCCCCGGCCCCGGCCCCCTCCCGGCACGTGCAGCGCGAGGCGCGATGGGCCCCGGCCCCCCGAAGCCCCCCCCCCCCGCTCACCGGCTGTCCCGGGGCAGGGCGCGCAGCAGGCGGACGCCGGGGGCGAGAGCTGCCCTCATGGCGAGCGGCGGCGGAGCTGCCCCGGCCCCGCGCCCGCGGCTTTACGGCCCCCGGGGCCGCCGCTCCCCGCCCGGCACCGCCCCGGCGCCGCCCCCCCCCGGGCCTGCCCTGCCCGCCCCGGGCCTGCCCCGGGTGCCCCCGGGTGCCCCGCGGCAGACGCGGGCGCATCCTGAAGGGGGGGGGAGGCGAGGGCACGGGGCTGAGGGGCAGCCCCGGGGCGGCTGAAGGGCTTGGAAAGAGGAAAAAAAGGACGTGGGGAAAAGGGGTGGGGGAAGGAAAAAAAAAAAAAAAGGGGGGGAGTGGGGAAGGACGAAAAGAAAAAAGAAAAAAAAGGGAGAAAAAAGAACAAAAGGGCAAGAAAGAAAAATAAAGGAGAAAGGGTGAGAAAAAAGAAAGGCCAAAAGGGCGAGAAAGAAAAAAAGGATAAGGGTCAGAAAGAAAAGTGAAAAAAGGACTAAAATAAGGATGAAAGAGGGAAAAAGAGAAAGGACAAGAAAAGAATGAGAAAATGATAAAAGCAAGAAAGAGAAATAAGGACAAAAAAAGGATGAAATGGGATAAAAAGGATGGAAGAGGGGGAAAAAAAGTAGGGGGGAAAAGGACAAAAATAAAAGAATAAAAAAGGACAACCAAAAAAGGCCAACGGTAAAACCCAAGAAAAGTCACTGTCCGCAGCAGAGGAGCCAGCCCCCAGGCACTGGGGTTTTCAGATCCTTTTCCCGTGTCCAATGGGGCCTCAACTTGGAAGCAGCAGCTGGGATGGTTGCGATGCCCATGACACGGAGCAGCAGGAGGTGGTATCAAAAGCAGTGGCTGCTCCCACCCCCGCAGGCAGCTGGAGCAGCTGGAAAGAGGGAGAAGTGAGTAGGGCACCGTGGGACAAGGAAAGCTTCTGGAGCCAAGCCCTGACCCCTCAGAAACTGAATCACTCGCAGCCTTTTAGAATGAGCTGCTCCACTGGCTCCCCAAGGAGCTGTTTTAGGGCCAGTGTTTCCCCAGTGGGTAGGCACCCGAACAGTTTCCCTGGATGCAATTTTTCCAACAGAAAATGCTGGTTTCAACTTTTCCACTTGCCTTTCCATCCTGCCCAGAAAGCACGTGGCTGCAAATGGCTGTGGGGGAAAGGCTTTCCCTGGCCTGATTTTGGCCCCTACAGCTCTGCCCTTGGCTGGCTTTGAGTTTATTTGCAGGGGTTTCCAGGCTCCCACTCAGAGTCCCAGTGACAGCAGTGGGGGTGCAAGTGGAACCACTCAGCATCAGCTGGCATGATAGAAGGGGGAGATCACGAGTATACTGCATTGATAGCTTTATTTAACCTCAATCCCTTTGAGTTCAGCCCCAGTGCAGCCTGCACCTGGCCAGGGACCCTGCAACCCCTCAGAGGGGTTAAAATGGGGGTCCCTTTTCCTCTCCCCATCCTCAGGGCATGAGGAAGGGGCTGGTAACACCCCCAGCCCAGCTCCAGGGGCAGCCAAGGGGAGCAAACCCCCTCCAGGCACTGGCACCCCATTAAACTACTCAGTGCCCCCATATGTCTCCAGCATCTTCCCCATGACGCAAATCATGGTTAATAAATAGCACCAGCCCCAAGCTGATGAGCCACCTCCGGACCATGGTTTGGGGTCGTGGGTTTGTTGTACACCTGACCAGTACAGGGTTATGCTCAGAAGCAGAAATCCTTGGAAGGGGAGCGTGGAAGCAGGGCTGCACGCTCGGTCGCCTGCCCCTCCTGCCTGGGTTAATATTGGAGAGGTGGCAGGAGGGTGCCCAGTGGTAGCCACGCTGCAATGACCCTGGCATCCCGTCAGCCAGCACCCACGTGGCAAGGAGTAAGCATTAATGATGGGTTATGGTGCAACCTCTGTCCAGGACAGTATCGCACTCGCAGTATCGCTTTCACAGGAAGATACTGGAGGTTTTGCCTGGGCATTGGACTGTGAATTGGATTTCAGAGAAATGAAGAAAAATACTTAGTGCCATCAGCAGGTCTGGCAGTGCTGGGCTCGGCCACGGCTCCTCTGCACTGTGTGGAGACGGATGGGGTCACCCACCTGCATCCTGGCACCTGAATGTTCCCCACTGGCTGCAGGATATGAAGCAGAGGGTGCCAGGGGCACCAGTGGCTTTGACAGCACTCAGGCATGAGGTTTCTCTTTGGGATGCTCAGAACTCCAGTGAAGCAACAGGACCCCAGCCTGCAATGCTGGTACCACAGAGCAGTATCCCCATAACTACTGGACTCCTTGTCAAAGCAAATCCACCCCAGCATCCCAAGAACAGCAGCACCCAGGAAAGCCCTGGCTATGCTCACCAAGAGTTTAAACAGATTTTTCCCAGGGCAAAGCTCCTTTCCAGAGGAAAACAGGCCATGGGAGTGTGGATTGGGTACTACTGGGTGGGGGCAATTAGAGAGGTCCTCTCCAGTAAGGAACCAAATGAGCAATACATACCTTACTCCGCCCCGTGACCTGAAAACCAGGGGCCAGGGTACATAATTCAGAAATCTATAGAAGGCAGTGGGAAGGAAGAAGTTCATGATTGGGTTTCATTCAAAGCAGCTGGATCACACATAGTGCTTCCCAAGCACTGCTAGTGCCTGCAGCACGGGCTGGCCGCGTGCCCAGGATCACTCCTCTGTGAACCCATCAGGGCAGGCAAAGGTTTGGCAGCAGGCATGCGCACCCTTTGCCAGGAGCTGGGGCCAAGCACCCACAGCAACACACTCTGCAACTGATCCCAGAAGTGTGGCTTAAAGCGATGGATGAGGCGATGTGATACTCAAACCTGGGCAACTTGTTACTCCTCATTTCTGACTACAAACAGGACTACAGAGCATCACACACACTGCAAAGTTTATTGCGCAGCTGAACACCAAAATTCAGACACTTGGCCTGTAAACAAGCCCACAAGAACGATCAGCCCCTTCACACTTGCCAGCCGCCCTGTGCTCCTGGTCTGTCCAACCGCACCAAGGGAGCGAAACCAAAGATGCGTGACTTAAACCTGAGCACAAGGAGCAGCAAGTGCTCTGGCACGGCGCAGCTCTTGTGCTGGGACAAGATGCCTACTTACGCCAGTCCCTGAACCACAGGGACTTCACTGCGATGCACTCTTCACACCCTCTTCACTGGTGCTTCGCAGGGTGTGTGCAGAGAGCAGCGAGGTCATGGATGGGCAGTTTCGTCCTCCCATCTGTGGGGTCACAGGACAGGACAACAGACTGCAGAGCATGGCTGTAGGCTAAATATGGAAAGGACTGAGAAGCAGCATTAGGAGATGAAAGTTTCACCTATGGCCCAAAGCTGGGGGCAGCTTCTGTCTTTTGCTGCAAAGCAAAGAGAGAAGACCTGTTTTTTAAGATTAATCAACATGCCTGTAGTTTTCCACATTCTTTTTTTGCACCCTGCAGGCTGTATGGCAGTCTGTACACTCCTAATTACAGAGTGGTACGTCAGCCAAAGCAGGAAACCTAGAGGATTTTTTTAAGGCCTCCATTTCTCCACTTTACAAAGCCACCTAGAAGATAACTCCCAATTATACTCAGGCAGGTATTTTTCCTAGATCAGAGCACTCTTCGTGTAAAGATAATGATTTCTGTCACCTTTTTGCAACCAACCTCCCCAAGCACAGATGTAGCATTTAAGCAAAGAGCTCCAAAAGCCACTGGTTTCCCATGCCCTTAACAAGCCTGTTCTGCAGTATTTTCCTCATGGCTCTCCCCCTGTCAACACATTTACATATTTACAGCAGCATTTTTCAACACTTTGACACAGAGGCTGGCATTTTGCTGAGGATGCCACTAAATTCCGTGAAGAGAAAGAGGAAGAGGGGATTAGAAATGAGCAGCTGATTTTTCCCTGAGCAACATGTTTGAGTAGCCCTAGTCTTACACTAGGCAAGCTAGCAGCTGGGCACATCTGTGCAGTATTACAAGATGTACCTGCAGCACAGAAAGATCTAGTTAAACACAATGTTGAGCCTATCAGCAGCGGGTCCTTTTTGGAGTATGCTTGCAATCCTGGCAGCCATGAGCTTTTCTGCAAACAGCAGCCCAGAACCAATGGGAACTTCTGGCCAGGACTGATTTCTCCCAGTGCATTCAAACATACGCCCTCTGCTAGGTCTGCGCTAAGTCCTCTTGAAGAGCAGGAACTCCTACCTTTGTGGTTTTTGTAGAATACACAGTTGTTGGCACAGGTATCTGGGTGGGACTCCCAGAAATCAGAGCTGCAGGAGCACAAAGGAGGCAAGTCGATGTTGTACAGCTTCATCTTCTCCCTCATCTCAGCTCTTAGAGCTTCTACATACCTGCAAGGGACAAAGCATTCACTTTTGCTCTGTACAAGGAGCTGGGACCCAGTTCTTGGCAGCTCACCTTACATACTCCATATTTCGCTGCTGCTTTTCCTTAATCTTCTTCAGCCTTCTCTCCTCCAGTTCAAGGTGGGCCAGGATTTCACAGACACTTTCCCCCAAGCAGGGTTCTTGCTGCTCAGCCATCTTCTGCATCCTTTGCTCTTCCACTTGGCGCTGGTTCTCCTTCTTGCTCTTAATCCTGCAGGCACAGACAGCTGTCACTGGGCTTCCTTAGCGGAGGAAGGAGCTTCCCCACGTGATGTCCATTTCCTGACATGTGCTGGACCACATTTACACGCTCCAGTTTTGAAGTGGCACCTGCACTGCTCCATAAAAGCTCCTGAGGTGCTCTCTTCCATCCTTTTGAAACTAAAAATGGTGCCTGGGCTCTTTTATATCTACCCAAAAGGGCAATAGTCCCAGCCACCCCACCTGTGATATCTTCTGATTATAGGGCAGCTTGGATCCTACCATAAGCTGTCCTTGCAAAACTTCCATGACAAAGAACTTAACAGGACTGCAGAAGAGTGCAGGATACAGCAGAAAAAACTCCAAGGATCCAATGCCTACTCTAAATAGGCTTGAAGAGATGATTTTTTTTTTAATTTTTATTCTTTTTTTAAACAAATCTTCCTCCATTGCTTCAATTTCCATTGCACCTAAATGGCACTCCAGCCCTTCCACAGAATCTGGACAGTATAATTCACAAAAATGCAAAGCACATTCCCCTGACAAGTGGAAATTACAAAACACAAAGACTTTAAACCGAAGCATCTGCCATTTTATTCCTGCTGATGAGTAACAAATGCAATAACATCTTACACACTGATCACTGCCAAAAGGCATTCAAAAAAGTCAAAGCTGGGTAGAAGCCAGGGAAAGAAAGCGTAATAGAATGGAGCAACATCCTAAAAGTCCCATTTGGTGGGTCAGATATGAGAATGAAGTGCTCACACATTGAGAAGGAAAGTGCTGAAGCCAAACTTCTCTTGTCAAGTTATAAACTCCAAAACGTCTTTTAAATGAAGTGGTAATAGAGCCTTAACTACACCACCATAAATCTTCTATTGTAGAAGCTAAGGCCAAGGCCAACTTAGCTTTACACTAAGTAATTGCAAAAACAGCTTTTTTTTTGCACATGCTCTGAGCAGCTAGCAAGTCTAGCAGAGACCCTGGGACTGGAGGGGGGGGAAGATATCACTAACTAGAAAGGCCCTGGTGTCTCACCAGCACTTGCAGGGCAGGAAAGGGTCTCCAAAGCTCTGAGCACCAATTTAAGTTTCAGGAACATGTCTGTCGAATTTCCTCAGATTTGCAATTTCTCTCTGAAAAATGGCCACAAAAAACAACCACCAGGATCTTGTGCCCCAGGAACACTGCATCACAGCAGGCTGAGCTCTTCATTTAAAGGCTCACTCATTTATTCTGCTTGTTGGTTTGTCCACTTGGATCAGTTAGAGCTAGCTGCAGGTGGCATATGGGTTATACTGCTTTTTTTGAAACTGCACTTCAATCAAATCAAATGGGAGGTCCAAATCCTGCCCTCACAAACCTGTGCTGCTCCCACAGAGCCTGCTCACTGCAAACCCTGTGTCAGAAAACAAGGTGATTACAGTGTGGAATTGTATTAGATGCAATTTTTAGATGCTCTTGCATAGCGAGTCAAAGACAAAAGCGTAGAGCATCTTTCTTCCTTTGGTCTGAAACTGCAGAGTTCCTCCTTAAGAACCTCCTTAAATTGAGAGCCTCCTTTAAATTAAAACCTCCAAAACATGAACAGGTACTTTTACACAGATAAGGATTTGGTTTTTTTTTTACATAGATAGGGAGTTTTCAACTCTGGAACAAGTGCTAAGAAATCTTTTTATTATGCCATATATATGTTTATAGTTATGAGGGTGAAGGGTCTGACATAAACATCCTGGAGAAAAGTAGTTTAATGAGAACGTGATCTCATCCCAAAGTTTCTGAACATGGGCACAGGGTCTTGGGATCGGTGACCCAGAGGGCTGTGGTTTGGTAAATCATACCTCTCTCAGCCTGACATTTCTAACCCCCATTTCTTACTCCCTAATTAAAAAAAAAAAAAAAAATTTTTTTTTTTTTTTTTAAGGTAGATAAAGCAGCAAAGGAGTCAGAATGTGACTCATCACATGCTTTTTTTTTTTTTTTCCTATCAAGATAGACAGTCTTCTCAAAGCCTTTGTGTTTTGTTTACTGGGCTGCAAAAGGAAAGTGAGAGTGTGTCGCTTATCTGCACATACTCACTTAGCAATCCTCTTCTGCTGCTCTTTCTGCCTCCTCTGCTCCTTCACTTGCTCTCGCTCAACATTCATGAAGAGGCGCTTGCACCTCAGGTACTCATTCTGACGCTGTAGGAATGAAGGTGCAACTTTAAGAAGGATGTCTTGTAGGAGACTTACCTAATATCAGATAATATCAATGCTTGGCTAGATTTTTGGAGCTCATAGTTGCCTGGATAGAAGCCTCACTCCTTCCCCAAATGATCCTTAGAAGTCCCTTAATATCCCAGGACTAGGGAGAAGCTGGAGAGATGGAGGGTGTTCAAAGTATCTCATACATCACAGAGCTTAGTACCAGCACCCTTTGACTGAGTCTCCTATGGATACAGGACACCTGACAAATTCCTAAATTCTAACTTTCCTGGCAAGAAAAAAAACAGCTCCCCCCACTTCATTCCGATAGAGGAGAGTGCTACAAGCAACAGTGCATGAATTTCTATCCACCACTATCCACTTGCAGGCCTTACACAAAATCCTGTTATCTCCAAAATAAATCAATAAATAATGCACAACATCAAGCTGAACCCATCACATGCAGAACTGCAGAGGCGGCAAATGCATTGCTGAGACAAACCCAAGAGCCCCACATGGAACACAGCTCTCACACAGTCAGACCACATGGAAAGGTTCAGTGTTTTGGCTTCAGCTTAAACCCAAAGATGCAGCGAGGGTGGGGAAACCTCCTCACTCAATCTCACATCTGATCCTGCCACCTGAATGGGAAGCAGTCAGCATTCAGTTCATTTGAGCTCCACAATGCCAGAAAGCGGAAGGCATGGATTTTCTCATCAATACCAAGAGCTCTGGACTGAGTGTGTCTGTCCTGTTCACTGGAAACAGCCTTGCACAGCTGGAGATAAAGGTGCAGGAGAGATTGGCAGGCTGCAAGTGTAGAAAGCTGGATGGAAAAAAACCATACGGAAGAGCCTGCTGCAAACCCAGTTATCTCAAGGTGGATTGGAGCCAAGGAGATACAAAGCAAGAGGCACAGGGAACTGATGGGGGAAGCAACAGCCTGACAAGCCCCAGCTGCTGTCATGCCTTCTAGAAACCACAACCGGATTTTTGGATAAGTTTGTTAGAAAAATGCACATAAAGAACAAAAACAATTTGTTCAAAGCACTTTGTTTTATGCTGTACACTGCAAAGAAGCTCACAAAAAATGAGATAAATGTTCAAATCAGAAAGAAGCAGGAAAAAAAAGCCACTTTCTTTAGGCATCCCAGAGAAACAATCCCTCATGCATCTCCTGCATGAGCCAAACTGTTGGACACAGACTGATTGGCCCCTGTGATTAAATCAGACCCTCAGCGCACAACAGTAAGATACAAAACCCTGTTAACAACACACAACAAACCCCAGCAAGCTTAGACCACTCCTGAATCAAGTTAGGCAAAGTTACTGTGCTCAAGTAAAGGGCCCATGAGCCTGCTATGAGGGAGGTAACTTCATGCCTTGCACTGACCAAATGGTGCAGCTCAAGCTGAGAGCACAGCCAAGCTCCTGCAAGCATTAGGCTTGCAGTCTGTGCCTGAAAGCTATTATCCCTCCTGCTAGGTACTGATATGGTAGGAACCTTTATATTCCAGCCTTACATCCAAACAAGATAAAGTAGGGTTTTCTTGTTTTTCTTTCCTTTTTTTTTTTCCCCCCCAGCATTTTTTAAATAACATTTTTGGCAGGTCTCCCCCCCCCTCCTCCCCCCATGCAACTACAGAAAACAAATCACAACACCTTTCAGCTTTTGTTTTGCAAGGCAAAATGAACCAAGCTCTTCTCTTCTAAAACACTTCAGTGTTAATTTGGATCTCAGATACTGTGTAGGTGTCTACCTACTGTGTAGGTTTGCTGAAAACCCAGGACACCATCAGCACTTACAAACTTACAAACCCAGCAGATGCTGCTCCCAAGGCTTATCTGAGCCAGCAGCATTCCCTACGCTCAATACCTTTCACTCCTGAAATGGAGACAAAACAGTGAGTTTGGCTGTAGCAGACAAACCTGCTTCTTGGTTTCCTCTTGGTCTATGCCAGCCCAGAGTACAAGGGGAGCTCGACAACAAGGGTTCAGTCTCTGGGGAGAGTTAAGCAGGCTCAAGTCCTTCACTGACCCATCACAGAACTGAAAAACAGTACAAGAGAGCAGCATCAGCATCTTCACAGTCAAGTTTCTCATCTTCACTCAGCAAAGTCCTCCAAGCTGGAGGTGAGTCCCCTATGCAAGATACCTGCAGTTCTGCATGTGTTTCCAGGACACGTGTGCATTAGGCTTAGACAGTAAGGTTTTATTGGGGGGGGAGGGGGCTGCAGGGGTGGCCCCTGTGAGAAGAGCCCAGCAGCTGCCCCATGTCAGACCATAGCCAGCTCCAGACAGCTCCAAGAAGGACCTGCCACTGGCCAGAGCTGAGCCAAGAGCAATGCTGGTTGGGCCTCCGGGAGAGGAGAATTAAGGAGGGGGGAGGGGAAGGGGAGGAAAAACTGCTGTGCTAAAAAACTGCAGCTGGGAGAGGGGATTGAGAAGTGCAAGAGAAAGAACCCTGCAGCCACCAAGGGCAGTGCAGCAGGAGGTGCTCCAGGCGCTGGGGCAGAAGTTCCACTGCAGAGACCCCTGGTGCAGCAGGCTGTCCCCCTGCAGCCCATGGGCACCACAGAGCAGATCCCCATGCTGCAGCCTGTAAAGAGGAGCCCCTGCAGGAGCAGGGGATCTGGGGGGAGCTGCCGCCTACGGGGAACCTGTGCTGGAGCAGTTTGCTCCTGACAGACCCTGTGGTAAGGTGCAGTTCCTGAAGAGCTGCTGCCTGTAGGCAGCCACTGCAGGCTCAGTTTGCAAAGGACAGCATCCCGTGGGAAGGACCCCACGTGGAGCAGCGGCAGAGAGGGATTGAGAAGGAGCAGTGGAGATGAAGTGGGACTGACCACGGCACCCATTGTCCCTGTGCTGCTCAAGTGGAGTAAGTAGAAGAGGGTGGATGGGGGAAAGGTGCTTTTAGTTCTCACTGCCCTAGTCTGTGAGCAATAGGCAATAATTACATTAGTCTCCCTTTGGTTGAGTCTGTTTCTCCTGGGATGGCAATTGGTGAGTGATCTCCCTATTCTTACATGTATCTCAAGTTTTTTTCTCTCCCTGTTCTATTGAGGAGAGGGAGTGACAGAGCAGCATGGCAGAGCGTAGCTACCTATCAGTGTTAAAGCACCACTTTGTTTGGCTTCTCCTCCCTATCACCAGACAGAAGACACGTTCTACATCTCCATATAGGAGCATGAGCACCAATGCTCTGACAAAACACTTCTGAAGGTATCCTTCAAGGAGTTTTCTGTATTAGTTTAAATAGGGATTCATATTACCACCTCACCTCCCAGACTTTTTGATTCTGAACTTCATGAAGTGCAAGAAAGTAATAGTAGCAAAGTAAGTGTCAGGGAAGTTCAACAGTCAATGTCTCCCAAAACCTCAGTGCAAACCTTCACCTTCTTCGCTCCACTCACAATATTTGCCAAGCCAGTATTTCTGCTCCCTAGCTGGACAAATCACCAGATAAGGATGGGCACATGTTGCTATATCCATAAAGTATTTGCTAACTACTCCAAGTAATCCAAAGGGCAAAACATTTCCACACCTCAGATGCTTAACAAAACTCTGACTGAAAACAAAGAATCAATAAATACTTTAGCCAGGTTCCCAGGAGCAGGCACATAAATGCTACCTCTAAGGGAGGTGTTTTGTACAATCCCCACTAGCTGCCAGCCCTGAGGCAAGGGCGAGGGATGCCAGTTTATTCCTCTGATGAAAACCTTTTTTTTTTTTTCCATTTTATTGGAGGTTTCCGTCTGGTTTGATGCACCCACTGCTCTCCCTCCCCAGCACAGCACAAGGGGCAGTCACAGGTCCTCCTGAAGCTAAATTAAGCGCACGATGCAATTGCACACACAGTGTCAGATTTCTGCTGAGCACCAGCCAATTGGTAGGATGAGGCAAGCACATACAAACCACTTTTGAAGCCACAGCAGTAAGATTAAAGCAGTAAAACAGTAACGTCAAAACGGCATGGCTATTCTAAGAGAACACAACAGTCAGAGCTCCCATTACACTTACCCCCTAACTGGCTTTGTGTGTATTTAAAAATGGTGACCTTATGCCCACCGATCAAGACACACAAGTTCACAGGCACCGTCTTGCAAAGGTGTCCCTCAAGACTGCGTGTGCTGTGCCAGAGACCCTTCTCCAAGTCATCAATCTCTCCTGACTTTCACACTGCTCTCTGGCCTGTTTTGACCAAAGCTGAGAGTAGGCATAAGAGTTAGCCAGGCCTGAAGGAGTAACTGAAACTGATTACAACAGTAGCCTCACCATCCCTGCTTAAACAAACCCAACTCCCAAAGATTTGAACTTCTTCAGACCAACTGGCCCAACCTCATACGCGTATTACTTTTTCAAATTCCACTTTGATATAGAAACCATCTTCTTGTTCAGCCTTATGTGGGGCTGTTGCCTGGTCTTGTAGTTCAGCTGGAAGATCATGATGTCCTGCTAGAAGCTCCTCACTGTCATCTTCTGTGGGCACTGTGGCATGAGGTACTGGTTCCTGGAGGAGACAGGTGTGAATGCAAAGTTCATATGACTGCATTGGTGCAGAGAGCAAATGCAATATCCTTGAGCAAGGGTTACAAGTAGCTTTAACCTCAGGACACTTGTTCTGTGAAGTCAGTTGAGACCTGGCAAGCAGCAGCACAACATATTCAAGCATCACTGCAGGGCACAATAATCTAAATTTAATCTAAATTAACCGGGTAGCTCGTGACTACAACCAACTGCAGAAACAGAGGGACAGATGTATGTGTGTGGGGTGAAGGAAAGAAAAGGGAAAGACCTCTCCAGGCACTATTTCACAACTGCAAGGATTTGGGGTGGGTGGGATCTCCTGAGTGACACTTATTCTGTAGTTGTTCAGATGGTAAGTGGGCAGGCTCCTGAAAGGATATTAACAATATTTTGAGAGGCAGCAGATTGTTTCCTACAAACTAGAAATCAAAATGCCAGAAGCCATTTTTGTTTGTTTTTCTCCTTACTGTCCCTTCAGCAGGCTAGGAATGCAGACAGGTAGGGAAGAGTAGGATTGTTCATAGAGTGAGAGGGTGGATTAACAGGAAGAGCACAGGTCAAGCCAGAGTTTGCTCAAGATGGTTGTGCTGCAATTTATGAGGCATGGAGGATAGCCTGGAGCCAGTCTGCACAAGAAATTATTCGATAGGCATAGGAATTACTCTATCAACACTGTAATGACAAAAATACAACACAGAGAAGCTTCTTCAGTTAGGACAAGAAGTGGAGAGTGACGGTTATTGCTTTCTAAGGATGCTCTGAAGCCCTGAAGGCAGAAGGAAATGAAACTGCTGGGAAAAAAAATCTTTGGGGAATGGTCAGCTGGGGAAAAGAATTTTTCTGTCATGCTGAAGACCTACAAACCTTTCCACAAAGCAGATGAAGACTTGGTGAACGAGATCACCAGAAACACAGGACAGATAATTTCCACTCGATTACAATCTAGGTATCTGTTTCAGAAAGAATTGCAGCAGAGAACAGACCAGCAGGGTCTTTAAACAGTTTCCGACCTGAAAAGAGATCTCCAGAAGTGAAGAACAGCAATGGTTTCAGAAACAGACTTCTTGTTTAACAATTGCAGAGAACGTGACTCCTTACAGGGAAGAAGAAAAAATAGAAAAAGGAAAACAGAACCAAAGAAGCAGCAGATCTTTAAACAATGCTAACTGAACAAGTACAAGCTACCTTGCTGGAGTGGACAGACATGATGCATAGTGTGAGACAAACCTGGCTCTTCTTGTGCCTGTGATCAATGTGAGCACAGAGGAAATGGAGCATGGGTCACACTACTGAAAGAATCATGTAGGAGAAAACACAAGCATGCAGGGACATAAAACAAGTGGCAGAAAGGCCAAGGCTCCAAGTAAAACAAGAAACATCAAGGTAACAAAAAATCAGGCTTCTGGTAAGAGGGACAAAAGGGGACTCATTACACGAGGAGAGGGAAAGCTATCAGAGGACACCAAGAAAAACAGGATTTTATGCTTCTGTGCATTGGCTTTCAGCCAAAGAACTGTCCTGAGCTAGTAACAGAAGCAAGACAAATCTTGGACTAGAACTGGGAAGAAAAAGTCAGATTATTCCTAGAAATAGGAATTTTTTTTTTTTTATTTTATTTTTTTTTAAAGTGGGCAGGACCTGCCCTGGGTTACCTCCAGGACCAGCAGACAAGCTGCTAACAACCCCCTTGGAAATGCGTGGAGGTCCAGGTTATTGGGAAAGGACATGCAGTGTTTAAATAGCCTTTAAATTAAGGAAGGAAAAGGGAAATACTAAAGAGAAAACTACAGGAATTTCAGCCTCAAAAGTTATCAATTGCCTGAATTCTGGAGAAATGAAATCACCTTGCAAATTGCCTGTAAGCTGCTAGAAAACAAGATAAGCAGCCACCAACATAAATTTGTCACGAGCAAGTAGCGTCTAGATGGTATGAATTTATCCTACTACAGAAGAAGCCTCAGGCAAGACCATAGCAGAAGACATCTTAATTTTAGCCTTGCTTTTGACATGGCCTGATGCAACACTTCGGTAAGGAAAATACTCATTAAGTGAAACCAGTACAAGGGAGGTGATTAAAAAACACTATCTGGATTCAGTCTATGTAGCTTGCTGAGATAGAGAAGAACTGCGTGGACACTGCTTGATAATTTCATCATTGGCCAGACTGACAGAAGAAAGAACCCACCAGGCTACATGAAGTTGCAGAAATATTTGAGAAGAGGTTAAAACGCCTGCATTCAAATCAAAGAAATCTGCTGGGGAAGACAACACAAGGAAGGTCAACATGAACAAACGCAAAGGGCAAGCAGCAATTATCAAGGTGTGAAGTCTGCAGCAACATTTTGCATCTGAAAAGAAGGGAATAAGATGCTGTCTAATTGTGAATATGGAAAACAAGGCATTCATATGGGAAGAAGAAGTCACATCAAAATAAGAACTTTTACTCTCTACCATCTTGGAGTAATAAAACAGAGTAAGGCAATAAATCAACATATCCCTCTTGGCAAAAGTTGCCTAGGGAAGCTATTAGAGGCTTCTTGCCAATAGTTTTAAGAGAGTGGAGATTAGCGTACTTTTGCAACAGTACCTACACTACGGCTCGGGTAGGAGGATGGATGGTGTGGCCCAGAATCCCTCCCAGCCTTGTTTCTCACTGCTGTGGATGACTTGTCACAGGACTCCCACACCACACATCCCACAAGTGCTCTCTGTCTTCTGTAACCATCTGGCTTGCTTGGGTAGGTACTGTATTATTTATGTGAGGCTTTAACACTGCTAATAGCCGAGTAATGTTATCAGTCCATCTTGCTGAGCAGTCTGAATGCATTGAAAACTTAAACAGAAGGTATGCGTAGTGTTTGAAATAGATACAAGTTTTCTGAGCCCATAATTACAGTGTTTCTGTAACTCTTGTTCTCAAAGCTGACTTTCTTGAACAGACATCCAACGATACACGGAATAGGAAGACCCAGACCAGCCCTTATATAAAAGGCATTTTCTAGATAACAGCTAGCCAAGATGTACTTCACCCTTGATGAACCTGAAAAGAGAAGGGAATGAAGAACTGCAAGACAGGCAGGAAGCTGGCTCCAGCAAAGGCAGTAAGACAAAATACCAGGTTGGGTTGCTGCTGGTATTCTCCAGGACTTGTGGATGGGAAAAGTACATCAGTTTAAGAAAGGTCTTGGCATTGAAAGCACAACACAGCTATGCCAATAGCTGTAGCATAAAGCTGATTTTGAGTAACAAAAACAGGACGAAATTGAACAGCACAAAAGGTCAGGCACTTGGGACTAATCTTGTTATGTGGCTACTATGTACTTAATGCTTTGAGAAAAGGAGATGCATGCCAACAACTACATGCCTGCCAGAAGCCAGTTCTGGATGAGGAAAACCCTCCAGGTCTTAGCCACACACACAACACAGACTGATGCAATGGCAACAATTCTTGAGGTTTGTTGAAGAAATAAGGGCAGATAAGGGGAGGGTCAATCACTACATTCCTCCAAGATACCCAGACCACAATCTAAGCCTCTTAAACCTTTTTTGAATTCATATTTCCTAGTTTATCTTTCATTAGTCTCTTCAAACAGAAGCGTTTTCACCCACTTTACCCTTCTGCCTTCTCTGAAAGGTGGCTAGAAGAACAAAGCTGGAAGTGTCATGCATGGGACAGAGCCCTCAAGCCCCATTCATCCATGGGTGAATCATTACCTGGGTTGCAAACACAGTTTCTGCTAAACAGACTCCCTGAGTGATGCTTCAGATTTGCCAATTAGCACCAGACCTGCCCACAGCTTCACGGTAACACCTTAGTCTGCCCCAGCTGCCCTCACTCACCTCATGCCTCCTGTTGAGGCTCCAGATGCCACCAGGGAGCTCAGAGGGGCCCATTCCTTCAGGCACAGTCCGGCAGGATGCCAGCCTGCGACGAACTTGCCTCATGGTTTTGCTGAGCTGCCGTAAGAGGGGACATAAGGACAAGCAAAACGGGTCAGTAGATGCTTTCCGCAAGGGCCATGCCAAGAAGTTCAGTTACGTAGATGAGATGTCGCAATGCACCCTGCTCAAAACAATGAGAGCTTCGGTGCTTTATCAAGGGAGTGTGGGTCAACTTTCAGTTAGCTTCACCAACAGGTATAACACATGATTGGGGTAATCTGCAACCAATTCATCTTTCAGAGCTGCCCAAATGCACTGAAACCCTGATCCAGCCATGTTAAAGCTCATCCATTCCCGAATCACTTTGCTGAGATGTTAGAGGTCCCAGATCCCCAGTGCCCAGACAGAAATTGTTCCACATCCCAGGGGAAACAGTGCCCCAACTAGAACAACTCCAATTCCTAGATGAACACAAATGCCTTATAAGATGCCAAATGCAGCACAAGCATCTCTATTAAAGAAGTCCCTAGATCACATTTTCCAAGATTTCACAATCACACACTCCTGGTTTGCAGGACACAAGCTTCAATGAGGTGGCACCACCTAGTGTCTACTTTCCAACATGACATCCCAGTGCAGTAACAGGTCACTGTGCAGAGTTCCCCGTGGGTTTTACTCTAAGTTTACTGTCTACAAGCAGTGGAGGAAGTACAAGCACAGCATCCCATGGAGTGGTATACCAATATTTCATAAGCCAGAATAAAAATGTAAGCCAATGCTTCATTCAGTATAAATATTAGGGATCCATTGTAAAAACAGGTAGAAAACAAGTATTGCCCATCTTCTGTTTCAAACAATGAGCACACAGCATGACAGAGCAGAGACGGAAAAGATGAGTGCAGGAGGGAGCCTACACACCTTGGTGGCTTGCTGCTGGAACGAATCGCTGGGCATCCCCGGCTCCTGCCACTGTGCCAGGATGGTGCGGACACTGGGGCTGCAGATGACGGGTGCGGGGTGGCTCCGAAACACACACGTGTTCTTCTTGGGAGTCAAGTGCAGCACCGAGTCTGAGTACTGCATGGCAAGGCAGCTCTCCTTCTCTGCCTGCCAGGACACAGGCCCCGATGATAAAAAAAAAGAGAAAAAAAGAAAAAAAGACAACACATAAATCTCAAGTGATCATCTCCCCCTTGGCAGGCACATGTCCCTGAAGCAGCTCATGCTCAGCATCTAGGATTTCACCCTTCTGAGGTAAAAAAAAACAAGACACTAAAGCAACACTCTAGTGGGCAGAATGAGAAAACACAAGCAGTTTTGCCGCTGTTCTGAATGGTGCTAGCAGTTACATGAGGACATATCCACTCGACCATGCCTTCTCATCTTTGGAAACAGCCCAAACACCCTAGGGGTGTGTCCAAAACTGTTGATATTTCAGTACTTTCCCTTCTTGTTGCACAGTGAGTTTATGGCAAGTATTACTGGAGGTTGTTTAAAAGTAGACAGGATTAAATATATTCACAGGATAAAACAAGCCCTTGGGAGAAAGTGGGAATATGGAGGACAAGGTGTGGAAGTGTTGCTTGCAAGCTGCCCTGGGAGAGGACAAGCTGCTTTGCTTCAGTGCGACCAGGAGACATTCACACCATTCACATCTTGATGATCCTTATGGGTCCCTTCCAACTCGGGATATTCTATGATTCTATGAACTTGGGCCTGGCTATTTTTTTTTTTTTAACACTATGGAGATCTGAGAGGGCACCAAGGACAACATTCTCTGGCTACTGCTCCAGGGAGCCATCGACCCTTCCATGGGGAGGCAAAAGGCTTTATGCACCTCTGGCATCAGAGCGAACCAAGGCATCACACTAGCCTCACTCACGGGTTTGCTATTTGCAGCCACAGGGCCTGCTGTAGCCACAAGTTTCCTCACTTTTTCTTATTAAGATCTTGACTTAGGGTTTGCAGTGTTGTTTTTTCCCCAGCATAGAGGGACACATTAGCCTTGGAAGTCTGTGAGGCAGGGAGAAGGGGAATGCTTACCGCTTCGCAGGACTTCTGCAGCTGCTGCTTTCTCCTCATCCTGACTTGCTGGTTCACTCGCTGCTTTACTTCTCCCTGGAAGCGTCTCAGGCTTGCTGCTTTCTCCCTTTGCTGCTCCTTCAGCTCCTCCTCAACTCGAAATGCTGAAGCCTGAGAGAGGTGAAAGAAGATTTCACAATGCTTTTGCTACATTGCAGCATTATAACAGCCCATTTTCCTACTTCCCGTCCAAAACCTGCATCTACAGGCCAGGCAAGCAGCACCCAGAGCAGTTAATAATGACATTTTGTTTCATAAACTGCACACCAGCTTGAACAATGCCTACTGAATTGCTACTAGCTTGAATTGAATCTTCCTTTGACTCTACAATGTGCAGAGAAAGGAGAGAAAAAAAAATGTAACCTAACACAGTGACTCCTGGTCACCGTTCCCATGAATACGCAGAAATTCTGAGTCTAGACACAAAAGAGCAGGCTAACCTCCATCACATTAACACTCTGTACAAGATCCCACGTCCATTTTTCAGACAAATGTCTCGCAAAAGCAATGCTGGAAGCGCATCAAGCAGTTTGCTGACCATGGTACAGGCAGGGCTACTGCTCTAACAATGATTTTACCATCTGAAGTGAAAGATTAAAAGCAATGACCTAAAAATCAGGTTTCCCATGGTTCCCACTTGAAGCCATGCCAAGCAATTCTGCTTGCACTACCAAGGTTTAAATAAAACCAGTATCACTTCCCTGGCTGTCAAATCAGTAAAAAACTGTGCAGAATCCTGAAAAGAGGCAGCCAGCAAGATTTGCAAAGGCAGGCTGTCAGCTGCAAGGTGATTCAGTTTTACTTATTTACATGCTTAGTTTTATTCAGCCTTAAACACAGCAGTGAGGAAGAGAATGAAGGGAAATGAGTGGAGCTGCTGGTAAGAAGCTGACAGACAGACCCCATGTGGCTGATTGTATCATATCTTCTGATAGACACTTTTTACAACCCCAAATCTCAGGGTTGTCTGCACCCCACAAACCCTCACTGCCAGGAATATGAACAGCAGCAGGGCCCCAATAGCACAGCCAAAGCATGAAAACAGGAATCTGCACTATTAACAGGGAAAGCAAGCCAGAGCTACACGGAACAATGCTGAAGATGCCATCAACAACCTGCCATGCTCCCTGCTAGCGATTTCATTAGCAATTCTAATTGAGGAGGCATTAATATTTATTTATATTTTTTATTAGTATGACCCACTGGTTTATAAAAGTGCCTTACGTAAGCTTTGATAACCCTGCGCACCTTTGCCCACACCTGATGGCACAAGGGCTAGGGGGAGGTAAGGAACGCAGCTGAGCATGGCAAACATGCAGGGTGAGAATGCCTCCTCCCAGTAGTGGATGAGGACTTGTGCCAAGACAAACCAAAGCAACACTCTGGTGCAAAGCCAAGGCTCAGCCCTCCCAGCAAGGACCATCAGCTCCCAGTTGCATTGAAATGGGGACCAGGAGCACCCAGGAAGACTTCAGCTCCCCCCGAAGTTTGGCAGGGGAAGTTGTGTGAATACAGAGACAATTTATTTCCATATATTATCTCAACCTTTCAGAATTTAAATTACAATATGGAAATAAGTCATCTCAGAAGCATAGGAGCTTCTGTAACATTTAGACGTTAATTACAGGGGACTGAACTCATCATCCTATATTTAATGCACCTTTAGTCTTCTTGTAATAACCCTCAAAGCAGAAATCCCTGAGATAAGCATCCAGGAAGATTTTCTTAAGTGTTTCTAATGAGGTACTGCAGAGATTGGCTCTACACCATGAAACATTTAACATTCTTATTTTAAAATTAGCAACATGGAACACAGCTCTTGCTCACAGACATCCTTTAGAGATGAACGGGGAGGCAACAAACAAGGTGAGGAACACCAGTATGAGGGAAAAATGCAGGCAGGGGGCACAAACCTGATGATTGTAGCTGCGATACCTATGATGGAAATCAGTTCCTACTAACAAGCTGAAAATACACAGTTCCAGCTAATATTACAGCGCAGATTGCAAACAATTAGTCAATTGCAGCTTTATAGAGACAAACCAGATTCCCCACCCAATTGATTTTTAAATTAATGCATTACTCCTAAAAAAAAAAAAATTAAAAAAAGGAAAAACAGTTTATTCAAGGGGAAGCAAATCAGGGCCTTTGTAAAAGGGAAGCCAGGCTACGTGGACACCACGCAGCCCTACCACCCTCACAAAAACAGGGATAACAGCCTGAGGTCGAGCCCCATCCCGTCCTGTCCCTCGAGGGTGCCGGGGGGGGGCGGCCCGGGAGCCCCGCAGCACTCACGAAGGCCGCGCCGCGCTGAGGCCCCGGGGGGCCGCTCTCCACCCAGGCTCCCACGGCGGCCACGCGGGGGCTCCTCGCTGCCAGCACCCGCCGGGGGGACCCCGCCGGCCGCCCCCCGGCCCCGCGCCGCTCCCTGCAGGACGGCGGCATCGCAGCGCTGCGCCCGGACCTGAGGAGGGAAACAGAGCGTGAGCGGGCCCCACCGCCCCCCACTGCCCCGCCACTTCCGCCTCCGCCACCGGTTTGAATCCTGGCGCCGCTTCCGCCCGCCGGCCCCGCCCCCTCCGCTCCGCCCCGCCCCACCCCCAGCTGCTGGGGCCGCGGGTTCGCGTCCCACCGAGGGAGGCCGGGGTGGGGGGGGGGGGGGGGGAAGGTGCTTGCCCCGGGAGCGTCCCCTTGAAACGTGCCCCTGAGCAGCCCTGAAACAGCGCCCACAGCGTCCTCGGAACGCTCCGGGGCATCTCCCCGAAGTGTCCTCTCGGAGCATCCCCCCCGACATCCCCCCGACATCCCGAGAACGCCCCAGCTGTGTCAGCCCCACACGTCCTCAGAGCATCTCAGAGCATCCCCCAGTGCGTCCCAACAGCATCCCACAGAGCGTCCTGAGAACGCTACAGCAGCCCCCCAAACACCCTAGAGCATCCCTCTGAAGCCTTCCCCAGAGCGTCCCTGCAGCATCCCCGGAGCACCCCACCAGATCACCCCCCGTAAGACCCCCCAGAATAACCCCATAGAGCCCCATGGAGCTTCTCCCCGCGGTGTTCCCCTCCAACACCTCCCCCCCCAGCATCTCCCTATTGCATCGGTCCAACTTCCCAAAGCACCTCCCTATAGCATCTCCCCATTATGCCCCCCCAGCATCTCCCCAGAGCATCCCCCCGCAAAAAATCTGCCCCGAGCACCTCCCTAAAAAGGTCCGAGCATCCTCCACTGCATCCCAGGGCTGGGGAGGCTGCTCTGGGGGGAGCTGAGCATCGCCCGCTCGAGGAGCTTGGCAGAGCTCTGTGGGAAGCGGCTCCGGGCACCCTGCCCTGCTCCCGCTGCCCCATTCAGCCGGGAACCGCTGCTAATTGGCACCGGAGCTGGAGCAGGGCCCGCGGGCAGCCACGGCTTCGTTTTAAAGCATCAGGCTGGAAAAAGCAAAAGGAACGCTTGGCTTGTGGGGACTGGGGGGGGGGGGGAGCTTTGTGAAATAACCCCCCCAGACGCCCCCCTAAAAAGTAATGACAAACAGAAAACAGGATGCAACACCCTGGTCCCCAGATCCCATGGGATGCTGAGCATCCCCGTGCAGCCAGGCGGGGGGAAAAATTGCGAATCTGTGTGATTTGTCCCCAAACAAATGTCAGCTCAGGCCGCTGGGGAGGCGAAACACACAGGGCTCTATTGAGAGAGCAAGGGACAAATAAAAAAAAAAAAAAGAAAGAAGAAAAAGGAAAAAAAAAATGGCTGGGCTGCAGGCCAGCAGCACAGAGGGACGTGCCCAGAGCAGGGAAGTGTCGCAGAGCGGGGCCCCTGCAGCCTGCCCGAAATGTGGGGAGCAGTGGCCGCCCCATGCCTGCTGCCCGCTGCCTGGCTCCTGGCGCTGCACGCAGGTAGGGGAGCAGCCAGCCTCCTCTCTTTCCCCCCCCCCCCCCCTTTTTCTGTTGTTTGTTTGTTTGTTTGTTTTAACTCAAATGGGGCAGGAGTGGAGGAGGCCGGGGGCTCTCATTAAATTGGGGGTTTGGGGGGGTGCTTGGGTGCAAGGGGGGGATGCGCGCTGCTGCCAAGCAGCCCCTCCAGTGGCAGAGGGGTGGAAAGGAGGAAAAAAAGGGTCCAGAAGCGAGGAAAAAAGCTCTGTGGGAGAAAAGCGGATCCTGCTGGGGAGGAGTTGGGGGGTGAACCCCAGGCTCAGACATTTGATTTTGACTTCCCCAAACCCTTTTATTGCTCATTCTTCATCTTCCCTCAAAAGCCCCTTTCTCACCCCGCTTCTCTCCTGTTCCCCTATCCCACTGCATCTCACCCGAATGCATTAATTCCCCAAGTGCCCCCCTCCACCAGCACACTGATTTCTGAGGCTCAGCACCCCCTGAAGGAGCAAACCCACCCCCTCTTGGGGCCAGCACAGGAAGGCAGCTGCAATTCTTTTCCACCATTTCTCAAAAGTTTGCGTACAAAGGCAGCAATGTGGGGGTCAGGCTGAGGATGCAGAGCAAAGTGGATTGGTTTTGCACCCCAAAATTTATTCCGTGAAGTGGGGGGGGGGGGAAGGGGGGACTTGAAGAAACCAGCAATTTGGAGGAAGGATTGGTGGATTGGTGTTTCGGGGATGTTTGTGTGATGCTTCCTAAATCCCTCCCATTCCTCCCCCCAGAACCTTGAAAATATAAAGCAAAGGGGTTAAAGCAGGGCAGGAATGGGCTTCTAGACACACAAGAGTGTGGGGATGGGGCAGGGGCCGCATCCTGACCATGTGCCCGGGTTTTATTCCAAATTTCACCCCACGGTTCCTTCTCGGGGCTGAGCTCCACGGCTGCTGGGGAGGATGGATGGACGGATGCTGCATACCAATAGGTCCCGTGACTTTCAGGCTTGTTTAAACCCTTTCTTGCTCTGCTCGCCTCCCTCCTCATCTCCCCTCCTCCCCCCCCTCCAGCTGATTTCACCTCCCGTCCCTCTTCAGTCTGGGGTTTGCTCAACTTCAGGTGACAGCATCTGGATGGGGGCTCATGGATGAGGCTCTCAGACTAGTGGGGACAGGGGTGTTTTGGGGATTAAACCCATTTTATTTTTATGCTCTTGGTTTTTGTTTTCCCTCAAAAGTGAGATTTTTAAGCCTTGCTGTTTGCTTTGAGCACAGACAGCTTGAATTTCCCTGTGGGGTGATGGGTACCAGGAGGTCCTCTCGGAACTGGGACATGGTGGCTCAGTCGCCAGTGCTGTGTTTGTGCACTGGCATGGGGGGGTGGCCGGACAAGAGCATCCTCTAGGGCTTGGGGTGGAAACCCTGTGTGTGTGTCTTTGCAAGGGTTGCATGAATGCCCCCAATACACTTTGCAAAGTGTTGCATCAATTCCCCCAGTGCACTTTCCAAGGGTTGCATCAACCCCCTCCCAAAGCACTTTTTTGGGGTGATGCATACATTTTTGCAAACCTCCGTGCAAACAGTGGGGATGCTGCAGGAGAGGGATTTTCAGGGATGCTCGTTGCGGCTCCGGGAGGGGGTTTTCCCCTTTTTCGGAGGGCCGGGACGCGGCGCCCGCTGTCTCCCCCCCATCCCCAGGTCTGCTGGCGGGGGTGAACATCACCAGCCCGTCGGCGTTGGTGCGCGGCACGGCAGGCAAGGCGGCGCTGCTGTCGGTGCGCTACGCCAGTGCCAGCCCCGACAAGCCGGTGGTGAAGTGGCAGCTGAAGCGGGACAAGCCTGTCACCGTCGTCCAGTCCATCGGCACCGAGATCATCGGCAACCTGCGGCCCGACTACCGCGACCGTATCCGCGTGCTGGAGAACGGCTCACTGCTTATCAGCCCGCTGCAGCTGGCTGATGAGGGTGCCTACGAGGTGGAGGTCTCCATCACCGATGACACCTTCACCGGCGAGAAGACCATCAACCTCACTGTGGACAGTAAGGGCACCCAGCCGAGCTTGGTTTTCCCCTTGGGACATCTCTCCCCACAGTGTTTTGTGAGGAATTTGTCCATCAGGGAGGTGGTTTGGGGAGTTCAGCAAAACAGAGAGGCGGTTCTAGCTTGCTTGCAGCTAGGTCAGGTCCCCACTAGGGCACTGATGTCCTCCCCTTGTCTATCCGTGTCCTTTGGGGCGTTGGTGTCACCTTGGCTCTCCTCATTCACAGTCCCCATCTCAAAGCCTCAAGTGCTGGTGGCCTCCTCGACGGTGCTGGAGCTCAGCGAGTTCTTTACCCTCAACTGCTCACATGAGAACGGCACCAAGCCGACTTACACCTGGCTGAAGGATGGGCGGCCGCTGAGCAACGACTCCCGCCTTCTCCTGTCCCCTGACCAGAAGATCCTCACCATCACCCGCGTCCTCATGGCTGATGACGATGTCTACAGCTGCCTGGTGGAGAACCCCATCAGCCATGGCCGCAGCATCCCCGTGAAGCTCACTGTCTACCGTAAGATGTGTCCCCAGGGCTGGACATTGCTTGCAGATGTTCCTGGTTAAGATTTTTGGGGGGGTTCCCCCCTTGCTGCTCTCCCCTAGGCCGGAGCTCCCTCTACATCATCCTCTCCACGGGCGGCATCTTCCTCCTTGTAACCCTGGTGACTGTTTGTGCCTGCTGGAAACCATCTAAGAAGTATGGCTGAGGGGAACATGGGAGCCAAAGGGGTTTCTTCTTGTCCTGCCCCATCCCATCCCGTCCTGTCCTTCCCTTCCCCCTTACATCTTGCCCTGCTTTATCCCATCCCATTTGATACTGTCCTGTTCACTCTTGTCCCATCCTGTCCCATCTCATCCCAATTTATCCCATCTCATCTCACCCTGACTTGCCCTGTCCTACCCCACCTCATCGCATCCCACCCCATCCCATCCCACCCTATCTCATCCCATCTCCATCTCCATCTCCATCTCCATCTCCATCTCCGTCTCCGTCTCCGTCTCTATTTCCATCTTCGTCTCTATCTTCGTCTCTGTCCCCGTCCCCATCCCATCCCATCCCATCCCATCCCATCCCATCCCATCCCATCCCATCCCATCCCATCCCATCCCATCCCATCCCATCCCATCCCCACCATTATCACTGCCTCTGTTCCCTCCCCAGACCAAAGCAGCAAGCGGAGCCGCCACCCCCCGACTACACTGAGCAGGATGAGGAGCACCCCAAGCACGAGGGTGAGTGTGGTGCCGGCAGCATTGGCAGCACCATGCCCTGAGAACCCACCACCTTCCCCTTCCTTCTCTTCCCATCCCTTCCCTTCCCCACCTTTCCTGCAGCCGAGACCATCCCACGCAGCACCGACCATGACCGCAAGGCCCCGCTGGCCCTGTACATCCTCAAGGAGCAGGTGAGTGGGCAGCGGGGCCAGGCAACACCGAGACAAATGCCGGAGCATCGCCCCTGTGTCAACACCCACGCCCTCCCCGCAGGACACCCCAGCACCCCAGGAGGATTCACCGCCACCTGCCGGGCGCTCACCGGGGCGAGGGGCTCGCCGCTACCACCGCTCGCCCGCCCCCACCCGCCCTCCCCGCTCACCCCCCGGCTCACCTGTGCGCTCCCGCACCGCCCCACGCCTTCTGCGGGCCACCGGTGTCCCTGCCATCCGGGAGCAGGAGGAAGGCAGCACCCTGGAGATCAGTGCCTGAGCTGGCAGTGGTGGCGGGGAACACGTGGATGGCCCCCCCCAGCATTGAGGGGTGATGTGGGGCACAGCGGGAAGTCACTAACTTGGTATTGATCTCAGCTGGAGCTGCACCCTGCCGCCCCGCGAGGGGTGCTGGGGTGTTGCTGGAAGGGCCTGGCTGTGGGGCAGGGTGTGGGGCGCACGGGGAACACACACGCACGTGCATTGAGTGTGCAGAGGGAGTGTGCACCGAGCATGCACAGAGGGAGCCCAGGCACAGTCTGCAGAGTGAGTGTGCGCAGAGGATGCGTGGAGAGCAGGCACACAGTGTGCAAAGAGAACATGCACGGACTGTGCAAGTGGGCACACATGGAGCATGCAGAGACAGTGTGCACAGTTTGTGCAGAAAGAGCAGGCAGAGTGAGCACAGAGATCGTTCATGCAGTGTGCACAGAGAGCGCACACAGTGCATGCAGAGAGAGCGTGCACGGAGTGTGCGGAGATGTGCATGGAGCGTGCAGAGAACATGTATGCAGTGTGCATAGAGCATGCATGGAGCATGCAAAAGGATATGTGCAGTGCATTTAGAGTGAGTGTACAGAGTGTGCAGGGACATCATGCACAGAGCATGCAGAGAGAGCATACTCGAAATGTGTGGAGAAAGCATGCAGGCAGAGCATACACAGAGCATGCAAGAGGTCATGCAAGGAGCATGTGGAAAGAGCAGCTTGGAGCAAGCAGAAAGAGCATGTACAAAGGATATAAGAGGGCATGCACAAGAGTGTTCAGACAGAGCATGCATACAGTGTGCAGGGATTACGCATTTAGCATGTAAAAGGCCATGCATAAAGTATGTCAGGAGAACATACACAAAGCATGGATTGTGTGGAGGTAGCGCTCATGGAGCATGTGGAGAAAGCGCGCACGGTGTGTGCGTGGGGCATGCAGGTAAGTGTGCATGGCATTTGCAGAAAAAGTGTGCCAGCATTCGCGTGTGCCTGAAGTGTGCAGAGACCATGAGTGTTCAGCAAGAGTATACATGGAGTGTGCAGATGGAGCGTGCATGGAACCTGTGAGAAGAGCGTGAACAAAGTATGCACGAGTGTGCAGGGAGCATGCACAGGGTGTGCAGAGAAAGCACGCATGCACCTTGCATGTGCAAGAGCACTGTGCACACACACACACAGCCCTGTGCACACAAGCTAGCGTGCAGGCTCTCACGTGCACTCACACCCATGCACACAGGTGGAAGGCCCCCCCAGCTCCCTGGCTGTGCTGTCCCCAAAACATGGGCCCAGGCCCCATAAGAGAACACTCCTCTCCCAGCCAGACCCGCCCGCTGCTGCCTATGGATTTTCTGTGAAAATCACCCATTTTTTGGCACACCCATTTGCATTGCCCCAGGCTTCCCGAGGAATAGGTTTAGGACAAAGCTGGAGGACTGGGTCACCGGGGTGGGTGCTGGGGCACCCCGGGGTGCTTGGGGTGTGTGAGCACCCACAAATGCTACTAACTAATAAACTAAATGTGTTACTCAGCCAGGGGGTGCTTGGTGTCCTGGGGGGTCAGGGCAACATGGGGGAGGCGGGTGGCAGCTGAGGACCGATGGGCTCGGTGCACCTATTGAGCATGTCTTAGCTGCAAAAAGAATGAGGTCTAGGGGATGGCTGGCAGGGAGATCTCACGATGGGGGGAAGCAGCACCAAGGGCAGTTTGGGAAACCCTGAAATTTCTGCCATATTTCAGATTGCAGTGCCCCCTTGAGGCTGTTCACTCTGGTCCCTACCAATGGCATCCTGCCCTTCAGGCCTCCCAGCTCCAAGCTGACAGCTCATTTCTTCTTAACTTGCGCTTCCCTTCAACCCAGTGGCTGCTCCCGCAGCTGAGCTGCTTGTGTCCCTCCAGCACTTCCCGTCCCCTGCATCCGGCCATTGTACCCTAGCTGGGAGGGACCGGATCTTGGGAGGAAACGCGGAGGCCATGGCGAGCGGCTGGGCCACAGCACTCAGGCTGGGGCTCTGGGCCACTGCACTGTGCCTGGGGGGCTGCCACCCCCTTGGGGGGGACACAGAGCCCCACACCATGGTGGAGCGCCCAGCTGGTAAGGACAAACTGGGGACAGGAGACAGTGATGGGCGGGGGGATGGGACACCCTGAATGTGTCCCCACCCAGGGTGGTGTCCCCTTTCCTGCAGTGTTGCGGGACAATTTCCGCCTGCAGCCTGGCGATCTGGTAGCCACAGTGGGCCAGGTGCTGGAGCTGGACTGCGTGCCTCCCGCTGGGCACCCCGAGCCCCGTGTCTCCTGGAGGAAGGACGGTGTCACCTTGCGCCCAGCTGGGGGACGTCATCAGGTCACCCGTGGGAAGCTGCGGGTGGCCCCAGCACGTAGGACCGACGCGGGGGTCTATGTCTGCGTGGCGGCCAACGCGGCAGGTGAGCGGCACAGCCGGGGCGCCCACGTCACTGTCCTAGGTAAGTGGTGGTGGTGGAGGGGCCTGGGACATGGGAATGTGCCATGTAACCTCACCGATGTCCCCTCCCTGCAGAGAAGCCAGCCATTGTGCGGCAGCCAAGTGATGCCGTGGTGGTGGCTGGTGGCACAGTGGAGCTGGGCTGCAGTGTGCAGGGTGATCCCACGCCACGGGTGCAGTGGCACAAAGAGAATGGAGACCTGCCCTGGGGGAGGTAGGTGGTGGCAGGGTGGCAGTGTCACCTCCCCAGGGTGTGTGACAAGGGTGACGGGATACTGGTGCCTGCAGGCACGAGGTGGACCAGGAGCACACGCTGCGCCTCTACGCCGTGACAGCCGCCGATGCTGGCACCTACATCTGCACAGCTCAGAGCCAGCTGGGCAGCGCCGCTGCCACTGCTCGTGTCCAAGTGGAGGGTCAGTGCCAGTGCACAGGGTCATCTAGGGGACTGTCTGTGGGGGCCATCTTAGTGGGGTCCATCCATGTGGGTCATCCAAGGGGAGTCCATCCAAGGGGGTCCATCAAAGAAGGGCTATCCAAGGGGTTCATTCAGGGAGAGTGCATCCTAGGGGCTCCTTCCAAAAGGAGGGCTCTGGCTGAGGAGGTCCATCTGAAGGGTTCCATACAAGAGGTTATATCCAAGGGGTTCCATATAGATGAGGTCCGTCTAAGGGGAATCATCCAAGTAAGGGTCAGACTAAGGAGTGTCCATCCAAGGAGGTTCGTCAAAGGCGAACCCGTCCAAGAGAGTCCTTTGAGTCCGTATAAGCAGGATCCAACCAAGCAAGTTCCTCCAAGGGGATCCGTCTAAGGCGGGGGGGGGGGGATTCCCATTAAAGTGGGATCCAGCCAAGAGGGATCCATCCAAAGAGTCCATCTAAGAAGTATGCAACAATATGAGTCTACTATGGGGTCCATCCAAGGAGGCCATCCAAGAGCTGTCCATCCAAGGGGGCCATTCAAGTGGGTCCATCCAAGGAGACATCAGGGGCCCCAAGCATGGCTATCTGGGGTGTAGGCGCCACCACCACACTCACCTTTCCCTGCAGACCTTTTGCCTGCAGGCCGGCGGGAGGTCATGCTGCAGGACCTGCTGGCCATGCGGCTGCAGCTGGATAATGGCACCGCGCTGCCCACCACCGCTGCCGCCTGGCTCCGCTGGCGGGTACGTGTACTGCCAGGACACCCCAAGAGACCAGGCTGGGAGGGGGCCCTCTTCCCATGTCCTGGCTGTGTCCCTACAGCCTTTTTCATTCCCTCCAGATGGTGACGCCAGGGCCAGCGCCAGAGGGTTATGCAGTGCTGTACCGCTGCCTGCTCCCTGTCGGCACTGCCTGGTCCCAGCAGGATGTGGGCAGGGAGCTCAGCACTGTCATCCCTGCGCTCCAACGGGGCTACCAGTATGAGTTCAAGGTCCGGCCCTATGCCAAAGGGGCCTGGGGCTTGGACAGCAACAGCTGGCATCTCCGGATCCCTGAGGAAGGTACACTGGGGTGGTGGGTGGGATGAGGGGGCAATGGAGGTCCCAGGGTCTCAGCATTGCTGTCCCGGCAGTGCCAAGCGCGGCGCCCCAGCATGTCACCGTGGGCCAGGTTGAGCCAGGGAACAGCACCGTTGTCGTGAGATGGGAACCACCTCCCCCTGATGCTCACAATGGCATCATTCAGGGCTACCAGGTTTGGGTGACGGGGGGCACTGGGGGTTGCTGGCCAATGAGGATCCATTTGAGAGGTCCATCTAAGAGGGTTTCGTTGAGGGGGGTAGAGGGGCTGTGAAAGGGGAATCCATCCAAGGGGGAATCCATTCATGGAGGGAGTTCCATCCAAGGGGGGTCATCCAAGGGGGAATTCATTCCTGGTGGGGGTTGTGCCCAAGAGGGGTCCATCCAAGGTGGGGAAACCATCCAAGGAGGTATATTCAATGGGACCCATTCAAGGGGGGGGGGGATTATGCCCGTCCAGGGAGAACCATCCAAGAAGTTTATTAAGGGAGGTCATCCAAGGAGACCTAATCCAAAAGGGGTTTTCACCAAGGGGATCTCTCTATGGGGATCAACCAAGGGGTATATCCAAGAGGGACCCATCAATAAGAGTCCATCCCAGGGGAGTCTATTCAACGGGGCACCCATGCACATGCAAGTGTGGCAGTGCAGGATCACCACCTATCGGCCCCCAAACCAGGTCTGGTCCCTGGGCGAGGGCTGGTCGCACCCCACCAACAGGACAGTGGACAGAGGCACCCACCGCTTGGAGATCCCCCTGCCTGTCTCCGGGGCCAGATACTGCATCCAGGTGGCCGCATTCAACGGCGCGGGGCTGGGGGTCCCCAGCAATGCCACCTGCAGTGTCCTGGGTAGGGGACGGGGACCATGATGGGGCGTGGGGGGGGACGCAGCAGTGGCACAGAGGTGACATCAGCCATACCCTTGCAGAGGTGACGGCAGGGAGCACTGGGGTAGTTCGGGCTCTGCGGCAGCCTGCTGTCATCGCAGCTGCTGGCTCGCTGCTATGGTTGGCCCTGCTCGCCCTCCTCCTCCTCCTCTGCCAGCGCCACGCCAGGCAGGATGCCTTGGCACGCCACAGGTGAGTGGCCTGGAGCGGGTGTGGCAACAGGGTCCCTGGCACAACAGGGACAAGGACACTGATGGCAGATACTGTTGCCCTGCAGAGAGGGGGACAGTGATGCGCCATGGCTCAGCAACCCCTGGAAACCCAGCTGCGTCCCCCAGAACCTCAGTGGCAGCAGCAGCCTCAGCAGCCGGCTCCTGGGCAGCGACAGCAGGGACCCCCAGCCCTCCCGTGAGTTCCGTGTCGGGAGCCCTCACCCATGGCTATGGGACCCCTCCCCCTCCCCCGCTGCTGTAGGACTACCCTCCAGTGCCTGGGACCCTTCACCCTGTGCTATGGGAGCACCACAGAATGCTATGGGACCCCCACCCAATGCCTAGGACCGCCCCCCCCCGGCTGCTAGGGTACCCCCATAGAGTACCTGGGACTCCTCACCCAGTGCCCTGGGATGCCCACTGAGTACCTGGCACCACACCCCTAAGGTGCTATGGGTCCCCCATCTGGTACCTGGGACCCTAACATGCCCAATGGGAACCCCAGTGATGCCATGGAACCCCTCACACAGTACCTGTAACCCCCACAGGGTATTAAGGGACCTTCAAAGGGTGCCCGAGATCCTCACCTCATGCATGGGACCCCCTGGTGCCACAGGACTCAGGACTCCCCCTCCTTGGTCCCCCTCAGTGCCACCAGACCCTCTCTGCAGGCAGCAGTAACCCGGGGACAGACAGAGCCTGGGGTGCAGGGGGCAAGGGGCTCAGCACCCACAGGTGCCCAGCCCTGACAGCTCTTGCCCTGACAGCCCTGTCCTCGGAGCCACCGAGCCTCAGTCCTGCGACATCCCCCAGCTGCAGCGACCATCGCAGGGGACATCCCAAACCCAGCACCCTGAGCCCAGCACCCTGGGAGCGCATCCACAAGCGAGGTGGGGACAGAGCATCGGGATGGGGGGAGTGCACCACAGGGATACCTGGAGGTTGCTCACGGTGGCTGTGTCCCCACGCAGAGCTGGACCGAGTGCACAGCACCCCAGTGGTGGCAGCTGGACTTGGGACCATTCCCATCCCCGTGAGTGGTGGTGAGTGGGGGACACGTTTTGGCCTGGAGGCTGGGTTGCTTCAGCAGAAAGGACAGGGCAGCGACGCTGCACTGGCAGGAGGGGACCTATGGTGGCTGCCAGCTCTCATCTCCCCAAAAGCACGGCGGGGCAGTGCCTCACTGGCATCCACTGGCACTGAGAAACTGGTGGCACCCCGAGGGCAGCCCCGCGCCTGGCACCCTGCAGGGACTCGGTGAGTCTACACATCTCCTGGGGATGCCCTGGGTGCTATGGGGTGGCCCCTTCCTGCGCCCCAGCCACGTGCTGCAAGATGGACCGGTGGCAAAAGCCAGTGTGTACCTTGTGCCTACAGGTTCCTGGCCACTGGGTGCCCAAGGGACATGTCCCCAGTTACTGGAAACCCAAGAGACCCGTCCCCAGTCACCAGGAGCCCCAGGAACCTGTCTCCAGTCCCCAGGAACCCCAGGGACATGTCCCCAGTCCCCAGGAGGCCCAGGGACATGTCCCCAGTCACAAGGAGCCCCAAGGATGTGTCCCTGGTCATGAGGCACCCCAAGGATGCATCTCTGGTCACCAGGAACCCCCGGGACACGTCTCCAGTCACCAGGAGCCCCATAGACATGCCCCCAGTAGCAGGGAGCTGCAGGGATGTGTTCCTGGCCACCAGGCACGGCAAAGATATGTCGCCAGCCAGGGGGTGCCCCGGGAATATGTCCCCTGTCAGCAGGTGCCCTGAGGACATGTCCCCAGTCATTAGGCACTCTAAGGAAATGTCCCCACTCACCAAGCGCCCCAGGGACATGTCTCCAGCCACTGGGCACTCCCTGCTCATCACATATCATGAGAACAAGTCCCCAGTTGCTGGGCACCCCAAGGACACATCACCAGACACCAAACATCCGAGGGACACGTTCCTGGTCACCAAACATCCCAGGGATGTGTTCCCAGACACCAGGTACCCTGAAGATACATCCATAGTCACCAGGCACCCCAGGGATTTGGCCACTGTCACTGGACACCCCAAGAACATGCTCCTGGCCACCAGGCACCCTGAGGATGCGTCCCCAGACCCTGCCCACCTTTCGCTGGCACTCAGCGATGGGGTCCTCACACCACAGCAGGTGGCCAAGGACCTGGAGCAGGCACGGGAGGCCACCCACCCCATGGACAACCCAGGGATGGAGCATCCCCCGATGTCAGAGGCGTCCCCAACACATCCCCGGTGTGTCCCTGTGCCCCGGCCCCTCTCCCCTCCGCACACCTATGGGTACATCTGCGGACCTTCTGCCTCAGAGCTGGGCGATGGGGAGGAGGAGGAAGAGGAGGAGGACGAGGAGGAAGAGAAGACAGACATGTGGGACCAGGGGGGCTCCCCAGGGGGGTCTCTGCTGAATGGCTGGGGCTCCATCTCAGAGGGAAATGTCCCCAGCACCCGCTGCAGCCTGGCGAGCTCTTCTGATGGCTCCTTCCTCCTCGATGCCAGCTTTGCCCGGGCTCTGGCTGTGGCTGTTGACAGCCTCTGCTTCAGCCTCGAGGATGCCGATGGAGCCCTTGTCCCCGTGAGTTGCCAGGCATCGTTCCCTCTCTGTGGGGAGGTGGCCCTGGGGACAGGGACGGGCAGCCCCTGGGCCAGGGTGGCCAGCAAGCAGGGCGGGCTCCTTGCCAGGGACAGGAGAGACAGGAACACGGCAGTCCCCAGCATATAGAAGGTGGGAAGGCCAGAGCTTGCCTGGCTTGGCTGAAATCCAGCTTTATTCATTGTTTCCCCAAAAAGGGGCTCTCTGCTAGAAAAAGCTACACGCAAAGGATGGGCGGCACTGGGGCAGCGGGTGCCCCTCCTGCTCTTCCTCCCTTCGTCCCTCCCAACAAGCCTTGGCCTCAGGATCCTCATCCTTCTGGGGCACCCTCATCCCCTGCGACTGTCCTGGGCTGTCCCAAACCTCCTAATCCCTCCTGCGCATCCTTGTCCCTTCCGAGCATCCTCAGGCATCCTCAGCATCCTTGTCCCCACCCAGAGCATCCTTGTCCCTCCCTCAAGCTTCTGCCCACCCCACTGGCTCTGTGCACACCTATTTATGCATCTCAGACCAAAATTAATGAGCATCCCATTTCTACCCCAACATCCCTGTCCCTTGTGTCACTGTCCCCGTGCTGCCTCATCGCTCCTCATGCGGCAGGCAGGGTGACAGCGGGTCTGGGTGGCGGCTGCGCCCTGAGCCATGGCCACGGGAGCTGGTGGAGCCACGGGACGAGGCGCTGCCAGTGGTGGAGCAGCCATGGGCCAGGAAGGAGGGCTTGCTGTAGGGGACGATGTCACCTGCAGGGGAGGGAACAGCGCTGGTGGCAGCCTCCACCCTGACACTTGTTGTTGTGATCGGCTCCCCAGGAGGGCTTACCCTGGCGGGGTGGGCGATGGGCAGCCTTGCGCTCAGCACCGCTTGGCTCCTGGCTGGGGGTCTCACCTGGGGGCGGCAGTGGTGGCGGCGGCAGGTCTGCTGCAGGGAGGGAGCGGGGGCTGAGTGCCACGGGTGGCCCCTGCCCTCCCCCCCGGACACCCACTCACCTCCTAGATGCTGCTCCCGGCGGTAGCGGCTTCCTTTGGGCTTCGGGCGACTTTTCAGGGTCTCTGAGCGGGTTTTCCCTGGGAGTGATGGAGCATCAGACCCCTGCCCCGATGGTGAGACACCCCCAGCCCTTGCACTGGCACCCCAGGGCTCACCTGTGCCATGGGGGTGGTGGGCTCGGGGCATGTGGCCCTCGCTTGTGTCTGGGCCATGGGAGCTCAGTGGGGGGCTTGGTGGTGGTCCTGCGCCGTGGGGGGGCCTCCTGGGAAAGAGGGAGGGGTGATGTGGGGCTGGGGATCATCGACACTGCCTGAAAGGGGTGGGGAAGTGGGGGGAGCATAGAGGACCCCCCCGTGCTGTGCTGGTGGCCTGGCAGCACAGCTGGATTGCAAAGCTGCAGCCAACTTGCACGGTGGCAGCACAGCCGGGTGGTGCTGCCCTGTCTGGACCTCAGAGTTACGCCCGGACCGCGGTGCCGTGTCCCCGTTGTGCTATGTCACGACAGGACATCGGGTGAGGCAGCCTGAGCAAGTGCCATCTCCTACCGGGGCAGGCGGGGGCTGTTGAAGCGGTGGGGGCTGCAGATGTCCTCGCGGGGTGCAGGTGCCAGCACGGCAGGGGACCAGCAGCCGGCAGGGGTGGCAGGTGAGGAGGCGGTGGGCTGAAGGACGTCCTCCCCGAGGGGACACCGGTCCTCCAGCCCCAAGCTGCAGGGGGCACAGGGTGGGTGCTGGGGCCAGCGTGCCACAGCCCCCCTGGCCACATGCACTTACCTGCCCTCCTCATCTTCTTCCTCCACCACCTCCTCCTCTTCCTCTTCCTCCTTCTTCACCTCTTCCTCCTCAGCGTACTGGCTGAGCTCGCTGGCTGAGGGTGGCGGGGGCAGCAGCTCCGTCCAGCTCAGCTTGGGCGTTTGCACCGCTTTCCCCAGTTTTTTCCCTTTGGGGTTAGGGACGTGGGGCTGCAGAGACAGGGATGCCCCACAACGTCCCCACATCCCCCTGGCACTGCCATGGCCCTACCGTGCTCGGGGCGGCCGGGGGCCAGGTGGGTGTACAGGGTGGCCAGTGGCTCGAGGCCGTGCTGCGAGCAGGGACGGTGGAAGGTGCGCAGCTCCTCGCCGCCCACCTCGATGCTGCTGTAGATGGGTCCCTCGGTGGCCCCCGCCCCAAATGGCTCCGTCTGGGCGATGTAGCGGGAGATGCCAGCCTCTGCAGAGCATGGCTGGCCCTGTCAGAACTGGCTTCCACCCCCAGCCCCTTGCCAGCCCTCACCCTGAGCTGACCCCTCACCGTTGTAGTATCTCTCAGCAGTGTCCAGGCTGCTGGTGCCACCACCACACCACGCGTCCACCAGCCACGGGTGACCACCAACGGCAGCCCTGTGAGGACACAGGCTGAAAGGGCATCCCCGGGTGGGCTGCAGTTCCCAGTGGGCCGTGCTATTACCTGGGGCTGCCACGCGCCGGAGCCGGGGTGTGCAGAAAGGTGAGCGCAGAGAGAGATGGAGGCTGGGCCGAGAGTGCAGCGGGGCCACGGCAGGTCCCTGCAGCACCCATAGGTGCACCCGTGGGCGCATAGGCGAAGGAGGCTGCAAGGAGAGGAACCCTGTGTGGGCGCTGGGGACAAGTGGATCTGGGACACCCAGGGCCGTGCCCGTGCCCGTACCCGTGAAGTGGCTCAGTTCCTTCCTCCTCCGGCGGCGGCCATAGAGCCAGGCACCAAAGCCAGCGAGGACAAGCCAGCAGGCACCGCCAATGCCAGCGATGAATGCTGGCCTCCTCGCCATCTCCGCCAAGTGCTCAGCCACACCACCCCGGCCTACTGGCCCTGCTTCCCGCTCCACAGGAGGTGCTGCAAGCAGAGGGGGAACCAGCAGGTTCCAAGGAGCCAACCACAGCACCCACCACAAGGAGGACCCCTGTAGCCCCCACCCGTCGGTCCTGCACAGTGCAGGGGCACTCACCAATATGGATGGGGACAGGTGCACTGCGAGCACCCACACCCGCGCCGGTGGCCGCTGCCACCTCAGCATGATAGGGGACACCAGGCACTAGCCCCTGCAGCACCGTTGCCAGCACCGTCCCCTCCACACTCTGGTTGATGTGGAATCGGCTCTCGTTGCCCAGGCACCAGATCTGGTGGGGGGATGCATCTTTATGGTGGGGGGGGGGGCAGAGGGAAACGTGGGGTGTGATGGGGACGTGGAATGCAGTGAGGGCTTGAGAGACGATGGGAATAATGCTTGTGATAAAGGTGTGAAACGAGATGGAGATGCGGGATGTGATGGGGATACAGGATTCAGTGGGGACGTGGGATGGGCTGGAGATGTAGGATGAAATGGGGATGTGGGATGCAACAAGAATGCGATGAGAATGTGGGATGTGATGGGGATGTGGGCCCCTGCTGGCCCCACTTACCCGATAGTCACGAATGACACCATTCTGCTCAGCCAGCGGTGGCGGCTGCCATGAGATGCGGACACTGGTGCCATTCCCCACTGCACTGACAGCCCGTGGTGGGGCACTGGGGGCTGTGGGGCAACGCGGGGTGTCATGACCGTGCTGTCCCATATCCCCGCATCCTATTCCCACACTCACCCGCCTCTGGGGTGCGCAGGGCACGCACAGCACTGTCAGGACCGTGGAGATGGTGGAAGTAGGGCCGCACCTTCACCTCGTAGTCCTGGCCGCGGCGCAGCCCAGTGAGCAGGGCACCCCGCTCGCCCGGTGCCCGCACGTCCCGTGCCTCCCAGCGCCCACCACGCCGCCGGTACAGCACCTGGTAGCCCTGCACAAGAGGCGATGGGGGCTCCACCTGGGGACACAAGAGATGGGAACAGGGTAGGGGGGTTATGGGATGTGCTGCATCATGTCCCCCTCCTCTCCCACCGTGTCCCTGCACTCACAGTCCAGGAGAGGCGGACGGCACCTGGTGGCAGCACCACTGGCTCCTGCAGGTGCACGGCCACTTGCGCAAGCTCCGTTGGCACCTGCTGAGGGTTCAGGCCTGGCTGCGTGGGGCTGGCATCTGCCAAAAAGCAGGATGGTGTTGGGTGCATGGCCACAGTGAGGCACTAAAGGGTCCCTTTGCACCTCTTCTGGGTCTCACCTTGGGTGCGGATGGGCTCTGAGACTCCGCTGGGGTCGCTGAGCCCATGGGCACTGACTGCCCGCACCAGGAAGAGGTAGACAGTGTCAGGGACAAGGCCACTCACAGTGTGTGTCTCGCCCTCCACGTTGGCTGCCACTGTCTTCCACGGGCCACCTGCTGCCTCACTGCCAGGGGACAAAGGTGACCCATGGCCGGGTGGCACTGGGCCACCAGGTCCCCACTGAACCTGGAGGGGGCAGCTGTGGGATACCTGAAAGCTTCCACAACATAGGTGACAGTTGTGCCACTGCTTTGCTCATTCCCTTTCCAGCTCAGGGTAACACTGCTTTTAGTGACGTTGGTGACCAGAGGGGTGGAGGGTGGCTGGGGGAGGATGGCAGGCTCTGGGGGTGGTGGGGAAAGTCCAGATCCATCACCTGTGAGGAGAGGTGCCGAGACCCATGGCAGCTGCTTCCCCAGTCCCATGGCTTCCCTGGTCCCACAGCATCCCCACAACTCACCTTGCACCTGCAGGGTCCCACTCCAACGCGTCTCACCCATTGAGCTGGTGGCCACACACTCATACTGCCCCGAGTCTGTCACCTGCAAAGGGAAGAGCTCCTGCCCCATTGTCCTGAGCAGCCATCACCCTGGGCACCCAGCACCTTGGGCACCCACCACCCCTTGCACCCCACTCCCCATCTCAGCCCCCCCCCCGGTCCTTCAGGGCTCTCCCCAGCAGGATGGCTCACCCGCAGGCTGCTGATCTGCAGGGTGCCATTCTCCAGCAGGCTGGTGCGGGTCTCGGGGCCTGGCATGGCCCGGCCGTCCTTCAGCCACCCCACGTGGGGCTGGGGGTCACCGGCCACCCAGCAGGGCAGCCACACCGTGGCCCCCACTGGCAGCACTGTGTGGTTGGCGGGGCCCCAGTGGATGACAGGTGGCCCATGCTCAGTGGGTGCTGCAGGGTGGGGGAAATATCCAAATGAACCCCCACCCCTTCCCTGACACAGTTCAGCAGGTGTGCTGAAAACGCACATTTTCTGCTTGACCTGGCGCCCACCTACCCGCCTCCACCTCCAGCAGTGCCTTGGCCAGGACGCTACCGGCCACACTGATGGCCTGGCACAGGTAATAGCCTGCGTCGGTCGGCTGGACGGCAGCGATGGTCATGGCACCACTGGGGGCTACCGAAAAGCGGCTGGCTGTTTGGGGAGGCTGGCCCGGGAACAGCAGCGTCTGGGGGAGGAAGGGAGGCAAAGCTCTGCTGTGTGGTGGGGGCGGGGGTGTTGGAGGTCTGGGGACAGTGAAGGGGACAGACCTGGCTGCCTTCCTTCTGCCAAAACACGGCTGGTGGCGGATTGCCTGTGGTCTCACACTGGAAGGTCACGCTGTGGCCAGGGGGGACGCTCTGGTTATGGGGCCAGGTGACAAGCTGGGGGGGCACTGGTACAGGGGGGAGACAGAAAGAAAAGGGGGGGTTGCATACTTGCAAGCATGCTGGGGTGCTCCTAAGGGGTCCCCCCTTACCGCGCACGATGAGGGTGCCTGAGGCCTCTGACTTGCCCACGCTGTTCTCAGCCACACAGGTGTAGGTGCCCTCATCTTCCACACGCACCCGGCTGATCCTCAGGGTGTTGTCAGCCAGCAGCTCCCACCTGGGGAGGACCCCCCAAGCCCACGGCACCAGCAGGGCACCAGGGTGCCACAAGGGTGCCATGGGGACATGGGGTGTGATGGGGATGTGGGATGTGAGGGGGACATGGTGGGAGATGCAGGATGCAAGCAGGGATGTGGTTGCAATATGGAACCATTGTGTTGGGGATGTGGAATGTGAAGGGGAGGCACCATGTGATTAGGATGTAGGTGTGGTGGAGATACAGGATGCAAGGATGTGGAATGCGATGGGGATGTGGGATGCAGTGAGGACATGGGATGAGGTACCAGCACACCCAGCCCCATTACAGATGCCCATCCCAGCACCGGCTGTGGCAACCTCTGTGCCAGCCCCTCGCCCACCACTTACCTTCCTGGTGGCAGCTCACCGTCCTCCTTGCGCCAGCGGGCTGTGGGCTGGGGGTCCCCCAGTGCCTCACAGGGGAACTCAGCCATCTCGTCCACCAGGACCGCTTGGTTTAGTGGCCACTTGCTGAATGTGGGGCGTTCTGTGGGGCAGCTGCTGTCTGTCACAGCCCTGCCACCCCCAGCACCCCAAAAAACACATCCTCACCCCCACGCACCGAAGACCACCAGCTCAGCCGGCTCGCTGTCCCGCTCCCCCACCATGTTGGTGGCCACGCAGATGTAGATGCCAGCATCGCTCTTGTGTGTGGTGGCCATCATCAGCTTCCCACCACGGATCTGCCAGGAAGCCGAGCTCAGCCAGGGCCCAAACACCAACCCTGTTTTTTGGGGACCACCCTGTCCCTCACCGTGATGCGCTCATCCTTGTCATTGAGCAGGGCACCGTTCTTCTTCCATGAGACAGTGGGCTCAGGGTGACCACGGGGTGGAACACACTCAAGGACGGCCGGCTCACCCACTGCCACCACCACATCCCCAGGGGGCTGCCGGAAATCATCCCGCAGCACTGGGAGGGGAGGGATGCCACAGTGTCAGCCCTGCCTCAGTTTCCCCATCTGTATGCTCCTTCTGCAGCAGGAACCCCTTTTGTGGGCAAAAAATACCCTTTCCCAGCATGGAAATGATTTCCCAGGGTACAGCAATAAACCCAGTGATGCTGCAGTTAATGTTTGCATGATCAAGGAGCAATTCTGGTGCTTAATCCAAGCCCAGTGCAGACTGTCCCCCATTGTGCATCCACCCCCATCCTTCTCGTGTCCCCCATCACCCCCAAACCCTGGTCCTGGGGCTTGTTCCCAGTGCTGACACCCAGCCCTGCAGGACCCCAGGGGGCCACCGAGCCACCCAACAAAGCGAGGGAAGCCAGGGGATGCCACCAGGTACAATATTGTCACTTGTTTTCATTTAGCAGCATCAGGGCTGGGGGGAGGGAGGGGGCGGGAGGGTGGCGGTGTTCATCCCCTCATCCAGCAGCAGCCCAGATCAGAGGTGACAACAGGGAAACTGAGGGGGGCTGGAAGACCCCTGATATCCCCCAATGCCCCTCCAAATGACCCGTTCCTCATGACATTTTCCAGTACTGACCAGGGCAGCAGCTCTGCCCCAAGCCAGTGGCTGGGAAAAGGGGGTGGCAGCATGGAGGGTGCTCACCAGCCACCTCCAGTGAGGCATTCCTGCTGGTGGCTTCACCCAGGTAGTTCCTGGCCACACAGACATAGACGCCCTCGTCAGGTTTGCCACGGCGGCCGTGGATGATGCGGAGGAAGAAGAGAGAGCCGCTGGGCAGCAGCGTGCGGTGGGAGCGGGGGTCTTCACGGTCTGTCTCCACCCGCTCACCGTCCTTGTACCACTCGATGGTGGGCGGGGGGCGTCCTTCTGCCTTGCAGCTCAGTGTGGCTGGCTCACCCTTGGACACCAGCAGGTCTGAGGGGTGCTCCACGATGCGGGGTGCCGAGTCCTCCAGCTGTGGGTGGGACCCTGAGGAAGTGTGTTGCATACCCTGAGGATGCTCAGCCCCCAGGAGGTGAGATGAAGTGAGTCCAGGGCTCAGCTGGCAGTGGGGAGGGCTCCCGTGCATCCTCCGCCCCCCCATGTCACTCCTGTGTGTGACCCTTCCCTGTGTGGACTGGGGGCTGGGAGCAAGGCCATGAGAGTATAGGGCAGGAGATGTGGAGATGGGGACATAGATAGGGATAGAGACAGGATGGAAATGGGAGAGGGAGAGAGGGAGGGAGAGGGGGAGTCAGGACGAGGATTGGAATGGGGATGGGGACAAGGACAGGGTTGGGCATGAGAATGGGGACTAGAATGGGGACAAGGACAAGAACAGGGATGAGGATGGGGACAAGGACGGGAACGGGAGAAAGGACAGGGATGGGGACAGTGACAGGGAGGGGGACACATGTCCTGGCCTGGGAAGGATGCTGGACCAGAAAGCCTGGGCAGTGGAGGAGAAGAGAAGGGTAGTCAGGGCCCACAGTGTGCGGGCACCGTCCCAGGAATGGTGGACCGGCAGGGCAGGGTAGTGGCTGCAGCCGGGGGGGGTCAGCAATTAAGGGGTCTGTACCAAAGAGCTCAGTGCAGCATGGTTTGTCCCTGTTTGGTACTTTTGGTGCCTGCTTCCCCTGGGATGTGGCACACCAGGAGTTGGTGACATTAAGTTGCAGAAAATGTTTGGTTTTAATTTAAAAAAAAAAAAAAGCCTCCCCTCCCCATCAAGTCTGTTTCTCAATGAATGCAGGGAAATCCCTATCGTTAAGGCAGGAGAATTAATTAACGCTCATTAATGCTGGTGCCTGCATTGATTTGTACCAAGCCAGAGTTCAGAGCAGCATTTGCCACACAGAGACCCCCAAACTGGAGCGGGCCAAGAAATCCCAGCCCCTCGGTGAGCCCTTCGGGAGTTAATTAAAGAGCGGGACTTTAATGACGCCCCAGCCCCGGCTTCCTCCAGTCTGTGACCGAGTGGCACGGCCCGCTGTGTCCCCAGGGCCACCAACGGTGTGTCCCGACGGGTCCCCCAGTGCCATTTCGGCGTGCCCCAGCGCCGGCGCTGCAGTTCGGGCTTCGGTCACGGAGTGTCACTGCTGTCACACGCAGATGGGCTGGGGGGGGGGTGCGTGCAGGTAAGTGGCACCGAGCGCCGGGAGGGTTACCCCTGCGGGACAGAGGGAAGCCCTTGGCGAGAGGGATGTGCTGCCGTGGGGACGGGATGCTGCGGAGTTCCAGGCACCCCGAGGGGCGCTGCTGGGCGCGGGGCTAATTGGGACGAGCAGGGGGTTCGAGCCGGGCCCCTTGCCGAGCCCAGCCGGCTGCGATGGGACAAGGGGCTCCCGCAGGGGGGCTCCTGCAGCAGAGCTCCCCATCCCTGATCGGCCCGCCCTGACCCAAACGGAGCAAAACTTTTGGGCGCAAAGAGAGGGGAAGAGAGGGGAAGAACTCAAAAAGTGCTCTAAATGCAGCCGGCCCCCCGTCCCTCCGGTACCGCCTCTGCCCCGGAGACCCGGCTCGGGGAGCGCAGTGGCTTTGGGAATACGAGAGTGGCCTCGGTTTGGGGTACAGAGACGATTTGGGAACATGCGGCGCTCCCGGCTCGGGGTCGCAGGGTCGGTTTGGGAAACACGGATCTTGTCTGGGGATGTGAAGCCGCTCCCAGTCACAGGACAAGGAACAGGCTTTGGAAAATGGGGCTGCTCTGGGGACACGGGACGGATCCGCGTGTGAGGACGCGGGGCCGGTCCCCGTTCAGGTCCCGGGTCGGGGCTGGGGGCTGCGCGCTGCTTCCAGCGGCGGGGCCGGGACGGCGGGGCCGGGACGGCGGGGCTAGGCGCGTACCGTTGCCGGCGGTGAAGTTGTGGAGGTCGAGCGCGGTGATGCTGCCGTTGAGGCCGAGCAGCAGCTCGGAGGAGTTGGACATCTCGGACGCCAGCGAGTCCGCGAACAGGTTCATCTGCAGCAGCGTCTTCAGCAGGTACCGCAGCATGCTGGCACGGCTCGGCACGGCCCGGCACGGCCGGACCCGGCACGGCCTGGCCGGATCCGGCACGGCACGACTCGGCTCAGCTCGGCACTGCCAGACCAGAACAGCACGGCAAGACTCAGCACGGCAAGACTCGGCTCGGCTCGGCTCGGCACCGCCCCCCGGTCCCGGCGGGGAGCGGGGGCGAGGCCAGCGAGAAGCGGAGAGGGGGGCACAGAGGTGGGGGGCGGAGAGAAAAGGGGGGGGGACCCGGGGAGCGGCGGTCACCCTTGGAGGGGGGGCAGGGGGGTCCTGAGCTACTCCCCCCAGCCGAGGGGGATGGAGGGAGGAGGAGGACGAAGGGGACGAAGATGCTGCTGGGGAGCCCAGGACGATCCCCCAATATGCCGGGTCCCGCCTCTGCCGTCACCCCCTGCTCTGCCTTTGCAAAACGCCTCTCAAATTCATAATTGGCAATTAGCGGATTTATTAATGCGACGGGCTACCGTGTGAAGCAATGCACCTTTTCGGAGCTGGCTGCTCCCGGCGCTAATTGGAGCCTGAGCATGGCCCCCCAGCTGCATCCCCCTGGCGTGAGAAGGGGCTCGTTAGGGTGGCACTAATGACCAGGCTGGAAAAGCACAAAGCTGCGGCTGGCGAGGGGGTGGGGGCAGCGAGGGGGCTTGGGGTGTGCGGGCAGGATGGGAAGAGGTGGCTGGGAAGAGGAACGGGTGATGGGGAGACAGCTGGGTGACATCTGTGTGCACATCTGGAGGCGCCTGTGCTCTCCCCTTGCCACAAATCTGGAAGAAGCGGCCACCAGGCACACACATCTGGATGCACACCTACAGATGAAAGGGGGCCTGTGCAGCTCAGCTCATCTGGGGTACGAATGTGCTCCAACACTGGTTCACATCTGGAGGCTTTTTCGGGCCATTGTGCACAGCTGGGAGACAGCAGGCTTTTATGATTCAGAACTGGGGTGCAGCTGGTGTGCACAGCTGCAAGGCGTTGTGTGCACCCACAGCTGGATGGGTCCCTGGTGCCACAGCCGTGCACATAGATGCAGGCACCTTTGTGTTGAAGTGCACACTCACCTCTGGAGAGCAGCATACTTTGAATTTGTGTGCATCTGGAGCCATGACAATGTTTAGCTGCTTTCAACTGGATGTGAAAATAGGATCTGGGTGAGTTCACATCTGGCCGTACATCTGGAGGGCTCTGGAGAACAGGCACACACATGGAGCTGTGCTGGAGGCCACAGGTGTACATCTAGAGGGGTGCAGAGATGTGCAGGCGTGCACAACTGGAGGGGCACGGGTTGTGCACACATCTGGTGGCATACTGGCATATGCATTGGATGCACATCTGGATTTCTGGGGCCCTCTGGCACATCCGTGAACACCTGGGAGCCACTCCACCTCTTTCAGCCCCAGCCAGGAAAGTCACTGCTGCAACCACAGAGCTCCTATCTGGGCATCTGCAGGGCCATGCATTATTCATGCCTCCTCTTGTTCGTGGGCAAGAAGAGAAAGCAAATAAATATTAATTTAATAGTAACACAAAGCTTTTCCATTTCTCCTGCTGGGCTTTCAGCAGTCCAGGGACTCCTGGTAGGAAAAAGTGGAAATAAATTACCTGCAGAATAACAGGTTTATCCAACTCTAACAATTCTCTGCATTGGTAATTGAAAGTGGTGCCGGAATATTTAATGCCATGGCATCTTCCCTCCCCGAGCCTGGGGTTTCTGCGTGCCCCGGAAAGCCAAGCAGCGAGGACAGGGCATCTCCAGCATCTCCTTGGCCAGGAAAGAGAGTAGAGGAGCATGTTAATCCCCTCTAAGGTGGTGACAAGCTGTGCACTGGGGATCCCACAGCTACCCGTCCCCAGAGAGCTTTTGGACCTCTTTTAATGGAGTGCTCTGAAGAGTTTTTAATGTGAATCCGAGGGTTTTGGGAGCCCTGGGGATTAAAGCACCCAGCCCTGGCTTGTTGGAAATCCTCCACATTAACCCTGCTCTGGGTCACCCCAGGCCTAAGACAGGGGTGAGAGGCTCCTGAGGGCGGCACATGCAGATCCAGCCCCCAAAACCTCCTCTTGGGACGGGGGAAGCAGACAAAGGAACCACTTCGTCCCGGCAGCTAATCCCCCGATTTGTCCCTGTTAATCAGATGGGCAAACAGCGAGCACGGGGTGGTGCTGGGGGCATTGCCTCCTTGTTAGCAGATTTATTATCGCCGCCGCGCTGCCTAATTGTCCTTTAATTCGGCGATTAGTGGCTGTTTGCGCAGGGCTTGGGTGCCGCTCGGGCGTGGTTGAAAATCGCTCCTCAGAATTTTTGCATCAGGCTAGGACAGGGTGAGGCTCTCCCCAGGCTTTGCCTCCGTGTCCCTCTTTATTTCAGCAGTCTCTGTCCCCGCCTTTCCCAACCCTCTGCGGCGTTGCCGAATGGCATCGGGGTGGGGAAACTGAGGCACGGAGCCGCAAGGTGGGAGCCGGGCGGGCCGGAGCTGAGTAATGACAAGCGACAAGGCATTTGTATGGGCAAACGAGCGGCTGGGAGCCCCCATGCCGATGCGGGGGATGTAAATCCCGCACAGCCCGGCTATTAGCATACCCCCGGGGAGCTCCCTGCTATCGCCTGTGTCGGCGGCTGCCTGGAAATGCGGCGCGTTGAATATTTATACAGGGCACGGGACGCCGTGCCAGGGAGGAGGGCCCCGGGCACAACAAGGGGGAAGAGACGGGGCGCTTTAGGTGGTGACACTGGGGTGTTGGAGAAGAGCAAAGCGGGGTGTCTTAGGGGATGCTTTAGGATGATGCTGGGAAGTGTAGTGGGATGCTGCAGGGGCGATAATGGCATGTTTTAGGGGATAATGCCCGGAGGCTTTAGGAGATGGTGCTTTAGAGGAGTGGGTGATGCTTTAGAGGAGTGTGTGGGGGGGATGCTTTAGGGAGTAACACTTCAGGGTTGATGTAGGTTGCTTTAGAGGAGTGTACTGGGATGTTTTAGGTGATGACACTGAGATGCTGTAGAAGATGATGCCAGGGTGCTTTAGACCATGAAGCTGGGATGGTTTTGGAGGGCAAACTGGTGTGCTTTAGGTGATGATTCCAGCGTGCTTTAGGAGAGGATGGTGTGATGATTTAGGGGATGATGCCAGGAAGCTTTAGAAGATACTGCTGGGATGCTTTAGTTGAGCACTCGGGGATGCCTTAGGGGAAGACACTGAGATGCTCCAGGAAATTATTCTGGGATGCACCAAGGGATAACAAGGGATGTTTTAGGAGATGATACTGGGATGCTTTAGAGGAGGGTGGTCAGATGCTTTAGGGGATGATGCTAGGATGCTTTCAGTGAGCACACTGGGATGCTTTAAGTGAGTGCTTTAGAAGCTGACACTGAGCTGCTTTAGGAGATGATGCCATGATAAACCAAGGGAGGATACCAGGATGTTTTAGGGGATGATGCTGGGATGTTTTCAGTGAGCACACTGGGATACTTTGTAGGCTGCTGCTGGGATGCTTTGTGGGAAGATTCTGGAGTGCCTCAGAGGAGTGGTGTTGGGATGTCTTCTCCCCATGCCTGGCAGGCGCAGCAGGGCAGTGAGTCAGGGGCTCCTTGCAGGGCATCACAACCCACCTCATTACCACTGCCTTTGGGAAGCCAGAGCCCATGTGTTCTCGAGATGAGCAGCTTGGTGTATATTAACATCCCATTTCCACCTCTTTAATACAGAGTTTGCCCAGATCATTCATCAGCCGGGCCTCCCTTCAGGGCCAGGGGAACCAGGCAGAGCCCAGCAGCTGGGTCACAGCGAGCAGTGAGGGCTGCGTGTCCCTGAAGCCAGGTCTAACAGGTAGTGGCTCATGTGCGAATCGCTGCTTTGGGGCTGGCGCATCATTGGGAAAGGCGCTATCAAAGCTGTGCTTAATTGGGTGGAAGGGTTGTTTGCATGGCCACTAATGGGGGATCAGAGGGCCAGGGACTGATCGCTGACGGCCATACAAAGGCAACCAATTACTTGCTTGTCTGCATTATGTATTAACCCATCTGGGGCTGGGATATTGGCTTTGAAAGGGAGACAAAGGCAGAGGCGTGACAGTCCGCCCCCACCAAAGAAGCTTGCCTGGGTCCCTTTGTGCGTAGGACTGGGCAGCTGGATGCTGCCTCCTCCTCCTCCTCCTCCTCCTCCTCCTCCTCCTCCTTACCATTGCCCATTGGGATGTGGCCCCCGGGGGTGTCCCCAGGCGCAGTGGCAGTGTGCTGCCTTGCTTGGCATCCCCACGTCCTCCTAAATATTGCATCACCACCGCAGGCATCCAACGCCTTTTATCTCCTTTCATCAGACCTTGCTCTTTGCTGCCCACTGCCACATGACAGGAAAACCCATTCGAGCTTCTGCTTTAATTGGCATCAGCCACCATCACTGCTAATAAGTTTACACTTCTTTTCATCAACATGCTTTTGCAGTGGGAGGTTAATTATGAACAGGTCAGTAAATAGCAGTAAACACTAGTTCAGGAATATCTAATGGCTTGCCCACTTGTCTCTTTGGTAATTGTTAATTATCATGATTGGGTTGGAAGGGTGGTGTGAGCAAGGTGCTGGGGTCCCCAGGGTGGCAGTATGGCCACTGGCTGTTTGTCCCTCATCCATGTGTCTCCAAAGCTGCCTAGTGAGTGCACAGGTGATGCCAGCTGAGAACGGCCACTGGTCGTCATACGGGTGAGCCTGGCCTTGCATGCTGAGCATCTGCACCAGCACCCTCCAGCATGGCTGGAAACACCCCCAGAGACACCACAACAGCAACTGTGTGTTGTGGTCAATAGATGAACTGCTTGGGTTTGGTGTCACTGCAATGAAAGAGACGTGGTTCATTCTCTTAACACCAGTACCAATCCAGACTGTGCGGCTGGGGTGCCTTCATGGTGGCATTTCAGACCCTGCATCCATCCCTAATTAAATTAATCCTGACCAATGTATACTGCCAGCGGTGCTGGTTGATGCGATGCAATGTGAACGCTCACCCAGCTGGTGCCAAGCTCGGTCTGCATCTTGCTGCTGCTCAGCAAAAGATGGCACAGTTTTTTTTTGTTTTTTTTTCTAATTGTATTTCCCTGCTTTTCCCAATTAAACGGAGCTTCAAATGAAATAGAAAAGTTGAGGGAAGATGAAATTAGCACCAGTTAACAGGGAGTGAGCTTTTTGCTGGTATGGGGGCAACCCCAGAGATTCTGGCTCCCATTTGTACCCCTTTCCCCCCCATTACACTAAGAATCCCTCTAATTTGCCTCTGTCCTGAGATATCTGGGAGCAAAGTAAGTGCCTGCAGGGTGGCCAAGGATGGGCACAACTCACTACAGGAATGATTAGCACTGCTGACGAGGCCCTTGGCAAGGCAAGGAGGGGGACAAGCCCCATGCCAACATTTCATTTGCAAATGGTCAAACAGCCCTAATGGAGATGCAGGGCTGCATCGCAATCAGCTGCTCTAGAGGAATAATGAATTTTTCAATACGTAATTAACTGTTAACCTCATTTGCATCCCTCCCCTCCGCCTGCTCCCCTGCATTATGGAGAGCCCCTCTAATTGTGTTCTGATTAGCTCGGAATGGTGTGTGTGTGTGTGTGGGGATGTGTGTGTGTGCAGTGCTGGGGGGGGGGGAAGGGTGGATGGTAACAGGGACACTCGGGCTTGGGCACAGGAACACCCAGCACTGAGGATGTGCGTCAATGGCTGCATAGTTTGGGGCACGCCAGCAGGGGTGGTGATGGGTGCAACCCTTTGGGGACACTTCAGCAGTTGGCACGTCCCTTTGGGAACCCAGCTGTGGGGACAAACTGTCAGGGACTGAGGTGGGGATATCTGTCTGGGGACCTGGATTTGGGGACGCACAGCAAGGCAGGCAGTGGGGGCATCCATCAGGGGACGCACTGGGAGGGTTTCAGTGTGTGCGTCCCTTTGGACACCCTTTGGGGACATGCTAGCAAGGGCATGCATCCCATGGGGGATGTGTTGCAGGGCTGGCAGTGGGTGTACCCCTTTGGGGACACACTGGCAGTGGGTGCACCCATTTAGGGACATGTCACAGGGCTGGCAGGCTGGCACAAATCTAGGCACACATTGCAGGGCTGGCAGCAAGTGCACCCCTCTGGGGACACACTGGCAGTGGGTGCACCCCTTGGGGGACAAATTGGCCGTGAGTGCACCCCTCTGGGGACATGTAGCAGGGCTGGCAGTGGGTGCACCCCTTGGGGACACTCGACATCCCACTGGGTGCCCCTTGCTCCCCATCGCTGCTCACAAAGAGCCCCGTGTTCCTGTGCCCTGACAGCATCCCCTCGCTGGAGTGGAGGCGTTTAATGTATTCCAGCGCCTGCAGCTCATGAAATTTGTAATGCCACAACCGCGGTAATCCCTGTAATTAGAATTGGATAATTACGGCTCTGATTGCTCCCGGGCCGCTCCCTGCCAGATGTGCTGCAGCAGCCGGGGGGGGGCCACCGCCCCCCCTCCCCCCCCAGTCCTGCCTGAAGAGCTGCCTTTTGCCAAACACGGGTTTGTTTAACCAACACGACGCTAATTAAAGCATTTTGTTTAACGGGCTGCGCGATGGGGGGGGGGACGCCGAGGATGGAGCCAGGCAGCGCCAACCCGTAGGGACCCCAAAAGGGGGCTCGGGGAGGGTCCCAGGAGAAGGGCGAGGCGCGGAGCCGGCCCCTGCTGCCCTTCGTTAGCGCCCCCCGTGCTCATCAATCAAGGCCGGGAAGGGCCCCTCTGCCCGCAGCCGCTTTAATTGGGGGCTCGGCGGGGGGGCGGCTGCGGGGCACACGCGGCGCCTTCTGCGCGGCGGCACCCCGGGGCAGCGCGCGAGACAGGCCCCGCCCCTCGAGGCAAGCCCCGCCCCCTAGAGACACGCCCCGCCCGGTTAGGACTCGCCCCCGCTGACAAAAGCCCCGCCCTGTCCGCTTAACCACGCCCCCTCCTCGCAGGACCACGCCTCGCATCCAGCGAAGCCCCGCCCCCGCCAGCCGCGGCCACGCCCCGTCTTCTAGCCACGCCCCCCTCTCCGCCACGCCCCCTCCGCGGTCCTCTCGGCTCGGGGCCGCCGGAAGGCCCTCCCGAGGGGAGCCCGCGCGTCACTTCCGCCCGCTCGGTCCGGCAGCTCCAATATGGCGGCGTCCTGCGGTTCCTCGCAGCTCCCCGCCGCCGAGCCGCCGCTGAAGATCCCCAAGATGGAGGTGCTGTCGCCGGGCTCGCCGGGCGCGTTGAGCGACGGCAACCCCAGCCTCTCCGACCCGTCCACCCCCAGCGGCGCCTCCCCGCTCGGCCCGGGGCCGGCGGCTGGCGGGGCCGGGCTGGGGGGCGGCGGCGGCGCGGGGGGCCGCGGCGGGGCCTCGCCCTCCGTCTCCTTCTCGCCGGGCGGCGCCGCCGCGGCCGCCGCCGCCGCCGCTTGCCGCGGCATGTCCTGGACGCCGGCGGAGACCAACGCGCTCATCGCCGTGTGGGGCAACGAGCGGCTGGTGGAGGCGCGCTACCAGCAGCTGGAGGGCGCCGGCACCGTGTTCGGCAGCAAGGCCCCCGGGCCCGCCATGTACGAGCGCGTCTCCCGCGCGCTGGCCGAGCTGGGCTACGAGCGCACCCCCTCGCAGTGCCGGGAGCGCATCAAGGTACCCCCGGCCGCTCCCGGGCACCGGGGGGGGCGGCGGGCCCGGGGGGGGGGGGGAGGCCGCAGGAGGGCGACGGTATCTCCTGTCCCGGGGACTCGGGGTCGTGCGAGTCCCCCCGGCTGTTCGCTTCTCCTCGCGTGGAGCCCCCCGGCAGCGTTGCAGGGCTGCGGGCGCTGCTGTGCCCTCGGGGTTCGGCCCTTAGGTTCCCCTCGAGTGGGCAGGTAGCAGCAGCCTCTTTAGGGGTCGGCCGCGGGAGGCCCCGCGGCACCTTCCCGTGGGTGTGCCAGGCAGCCCTAGGTCCTTCTGCAGAGCCCCACGGCCCTGGGTGGGTTGGATTAGTCCCCTGATGCGTCCTCCAGCGGCCCTTGGCCAGCAGTGGGGTGGCGTTGGCAGCCCTGTGGGAAAAGGAGCTTCTGCAGTGCTGAGGAACGGTGTGGGTTCAGGTTGGCTGTGTTGAGTGTGCAGTCCTTCCGTGGTTTGGGGTTCACTTCACAGATGAGAAGCTCTCTCTGGGTTATGACCACGCAGAGCATGCTGCAATCTCAGAAAGCTTCTCTGACAATTAGGCTGTGTTACAGCTGTGTTTCCTTTGGTGGTAGGTTTTAGAGGGTTGAGTTTCCAATCGCATTATTCCCTAGCGAAAAGGAAGAGGTTGGGTTCCATTTGGGAGTAGATACTCAGTGTGCCATGCTTTTACAAAGGGAGCTGCGTTGAGGACCACATGGTGGGGTGGAAGGGACGGCAACGGGTCGTGCAATGGGCAGGCAGTGGTGCCCCAGCAGTGCCTGCAGTCCATAAGAACCGCTAGAGGTTTCAGTTCATAAGTGTGAATGAAACTCAGCAAATTAAATGCTCTGAGTTCCCTCAAGGCTTTTGTTTTACCCTCTTATAACCCATTGGGTCTTCTGTGCAGTCACTTGAAATGTTGATTGATTAAAAAATAACATCTTGTTATCTCTTGTTACTGCTGGGGATCAGCAAGGACGTTTGCTCCTCTGTGCCTTGTTTTAGCCACTAAACACAGCTGTGCTGGCCCATCCTGTCTGGAACTGTCCAGGCACATGTACCCAGGTCTTTGATTTGCAAAGTATGTGGAGTAAGGGACTCTGTAATTCTGCAGTACTGATAAAGAAGACCAGTGGCAGTTAAGTCTTGTAGGCAATTACACGTGCTGCTGAGCATCCTGAGAGATGCTCAGGAATAAGCAAGAAGGGGACTTGCCTTCAACATCTACCTGATAATTAGATCAGCATGCATCTTTGGAAAGATGATTGAAATGAAGCAAAGCCCCTTCCTAAGGATGTAACGGTTACTAAATATATTTTCGCGTGTCATCTTTTTGTCTCCATGCATTTGCAGTTTAGGGCTTAATTCCCCAAACGCATCAAAATGCTTTTGAGAGAAATGTTGCTTTTAAGCAGATACTTCATCCACTGCAAAACTTCTCAAAGTCCCTTGTTTTCTGAGCAACTTCCAACGTAAATTGTTTCTTCCACAAAACTGGGACACTTTGGGTTTTGCTAGAGTCCAATGCATGATGGAAAAACTACTTCAGGTAGTTTTCCTCACCGCGAAGGCTCTGATGATTTTTAGTTGTTGCAGCAGCTCCTGCAGAGGTTGTTGAGGACTGCTACCGTAATTCTGACTGTAGGTTCTGCAAGCAGTTGCCTCATGGGATGCAAAGCGAGAGAGAAGCAAGGAGAAGCCTTGCTACCAGGGCAGCCCAGAGCTGGCCGTCCTGGTCATACAATGCTTTGGGAGGATGCTGGTCAAGGGCTGTGGCTGGTGAAAGATCCCCTCTTCCCAGCAGTTGTCTACTTTACTGCAGGAGAGACTTCTCCCCCATTGAGAAGTGCTTCAACAGATTTGTTGTCAATGAAATGCTTAAGTTGCAAAGAAACCATAAGTTGTGTTTTCATATGTATGTATCAAAGAGTTTAGAGGGAATGAAAGACTACGAGGCTTTTACTTTTCATGTTGTCGTAGCTTCAAGAGCACCTCTTGAAAGATCTGTCAGGCATTTGTCTACAGATTCTTCTAGATCGATGCACCGTGCGTCCTCATGGAGTCTGAAATAACATACCCCACAGCATCTGGTTAAAAGGCTCAACATAAAGGGGCTGTCTGTTTTCCATTGACATGCTGTCCTAGACTATTCGGTCATGGGCTTTCTGCCAGCACGGCCAGGTGAACAGCAGCAGTTTGATGTCAGCAAGGAAGGCTCCTCATTGCAGGCTTTCATCATCCTGTGCACGTCCTGGAGCAGGGCTAATGTCTTACCCTGTGCCCAGTGGTGAGGTCCTGCTGGTGCCCGAGTCTTTGCATATCCTGGATCCATGCTGGTGTGAGGGTCTTTACCGCTGTGGTCTTGGAGATGCAAAAACATTGTGATGGTGGAGCTTTAACAAAGCCTTCGGGCTTGCAGTAGGTTTTTCAAGAATTGCTGTAAAATGAGCGCTCTTTGAAAGCTGAGGTTTTTGAGAGAGCCAAGAGTTGACATTGTTACGGGAATTATTGAAGTAGTTGCAGTAGCTGCTGCCAATCCTAAAATCCTGTTTTTTTGTAGAATTCCAGGCAGAATTGGCTGCTTGGCTCTTTCATGCTCAACCGAGGGTGAAAATCACTTCTGGATGCAGAGTGGTTGATGTTTGAAGGTGCTCTTAAGATGGAGCGTGAAGACTTGGACTTGCTGCGGGAACAAGGGCAGGTCACAGGTACTTCATAGTCTTATGCTGTCGGTCGTCAGAGCTAAAAGCAGAGCCAAGGGTGGTGGTGATGAATGAATGCTTAGTTGCATCATTCCACTTGCCTACTTGTAGTCATAATGTTCTATATTTCCATGACTTTATAAGATACTTTGACTTAATGTCCCTCAAGGGAGAGTACTGTAAGTATTTGCTGATTGATCATAAGTGTAAATCATGCTTAAAATGTTTTGGACCTGACTTACCTTATAAATACATTTTAGATAAGAACTCTCTATTGGCTTTCTTCAGGACACCTAATTTCTGGGCTCTGCCAAATCTTGAAAAGTGAGTTAGAAATGAGTGGAAAGGAAAAAGTCACCTCTCTGAAGAACAAAGTTTTCCAGTTCTCCAGTTGTATCACATATATGCGTTATCTTCTAATTCAAACAGGATGTAAAGTAAGGTCCCAGTTCAGATCTTCTCTGTTTCTTAACATCTGCGTGTGGTTTTCTGCACATAAGCAGTGCTGGTCTGCAGTCTGGAAATGAGACTGCTGTTCAGTTTGGCCACTCCTGAGTGTCTGTTTCAGATTTGGGGATTCACACGTAACGGTTCCAACAACTATTCCTAGTTTATTTCTGCAGAAAGAGACCTTGAGCCTGACTTCATTGCTCTGATGTGTGTGGACAAGTTAGCTCAGCGATCAGGAACTGCAGAAGAACTGAAGCATCTTGATTTCTGCCGGTTGGGTTCCCAGAAGCTGTGTTGTGCTCCATAGTTTCCTCATCCTGGCATGCCAAGCTGTATGCTTAATCATGACTTGTTTGGTAATATGCTCCGACTGTTCCTACGACTGTGGTCTCACAGCTCTTGTTAAAGAATTGTTTACTAAAACACATGTGCTTTTCCTCCAGCCCTGCTCCTCTTTGCGAAGTATGTTTTTACTCAGAAATGATAATGAGGGAATTAGCCTGGCTCAGCGTCTGTGTGTCCTGAAACTGGTCCCTCTATGCAGCGGTGTGGAGCATCTTCAGCTCTTCAGTTTGACCTTATAACTATTTTTTAAAAGCAAAGGAATGGGATATTTTGCAAAACCCTTTCCGGATTTATATGCAGTAACTTCTGTTTTGTGCCCTTCACCTAGCAGTGCTGTTACTTCAGCCAGAGGGCAGACGGTTAGCTACTGACTGGGGTTGCAAAGGGCAGAGGCTGTCAACTGCAGAAAAATGAGCTTTCACTTAGTGCTCTGAAGTTTCCATATGACGGCCAAAAAAGCTGATATATCCAATATGTATGTTCTGTCATCACTTTCAGTCACATAATGCACATGAACATCGCCGTTTCATCCTCTTCCAACCTTTGCATATGGCTGCGATGTCTGGCAGAGGTGGATGCTCTAGGGAAGTGCAGATGAGCTCAGGCTTTATGGTTGCCACTGACCAGTGTGGCACAGCATGAGCCATGCAAGTCAAGGACAATTTTCAGGAAATTATTTCATTTTTTTAAAGGATTGTTCTATAAGTCCTGCAGCTGTTTTTCAGTACTGGAGCTTGTGCATTTTTAAATCTGCAGAAAAATAATTTGTTTCTGCTGTGTGCATCTTCCTTTATCAAAGGTGAAATCAAAGACTTGCTGTCCTGACAGTGCTTCGTTTAGCTGGGCTGTGAGTATTTCAGTACTAGAAGTTCACTGGCTGCAATTGCAGCTAGCAACCCTCTCTCGAGCAAAGAAATCGCTCCTTAAAAGTTGCAGTTCAGCAGTTGGGAGACTGTTAAAATGAATTCAGGGTCATTCTTAATTTGTCGTTTCTTCAGTTCCCATATAAAATTGGGAAAGCATGGGTTCTGCTTTTATTTAGTCGCTGAGATGCTGAAATTTGTTTGCCTCTCCCAGAAGTGGGTGCCAAGTTGTTCATTCAAAGAACAGACCTAGTATCTAACTCTCAGCTGGGACAATTCACAAGTTCTGCTGCTGATTGCAAACTTGCTGCCCTCATGTTTGACTTCACATGCACAGTGACCTGCCTGTCACCCTGGACAGGTTACTGGAGATTCTGTTGGGTTGTGGTTGTCTGCAAATACATGATTTGTTTTGCAAAGAAAAAAAAACAAAACACCTTGAAGACACTTGTTCCATGCTTTCACATGGAGAATGTAGGCACAGAGGGGGGAAGTGAATGCCACTAACCCACGTGAATCACAATGGAGTGAAAAATTATGCTTGAATATCAGCTGTTCACGTTCTCTTGCTTTATAAGTAAAACGATGATGACAGGGGCTTACTTTAATGTGGCTGTGGTTTTTGCTGCTTTACAATGTAAACAATCTATTTTAAAATCTTTGTAGCATGAAGTTGTTTTTAAGGAAGGAAATGCTGTGCTAACCAGACTGTCTCAGAAGAGACTCCTGTAGTAATCTAGTTTGACCTTCTGTCGTGGTTCCGCTCGAGTGGGCAGCCGAGCTCCACCACAGCCGCTCTCTCACTCCCCCTCCTCAAAGAGGAATGGGGAGAAAATATGTGAAAAGGGCTCAAGGATTGAGATAAGGACGAGAAAATCACGCAATAATTATTGTAACGGGCAAAACAGACTCGGCATAAGGAGATAGTAAGATTTATTGCCTACAACTAACAAGCAAGAGAAGTGAGAAAACAAAGGAAAAAAAAACAAAAGCACCTTCCCCCCATCCACCCTCTTCCACCTCCTCCCCCCGAGCGGCGCAGGGGAACGGGGAATGGGGGTTATGGTCAGTCTACAGCACTTCTTCTCTGCCGCTCCTTCTCGGTCACTCTCGTCCCCTGTGCTGTGGGGTCCCACCCACGGGATGCAGTCCTTGATGAACTGATCCGGCGTGGGCTTCCCACAGGCAGCAGCTCTTCCAGAACTGCTCCAGATATGGGTCCGTACCACGGGGTCCATCCCTCAGGAGAAAACTGCTCCAACCTGGCTCCCCTACGGGCAGCAGCTCCTGCCAGATCACCTGCTCCTGCGTGGGCTCCTCTCCACGGGCTACAGGTCCGGCCCAGAATCTGCTCCGGCAGGGGTCTTCCACAGGCGGCAGCCTCCATCGGTGCAGGGCCACCTGCTCCACCGTGGTCTCCTCCACGGGCTGCAGCGTGGAACCCTGCTCCACCGTGGTACTCCATGGGCTGCAGGGGGACATCCTGCTTCACCATGGTCCTCACCACAGGCCGCAGGGGACTTCTGCTCCGGCGCCTGGAGCACCTCTCCCCCTCCTTCTACACTGACCTTGGCGCAAGGCTGTTCCTCGCTCCTCTCACTCTCCCGGCTGCTGTGTGGCGCAGCGTTTTTTCCCTGTCTTAAATATGCTCTCACAGAGGCGAAAAACAACATCGCTTATTGGCTCGGATCTGGAAAACAATGGGGCCCTTCCCAAACATGGGGCAGCTTCTAGATCTTTCTCACAGAAACCACCCCTATGGCTCCCTGCTACCAAAACCTTGCCACGTAAACCCACTACACCTTCTGCATGATGCGGGAGATTAAATTTCATCATTGGGCTCAATAACCTAAAGCAGTGGCTGTCTCTTAGTTTGAAGATTTCAAAGGATGGAGTATCAGTACCTTTAGTAGCAACCCATCCAAACAATTACCTTCAGAACAGCTTTGCCTTCTATTAATTTACATGTTTTACCTTTGTCTTTTGTTTGTTACCTTCTCTCCTGTTATCTCAGGCTGAGATCCTTGTCCTTGTGGTTCTACTCACTGAGATGTGCACAGGCAGTGTTCAAGTCACCTCTTGATCTTTGGCTTAGATTCAGGCGCCTTTAGTTTTCCAGGCTAGGTCATTTCTTGCAGTTCCTGTTCTGAATCCTCTCCAAGAACTCACTTCTTGCTGGAGAATCTTACAGACCCCAGTAGGTGGGAGCAACTTTCTGTTGACATTTATAAGCTGGAAAAAAAAAATACACTCTTCAGTGAAAAAGAACAGATTTATTTGCTTTACTCCTTCTCGGATGTATTATGGTACTGCAGTAGAGAAGCATCTCTGGAAGATGTCAGCATCATGTGGAGTGAACCCTCTTGCGTAGCAGCTGTATCTGTCTACTTTGGCTGGGCTACTTGCTGTAGTGTATTTGCAGAGTGGTGTTGTGCTCTTCTCCGTCTGTCTTGCTTTGCATGTGCCGGACAAGTATCTTTACTGTCCAGTAACTTCTGCTGTCTTTTTGGGAATGAAGTACCTAATTATCCTGCTGACACACATAGTTGAGACCAGGAACTCATTGCAGAGGGACAAACTGGTTAAATTTTATTTTTCCCCAAAGTCTTGTAGGTGGTGTATTACCTTTACAGCTTGGTTCACATCTCACAACTTGGCTGGCAGAGATGGAAGAGCAAAAAGCATGGAGGAAGAAAATCCAGTTGCTGTAACAGAGCTGGCAGAAGTTAGCCATGGAAGGAGACCTGTTGCCAGAATGCTGTCTCAAGCCATTCAGGGAGGTAGGTTAGCACCGCAGGCCAGATTGCCTTTTTTCTGGAAGGCAGCTCTGCCAGCTGCACTTTTGTAGTGGTTCTATGATGCAGATGTGCACTAAGGTTACACACCCAGACAAGCAAAGTTAGTTTGCTGCTTCTACTGCAAGTTACAGGGCTAAAAGCAGCTCACACATGTGTCTTTGCACGGGCAGCAAGTCATGTTTATGAACGTTACATCTTAGGGTGAGAGCATGCGTCTTGTCCCCCTTAGGAGGAGAACCACTGAAGACTTGGAAAGGTGTTAAAATCCTGCTGATTTGTCGCTTGTCCTTAGCCAACACACACAGGTTGGCTGAGATTTTGGACATCGCGTCGGCAGAAACTTCTTTGTCAGAAAAGAGTCCCAGTGGCAGTGATGCAGGAGTTGTTACATGGTTGATCATGGATTATATTTATCTTAGAAGCAACTGGATGCACCTGAAATGCTCAACAGAATGAAGCTGGCATGAAAGCACAGAGCTTCAAGTGCCTGTGTGGGTACCAGTTCACTTTCACCACTGTTCCAGTTAAGCATCCTGTTAAATGTGTAAATCTAGGAGCTAAGGAGATGATACTCTCTGGACCTCTGTGGTCTCACCAGTCACCAGCCCTTATTTTGACCGTTATTTCTGGTGAAAACTGGAGTTAAAGCAACCTCTAGTATTTCACTTCCAGTTTTTCCTGCTGCTCTGGATGTAGACATTGCTCTCCATTGATAATGATTTTTCAATGCAGCTACAGCACAAAGGCTGAGGTTGGACTTGCCAGGCAGGGACCTTTCTCTGGGGACCCCAGCCTCAGGACTGGCACTTGCATCCTTCTAAGGTTGTGTGTAAAGCTTTCAACTTTTAGAACTATGCAAGTTGTGTGCTGTGGGGTGCCACCCATGTTGATGCTTTCTGCCACCCATATGGAGCTTGTTTTGGAGTGGAGTGTTTTCCATACCACCTGCAGGAGAATTTGTGCTGCTCTTTGTCTTCTGGAGGGGCAGTGGCATCGTTCTGCCAGTTCATATGGGACCTAGAACCAACAGGGATAGACCTGTGCAGTCTCTCTTGGCTTGCCAATAGTTACTTAACCTGTTAGATCTCTTTGGTCCAGACTGTTGCACTTTTCTTTCAGGGCAGACTTGATAGGTGTCATAGAAATATTTGTCACATTCGCAGTGTTAGTATGAAACTTCATAGTATGATTTTTTTTTTTAGGAATGATTCTGTTTCTAGAGAAAGATGACCTGTACAATCATAGTCTTCATTGCTTTGGAGTAAGTAGCAATGGGTTTTAAACTGGTTTTGGGTAGTGTAGGAAAGAATACCTTTATTGAGCAAACAGGCATGCAAGACTATTATTAGGTGTCACAGCCCTTAAAAGCTTTGCTATTAGGTCTTAGTGGGAATAAAGTAAGCCCTTAGTATTGGTTGAATTGGAGTGAAAGTGTCTGCAGTCCCATATGCACTTTGGAAGTGGAATTCGTCCTGTGTTATGCAAGGGCAAAACCCCCAACCATTCTTTAGTCTTAGTCTAACTATGGGGGGAAAGCCTTGGCCAGCTGATAGCACGAGTCTGTGTCCCTCCAGGTGTTCTTTCACATGCATTTGCAATGTTTCTGTGGCACCTCATTCCCCTGATATTTGTTGGACATGCTGCTGTTGCATGATTACGAGATCCATCAGTAAAGGCTTGGTGATGAGATGTTGTCCCAGTCCTCTGGCTACTGAGCAGTTGGTGCCAGGTGCAGTTCATGCCAGGACTGGGTTGAACCTTATCCATGCACCTCTGTAAGCTGAGTTCCATCTCTGTGACATATCCATCCCACCAAAAATCTTTACAGAGCTGGAAGTCGTTGCTGTTGTAGATTGGCAAGGCAGAGAGGGTTTTGCTGATCTGCCTTCTCAAGGTAATGAGCGCTAACTAGGTAGTTTTCCTCCAGAGCTATCTTAGACCAGGAGCTGAGTCCATCCGGAGAGGGAAGTTCCCCACTGTCTGTCTTTCTGCAGGTGGTAATGGAGAATTTTTTTTCTCTCTGGGTGTCTAGCCTGATCAACATCAAATCCATGAGAAGTGTATGAATAATTTTATTCTCAGCTCTGTAATATCAGCAGCCAGTGGAGGATCTTTGCAGGTGGCTATTTTGAGCCACAAGGTGCAGCCCACTGCCACTGCAGGGAAATTTGCCATTTCTGCATTGTTTTCCTTGCCCAGCCAGGCCACAGCTTGTTTTTACCTGACTTCTTTCCCTCTTGGTTTCTGGCAAAGTCCTGCCATGCCTGTTTGTGCACTCCATGAAATCCTGCCAGCACGACAAGGCTTGCATCTTGAAGCTTGTGGGGCTGCTGTTTCCAAACTCTACTGTCTTGGTAAGCAAAATGGACAACATCGTTTGATGTCTGCTGTGGCAGTTCAGAGAGCTAATGGGAGCCATGTGCGCTCAGCGAAGGGGTGTATGAAGACCTTGATAATCATCTAGACTGACCTCTACAGGTCATTCTTGTTCAGGCTTATTTTAACTATGTTTAATTGTGATTTAGAAATTGGCAGTGATGAAAAATACACTGTGATTTTTTGTTAGGTTCTAACTCTTGCTAACTAATCCACCTTAAAAACATGTGGCTTACCTGTACTGACTGAAAATCTCATCTGCGTCTTGTAGTGTGACTTTGCTTCTTCAAGTCATTGTCCAAAGCAATTTCTGGTTCCTTTCTCAATTGGATGAGCAACTTGTCTGTATTCCCCAGACCAGCCTTTTCCCCTCAGTACATTCATGTCACTTTCGTTGTTTTGTTCTGGACACCCTTGGGCAGGAGCCAAATCCGTCAGGAAGTCTCTGGGCATTGGGGCACATCAGGATACAATTGAGGCTTCGTTCTTTGGTGTAAAGTATGATTTATTTTGACTGCCAGCGTATCCCTGAGTGCTGTGATCTGGCAGATGTGCAGCCACCTGCAGGGCTGGAGTGTCTTCAGACAGGTCTGCAGCAGCTACTGCAAAGTTTTAAGGGTGGGTTTCTGTGAGGCTGCTTGTGTGCTTTGTAGAGCATTGCTATGACTCAGTGTCTCAGGCACTGCTTGAGATGCATTGAAGTCTTCAGCTGCCTTTCTGCTGTGGTATACAGTTTTCTTGAGTTCAAGCTGTGCTTTCTTCTTTTTTTCTAGATAGAAACAACACCTAAACAACAGAAATAGGGCTTCTTATGGTGATATTCCCATTTGCATCTGTTCTCCTGCCTTTCACATCTTTTAACAAAGGCAGTTCATGATCTAGCATGTTGAGCAGAGGTATCGGCCATCTGTAGTTGTTTGTTTCCTTGTGATCCAATTTGCCAGCATGGAAATGAAGGGTTCAAGAGCTTTCACTCTGCCAGTCATCCCCACGTGCAGTGCAACCTCCCCAAACTTGAAGAACCATTTCTTTCATCCCCGTATGGTTTTGTTACTTGCGAGTATCCTGGCATGATGAGGCACCATATGCAGCTGTTTGATACTGCCTTTCTTAATTCAGCAAGGACTCCTCTCTTCCATTAAGTGAAAGCATGTCATTGATCCTGAATAGCACTAAGTGCTACTCTGGGCCACCGGGACTGGGCTAGGCCAGCAGCTATCATTTAATAGATGCCAATAAGTAAATATGGCCATTGAATACAGACACGTACATAGACCACTTAGCTGCTCGGTAGAGCCCATAACGTCCGCCTGAGTAAGGGTGGATCTCAGAGCAGAGATCTGAAGCTTCTTGTCTTGGACCATCTCTCTGGGGTTGCACATGAAAAGCTTGCTGTGGCACAGCTTGTCCTCATCTTTTTGCTGGGAGAAGGACTGCATGTACAGCTTCCCTCCACACCTCTTAGTAGGGTGTTTCTGAGCAGCATTTCTAAACTTTGTGCTGCAGTTCCTGCAGAGTAATCACTTGTCAGGTGGTTTTGCTCCTCATAGAGGAGGTAAGGGCTCCTAAGCTACAAGTAGTGCTAAAATCAGAAGGTGGCAAGCCTCCACACTGAGCCTCTTAATTCTCTTCTCCTTTAGATTTCAATGTATTGTTTAAACTATAATTTAAGTGGGGGTAATCTATCCTTGTGTTGCAGAACAGTAAGCAAAAGGCTCTGTTTTCCAGTCCGCGCAATCACTAGTAATCAAGGAACTGAAAACAAACTGGCCCTAAATGTGCTGTTTTTCTGTCTGTGTTAATGTGTATATCTGCTTTAGGAACCACCTGGCAAGATTTGAGCTGTACTCCAGGAGGTGTGTTAGGAAAAACTAGATCTTACATCTTAGTGAGGAAAATACCCAGCTGGGGCAAAAGGGTGTCCAAGCCATGGAGTGCTGTAAAATGTCCAGGGAGCTTATGCTGAAGTCTGAGCAATTCTTTAGGTCTCATGAGAGAACAAGCGGAGAAAATTGTTGCAGGAGCTGCAGAGGGAAAGCCATTGGTCTGGTCCACTTCATCCCTGCTAAGCAGAAGCCTGCGGGCATCTGTGAAACAGAGCTGGATCGTGTTGTGCGGAGTTTACATCACTTAGGTAATAGGGCCTGTCTGTTGGAGACACTGGAGAGCACCTCCAAGAAGGAAGAGTTACTGGGAAACTCCAGTCTCCAGGACACTGGGCCGAGGAGCCAGCAGCTGCTTGGCTGCAGGTTTTCTCCTGCTTTTGAAGGCTGGAGGGAAGTGCTTGAATGCTCAAACTTTGGATAACATATCAGCAAAAGTGGAGGTGGATCCAGCAGGTGGATCACTCAGCCTTGTCCAGAGTCATCTGGGCAGTAACCTCAGAAGTACTCTTGACCAAGAATATTGCTTGCTTATTTTTGCCCCCGCCCTTTCCATCACTCCCTTTAGTTTTTATACTGGTCTCTGTTGATGCTCAGTTCACTTATTCATGACAAAATAAACCTGTTCATAACCTGAATGGAATAGCTATTTGCAGGCTGCAGCTCAGTGTGAGATACTCGATAACTCAATTGGTAGGGAGTGTTGTTTGAAACACACTTAAAATAGAGCAAGCGACTGCAGATGTTGAGCCTTTCCAAAAGAGCTTGTCCAAGAATACAGGCTTTTTGTGCTAAAGATTGTTTGTTTTGCTTGACTGCTAACAAAATCAGCTAGAAACTCTAACTGTAGTTAGCCCCGGTGCATGAGTTGGGGCAGATGTAGGAATTAGAAATTGGGAAGCATATTTCCCAAATCTGTCTTGTATGGATTTTAAAAAGAGAGTTGGGCCTGATATGTGAGTTTGCCTGTAGTGCTCTGAGATTTGAACTGAGTGGACAGAAGTTAGATTAAGAGATGGGCAATATATTCTTGAGTGCGCTTCTCTGAAGGGGAAGCACAGGTCAAACCTGATCATTTAAAACTGCCTCAGTGTTCCCGAGGGGTTCTTGGTGCCAACTTTTAACAACCAAGCTTATCTGTACGCCCATCCACTGGGAATGGAAGTTGTCCCCAGTGACAGTTGATGTTTTTCTTGGATGGGTTCTTGGTGTCAGGATTACGTAGATGGTTGTTTTCTACACTATTTGCAGCAGAGGTGACGGAATCTTAAAATTTGGTGGTGTCCATCCAAAGAGGATCTACCTGCTTATCCTGAGACGTAGCAAAGGCAAAATCTGGTCACCAAACCTCAAAATGCTGACATGTTTGGCTGCCCCAATCACTCTTCCAAAGTGGCTGCTAGAAAATCATGCTTAGACGTCACTTGGGCTGTAGCTCTTGTGACCTGAACTGCAGTGGTCTGAAACTGCCTCTGCCGTGGTGGAAGAAGGGGTCTCTGCTTTGAAGCCTCCCAACAGCGGGTGAGGTTGAAAGCTTTCAGGTTCTCCTCCCAAACCATGGAATATAACTCTTGTGCTTATTGCTGCCTTTGTGCTTATGTGGGTTTTCTGTTGTGTTTTGTTTTTGAAACAGCAGGGTAAAACTGACTTGCTGCTTAGCAGCTTTGCTGCTCCCCCCAGGGCTCTGAATATCACGAGGAAACTGGTTAGAAATATATTCCTCTCCTGCTGATGCTGTTAAACCAGTATATGAGGAGCATTAGGTACGTTGGAGCTTTCTGGAGATGTAAGGTTCCTTTTGGGGGAAAACCAACTATTTTATGCAATGCTGTGTACTTACTAGTCATTTAAGAGCTGTAGTCCTCCTCCAGAAAACAAGGTGACATGACTAGTTATTCCCAAATGAATGCCTCTTTTGAACTCTAGAGGCGGCTCTGATTGCCATTTAAGTTAGCACCTGAACAATCTAAGAAATATAATGTGGAAAAAATGCTTTCTAGAAATTTACCAAACGGCAAATTGCTCAGATACAGTAAACCTGGAGCAGGATGTTATCTTTTAAAAGCAGAGTGGTGGTTGAATTAAAAACACATTGGGGGATGCTTAGAAAGACTTTCCCCCAAATAGCTTGCCTGTAGCTCTGAATTAGGGGGGAAATGTGGATGGAATTCATAGGCTTGTTATGGCTTTGTGCTATGCATAGCTGCCAACTTGGCCATCAGTACAGGATGTTGCAGAGATCACCAAAACCCGAACAGGTTTTTGCATCTGTCTTTATTGGAGGTTTTGACCTCTGCACTGAAATTTGTTGTAATGGATTATTAGACAGAGCCACCTGAGTACTGTTTCTTAATGATTGATGTCGAAGTCTGGGAATTTGGAGCATTATTGATTTGACCTCTTTTAAATTTCAGCAGCTTCACAAGAGACAGAGTGAGTTAGTAAGGAATGCAAAATATGTAAGTAATATATATTTTATTAGCTGAATAGCTTAGGCATACATTTTGTACCTTATGCCTTCTTACCAGAGTAAGGAAGGTTGGACTGTCTGTGCTTCTGGGGACTCTTTCTTTCTTCCTTCCTTTCCTTCTCCTCCCTGCTTCACCTTCTCCAAGCTGTGGCTACGACACCAGCTCTGCTTTCTCCTCCTTGTAATAGGTGTGCATTTTCTTGGCTGGTTGGTATCTCTGACTGGGGATCTATTTTTTTTTCCCTATGTTACATAACAGGTCTGGGGACTCTGAAGTGGGGAGGAGAATAAGTTGCCCAAGTTAAATCTGATGAACCTGTAGCTGCTATGCAACTTTGTTCTGTGTTGTAGATGTTAAAGCTAAAACACTGCATCAGGAACCTCGGATAAAAACGATGCTTCCTGCCAGGTGTAGATTAACTTGACAGCCTTGCATTTAGCTTGTGAGCGTGTGGCAAATACTGAGCAGCAAAAGTAAAAACCTAAACTCTGCCTAGCAGTTGTGTAACTGTCTGCAAGTGAATGTGTGCTCTTCTGAAGCATCGCCTCCGGGTGATTAACACACAGTTTTCTGTCTTAGACCCTTCGCAGGTGTTACAGCCGTGTGAAGGAGCATGGTGTTGGGAAGAGGAAAAGCAGCTACACATTTGAACAGCTGGAGCAGGTGTTTGGACAGGGAGGATGGGATTCGCAGCCCTGCCAGCCTGTCCTCATTAACAGCAGTGGCTTGTACCAAGAGCTGGAGTCAGATGGCAGCACGATGGAAGAGTATTCGCAGGAGGACTGGGGAAACCACAGTCAGGATCTTCATTGCTACCAGACTGGTGAACAGGAATTGGGTAAGAAATCCCGTTAGTGCGTCTCTACCCTCTGATGTTACCTGTGCTCTGCATTCATACAGTACTGATTTTGATGTTTGGGACATAATGTGCTCAGATGCTAAACAGCTAATCTCTATGGAGAGAAAAGGGAGAGAAATGTCTCCCTGTTCATCACCAAAAGCAAACAGTGGTTCTTGAAGGCTGGTGGAATATCCAGATCAGGAGAAAAGGGTTATGTGGCCAGAAACCTTGGAAAAGAAAATGCATTCCCTGTCTCTCCTTTCCTTCCACCCACTACTTTGGTTTTACCAGATGTTTTCCCTGTCAGCAATATTCTGCTTTGGAGGCCCTTGAGTGCCAGCTACCATTCAAATGCTGTTCGCTTAAGTATGAGCAGGATTTAGCATCATAGAAGCATTAAGATTGAAAAACACCTCCAAGATCATCTAGTCCAGCCATCACTGTACTGCTAATGTCACCCACTAAACCATGTCCCGAAGCACCAGCTCCAACCTTTCCTTGAACACCTCCAGGGACAGTGATGCCATCACCTCCCTGGGCAACCCGTCCCAATGCCTGACTACTCTCTGAGAAGAAATGTTTTGTAATTTTCGACCTGAACCTCCCGTGGTGCAACTCGAGGACATTCCCTCTAGTCCTGTCACTAGTTATCTGCAAGAAGAGGCCAACCCTCAGCTCCCCACAGCTTCCTTTCAGGTAGTTGTAGAGAGCGATAAGGTCTCCCCTGAGCCTCCTCTTTTCCAGACTAAACAACCCCAGCTCCCTCAGTTGCTCCTCATGGGACTTGTGTTCCAGGTCCTTCACCAGCTTTGTAGCCCTGCTGTGGACACGTTCCAGGCACTAAATTTCCTTCTTGTAGTGAGGGGCCCAAAGCTAAACACAGCACTCAAGGTGTGGCCTCACCAGAGCAGAGTACAGGGGGATGATCACCTCCCCGATTCTGCTGGCTGCACTGTTCCTGACACAAGCCAGGAGGCCGTTGGCCTTCTTGGCCACCTGGGCACAGTGCTGACTCATGTTCAGGTGAGCATCAACCAATGTCCCCATCTCCTTTTCCTCTGCACAGCTTTTGAGTTACTCTGCCCCAGCCTGTAGCGCTGCATGGGGTTGTTGTGGCCAAAGTGCAGGACCCGGCACTTGGCCGTGTTGAACCTCATCCCTTGGCCTCTGCCCATCGACCCATCCTGTCCAGGTCCCTCTGCAGGGCCTTCTACCTTCCAGCGACACTTCCCCCCAACTTGGTGTTGTTTGCAAACTTACAGTGGGTGCACTCAGTTCCCTCATCCAAGTCATCAAAGACATTAAAGAGGATGGGCCCGTAACACCCACCCCTGGGAAACACCACTGACTGCCAGCTGGATTTCACTCCATTCACCACCACTCTCTGGGCCCATCTGTCCAGCCAGTTTTTAACCCAGCAGAAGAGTGTACCATTCATAGCCATGGGCTGCCAGCCTCTCGAGGAGAATACTGTGAGAGACCATGTCAGAGGCCTTGCTGAAGTCCAGGTAGACTACATCCACAGCCTTTCCCTCATCCACCAGGTGGGTCACCAGTCATAGGAGATGAGGTTGGTCAGGCAGGACTTGCCTTTTGTGAACCCATGTTGACTGGGCCTAATCCCCCAGTGGTGCTGCATACATTGCATGATTGCCTTCAAGATGACCTGTTCCATCACCAGAAAGGCACCGAGGTCAGATTGATAGGCCTGTTTTTTCCTGGGTCCTCCTTTATGACCCTTTGTATAGATGGGCATCCCATTATCAAGTCTTCAGACATGTAGGACCTTTCCAGATGACCATGACTGCTGATAGATGATGGAAAGTGGCAACGCAATCACATCTGACAACTCCCTCAGCACCCTCAGGTGGATCTCATCTGGTGCCATGGACTTGTGACAGTCCAGGTGGAGCAGCAGGTCTCTGTTTCCACCTGAACTTTTGGGTATTTCTTCTGCTCCTCATCCCAGACTTCCAGGTCAGGAGGCCGAGTACTCTGAGGATCAGTGGTCTGGCTAGTAAAGACAGATGCAAAGAAGGCATTAAGAACCTCCTTCTTTTCCTTCTCCTCAGCAGTCATGTTCCCCCCTGCATTCAGTAAAGACTGGAGATTCTCTTTGGCCCTCCTCTTGCCATTAATCTATTTAGAAAAACATTTTTTGTTATCCTTAACCTTAGTGGCCAGGTTGAGCTTGTGCTAGGCTTTGGCCTTCCTGATCCTTTCTTTTCATATCATGGCAGCTTCCTTGTATTCTCCCTGAGTTGCCTGCCCCTTCTTCCACCAGGCATAAACTCTCTTTTTCTCCTGAAGACACAGCAAAAGTCCTTGGTTCAGTTACACCAGTCTTCTTCCCCACCGGCTCATCTTACGGCACATGGGACAGCCTGCTCCAGCGCCTTGAAGACTTCCTTCTTCAGGAGTGTCCAGCCTTTCTGGACCCCTCTGCCCTTTGGGACTGCCCCCCAAGGGACCCTCCCTACCAGTGTCCTATACAAGTCAAAGTCTGCCCTTCAGAAGTCCAAGGTAGCAGTTTTACTGATGCCCCTTCTGACTTCTCCAATAATATTGAACTCTACCATGTCATGGTCACTCTGCCCAAGACTTCTTCCCTACCACCACATCTCCCACCAGTCCTTCTCTGTTTGTGAACAGCAGGTCTAGCGGGGCACCCTCTCTGGAAGGCACAATAATCAGCTGAGTGCATGGAAGAGAGTTTCCTGACTCCAGGAACCTCCTAGACTGCTTCCTCAGGACTGTATTTTTCCAACATATGTGTGGGAAGTTAAAGTTGGCCATGAGGACAAGTGCTGGAGATTGAGTGACTTCTGCCAGCTGCTTGGAGAACTCCTCCTGTGTCTCTTCATCCTGGTTTGGCAGTCTGTAACAGACCCCCACCAGGATGCCCGCCTTGTTGGCCAACCCCCTGATCCTTTTCCACAAGGACTCTACCTTTTTGTTCCCAACCCTGAGGTCAACAGCATTGAAAAAGTCTCTAATACAGAGAGCTACACCACTGCCCCTCCTTAGCTGCCTATCCCTTCTGAAGAGCTTGTAGGCATCCTTTGCAGCACTCCAGTTACAGGAGTGGTCCTACCACGTTTCAGTGGTGGCGACTAGGTCATAGTTTGCCTGCTGCATAATGGCTTCCAGCTCCTCCTGTTTGTTGCCCATGCTGCAGTCATTGGTGTAGATGCACTTGTGTTGCACCGTTGCCTTCACCCTCAACGCTGGGACTGCTCCGCCAGGCTTATCTCTGCTGTGTCTCTGTTCCCCCTGTCCCCCTTTACACCTAGTTTAAAGCCCTCTTGATGAGCCCTGCCAGTTCTCAGGCTAGAGTCTGTTTTCCCCTTTGGGACAGGTGGGACCCATCTGGAGCCATGAGGCTAGGTGCTGAGTAAACCTCCCCACGATCAAAAAAAATAAAAAAATAAAAAAATAAAATTGCTGTGACAGCACCAGCCTTTCAGCCACGTATTAATCAGCTGGGCCTTCCGTGTCTGCTCAGTATCCCTCTCCACCACTGAAGGGATTGAAGGAAACACCACCTCCACACCCACTCCATCTGGTAACCACCCCAATCCCCTGAAGTCCCTTTTGATAGCCCTCAGGCTTCTCTCAGCAATTTCATTTCTGCCAGCCTGAATTATTGCTAATGGGTAATAATCAGAGGGGTGAACAAGGTCAGGTCAACAATATCCAAGCTGTTGTTGTTGATGCCAAGGACTATAAGAATGTTTCTCCTTCTTCCCATTTATCGTAACTGGTATGTTAGATTTAAACATGTAAATTTGCTTATATCCAGATGTGGCCTTCAAAAAGTAAGCAAGCTCACATGCTTTTCCTGCTTGAATTAGTGGTGTCAGTTTCTCTGAGTAAGAGTCAGTACATTAATTGATTTGGAGATTTACTTGTTGCCTGTGGTTTATTTAAAGTTGTCAAATGGAGCCAATGACCATATTCTTAATCAAAAAAGAAAGCACATGAATCTGGGCAGTTTTGTCCAGCTGCAGTGAAAAAGTGGGTTTCCTTAAGCATACTTGTATCTCTTGAGCTATGGACCTTATCGTACATATTCTTCCCTTGTGTAAGCATAGAGAAACAGGTCTTATTTACGTGTCAGAAACTTGAAGTTGATCAAATTCAGCAGACTCAGGTGAGGCAGTAGTTAGAAGATGAATTGGAAAAAAGCTGTTGGTGTGCCTTTCCTCGTGATTTGCAGGCTGAACAGGAATGGGAGTTGCAGTCACATACCTATACACATCTGTGTTCAGGGGACCAGTGGATGCAGATGCTTTGAGAGAGGATTAAATTGCAATTTGATATTAAAACAGCCAACTTGCAAATTAAGCATATTCTAGTTCTCTTAGAGTTCTTCCCTAAGGAGTTCAGGAGTCAGAAATATGGTGAGAGAATTTCTCTTAGGAGAGAGAAATGGTGGGGAGATGATGATGTTTCAAAACATAAGTAAATGACAGCTAACTCCATCTAGTTGTTCTGGTGACTCAAACTGTGGTCTTCTAGTTTGTCACCATTTTCATTCAGTTGTATTACAGAGGCATTTGGGTGCACTGAGGCTTACAATATTCTTAATGTTCAAAGAATTTATGAGAAAAGCATTTAGCACACAAAATCTAAATGGAATACAGATGCATTTGTTCTGGTGCTTGCTCTTCAAATGTGCTATTGAAAGCAGGATAGTTTCTCTTCTTTTTTTTTCCCCACAATGTAGTTTGTAATTGAATTGACTTGTGACTTAATAACAGGAATTGTGCTATTGTCCTTGAAAGGTTTTGCACTTGCAGAGGGAGATTCAGATCTTGTAACTGACCATGTCATATGAAAGAATTTTTTTTTCTCGTAAGAAGGATGTAGGATCTGGAGCTGTCTTGTGTATGTGGCAGAATTTAGTGGACTTAGGAAGTAAGTTTGATTTTAATTTCAGCCTGAAAAAACACACACACAGACATATACACACACACACACAAGAAAAAAAAAAAAAAAAAAAAAGGAAGAAAAAAACCGCCAGGAACATTATTTAAAACATAACTGTGTGTTGGAATTCTACCTTTCAGATGAAATGCCTACCACAAAAAGAACATTAAAGATAAAACAGGAATCTTCAGAAGACACTCAGTAAGTAATTTATGAATGTTTTACCCTGGAATGTATTTCCCTGGGGATATTTTGCAGGAGGGAGGATATTTGAAACTTCTGATTATAATTATAAATACATTGTGCAAGACTATTCATACAGTTGAATCTGCTTTATGCATTATTCCAGTTACCTCAGAACATCTGAAAAGCTTCACAACTTTGTCCATTCTTGGCTTCATCATACAGCAAATAAGACTCACTGCATGAATGCAAGGACTTAAAAAAGTGGATAAAATACACAACAGAACTGTTAGGGATGTGTGGGCAGGCTGTGGTTATCATGAGATGAGTCCAAACTCTTCAATGTATTTATGATCTGTTTTTTCCATCTGCCTGAACTTGCCTGAATTTTGCCCCTTTGGACATAAGGGAAAAAACTTTTTTATGAAGCAGTCTTTGTCGTAACACTTTTTTCCACTAAACCAATTACAGGATCATAACTTGGATACCTAGGTGTTTACATGTGCAATGGTGCACACTGACTAGATATTTAAAATGGATCAAAAGGAGAATATAGGTGGAGGAAAGAGACTGACATGACACCATCCCTGTAGTAGTGTGTATTGTTGACTTGGCTTGGTGTGAGTAATGCTTGCATGAAAAGTTCACGCATTTTCCTTCCTTGGTGGGAAGGCATGCCAAAGCTCATGATTTTTATTTTTATAACTTTCCAGATCTGACTTGTAACCTTTTGGATTGGTTTAATCTGACAAATACTGGAGCATTTAAAATGTTTTGAGCATGTGAATCTCCATTGCCTTGCCAACAATAACACAGAGTATTTCAAAAAATGACAGGAATTGTGCCGTAATTCTTCAGACCAGGGCTACTTTCTTCCAGCCTCTCATATTTTAATACTCATAGGGTAACTGCAGATCAGAATGTGATGAAGTGAGCTATTTCAAATTGGCTTGCAGGCTCTTTAGGGTGGGAACACATGTGGACCATGGTGTCTTACACCACCAACCCCTTTATAGGGTTGGCTAAAGTATTTCCTATGCTGGAAAGTGAGCTTGTCTATGATGATAATTCATCATTGCTGTACACATCTACATAGTGTCCCTAGCTAGTAATATAACTTTTTTTTAAATTACTCAGTTACAGTAAAATAAATAAATAAATAAATAAATTGGAAGATTTTTTAAAGTGACCTTTGTAATGGCTTAGCTTTATCAAATTCTTCTCTTCAGATTAATTTTCCAGGATTAGCCTGTACCTGATGGTCACTTTTGTTTTCCTTAATGTGGAGCAAATTCCAGTTAGCAACTGGAGGAAAAATATATTTTTTTTTCACTCTAATCATTATTGTCACCTCTTAGAACAGTCCTAAGAAGCTCCTCATGGTTAATTTCACCTTCAGGATGTGCCTTAGGGAGTTGCATTGAAAATAAACCTGAATGTTTTGAGGTCAAGGCTCAGAGGAGCATGTGGTGTATTCATACTGTCTGATCTTCTCTTCCAGAGTTCTGTTGTGTAGATGCATGGCTGGATCAGACTGTCCAGAGCTGGGGTTTTATTTTCTCCTCCCAAGGTCTCTAAAATTCATGTGTGTCTCTGAACTCTTGGGCATTTTGTGAAGCATGCAGGTGATAAGCCAATCTTACGTGCTCAGTGGAAGCACAGAGCATTTTCCAACACAGTGAATTGCTGAAAGTGGCTTTTTTTCCTTGCCCCTCTGAGAAGCAAGGAAATCAGACTCAGATCAAACTGACTCAGGTTGTCTTTCAAAGATGTAAAGAAACCTGAAAAATATGCTGTTTCACTACATCGAGCAATGAAAAGCAAAGAAGTCAATAAGCATTCTTCATGTCTTCTGCACTGTCAGGGATGTGAAGTAGAAGGTGTTACAGAATCGCAGAATACCCTAAGTTGGAAGGGACCCATAAGGGTCGCTGAGTCCAACTCCTGGGTTCACACAGGACAACCCAAACATCAATCCATGTGTCTGAGAGTGTTGTCCAACCGCCTCTTAAACAAAGGCTCAATTCTGTGACCACATCCCTGGGGAGCCTGTTTCAGGGCCCAGTCACCTTTCGGTGCAGAACCTTTCCCTAACCCCCAGCCTGACCCTCCCCTGTCCCAGCTCCATGCCATTCCTTTGGGTCCTGTTGCTGTCCCCAGAGAGCAGAGCTCAGCGCCTGCCCCTCTGCTCCCCTTGTGAGGGAGCTGCAGGTCGCCATGAGGCCTCCCCTCAGCCTGCTCTGCTCTGGGCTAAACAAACCAAGGGACCTCAGCCACTCCTCACACGTCTTCCCCTCCAGACCCTTCTCCATCTTTTTAGCCCTCCTTTGGGCCCTCTCTAGTAGTTTTATGTTCTTTTCATACTGTGGTGCCCAAACCTGCACACAGTGCCTGAGGTGAGGCCTCATGAGGCAGAGCGCAGATGGACAGTCCCTTCCCTTAGCGCCAGCTAGTAGCGCCATGCCTGAGGCACCCCAGGGTGCAGTTGGCCCTTTTGGTGTCCAGAGCACTGTGTTGATCTATCTTCACCTTGCTGTCAACCAGAACCCCCAGATCCCTTTCTGCAGCTGCTTTCCAGCCTCTTGTCCCCAGTGCTGTACATACAGCCAGGGTTGTCCCCTCCCAGGTAAAGAATCTGGCATTCGTTCTTGCTAAACTTTGTCTGGTTGGTCAGTGTGGCCCAGCAGTGTCAAATGCAGATTTTCAAGGTAGGGGTTTGAAAAGCGAAAGATTGCTGCATGCTGGTGTGCCAGACTTTACTTTGTCCAGTTTAGCACCTCAGCAGTTGTCTTGGAAATCAGTTAAGGAAATGAACATTCAGATTGGAGTGATTACAAGCAGTCTTGAGAAGCCTGACGGATACTATAGATAAGCTGGGTATTTATTACCTTTAAATTAAAAAAAAAAAAAAAAAAAAAAAAAAGCCAAGCTTACTCATGTTTTTGGATGGTGTTTTAAAATGCATGTAGCTTATTTCAAAGAACACAGGCCACCAGTTTGTCTGCTTACTTGGACACGTGGAAATTTAAAGCTGAAATAATCTCAGTAAAATTGGTGGAAGCGATGATGTGTTCAGAGAAGGTATATTCACATTTTCTGGTGAATCTTGTGTTGAGATGTTTGAAGTAGAGAATTTCCAGTGTGGAGATGCCTGGCTATTTGTACGCATGTTCTTAAAATGCTGTCTTTGCTTCTCCCTCCCATGGAGTTTTGGAAGGGATTTCTCTGCAGCGCTTTTGCCTCTGTATCCCTGAGGCTGAGTGTGGCACTGCAAAAACCAGCAGCAGTCCAGCAGGAATCCTTTGCTCCCCTTATGAGTGAGTGGATTCCAAGAGCTGAGCTGAGTGGCTTGTAGAAAAACATGGGAGCGTGGTTGTAGAAAACACATGCAGATTATTTCCCTAACAGGAGGGATGAAGGTGAGAGCATCTCTAACGTGCTTGCTATAGAAAACTTATCGTTCCACTACAGTGCACAGCTTCAGGCTTTAATACTGAGCTCTCTGAGCACTGGAATTTCTTCTGACTGTTCTTTTTCTGATAAAACGCACATAAGAAGTCACTATTGCTATCAACAGACCAGAGGTCTGTAGAAGCAAGATAGCTTGCTTTGCTTCTGCCTGCTGTGTGCCAGGGGTTGCGCTCTTCCTGAAGTTTAGCCAGCACCAGGACCTGGTTATGCGCCAACAAACTTAGTACCTTGTATCTCCAAGCAAGCTGCACAGCCTGTTAGCATTGACAGCACTGCACCTCTTGACTTCAGATAGAAAACAACTGCCCTTCAAAACAACTACTCTGTCAGGTGGCCCATGTTGGCCATGCTGTTGCATTCACTCGGCATGCTACTGTCTCCCAGTAAACTGTTTTGAAAATTGAAATGCTACTTAAGACGCTGTTCTACTATTTTAAATTTGAGGAGTATTTTTTTTCACTGCAGGCTTTTTGAAGATGAAATAGAAAAAGCCTGCAGAGTTAGATCCTTCACTGAAACTAGCTGTTTCAGTTTTTTTGAAGTCTGCTTTTGTTTAGAAACAGTGCCTGAGAACAAATTTGCACTAAGTCTTGAGACTTTCCTCATTTGAATTGCAAAAGCTTCTGAGGAGATGGAAGTGCAGATGACCAGTCTGAGCCAGGTGCTGATGGTCGTAGTATGCAATGTGGTAAAATGCAGCTCTAGGGCACCTTCTGCAGATGAAAAATGACATGGCCCTGTGTGTCACAGGGCTGAACCAGGATAAACTCTTTACTTGCCCAGATTTTCTTTCCTTGCTCTAAAGAGAGAGAGAAATAACAGTTTGGCTTCTACCTACTGTGCCATGTTAGGTGTTTCTGTCTTCCAGCAACCAGCAGAAAGACAAGAAGCACTCTCAGCTCTGTGTTCTGGCAGAGCAGCACCTGTGCTTGAGCTACATCACATTAATTTAGCTATTACCTAGCAGGACAGAGCTGTGGTGTAAGTGATTGCAAAACTACAGCTAAGGGGTTTATTCCCAGTTACCACTCAACTGCCCCCCTACCCCGTGAGTCATCCCCCCGCCCAAATTTTTCATGCTTGTGAAAAGAGGGGTTGTCTTCACAGAGTTAGCTGTGCCTTAAGCTCTTGGCTCTGGAGAACAGGGGAGCACAGCTACAGAACTGCATGCTTCCCAGTTCCTGGGCTTGGCCCCATGTGTAGTCATGACTGTAGCATGATTTGGGGGTACTAGGTACCATTTTTCATCAGCCAGTATTTTGGTCAAGGTGCAGAGTGCCCTTATACCTGGAGGTGCTGTGTGGAGACTGGGAAAGCGAAGCTCAGCAGCGGGACTGCTGCTGAGCTGTTGAATCCTGGTGTAAGTGGGAAGGGGAGATGAAAATGAGAGCGTTTTTAACATTTCTTTTTCCATACTGTTTCCTCTGTGCTCAAACTGAAAGATTCCCTCCATGGGAAGCCTGTATTTTATCTGATATGTGAGGTGCTGCTGGAGACTGTCTCTAGTGAAATTATTCTTGTTCCCAGCAGTAGTTGGATGAGTGACTAATTTTTTTTTTTTCACCAGATCTTCAGCTCTTTTTTATGCTGAACTAAGCTTAGCAATAGTATTTATGGTGTAATTAGTAAAGGTGGCTTTTTTTTTTTTTTTTGTTCCTAGCTTTATTCCTTCACTGTTGTATGAAAATCTACCCACACTGTGTTCTCATGTATCTGGGTTTGGATGGAACCGTTTCCTTAAACTGAGTTTGGCTGTCTCTCTTCTGTCTCTCTGTAATGTAATGAATGTGTAACACTGGTAAAACAGGCTGCTGTTGCACAGCCCTGCAGTGAGCCAGCTGTTCACTATGTCACCTTGTGTGTCTTGTCCCCAGAGGATGAACTTACACTTCCAAAAGTCTAAAGTGCAAGTCTGAGATGACATCTTCCAAGCGTAGTGACACTGCTGCTCAGCATCTGAAGAAGCATCAGGAAAGCTGTAGAGAAAGTTCTTTCCACTTTTATCTATTGAAAAAGTTCAGGCTTGTATGCTGTAGTGTCTGTAAACGTAAATGTATTTGGAGTAAATACTCATGCGCTTTTCTTGTATAGTGTTTCTGTCCTTGCCTTCTCTTCTGCTGCTAGTCTGGGGAAAGTGGAAGTGACTTCTAAGAAGTAATTTAAGAAATAAGAGTTTGTTGACAATGCAACAGGTGTTTTTAACAACCCTTGGCTCTTATCCTGTGCTTTCCAAGCACGTTCCCTCCTTAGTGCTCTATGAACTCTATTATGTGTTGATCACAGTAGTGATGCACTTACCAAAATGCCTTTTAAGGTCTATCCAGGCATTCTTCTGCTTGGCTGGCAAGATTGCTGCTGCTAGAAAGCTGAAATACACTGCATGCTAGTCGGATAAAGCCCTAGCTCTCACTGGGTGGAGTGAGTGATTTCTGCCTCGGCTGCTCAGACTTGATGTGTTGGGCTTGGGCTTGTGTGAAGCTTGCAGAGCCAGTGGTCACCTAATATGTGTAAAGTTGTTCAGCAGGGAGCATAACACTCCTGAGACCAGGTTGACTTCAGTCTGCCAAGGAAGAAATGGATAGCTTACAGTAAACCCAGCAGTTGGAGAGCTTTCCCAAAATCATGTGTTGCATTTGGGAAAATTCGGTGTGTCAGTTTGTGTTCCTTTATATTAAACTTGACTGTAGAGTTGAACGACCTGCCTGGAAAACTGAAGTCAGTCTCCAGCAGTCCTCTGAGTAAAATAGATAAATTTTGGGATGCTGTTGCCTCTTAATTTATGTCTCTGTAAAGTAAGCTGGAGCATACTAGGCTTGATTTGGATGTGCAGCACCTAGGAAAAAAAAGCTTTTTGAGCTGAGGAGCTGTGAAGTTGATTGAACGATTGAACCCCTCTTGCACTGTGGAAAGGCTCTGTAGCTCCCAACCTTTTTTTTCCTTTGAACCATTAGATCAATGTAATGCAAAAATGGAAAGAGAGACCTTTATATCCTGCCTGTGTTCCATGTAGAGATTTTTTGGGCAGAAAAGTAACTGTGAGAATCCCAGCCTCGTGTCTGTCCCGTGCAGTTTGTGGGGTGTTGTCTGCTATTGCTTAAGGAGTTGTTTCATAACCAGTTAATACTTCTGACCTTACTGTCTCACCAGTCTTGTGCCCTAACTCTATAGGGAGCTGTTACAGAAGGCTGATTTTAAGGAATTAAAGCAGTCTTTGTGAACGTAGCGAACACAAGTTGCTTCAGGTAAAAAGAAAAAGCTTTGGCAGCTCCTCACGTACTCTAAGCTCGTGCAGCTCTGCTGCCTTTGGTGTTTGTCCATGATGAATCCACGGAAGTGGGTGGTACGAGCCCATAAGAAGGAGGGAGTTCATGTTCACCCTGCAGAAGAAAGCTCTGTCACCCAGTGCAAGGAAGAAGGTGCATGTTGTTCTAGTGGGAAGTCGAGGGAGATAATGTATCCAGTAGCTTCAGCGCCTGATCCTCTCTGGGATGTGGTGACACCCATATGATTGCAGTGCAGATTTACAGATGTAGTATAACAAGATATAGTATAACAGATAGGTGAGGAGAGTTGAGTGGAGCTAGCTTTCAAATCACTTTGGTTGGACCAAGATGTTTCTCAGTTACCAACAGTGTTGTGCTATCTTCCTATGACTTGGATTGTAGGGCAAGAATTCTTAAAATCAATAGTTCTGTCTACTAATTATGCTTGAAGTGTCTCATTCTTCCTGAACGAAGATGTTCAGCTTACTTCAGATGTATGCAAATGCTCCTGCCTGAATGCTTAGCAATGCGTGAATCCCTACAGTGAAACTTACTTTGACACTGGTGTTGTTATTAGCAGCCAAAAGAAATCTTTGGAAATGCAAGAGCTTCTTTATTTGATCTCTGGAAGGATTTCAGATACACATCATGGTGCAGCTTAATGCTTCACTTGTGTCCTGATCCAGCAGCAAGCTGTGGAGTAGGGAATCTTTGCTTGCATCTTCTGCTCTGCAGAGGTGCACTTGTCATGGGTGGATTTGGGTTGTGGTTTGTGGCCTGGGTGAGTTCTCCATGTCCCAAGAGCCCTGTTTCTTGCCTAGTGCTGGCAGCAAGCCTTTGGATCTCCTTGGCTTGTTTTGTGTTTTTACAATTGCAACCTGTTGTTCACTGATATAATTTCAGGGTAGTGACTTAGATAGAAGCATGTGAGTGTCGGTAACGAATTAGGGATGCAGCTTCAGTTGTCTTTGATGGACTGAGTGCTGATGTTGCCCACAAGCTATGCATGCACATAGTATTTTTCCAAATAAGCAAGAACAGGATGTCTGTGTGCAGTTGGTTGAAACGAGAGCCTTAAGTAAGAGGAAAAGAGGGGAATTGCTCTGGAAAAGTCAGCCCTGGTCTTCACTGTAGTTGCTCACTGTGCTTGCAAACTTTTTTTTTTTATTTGGGAAGCTGAAACAAAATCCATTTCCATTTTTGGAATTATGGAAGCATGGAGGTGAAAACAGACAACACTTTTGCTTCAAGAAGAAAGGCAAGTTCTGTTTTTTTTTTTTTTTTTTTTTTTTTTTTGAGCAAGGTGCAGGCAAATGCACTTAAACTTCTGTGAGGAAACAGCAGGACAAGCTGAAGCAAAGTATTTCAGGGCTGTACACACATCTGTGAAAAAAAAAGAAAAGAGTTCACATTAATTTAGTAGTACCAGAGAAATGTTTGCTTGCAGTTGCTTTTAAGCAATACAGGTACATTTCTACAGTGTGGTTCTGGGTGTGGTGGTAGCAATAAGAGCACAAATCTTTCTCTGAACCTGTACTTGGAGATCTCTTAGCAGGGCAGCTCATGTTTTCTTCTCCGGGTTATTTCCAGCTGAAAGTGCAGTTTGCTAGAGAGATTGGATGGAGTTCAGTTTCTTGTTTGAGAGTTTTTTTTTTCTTTTTTGATGAGGTTAATTTAAAGACAACAGTGTGGTGTTGTAGTCTGGAAATTCATGTAGTGACATAGGATGTATACAGTAATTAAATACCCACAGCTGAAAAAGCAGTCTAGCAAATGTGCAGTGTGGTGATTCTTCAGCTGCTCAGCATGTGAATTTTTGCAATTGTCTTTTCAGCCTTGACACTGCCCAATTCATAGAGATTCTGTAAAGCAGTGCTGAGGTCAAGCCTTCTCCATGCAGACAGCAGCAGCCCTGCTCGCACCTTCTCTGCTGTGCCTTGTGCCGAGCAGCAGATCAGCATTTTCTGAAAGCTGGTGTGTTGGCTGGGGTGATTTAGCAGCTCTGATCTTAGCAGAACGGTTACTGACAGCTTACCCTTCTGTTCATTTTTCCAGGAAGCGCGACGTGATGCAGAACATTATGCAAATCCTGGAGTCTGTCCAGTTGAAGTGGGAGCTGTTTCAGAGCTGGACAGACTTCTCCAGGCTACATCTCTCTAACAAACTGGCCATTTTTGGCATCGGTTACAACACACGCTGGAAGGAGGATATTCGCTACCACTACGCAGAGATCAGCTCGCAGGTGCCCCTTGGCAAACGGCTCCGGGAGTATTTCAACTCGGAGAAGCCAGAGGGCAGGGTTATCATGACCAGAGTACAGAAAATGAACTGGAAAAATGTTTACTACAAATTCCTAGAGATCACTATCAGTGAAGCAAGGTGCCTCGAGCTGCACATGGAGATTGACTGGATACCCATTGCTCACTCCAAGCCAACGGGAGGAAATATTGTTCAGTATTTATTACCAGGAGGCATCCCCAAAAGCCCGGGCTTGTATGCCATTGGGTATGAAGAGTGTCATGAGAAGCCCCACTCGCCTCTCATGGAACACCGAGGCACCGATCCTGGCAATGAGACTCAAGGGGAGCTGGAAGTGCCATCACCGCAGGCATCTCTCCGGGTGGAGATGGAGTCTGCCCGTATTATCTACTGTTACCTTGGTATTGCTGAGGTCAGAACTCTCCAGCAGTGCCTGTTTTTACATTTTCAGGCAAACACCAAAACCTTCAGCAAAGAGTGGGTTGGGATCAATGCGTTTTTATCTCAGAACTGCATTGTAGAGCCCGGTGTCTCACCAAAATCCATCTACATCAAATTTGTGGAAGTGGAGAGGGATTTTCTTTCTGCTGGCTCTTTGGTAGAGTGCCTGGAAAAAGCCATTGGATACCCCTTAAAATTTAACAACTGAATCTCGTCCTTCATAAGGATTAGGGCTTCTGCCTGTTTCCATCTCACTACTGGACGTTTTCAGATCCTGTCTGTTCACAGCCGGGCAAGTAAGACTTTCCACTTGAAATGCGTTTCAGAGGGAAAGATGCTTGCGGGCGGTTTCAAAGAGCTCGCCCCAGGTGTGTGGGACAGCCGTCGACCAGCCAGCTCTGCACCGAGCAGTGCTGCGATGAGAGCCCTGTACATGAAATGACTGTAGGTACATTCCACATCGGACTGAGCGTATGCTTGGCGTTTCATACAAAAAGCTGTTTTTCCACTATGTCTCATTTTTACACATCCGTCTCTAAGTGTTATTACAGATCTGAATAAATAAGCAATAGATAATGGCAAGTTAAACCTTGAATCACATTAAATGAGACTGTTTTTCAAAGCCACCCTAGATACTATTGTATATAATTTAGAATTTCACATTTTTTCACCCATCAAGTGTTCTATCCAAACAGTGTTGCCTGCAAAGACTTTTGTTTCTGTGATGTATTCCACTTTACTAGTAGTGTTGCCATATCTGCTTTTATTTTATTTTTATTTTATTTTATTTTTAACATTAAAATAATTCCTGGGCTTTTTTTTTTTTTTTTTGAATTCTATTTAGCCTCTGTGAGAATAACCTGGCAGCTGGGAAACGTTTTGTCAAACCATGCTTATGGATACAATCAAAGCTGTGAGAACTGGGGTGGGGGGAAAGGGGTGGGTGGGTCGGGGGGGCCGGGAGGAAGCATTTAAAGCCTTTTCAGAAGTGTTACTATATAAGCCCCATTACTTTGCTGGCTGGTGCTGGCATTTTGTTTTTTCTAAAGCTCATTGATCAGTGACGTTGTGACATACAATGAATGTGTCAGTCCTAATAAAATCAAGCAAATGCGCACGGACTCCTAGAGCTGTCTTTCTCCTCCTGGGGTTGGATCCATCTGCAGGGACACAGCTTTCCTGCCGGGGCTCTGAGCAGCACCCTGGAAATTTCCACTGGGGTTTTGTTCCAGAGGTCATCCCTGTGAGAGCCTTTCAGTTTTGGTTGTATTGTGTCCAGGGTCAGCAGCTATGGAGGATGGTGAGTGTGGCTGTGCTTGTTTTGTTACCAGCATGGGTGCCTGAGCATCCCTCTTGCCAGGCTTGGACAGAAGGTTTGGGGAGAGGAGGGAGTGGAAGTGGCTTTATAGCCCTGGTTGGTGGCTGTGCCTCAAGGGATGTGGGACAGCAGTGTGTCCCTTGGTGGAGCTGAGTTTCCTCCTTTGCCTTCAGCTTCTGCCTTCTGACCCCCCTCCCCCCCAGCTCTGGACATGTCTTCAGCTTGGGAACACCATCTGTGGAGTTGCAGCAGGGAAGGTGAACAGCCTTTGGAAGTGCTCTGTGTCCCTTGGCACTGCTTCCCAGCCCCATCTAACCCCCACCATTTAGGAAACACGAGACGCCTTTGCCCCCATCATTTTCCTCACACTTGATGTGGCTCTGCATGGGGAGGCTCCTCCTCACTGCTGCATGGCAGCATTTGAGACTCCTCTGTGTTCAGTGGTGACTTTCCCTGACAATTTGGGACTGGAACAAGCAAGTTAAGGTCAGAAAAGCTGCAAATGCAGCTGGGCACTGAGCATGGGGCTGGAGAAATGGGTGGAAATGGGGCTCTTCCACTTGGGATCCTCTGGTAGTGGGGATGGGTTGTGTGGGTTTAAGGCTTCTCAGGCTGTCTGGTGTGTGGCCTTACCTAGCAGAGAGACTTTTTGTTTCTCCTGAAGCGTTGAGCGATGGAAGTGTGTGGGGAGGCTTTTTGGGGAGAAATAAGGGTTCTACCACCTGTTAGGGCCAGGATTAGCTGCAAAGCCTCTCCTGGTGCTGTTCCCAGCAGAGGGCATCTGGTGGCCGGGCTCGCTGGTGTGCAGCCCCCGTCCTGCCCCTCCCCTGCTCTTCCCGCTTCTCTTGCCAAGATCTGTTCCAGCCCGGGATGGATCCCCTAGTGGTCCCCAGGGCTGCGTCCTGCCATGCTCGAGGCTGGTTATGCTGCTGAGGGGGTCCGCTGATGTCCTTTGTTGGTTGGGGCCTACCAAGCTCCTTGCCTCCTGGGTACCCACTGTCCTTGCTCTGGGAGGATGCACTGCGTCCACCTGCCCTGCAAATCCCCCCCCCCCCCATATGCTCCCAAATCCCTCTGGGACCTTGCCTCTGCTCCAGGCCCCATCCCCGCTCCTCGCCCCAGCTGCAGGCAGGCCAAGGCCACACAGCTCGGGTGCTCACAGCGAGCTGGGGCTGCTTCCAGCCAGAGGGTCAAAACGTCCCTGTTTTGTCTTTTCAGTTTGGTTTTGAACTATGCTTTTTACTGCTTTTTGAGGATTAATGCATCTGTTCAGGGGCCATTGGGAGGAGGAAGAGCCCTGCGGGGCTCTGGGGTCCCCAGGGGAGCAGCAGCGTGACCCCTGGGGAGGTGACAAGCTTCCCCCCCCCCGCAATAATGCCCTAATTAATTATTAATAACCCTACTAATTAACAAATAACCGTGATTGGCTGGAATGGGGGGGGGAGGTGGTTTGGACCCCCGGGGTGTGGGTGGGGAGAGGAGCCCCACCCCCCGACAAACCCCGCCCCCACCTGGGCCCCGCCCCAGACCCCCCCCCCGTCCCGGTCCCCCCCGCCCCGGCGCGGCCCCGGCACCTGCTGCGGCTCCGGCTCCGGCCATGGGCGCGCTGCCGCCGGGCGCGCTGGCGCTGGCTGCGCTGCTGGGTGAGCGCCGCGGCACCGGGCGGGGAGCTGGGGGGCATCCGGCAGGGCTCCCGGGGGCTGGGGACGCCGTGGAGGGGGGATACCGGTAGGACCGGTGGGAAGCGGGGGGCACCGGGCACGGCGCGGGGCAGCCGGGGATGCCGCCGGGAGGAGCGGGGGGACAGCGGCAGAAGGCGGGGGAAGCAGCCGGTGGGACCTGCGGGGCGGGAGGGAACCGGGGACCGACGGGGGGAGCCCCAGGGGCACCCCCCCGGCTCCGCTCCGCGTTCCCGATCCCCAGCGGGAGGCAGCTGCCGTTCTTTCGGTGCCCCCAGAGGGAAAAGCAAACGGGGCCGCGGAGTTACCCCGGGGCGGTGCAGAACCCCCAAAGTCCCGGACCCGAATCACCCCGACGGGACCAGGGCGCAGGGATGTGGATGTGCTGCTCCTGGCCTGCTCTCCCCTTCCCTGCTGACAACTTGCTCTCCTGCACAGCGCTGAGCAGAAAAAATCAATTATTTTTTTTCCCATTATAAAACCTGCCGCCTCCCCCCTTGTTTACCGATGCCTCCAAGCTGGCCTGGATGTGCGAAGTGGAGAGGGTTTCAAGGCTTTTTTCCTTCTTATCTTCCCCCCCCATCCATTTCCATCCTTTTTTTTTTGTGATCTTAAGGGAAAGGTTGGAAGTGCTGGGTGTGCTTCAAAGGGAAACAGCCCTTCAAGTTGCTAGCAAAGGAAATGGCCCCCAAAACAATGGCAGTGGCTTGGGATGCTTGGGTGGCATTTCCTCCATGGCGGAACACTGTCTAGGGGTCCCCAGCCTCAGGAGACTGCTGTTTTTCTTTTTTATTATTATTATTATTATTTTTTTCCATTAAAAAGCTATTAAAGGGTGCTGGGATGAGCCACTGTGTTGTCTACAATGTAAATTTGCATAGGGTTGTGCCAGGTTGCCTGGACAAAGTCATGCTGAAGTCTTAGGGCATGATGCTACAGGACCCAAATTACCCCATAGAATAGAAATGCGGTGAAAAGATGTTTGGGCACCGAATTGGTGGGTTCGGATGCTTTCAAACATCCCATCCTATGGGGTCCACATTGGATCATAGCAAAACTAGTGATGGGAGAAAAATGGGAAAGAAGAAAGAAAAATGAGGGATGATGCTTGGTGGTCCCATTGCTTCTTCCTTGTCCCCATGTCACTGGCTGAGCAGTGAAATTTGGGGCTGGGCACGTTGGGGGTTAAAGCTGGCTGCCCGTGTCTATCTATAGAAAAGTCACATTTTTTTCCTGATTTTGGCTCTACAGAGGATACGGCACTTTCTGCCCCTGGGTCGTGAGAAAAGCTGCTGTGGGTTTTCCCAACGGGCGCTGTTCCGCGGACCAGCAGCTTCTATCAGCCCATTTATAAATAGCCCAGAGCTGAGGGAGGGAAGAAAACCCCATGGCTGGGTGGGTGCAGGCTTGTTTCCTTGAAGGGCCATGCAAGGCAGTCTCTTGACCTTTCTTCAAGGCTCTTAGGGGCCATTTTTCCAGTCAGATTCCTGCTCAGCCACTGTTTCCGCTCTGGAGAAGCACGAGCCGAGCATATTAAACCCAAGCCGTTGTCTCTCGGTTTAATTTCTGTCTCGGTTTCACATGGCCAGATCGCCTTAATCCTATAGAGTGAGGGCATCAAACGCAATCCGTCTTCAGCCCATTAATTCCCAAGTGGTTAATAGCTTATAGCGTCCGGCTGGGCACTACAGTTTTGGGGAGGATGCTTTTTGCAAGAGGATTTGGGGAGTGGGGGGTGGAGGGGGCATTTTGATGTGGGAGGCAGCATTTTGGGCTGAAATGGTAGGATTTAGCCAGTGGGAGGAGAGGGGGGTGAGGGGGAGAGGGCAGCTCAGTGTTTCATACAGGTGCTGCAGTTTGTCAATGAGGTTGTGCAATCACTGCTAGAGGTGTTCAGGGATTTAAAGGCTTTTTCTGAAGGAAAAAAACTGGCAGATGGGCTGAAGCAGAGGGAAGCCCTCCCCAGACTTAGCTTAGCTCAAGGCAGTTGAATAAAAACCTGAGTTTTTCATCCCAAACAGCAGCCGGATGGCCCTCAGGGACGGCAGCAGGCGAGTGCCCCAGGCACCCATGCTGATATGCATATGCACACCCCGAGCAGCTTAATTTTTTCTATCTGTTTAAAGCATTAGAGGATTTGCAGTGGCAAGGTGGCTAAATCTGGAGCTGATGCCAGCAGCAGCACCCGCATGCCAAAGGGTTTGGTCCTGGTCCCCAGGGAGCTGACCTCTGGTGCTGCATCCCCGGCCTGAGCTCAAGCACCTGCTATTCCAGCACTTTTGGGGGCGATTCCTCCTGCATGAGGGGCTGTGGGTCAGTTCTACAATGAAAAAAAAAAAAAAGTGATTTTGGAAGCAAGCATCCTCCAGAAAGACAATATCTGTGTTTTGATAGTGTCGCTTCTCCCCAGTGTTCTGGGGGTGATGATGGAGCTGCAATCTCAGATCTCTGTTGCTGAAGGATGACAGAGAAATGCTGCAGCCACAGATTGTTGTTGAATTGGTTGTCACTAGGTTTCAGCGTTAATGCATGCTTGTAACAGCAAAGGGAGCTTGGTCTGGGGTAAGCGCCAGTGGATTTGCTGTGTTTTAGACATTTCCACATGTATGGGTACTAACCAGCGACAGGGAGGATAAGAACCACTGGAAAAAGGTGTCTGCTGAGCTTTGCCACTGATTCCCAGTGGGACTGGGAAAACATGGCTTGGGCTGGCTACACTGGGACAACTTCAGTCTGGTCCTGCAGCCTGCTTTTGAAATAACAGCTCAATGACATAGGAGCTCAGTGCAGAAGTGTTTGCTCATGGCCATGGTAACCCTGTGAGTAATTATATGCGTATTTGTTGCTATCTCTGATCTTGGAAAGATTTCAGGGCTTTATCTTGAGGCAAAATTGATGGGAAGCCTGTGGCCGGGGCCGAGCATCTTGCTGTTCACTCCCTCTTGAGCCAATGTTGGTGCCCAGTTGCTGCTCAGCCCCAAGAACTTGGCTTTCTACCTTAACTTTGCCTGTTGTGCATAGCTTTTGCTGTGCTTTACCTGGGCCGTAAAGATGCTGATGGGCTGAAAATCCTGAATTTTCATGGGGTGAAGAGTGCAGATGTTGGGGGTGATTAGTTTCCAAATCACTGCTTTTCACTCCCAACCTGCTCTGACCCTTTGGCTTCCCATTTCCGACCTTAAATCCAAAATGCGAAACCACTTGTGTGACTTGGGCTCGTCTGAGTAGTTAATGAACCATCCTCTGTATTTTATTTTAACTTCTTTTAATTTAATTTTTTTTTTGTGATGCTACTTGCGTTCAGGTGGCCTGCGCTGCTGTCTCCACCATGTTTTCCCCCCTGGGTAGGACTTAAGGTTTTATGTTCTTAGGTTGGGTTTAGCTATTTTTAAGCGCTGAGGTGTCCGCCCTCGCCCAGCCAGGGCTGATTTCTCCTGCCTTTCCTTGGCCAAACTGGCCCAAGTAGGGGACTGGGGGTGGGGTGGGGGTGGGGTGGGGTGGGGGTGGGGGTGTGTGTGTGTGTTAGGACTTTGAATTTGTGGGGGGGAGCCTGTGTTATCAGCTGGCGCAGGGCTTCCTGCCTGGGGCTGCAAGGCGCCCTCAGGAAGTTGCGCTGAAGCCTTGCTGGGGGAAGAGCGGATGAATGCAGGAGGCTAAAAATACCCCCAGGCGCCTTGTTTTCATCTTCCAGCTCTGAAAAAAATCCTGGAGAAGTTTGTGTGCACGCTGGGGGGGAGGCGGGGGGGGGGATAAGGAGAGAAAGGGGGCTGTGAGAGCAGGGGCTGAGCTTGGGTGTGAGTTAATTTGTGGGTTAAACCCATCCAGGCTGTGCACTGATGCCCAAATCCCCATGTTAGCTGCAAAATTTGCCCCAAATCCCCCCACAGGCCACGAGTAGTAAAGCCCCCCACCCCACCCCCATTTTTTCAGGGTGAGGACAGTGGAATGGGGACAGCCAGTGACATGGGGATGGGGCAGCCGTGCTGGGGTTACCCATGGCATTTAATTCTCAGCCCTGGAGGGAACCCAATGCAAACTGTTTCCAGGCACCCGACCTCGCCTGAGCAGATTATTTTCCAGCTGATCCTTTTCTGAGCAAAGCTGGGAAATAATCCCACCCCCCGCTAGCCAGGCACCCCCCTTCCCTGACCTGTGGCACCCACTCTGATCCCCCCTGCTCCTGACTTTATTTTTGAGGGAATTGATGCTGGGGGGGATACTTCGGTGGGGGCATTGACACCCTCACAGCCCCGTGGATGACACTGGGACGGGGGGACGGGGGGGGGGGAACACAGAAGGCCACACAGCAGTTACTCTGGTTTAGCACTTGTGGGGGTGGCAAAGGACCTGAGAGGGTGCAAAATGATGTGGGGGTGCTGGCTGGGTGCCTGCAATGAAGCAGGTGCTATATGGGTTTCCCCCATAAAAAATGAAATCGCCCAGGGGCAGGAGATAGCACCAGCCCCAGGGCTGCATGGCATCCTGTGGGCTCCTCCAAAAGCATTTGGGGAGCTTGGGGATTTATCCCTGATGCAACCGGCAGCCTGGGGCAGATGCTTTCCCATGCTTGTTTCGTGGGGGGAAGTGGCCGTGGGAGGGGAAGGCTTTGTCCTGCATCCTCCGGCTGGCCGGAAAGCCCTTCCCATGGCGGGGAAGGAGGAAAAATTTCCTCCTGGCCCAGTCTCCAGGCGATAACATGCTTTTTCTTTCCTTTTCTTTGGAACAGGGTGTTTTTCTAACAATTGGTGGGGTTGTTATTATTTTTTCCTTTTTTTTTTTTTTTTTTTTGTTTTGTTTTACTGGCACCTGGTGTTGAGTCATGTCCCATTTTCCTGCTGGGCAGGTGTCTGCTCAGCTGTGCTGGAGGTGCACGTGGGGACAGGCTCCGTCTTCTCCGTGGAGGGGCAGGGAGTGGTGCTGCCTGCCTGGTACACCAGCCGCTCACAGAAAAAGCCCTATGTCACGTGGCTGCTGGATAAGGCTGATGCTGACCCCTTCCAGGTGACTGGGGGGACAGAGTGGGAAGGTGCCTACGGTGCCTTCAACATGGGGGATGCTTGTGTTGCCCACAATGTGGGGGTGGTGCCCACAGTGGGGAGGTGCCCACGATGGAGAGATGTCCATGGTACCCACGATGGTCATGGAGCCCACAGGGAGGGATGCCCATGCTGGGGAGTTGCCCATGATGGAGAGATGCTTGGGGTGCCCACAATGGGGATGTGCCTATGGTACCCGTGGTAAGGAGGTGCCTATGGTGGTAGGATGCTCATGGTGCCCGTGGTGGGGATGTGTCCTTAGTTTCCATGCTGTGGATGCTCAGGGTGGGTGAGGATGGAAGTAGCTCACATGACTGCTGCTGCTCCCCAAAATGTGGGGTTTGGAGGGGTTTCCCCTCCTGCAGTGCCATCCAGACATGTCCGAGCAGGAGTTTTCTCTGCGCAGATCCTAACATACCTGGATGGGGTGGTGAAGGTGGAGGAGACAGAGCTGAAGCCCCGCGTGGGGTTCCTGTACCCTGTCCTCACCCACAACATCTCAGTTTTCATCAACGCCACACGGGAGCGTGACTCAGGCCAGTATATGTGCACTGTCAACGTGGTGGATGATGCCACCAGCACGGGCAAGAATGTGGCCGTCATCAACCTCACGGTGCTGGGTAAGGGCCTGCAGGGCACCCCGGTCCCCTGTGCCCCCCTGTGGCCCCGGGGCCAGGACTAATGTAGTGCCTGCAGTGCCGCCAGCCCCCCCCGCCTGCCAGCTTCGGGGCAGCCCCGCGGTGGGGGCCAACGTGACGCTGAGCTGTGCCTCTGAGAAGGGCAAGCCCTCACCCGCCTACCAGTGGCAGCGCATCGCGCCCACCCCGCAGGTCTTCTTCCCCCCTGCCCAGGGTAAGGTGGGGCTGGGGGTGGGGGGAAGCTTTGGAGGGGGGGAGAGGTGGAGGGGCTGGGGTCGTCCCCTGAATTCTGCCTGCTCCCAGCCTTGCTGTGCAAAGGGGGGAGGAGAGTGAGCATCCCCGTAACCTTGCCCCCTGCTATCCCTGCTGTACCGAGGTGGGTGTGGGGCAGGGGGGTAGCCATGGGGCAGCACCCCAATTCCTCCCCTGCAGACCGGGCTAGGGGCACCCTCAAGCTGACGAACCTCTCGCTGGACATGTCGGGCCTCTACAAATGCGTGGCTGAGAACCAAGCAGGGTCAGCTGAGTGCCGCATCATCCTGGAGGTGCACTCAAGTAAGTACGTGTCCGCAGGACTGGGGAGGGGGGCACGATCCTCGCAGCGAGGTGAGGGAGAGGCAAAGCTGCCCCTGCCACTTCTCTCCCCGCAGCCAGTGAGGGGGCCATCATCGCTGGTGCCGTGCTGGGTTCCCTGGGCGCTCTAGCTACTGTTGCCTTCTTTGCCCGCCGGCTTGTCGGCTACCGGAGGAAGAAACGTGATGGCCAGGAGGAGGCAGCGAATGAGATCAAGTGAGGGCAGCCCCCCACACACCCCTACCCCCCTCCCCGGGACAGAGGTTCAAGAAGTTATTGCTACGTCTTGGAATTAATGAGGGGAGGAGATTTCTGGTCATCATTAGATTTCAGAGTTAACGAGGATATTTTCCACCTCTGTTCCCCCTCCCTACTGGGTGAATCCCTCTTTCTGTCCCCTGCATGGGGGGGCTCCTGCGGCTCATCAGGTCTGAGTTCTTTTGTTGCTTTGGGGGCTGGGGGGTGTCAGCCAAAAATACAGGTGATTTTGGGAGTGCGTGGTGGGGAGCAGCCGGATTTCCAGCAGGTGTTGCCATTCTCTCCTCTGTCCACAGGGAAGATGCCGTGGCCCCCAAAACCCCCTCCTGGACACGGACTCCCCCCGCAGATGCCATCTCCAAGACCAGCACCTTGTCTTCCATTGTGGGTGCCCGGGACAGACCCTATGGGGCCTCACCCCTCTCTGACACTGCCTCTGTCCTCACAGCTGCTGGCAGCTACCGGGGACCCCACCGGGCTGGGGGATGCCCCCCCGCCACGAACGGGGCCCCCTGGCACCCCCCGCAGCCCCCTGCCACTCCAGGGGGGCTGCCCCCCTCCAGCCTGGCACGGGCAGGTGCCATCCCTGTCATGGTGCCAGCACAGAGCCGGGCAGGCTCCTTGGTGTGACCCCCCGAATAATGGGATGTCCCCCTCTGACATCTCACCCTGCCCACTTTTGGGGGCTTTTTTCCACCTTTTTTTTTTTTTTTTTTTTCTTTTAAGACACCTGGAGCAGCTGGACTTGTCCTGCGGTTGTTTAATGGGTGTGGGAGGTGCCCGCGCTCCGGGTTTTGGTGGCCCGAGACTCCCCGCCGATGCCAGCACCCCAAAACAGCCCCAACTGGAGGAGGGGTCCTCTTATTTTTTTTTTTTTTTTTAATGTATCAGTGGTAATGGGCATTTTTCATAAACGAACATTAAAGGTGTTGGGAGGCAGGGGGGGTTGGAGGTGGCTATGGGGGGAGGTGGGAGGAGCACTTTTTTTAGATTTTTTTTTTTTTTTTTGATTAAAATGCTTTGGGCTGATTTTGTGAGGATGTGGTGGGTTGTTGGCCCCATGTCACACTAGGCAACCAGGGCCTTTGGGGTCATGCTGACGGTGTGTGTTAGTGCACCACTTGACCTGCTGTCCCTCGCTGTGATGTCACAGCTTGCCATGTCTGCATCGCACCTGCCGTGACCGGTGGTGTGATGTCATGGGGGGGCGTGTGGCATCACAGCGTTCAACTCTTGCCTGTGTGACTTCAAGCCGGCTGTCACGGGTCCATCAGTGATGTCACACATGCCTGCATGATGTCACACCCACCATCATACATCCAGTTGTGACATCAGACACACCTGTATGATGTCACTCCAGCCACCACATGTCCTGTGGTGATGTCACAGCGCCCACCGAGGGCTGCAGAGTTTCACCAGAGCTAGCTCTCATCCCCCAGGAGTGCCACGCACACTTGTGTGATATCATGCCGGCCATCGCATGTCCACCAGTGATGTCACACATGCCTGTATAACGTCACACAATGTCACACATTGAGTGCTTGCCAGTGACATCATGCGTGCAGGTATGACATCACACCAGACATCGCGGTTCTACTGGTTACCCCACCCACCCGTGGCTGTCACAGCTCCACCAGCATGACCTCACTCCCCCATCGTGTGATGTCTCTCCCGGTGCTGTGATGTCCCCATGGTGGCAAGGACAGCCCGGCCTCTGGCAGGGACCTTTATTGGGGCAGGGGTGAGGGGGGGCCCCAGCTGCGGGGGCCCAGGGGATGCATGCGGGGTCAGGGCAAAGCGGGGGCTCCTGCGCCTTGACGACTGAGGGGGCTCGGCAGGGCGGCTCCGGTGGGCCCTGCAAGCAAGAAGAGAGCAGAGCAGTCAGACTGCATGCATGGCCCTGCCTGTACCTGCACCCTGCACCTGCACCCTGCTCAAGCCCTGCTCCTTCATCCAGCTGCTGCATCCTGCACCTCCTCCATGTCCTGCCTGCAGCCTGTCCTTGCAACTTCTCCCTGTCCTCCACTGCCCCTGCTCCTACCTGTCCCCTGCCCTGTCCAGGCAGCTGGGGCACTTAGGGTGACCTTTGGGTTTGGGGAGCAGAGATACCCAGCCTGGGCACCTTTTTTCCAAGGACCTCAGTGGGGAGTGGGAGCTGAACCCAGCTCACTGTGGGCTGGAGCTGACACAGGAAGAGACCCTGCTCAGGTGACTCAGAAAGGCAGTCCTAATGAGCCTTGTGGCCTTAACAAGCTTTGCAGCATTGGCAATCGGCAGCTGCATCTCTGCTGCATCCTCACTGAATTTTCACTGCAGTTCCATTGCACCCCCACCAAATGCCCATCTCATCCCAAGTCCATGCCCCACTGCATTGTCATTGAATTCCAATTACATCCCTGCTACAGCCCCCCCTGCATCCCAGCTGCATCTGCACTCCAGTGCCCTGCATGGAGCTGGGGCAGCAGCAGGATGGCACAGCTGCCAACCCCAAAGCAGTGTTCGGGGGTTGGGACTGTTCCCTGCACCCCCGGCACCCCCAGCATCCCCAGCCCCACAGCCCTGGTACCGTGGGCGCTTTTAAATTTCCCTTTTCCTGCCAGGAGACTGTGACACAGGCTTTTAAAAATAGCATGTGCTGAGGCGAGGCGTTTGGGGTGGTGTTGCTAAGGGAGAAATTCAATTCAAATCTAGGGCTTTGCCTTCCCCGCCGTTCCTATGCTAACTACTACGGCGCACCCGCAAAATTAGGGCAAGGCAGGGCTGCCTGAATACCTCCTGCTTGCTTTTTGACTCCTGGAATAAGAAAAACCCTTCTCCAGCCCAAGTGGTCCAGCAGGAGCTGGGATGGGGAAGGCTACTTGAAGAATCCCTGCTTTAAGAGTAAGGAACATCAGGGGGTACCTAGTCACCATTGCGGAGGTCTCCACCACGGGTGCTGTTGGCGCACTCAGCATCCTTGGTTTTCCGGTCCATCTCCCCCTCCTTGATCTTCTTGCGGGTCATGTGGCCACGAAAGCTGGCCTGGATCTTGGCCGCCGCCGCGTTGGCATCGGGGTCGTCCAGGGGGATGTCCAGGATGTCCTCGTCCAGCTTTGTGCAGGCTCCCTCCTGCTGACAGCGAGGGGCAGTTACGGGGTGGGGTCCCTGCTTTGCCCTATGCCAGGAGCTCCTAAACCTGGTCTTTTGCTAAAAAAAAATCAAGGTCCTCAGGGGACTCATGGTGCATGCAAGCAACAGAGCATGGTTACAGTGTCAGAAAGATACTTTAACCCTGCTCTTTCCCATCACTACCTTCCAATACCACCCTGCCACAAACACCATCTAGACAAATGCACTGCTAGGGCCAGATCCTGGTCCCCTGAGTGCTTCAATACCAGGAGGGGCCATCCAGGGGAACAGAGGGAGGTTTTGCGGGGGTCATCACTTTCACCCTGCTTTGCTCCTGCTGACTGCCCAGTCTTTTTAACCAGAAGTGCTGCAAAATGCTGAAAATCAATGGGAAAATTGGGAAGGAGTGGTGGTGGCGAAATAATCACATTTATACCCTGTTGAAAATGCACAACCTGTGCATTGCATCCTGACCCCAAAGCATGTCTCCTTATGCAATGGCCCCCCATATAACGCCCTGCAGCCCAGCCCCCTCCTGCCACTGCAGTTGGAGTGGTCGACCCCCATTAAAGTTATCACTGCTGAGCAGTGGAAACAGGTGAAAAACTGGGGAGGGAAAAAAAAAAAAAAAAAAAAAAAAAAAAAAAAAAAAAAGCACATATAGCATTCAAATGGGACCAGAGGGGGCTGGCACTGGGCACCCCACTGCCACTGCATCCTTCACATCACCACCACTGTTTGCTTTAAAGGACTTTTTGAAGAGTTTTTTTGGTTCTTTGCAAGCTGCATGTTTGGGCTGGGGGTATGGCAGCCGTGGCTCATCCCGCCCACAAGAGAAAGCACCCAGGACTGATTCATGCAAAAGTGTGCACCCTGGCCAGGTGTGTGTGTGTGTTCCTTTTCTCACACGGGCTCTGTGGGAGCACTGGGGATGCATGGGACACTAAAGCCCTGCACTGCCTTAGAGGTGACACGATGTCACTGCAAAGTGGCACAGGAGGCACCGAGGTTTGTTGAACTGATGGAAAGGGGGACAGGAGCTTAAGTGGCACGTCCAGGGTGGAAATGTGATAGGCAGGGTGGAAATGTTATAGGCAGGGGGGAAATCCTATACCCACAGGGGAAATCCTATATCTGGGGTGGGGGGGTGGGGTGGGGGATTTGTATATCCATGGCGAAATCCTATATCCAGGGTGGGCTTTGTCGGGGGAAATCCCATATCCAGGGTGGGCTTTGTCGGGAGGAAATCCCATATCCAGGGTGGGCTTTGCCACCCCAGATGCAGCCAGAAGTGCTCTAATGCCAGCTGGGGCAAAAGGTTTTTTTTTTTTTTTTTAAAAAAAAAAGGGAGAGAAAAGGGGGAAAGGCAGGAAATTAAAAAAAAAAAAAAAAGGATGAAAAGGGGAAAAACATATGTTCATTCTGCTGGATCTGCTCTCTGAGCCGTCTGGTGACTGGGTGGCAAGGGGGGCTCACCCTGGGGTGAGGCTGGAGGGTGCAGCACTGCGATCCCCTCTGTGAGCAGCAGGAAGCACCAGATTCTCTCTTGGCTGTAAGAAACCTTCACTGCCTCCTGGAGAGGCTTTTGGGGGGACATAATGCTGGAGAAGAACAGAAAGAGGGGTCTGACTGCTGGGTCTGGGGAAAGGGGGGAGTTTCCTGCCCTGCCCCATTGGGATGCCATGCAAAACTGGCTGGAAAAGGAATATTTGGAGTGCTTTCCTCTGAGCCCCGGCAGCACCCATGGGAGCAGCAGGGATCTTGGGGTGCAAGGCTTTGCAGCAGATCTTGGGGAGGGAATGGAGTTGGTTTGGCTCCTGGGTGCTGCACCCACAGTCCTGCAGCATCGTCCCCCACAACAGCACAATCCCCCCACACACACACATCCCTGCCACCGTGCCTTGCACAAAAACAGGAGAAAGAAAAAAAAAAAAAAAAAAAAAAAGTAATTAAAACAAGAAAGCCGGAGGGCGCGAGGTACATACGTTGCAGCAGTCCATGGTGGTGAGGGGCTCACGCAGGGGCTCGCTCTCCCGGCGCAGGTGGCAAGTTGAGCGGAGCTGCTTGCCTACGTAATGCGCTTCCTCGGGGCGAGCCTATCAGCCCACCTCCCCGCCAGCACTGCTGCTCCTGCCAGGCTTGGGCTTTAGTTTTTTAATTTTTTTCCCCCTTCTCTCTCCCTCTCTCTCTCTCTCTCTCTCTTTCTCTCGCTGCCTCCTCCAATTTCTCTTGCAGCAACTCCCCTCGCCTCCAACTCCCTCCTAATGCTTAAAGGAGCCGTCAGCCTGCGCTGGGGCTTCATGCAATATAAATCCAGCAGTACAGATGATGCTATCAAATATTTAATGGGATGGGCTCTGTGCCTATGGCATGGGGCTCTGGGGCTTGTAATAGGGCAGGGGGCTGTGCTTTGTGCCCAGCGGGGCTGATTTAATAGGGTTGTGCCTGAATTTGCGCTGATTTGGGGAGGGGTTGTACCAGGGTCATGCACACATAGCTGAACTTGCAGCAAGTGGGGGTTATGTGACTGCTTGGGGGTGATACTTAGCTCCCACACTGGGGGCTTTGCCCCCAGGTTTACTTTTGTGGGAGCAGAGGGAAACCTTTCTGCACCAGCTCTGACCTACTTAGAGCTCAAACCCAAAGGAGGGCCAAGGATGAAGATGGTGAGGCCGGGTAAGCACATGGGGCATGCCTGCAGCAGCATCTCCTTCCCAAGTTTGGGATGTTTTCTATCAAAATATCTGAGCCCAGCCACTTTCCCAGCCCTTCGGGGCAGTGCGCAGACCCCTCAGACCACACCAAGATGGGGGACCCACAGAGCACCTTAGGGGGTGCAGCCTGCAGCCCCCTGCATCACCCACCTCACATGCCTCGAATCCGTTTTGGGGTTGCTAAGCAACCACTAGACTCGCCAGTGGGCTCCATGCACTGGTGTTTGCTCCAACCAGCCCCCAAAACACGCTGAGCCCCTTCTCCCCCCCCCCCCATGGACAGGGACCCCTGGGCAGGCTGGTTTGTGGGACTGCACCTGCTGTCCCCCGCCACCAGCTCAGGGGTCTGGTGGCACTGACCTGCCTCTTTGATGGCATCACCAGTACCCCTGTTCACCACCAAGGAGGTCATCATCCCTGATCCGTTGTCATCACCGTCCCCATTCCTACCACTGTCACAGTCCTCACTGCTGCTACTGCCACCAACCCCATCTCCGTTGCTGTCCCCATCCTCTCCCTTTATCCCTTTCTTTATCAGTACCACTGATCCCATCCCTCTCATCATGCCCACCCATGTCCCCATTCCCACCCCCGTTCCCACTCCCCATCCCTGACATAATTCCTCTCATCATTCCCACCTATGCCCCCATGCCCAGCCTTAACACCATCATTATCCCTGTCCCCATCCCGATCCTTGTCCCTATCACCATCCCCGTTCCTGATCCCATCCCCATCCTCATTTCCCTCATTGTCTTTGTCCCTGTCCCCCTCCCCGTCCCTCACCCATCCCCATCCCCACATCCCCATCCCACTCCAGGGCCCAAGAGGGGGTGGGAGGGGTCCACAGCTACCGCCCCCCCCAGGGTGCATCAGCCGAGGCAGCACACAGGGGAGCAGGGTGCTGGTTGAGCATCCCTTGAATCCCTGTGAGCCACTCGCACCCGCTCTCCCTGAGCCAGTTTCGAGTTGCTGCAAATGCCACCTCTTCCCACCAGCGAGGGGAAAAAAATAGCTGCGCTCCCAGCACCGATCTGCTCCTAAAAGCCTGCTCCAGCTTCAAGACAAAGGCTGCACTGCTCAGACGGCGCTTTTAGATGGGAAACCAATCCCCCTTCCCTTTTTAGAGCCTCCAGATTGATCGCTGGCTCATGGCTGCCTGCTCCAGCAAAGCAAGATGAGGCATTTCTTGGGGAGCTGAGCGAAGCTGGGGTGATCTATGCATCACGGGGATGGCTCCAGGAAAATCTGTGCTAGTGGGAAGGCCCCCCCAAAATCACTGTGCAAAATGTTGGGAGCATCATCCAATTACATGCAAAACCTGAAAAATTCCACAGTTTGGGTGGAGCTTTGTCCCAGGTCCCCCCCCAAAACCTGCTCCATCCACAGGCCCCCAGTCCTGGCAGAGCCTCTTAGCACCGCGAATCCCGCAGGCTGCGGAGGAGGGATGCAAAATGCCAGAACATTTCTAATCATTAGCAGCGTTTTGAGCCTGAGCCAGCCTGTGCATTTTCCTACCAGGGCTGTTGCTCATAGTGGGGGCCCCCTGAAAACCACCCGCCCTGGGTGATGCTTTCCAGACACTCAGCATCTCCTAAACATGACCCTGGGATGCAGAGGTAAAAACTTATGTCCACGCAGTGCGGGGCTGGAGATGGGTGAGCATGTCACACTTGCAGGGGATCACACATTCCAACTTGGGGACACGCCAGTACTGGCACCGAGCACTTTGGGGAGCGGCAAGTGGAGCTGGCAGGGCTGGCAGTCAGTGAGGCCGGGTCACTGTGCAGCGGCTGGCACTGGCCCCACACGGGGTCCCCGCCAGCTGTCCCCATCCCTCCTTCCTGTTTTTCTCAGGCTGCATATGGCAGCTCCCAGCGCCAGCTCTGTGGGGTGGCATGGCTTCCCCCCGAGGTAAGCGGAGGGGGGTGGGGAAGAGGCTGCAGACCCCCCCAGAAACGAGCAGCCCCCCATAACCTCGTTTTCGGTGATTTTGGTTTTTGCTGGGGAAGCCTGGGTTTCATTGGTGCTTCCAAAACATGTCCAGGAGGAATCATACCGGGCCCCCCTCAATCACAGCAGAGCTAGGAAGGTGTCTTAGCACCTCATCCCCGCTCTTGTTGGGGTGGTGGTGGAAGAGGAGCAATGTCACATCCCTCCTTCTTACAGGGACGGTATTAAATTCTGACAACCTCCAGGGATGCAGGGGCCTAAATATAGAGTATTAAATATCATCTCAAGGCGTGCATCTTTACAGAGATTTTCTCCCTCCTTCGGTCATGCTGGAAGGGCAGGGTGCACTCAAACAAGCTCTTAAATTTGAGCTTTATGTGGAGAGACCTCAGGTGAGAACTGCTAATAACTGCAGGGACCTTGGGAGATGATTAGTTGAGGCATTTTATTAAGTTCTTATTATGGAAGTGCCTCAGTGGCAGCGTGGGAGATTATTTTCTGCCCTGTGAGACCACCTGGTAGAGAAATTTAGGTTTTCCGATCGTGGCTCCTCATTTTGGGTTAGGACGTTTCCAAATGGGGGATGAGGCGATCGCTCAGGCTGGGTCGCGAGGGAGGCGTCCCCGTTACAGGGACCCGCTCGGAACCCGCTCCCGGGCGGGCGCTGGGGGGCTCCGGGGGGGCTCCGGGGGTTGCTCCGGGGGGGCTCCTCGCCTCGCGACGCGGCTCTGGCCGTGCCCGCAGCCGCAGCGCCGCCCGCCCGCTCCCCGCCTCGGCCCCCTCGTCCCGCCCGGCGGCGGAGCTCTCTGGAGGAGGCCCGAGGCCCGGCTCCCCTCCGGGCCGCTGCCGGAGCCGGGGGCCGCTGTCCCGACCCTCCCGGGACGGCCCCGAGCGGGCGGCCCCGGGGCTCGAACCGGCGGCGACACCGCCGGGAGGGGCGGGAGGAGGCCCCGCCCCGCGCCGCCGCCAGGGGGCGCCGCCCCTCCCCTGCTCCCGCCGCGCCCGCGCAGAAGCCGCCCGGGGCCCGACGTGGGCGGCGGCGGCCGGGCCGGGCCGGGGCGGGGCGGGAGGTCCCGGCCCTCAGGCCCCGGTTTCAGGCCCTGCCCCTCCCCTCTCCCGCCGGGCACGACCAGGCCCCCCGGTGCCCCTCGGCGCGGGGAGGCGGCCGCTGAAGCACGGCCGCGGGGCACCCGGCAGCGGAGGGGCGGAGCGACGCCTGCCCGGCCGTGTCCCCGCTGAGCCCGCTCCCGAAGGCGGACCGCGCCCCCTCCGCCCGGGCTCGGCCGCAGCCGCCACAGAGCCACGGGGCGGGAAAAGAGGGCGGCAACGTCCTCCTGCCCCCTCCCCGCAGCTGTTCATACGTCCGTTAATGAGGTCTCACCTCCGTCTTCTTTCCAGGCCAGCGTGGCCCCGTTGTCTCAGCGTGTCCTCACGCTGGTGCTCCAGTCCCCTGCTCATCATTTCAGCCCTCCCCTGCTCTCAGTCTGGTAGCTCCGCAACCCTCTGGTACTGGGGAGCCCAGAACTGGACACAATACTCCAGGTGTGGCCTCACCAGGGCTGAGCAGAGTGGGAGGATCACCTCGCTTGACCTGCTGGCAACACTTCCGAATGCAGCCCAGCAATCCCATTGGCCTTCTTGGCCACAAGGGCACATTACTGACTCACAGTCAGCCTGCTGCCCACCAGGACTCCCAGGTCCCTCTCTGCAGAGCAGCTCTCTAGCAAGTCAGCCCCAGACTGTACTGGTGCTTGGCATTATTCCTCCCTAGGTGCAGGACCCTGCACTTGCACTTGTTGAACTTCATGAGGTTCCTCCCAGCCCACCTCCCCAACCTGTCCAGGCCCCTCTGAATGGCAGCACAGCCTCTAGGGGGTCAGCCACTCCTCCCAGCTTTGTGCCATCAGCAAACTTGCTGAGGGTGCACTCCATTCCTTCATCCAGGTCGTTCATGAATAAGTTGGAAAACTCTGGCCCCATTACTGACCCCTGGGTGACACCGGTGGCTACAGGCCTCCAACTAGACTCCGCGCCACTGAGCACAACCCTCTGAGCTCTGCCTTCCAGCCAATTATCAATCTACCTCACCGCCCATCTAGGCTGCACTTCCTGAGCTTATCCATGAGGATGTCATGGGAAACAGTGTCAAAAGCCTTGCTGAAGTCAGGGTAGATCACATCCACCGCTCTCCCCTCATCTACCCAGCTAGTCACCTCATCCCAGAAGGCTATCAGATGGGTTATGCATGATTTCTCCTCGGTGAATCCGTGGTGACTACTCCTGATCACCCCTTATCCTCCACATGGTTGGAGATGACCTCCAGGATGAGATTCTCCATCATCTTTCCAGGGATGAAGGTGAGACTGACTGGCCTGTAGTTGCCTGGGTCCTCTTTCTTGCCCTTTTTGAAGACTGGGATAACACAGGCTTTCTTCCAGTCCTCAGGCACCTCTCCTGTTCTTCACGACCTTTCGAAGATTATGGAGAGTGGCGTAACAATAACATCACCCAGCTCCTTCAGCACCCGTGGGTGCATTCCATCAGGGCCCATGGCTTTGTGGATGTTGAGTTTGCTTAGATGATCTCTGACCCAATCCCCTTAGACCAAGGGAAAGTCCTCCTTTCTCCGGATTTCCTCTCTCATCTCCAGGGCTTGAGACTCCTGAGGGCTGATCTTAGCCGTCCTGATCCCTGCATACTCTGACATTTTCCCCATATCCCTCCTGAGTGGCCTGTCCCTTTTTCCACATGCTGTAGAATTCTTTCTTCTGTCTGAGCTTTGCCAGGAGCTCCCTGCTCATCCACACAGGTCTCCTGCTCCCTTTGCTTGCCTTCTTATTCACAGAGATGCACCGATCTTGAGCTTGGAAGTGATGCTTGAATATTGACCAGCTGTCTTGAACCTCCCTTTCCTTCTAGGGTCCTTACCCATGGGATTCTTCCAAGTAGATCCCTGAAGAGGCCAAAGTTTGCTCTGCTGAAGTCCAGGGTCACAAGCCTACTTTTTGCCCTGCTTCCTCCTTGCAAGATCCTGAACTCCACCATATCACAATCACCGCAGCCAAGGTTGCCCCTGACCCTCACATCTCCAACTAGTCCTTCCTGATTTCATTAATACAAGGTCCAGCAGCACAACTCTCTTTGTTGGCTTAGGTCATTAACGTTGGCATTAAGGTTGGCATTGAGGTAATTAACGAAGACATTAAATACTCTTGGACCCAGTGCCTACCCAGGCGGCACTCATAACTGGCCTCTATCTGGACTTTTTCCACACTGATCACCATACTCCAGGACCAGTCATTCAGCCTGTTTTCGGTCCACCTTACTGTCCACTCATCTAACCCATACTTCATCAATTTGTCTGTGAGGAGACAGTGTTAAGCCCTAGTAAAGCCAAGGTAAACAATCTCCACTGTTCTCCTCTCATCCACCAAGTTCACCGTAAAAAGCTATCAGGCTGGTTAGGCACAAGTCTCCTATTTGTAAATTCCCTGCTGACTAGTGATGATCACCTTCCTGTCCTCCATATATCTGAAAATGTTTTTCACCTTCAGCTCCATGAGCTTCCCAGGGACTGAGAAGTGACTCGCCTGTAGTTCCCCCCCTTTGTCACCCCGACCCTCACATCTGCAACTAATCCTTCCTGATTTGTTAATACAAGATCCAGCAGCACAACTATCTTGTTGGCTTCTCCACCACCTGTGTCAAAAAGTTGTCATCAATGCACTGCTGGAACCTCCTGAACTGTGTACCTAGCTATGTGGTCTTCCCAGCAGATTTCAGGGTGGTTGAAGTCCTCCAGGAGAACTAGGGTTTGTGACTAAGAGGTTACTTCCAGCTGTCTTAAGGCTTCATTTACCTCTTCTTCCTGATCAGGTGTCCCGCAGCAAATGCTCACAGCAGCATAAGGCACGGTAGCCTGTCCTTTGATCCTTACCCATAAGCTTGCAACTCACTCTTCTTCCACCCCTAGGCAGAGCTCCAAGTGAGAGCTGCAGCTCCTGCCCCAGAGCATCCTGGCCATGCACACCCAGTGCGGCTTCATGCCTCCACCCCACACCTCTAAATTTAGCTGGAGGCATTGCAGTGTCACAAGCACCAAGCTGCTCCTGCAAGCCTGTTCCTCCTGGCATCATCTGCTCTGACACACTTGTCTTTAATATATATATATATATATTTTTTTTTTAAGATTTCTCTTTTCCCTCCCCCTTTTTCCTTGGCTTTTGGAGACCTGGAGGAAACCTGGGTCACAGGGATGTCACTTCTCTATTGCTGCAGTCCCCACTGAGCTGCCAGAAGCTGCCTGGTCCTGGCAAAAGGCTCTGTGTTCCAGCAAAAAGGTTCCCTTCTACTCCAGGAGCATCCTAGCCCCTGCAGCTCCTCTTTCCCTTTCCTTCCCACCCACCTTCTGGCCCTTGCTCTGCTGTAGCAGTGCTGGGTGGCCCCCAAGCCCCACTACCCTCCCCAACGTGCCTTGAGGAAGAATTTCACCCCCCTGCAGGACAATTTCCCTCTAGGGCTGAGAGCACAGGGCACATCCCATCAAGGAAAGGGGCAGAGATATAGCCAAGGGCTCCTGTTTTACACATCTCTTTGTGACAGGAGTGTCTGCTGCAGCGGATGTCCTAGTTAATAACAGAGAATGGCTAGAGGGTTCTTGGGTCCTCTCCCCCCCATCCAACCATATCACTGAAACCCTCATTTCTCAATCCTGCTGTGACATCAGGAAAAATTCTCATGGAAGCAGCACTACAGCACGCAGCACTCAGATGTCTGAGAGTTACTGTACTGTTTTATGTTTTGACCCTTTTTGGCTGGAGAGGTGGAGAGGATTCAACCCCAGCACAATGGAAAGGGGGACAGACAGGTGAGCTCAGCCCGGCTGCCAGTACCATATTACAGAAGCCGTCACACCTGTATCAAAACCTGAGTTTAATGTACACAACCAATGCTACTACCATTGAAGAGGATGCAAGTGGATCCCAACAAAGCGACCAGGCTTAGATCCAGAAGCTGCTGGGGCCAGGCTCAGGCAGAGCCGAGGGAGTCACGGGTAGCTTTTCCCTTTGCTTCCGCTCCAGGCTTCGTTTCTGGATAGGGCAGGGAAAAGAGGAAAAAATTCAGTACCTGAGCATTTGAGCCACCTCACACCAGCATCCTGGGCTTTCTCCACCAGCTAGACCCAGAGCTGGTTGTGCCAGCCCTGCAGTTGCCATGCCAACAACGATGCTAAATACAGCTCAATGTCCCTTTCTTTCCATATTTATTCATTTCAAAACCACAAACCTCAGACTGCATATTCAGGGCCAGGAAAGGAGCGGAGGCATCCTGGCTCCCACCCTGCCAGGGGTGAGTTGTTTTGCAGAGCCCAGAAACCACTGTGAGCTACTCCAGGAGATGACAAAGGAGGTGCCCCCCCCACCTCCCCACAAAATCTTACGTGGTAGAGGAAGCATTGGTGCTTTGGGAGCCTGTCCACCACCCACAGCCATGGTAACATGAGAATATTACACCAGCACCCTAAAATTTAAGGCTAAGCCCCCACTCATCAACAGACCAGGCTGTTGTCTTCCTCAAAAATGAGGACCCTCCCAGTCCCCCAGTTTGCCCAGAGCCTGGGTTTAAACTCTGCAGTTTTCTCAGCGAAACTGTTCCTATAGCAACCCCTGCCTACGCGTGGGCTTGTGGTAGCATCACGGCCCTGGCTGCCAAACCAGTCCCCAGACATGAAAGGGGAGAGAAAGCCATCAGCTGCCCCCTCAGTGACCCCTGCAGCACCCCAACCCTCGCCCAAAAAGCTTTAAGGTCTTGGCAAGAGGCTAAGGTACAGAGTGGACAGGTTCAGCCTCATCCACAAGGTAGGATGTGATAGTGTGGGTGCTGAGAAGACTGCAAAGAGAGGTCATCTCTACCCCTAAGACCTACCTATGGCCTCACCGTTGGCCATGGGCACACAAGCCTCGTATTTTGGCTTGGAGGCCTCCAGCCCAGCCAGCAGTGTCATGAAGTCAACAACGGTATCGATGTCCTGCTTGTCAGCAGTGGCCTCCCGCAAGGCGCTTACAGCACTGAGGCGGCTGAAGGATGTCAGCTCGGAGATGTTGGCCCGGAGGAAAAGAAGGATGATGTTGAGGTCATTGATGGGGCAGGTGAGCATCTTGCGGCTGAGAAGATCAAAGGCAGGCAGCATCTCATAGACAGAGAGGAACCCTTTGTCCCACTGGCAGAGCTGCAGAGCATTGTAGATGACTACAGGCATAAGGAGGACATAGACACCACCAACCGTGAGGCTGATGAGCTGGAAGACAGAGAAGAAGACCAGCTTGCAAGGGATGAGTGGGGGAACATAGGGCTCAGCTTGAAGCAGCCCTGTTTTGATGGAGCAGCTGAACTCATCCTGAAAGAAGATGTTGAGATGGAGAAAGACCAGGTAGAGACAAGTGGCAGCCAAGAACAAGAGCAGGAGAAGGTTCCTCAGGAGGTAGATGATGACCAGGGAGTGGGAGTGCTGTTTGCACACCAGGTAGCGCTCCAGCAGTGGGAACTCGAAGTACCTCTCCTGGCGAGCCCTGGAAAGAGAGCAGTGACTTGAAGCCACCCCACTACTTCACTGAAGCCACCCTGAGTGAGGATACCAAATACACCAAATACAGCACAGAGGGGCTAAAGAAGCACATCCCCATCCCACCATCTCACCTCTCATATTCCTCCCAAAATTGTTCTGGCTCAGTACTGGACTGCTGGACCTTCCTCATGTGCTGTACGAGGCGTACAGAGCGGTTGTAGGACTTGTCCAGCTCATCAATGATGAAGAGAAGATCGGAGTGAAGGGCAGGGGTGGCTGCATAGCGCCACAGCAGGTAGGGAAGGTACATGAGCACCGCCACTACCAGCAGCGAGTACGGGAAAACCTGGGTGGAGAAGACCACCCCCAGGTTAGAGAAATCATCTTAGAGTACCCCCAGGGTAGAGGGATTTTAGCGGGGGTGAGGTGCTGGACTATTTTGCTCCTGCAAGATCCATCCCCACTGCCATCATGGTGAGACCTGGTAGTGCCCAGACACCATCTTGGTGGTCCCATCAACATACCTTGAGAACCCAAAGGGACTTGGTGACAGCATGTCCTTCAGCATCAAAGCCATGGTGGAGGAGTGAGTCCCAGCAAGCCGTGTCAGCATAGGCAGATTGCTTCCCCGTGAAGTTGGAGGGGGAGAAGCAGCTGATCTGCGAGCCTACAAATGAGGAGAGGAGATGAGCATGTGGGACAGGGCTCTTTTTGAATGTCTCTTGGAAATGCCTGTCCCCACTGCATTTTCTGGCCGTCAGAGGAGCTTTACCATCACCTCCTGAACACTTACTTCCCTTTGAGCACAGCCACGGGTTCATGGCAGCAATATTTAAGCCCAGCTAGAACCCAGTGTGAAACCTAATCCTGCAGCAGAACATTAGCCAAATCCTGTTCTGGCTTGAGGTTGAGAAACACCCAACAGCTCTATCAGTGAAGTCCTGTGTACTGCCATCACCAGCCCATCCCAGTCATCCAGGCAAGCACCAAGACAAGGAGGCACCCTGGTACAGTACAGCCCCCAGAGAGCACCATGGGGAACCCCGACACTCCACCAGCAACTCCTCTGAAACAACCCTGCTGTTGCAGTGGGAACACAAAGGAGTGCTGTAAGCAGAGCAGCCGGTGAGCAGTGGAGCACAGACAAACCAGTGCCTTTAAGATTGCTGGGGTTTTAGGATTGCTGTTTGTGCACCGTGATGGCTACCAGAAATTAGACAAAACAATAAAACCCCATCAGATTGATCAAAATCAATTAAAATCCACAATCAACTAATAGACCTGAGACAGAAAGCCTGGAAATCCCATTTTAGGGGATTTTAGCGTTCTGTCTCAGAGCATGCCCATGTGTGTGAAAACACCAAGCTTTTACAGCACCCACCACCCCCATAGACCAAATCTGTCCCAGCAACAAAATGTGATCAGTGGCTGGTGCAAACCCCCGTCCCCCACAACTCACCAGCAGAGAACTCCCGGGCAAAGGCCAGAGAGACGAGGAAGAGGGGCAGCCCCACTGCGATGAACTTCAGCATACGGTCACTTGGCAGCTCCAGACGCAAGCCCTTGGCACGGGAGCCACTGGGGTCCGGGAGGAGGGCATCCGAAAGCATATACTCAGCAGCTGTGTGTGACAGGGACATTTTTCTATCTGGGACAGGACGCACCACAGGGAAATGGAAGTTGGTGCTGCTGCCTGGAGCTCTGGTACTGTCTGAGGTGCAAGCAGCGTGGCAAGTGATTTTGTACATCTGAAGGTATCGCATGCCAAGCACTGCCAGCCAGGCAGCTGTAAACGACAGCTTAGACAGTGCGTTAAATTGACTGATAATTACAGGGGAAGCCTTTCCCTGGTGAGGATGCAAATAGCATGCCTTGAAATAGGGAAAAAAAAAAAAAAAACAAACAAACAAAAAAACAGAACACCTCGCAGTCACAGCACCACGGCCAGGAAGACAGCATTCCTGCCCAGCCACCACTTGTCCCACTGCATACCAGATCTTGGTGGTTTTACTCCCCTCTCTCATAAGCAGATGTATTTCCAGCAGCATGTTCATGGGGTGTGGGACTCCCAAGCTATTTTTGCCTCCTGTAACAAGCAAGTATGGGGCATAACCCTACTGAAAAGCCCCAGCTGAGTGGCCCCACAGGGTACAAAGAGCCCTTTCCAGCAATCCTGCACGGGCAGAGAACTAGGGCTCCTGAAGGTCCCCCAGTCCCAAGACTTGGGGACAGGCCAAGGGACAGTGGGAGCTGAGATGTCAGTGGCTGCACTACTGATGCAGAGCATAGACTGCAATTCCCCGCATGCCAGCTTTTTAATCTCTCCCTCTCACCCTCTCCAGCCTGGCACCATGGGACCAGCAGCCCACACAATCAGGGACAAGGTAGCAAGCTCCAGTAGGAGAGCAATGCAAGTAGAGGGATCTAGAAATAAGCAATATGGAAATCAGAAGGGGGTGGTGGGATGGAAAAGAGAAGGGTAGAAAAGCTCCCCCACTCTGGCAGTACGGCTGCTGCCCAAAAAGCAGGCAGCCAAAGCCCTGTGCTGACAGCACCAAGCTGGGGGAGCCCTGGGCTGCTCAGCCAAGCCGAGGCGAGGGAGTCCCCACCATGCTGCAGCTCTGAACAGTCTCTCAACAGTCAAAACCCACAGCTGCTGCCAAATTTCATTTTTGCTGCATTTTCAAACAAAAGGAGTCTCCAAATCAGAGTGCCAGGATGATAGACGGCACAGAAGGGATGAGCCAGGGAGGTCCAAAGCCAGGTGGGGTTACACCCACATGGACTCAAACCTGCCCAGGCACTGAGATCATCCCACCCTGCCCACAGACAACCACACAACCTTCACCTTCGCAGGAGATGGGTCCTTTATTACACATGGTCAAGTTCAAAACACAGACTGAGTGATGCCCAGTTTCTACCCAGATTTATCAGCATGAACAAGAGGCTCCTGAGTGCACCTACCCACATTTCTGCTCTAAACCAGGCCTGGACTGTGGGCAAAAGTGCACACGCTGAAGCCAGCAACGCTGTTACCCATCAGATGAGGTTTCTCCCAAGCAGCAGAGACCACAGACCATATCACACCACTTGCTGCAAGGCAGACATCACTGCAGCAAGGCTAGATCCAGCACTACCATGTGCTAGAGGCACGGAGATGCACAGAACCAGTCCTGTCCTGCTGATGAGCCTCATCCTAGTTTTTATCAATGTCCAGCTCCAGCTTCCTCAATGTCCTGTGAAAGAAGACAGGTGGCTCACAAATGAGGTCTATCCACTTGCCCCCACTGGCACCCAGTGGCAGGGAGAGGCGGTGGGCATGAAGATGCAGGGGGAGGTGGCGAGCCTTGCTCTGCTCCAGCTTCAGCCTCCTCAGGGTGATTTCAGGAAGCTTCTGCAGTGAGGACAGAGAGTGGCATGAGGACAGACCCAGCATCCCTTCCACAGTCCCACGTCAGCAGCCTGACTTCAAAACCCCAGCAGGTGCCACCAAACAGCTGGTCTTTGCAACACTCTGTGGCACAGTACCTGCCTTACCTGGGGTGCCAGCTTGTTCCAGTGTGAGTATTTGTGATCCCCCAGTATTGGACACCCCAACCCATAGGCCAGGTGAACCCGGATCTGGTGCTTCACTCCTGAGATGAAGAGGAAGAAGAGGAGAAACATCACATCTGCCACAGTGGGCATCAGCTCCACACCTGCCATCCATCCACCAGCATTCTTGCACCAGATAACCCTGTGCTGAGACCACTGGCAGCAAACTGTTACTTCCCAGAGCCTTGGCCAAGCTCTACAGCTTGTTCCTACTTCCAGGACTGCTCCTGACTGCACAGAAAGCACAGTCAGGCACAAAGCACAGAAAGCACAAAGCAGCTGGGCAGCTGTCACAATGCACAAACATGGCCAAACCTCACCTGTGATGGGCTGGAGCTCCAGCAGAGAGCAGGCAGATGAGCTAGCCAGAATGCGGTACCGTGTCACAGCACTTTCTGCACTGCGATTCTTGCGAGTTTTCAGCACCTTCCCATCCTCAGGAGACAGGCGGTAGTTTGGAGCCAGTGTCATCTGAATAATAAAGAGAGGGTGAGCCCATAGGAAAGGGAAGAAAGCATTCAAACTGTGGCTGAGATGGTGCTCACTCACTTTGTAGTGTGGCTGGTGGCTCTGCACCTCCTTCTCCACCACGGGGATTTCCACAATGCCCTCAGCAGGGTCAGGGTGCCCTACGCTAATTGCCCTGTGGAGGGAAAGCAGAGGTCTGTGGGGTGCAGCTCCAGCCCTCTGCACATCTAGGACAGGAACCCTCCCTCATCTCTCTTCCCAGGAGCCAGCCCTCTAATGGGTGACCCAAATGCTCATGATCAAATACCCATTGCTTCCATAGAGCCCCACTTTCCAACATCTGCACACTGGCAATTCTCCCTTTGCTCCTCGCCAAAGACTTTTTTTTCCTACAAAACCATTCCTACCAGTATATCTTCTCCACTTGGCGAGTTTTGAAGAGGAGTCGGATCCTGTCTGCTGCCTCCTTGCTCCGTGCCAGTACCATGACACCTGTGGTCTCTTTGTCCAGCCGATGACACAGGTGCAGGGTTTCAGCTCTCATGTTTTCCAGCATCTTGGCCAAAATTGGCAGCACATCAGTGATACAGTTCTTAATTCCAGGGCCACCTGCATAACCCACAGACAGCAAGGCAATAAGGGCAGGTATTCACATCCTAGTCTAGCTTAAATTAATCCCACAAAACAAGACGAATGGGCTGCAAGATATACCGGGATTCTTCTCTTAACAGTAATCAGCGAGAGACAGCACTAGGCATTTCTTCTACAGAACAAGTTGCTAAGGCAGCTCAATTCGAGCCATGATCTAAAGATGGCAAACACCCCACACCTTTCCTTGGAGCTGAAAGGAAGAAAGAAAACCACAGCACAAAAAGGACAGAGACAGAGGACCCCTCTAACACCATGACAGGTATAGCTATTCTCCCCTGTTTGGTCAGATGGGAGAACCCCCAAGCCCAAGGCCCCTTCTGAACTCACTACATGCTAAAACCAAAGCGATGACCCACACTGCGCGGGAAACATGCAAGGTATCTGCAGCCCTACAGCATAACAGCAGCGGCATTCTTTGTGTTTGGGGGTGTTTTCTACCACCTCCCAACGTGCCATTGCCCATGAGGGGGACCAGCAGACGTTTCACCCGGTGGGACGGGCACCACGCTGGCCCCGGGCGCCCCTCACCGTGCACGGGGAGGCCATAGGGCTTGTTGAGCACCACCACCTCCTCGTCCTGGTACACGGCTCCCTGCTTCAGCACTCTGGCCAACACGTTGGGGTGCACCCGCTGCAGCGCGGCCAGCTCTCGGGCCCGTCTCCGCGCCGGGTTCCCGGGCACCTGCGGGGGACGAGAGGCAGGCGGCGGGACGACGGCTCCCGGCGGTCGCTGCTGGGCACCCCGCGGAGCGAGGGGAGCAACGCCCCCGGCCCGACCGCGCTCACCTCCCGCTTCTTCTTCTCCTCCTCCTCCTCCTCCCTCCGCCGCGCCCGCAGCCGCCCCGCCAGCCGCTCCGCCCCTGCCGCCCGCCCGCAGACGGAGCGCGCGGCCCGGCACAGGGCGGCCGCTCGCCGGCGCCACAGCGCCCCGCCGCTCGCCGCCATTTTCCTCTCCTCCCCCTTCGCCCTTCCGGCCAATGGCGGCGGCGCGGAAGGCAGCCCCTCGGCCTCCTCACCCAACGGGAAAAGGCGGAAGGAGATGAGCGACAAGGCGCACCGCCAATGGAAAAGGGCAGTGCCGCCCTCCCGTCCCGCCCCTTCGGCCGTTTGAAGGCGGGCGGCGGTTGGGGACCGGCAACGGCTGCGGCGCGAGGACGGGAGCAGCTGGGGGGCGGCAGGTATCGGGCCGGGGGGTGGCCGTGCCGTGCCGTGCCGTGCCGTGCCGTGTCGTGTCGTGTCGTGTCGTGCCCCGCCTTCCGCAGTGCGTGGGGAGGCCTCGGTACCTTAAGCCCGGGGCTGCCACACCGCGGGGGGGCTGCTCTGAGGAGGCCAACCCGCGCCCCACTCCTTTCCCCCCCGCTCGTGCCCCTCCACAGGCCGCGACACAGCAGCACTTTACCCAAATTAACGGAAATTTATCAAACTCGCAACAGGAAATGGAAAGAAAAAAGGCGAACATCCCTTCAGGAGTCACTGGTTGGTGAGGCGAGCTCCGGGCCTCCCGTGGTGCAGAGCCGCTTGGCAGCCCGCTCAGCAGCCTGGCTGCGGCCCCTCCGCAGGCAGTGCTGGATGCGGGACTCCAGCCCCTCACACTTGGGCCGCTCCAGTAAGGGCTTGTATGTACGGGCTTTGACGCCTTCCATGAAGCTGCTGGCCTGGTTTTGCACTGGAGGTTTCAGATCTCCCCAAAGGACAGTAGCAGTGACATCCCCTGGTCCTGCAACATAAGTGAAGAAATAGCTGTACTTTCAAACATCTGTTTGATTATCCCCTTGTTTATTTATTTTTTAAACCCGTTAATACTATCCCTATATAATTTCTGCCATCTTTTTACCTTTCCCTGCAGCCACAGGAGCAGCATCCAGGCCTTGTAACATGTTATGCAGCACTTGAGTTTTGACTGCGTGGCTGGCCCAGAGCTGCTGCAGGTGGGTAACATTGAACTCCTGTACCTCCCGGTCATAGATCCACTGAATGTTCTCAAACTCACAGTCATACAGGACCAGGGGAAACTCCACAGCCATGCTAGGGAAAAGGAGAGAAAGTGTTACAAACAGATGGCTAAGGGTTTGGAGGCATGCTAGAGAGGGCCTGCAATAAAAAAGGATCACAAGGCTAATGCAACAGCACAACAGCTGGCTCTTTCTGCTAACAACAGTACTGCCTCTCACAAAACTGCTTTTTTTGATATATATTTTTTTTAACCAAATAACTAGGGCTAAAACCATCAATAACTTGTCTAAGAGTAAAGCAGTAACAAGAAAAGGTGATCTTTAACACCATCTCAGAGAGAGGCCACTGGCAGCTTGCTTCCTTCCTGTACAAGATGGCTTTGCAGGCTGGCAGAAGAGGGCTTTGCCACCAGTGCTTCGCACACAGTGGTCTCTGAGAAGCAGCCTAGGAGGTTTCCTGAGCTGTCCATACCTGTACTGTGGTTTTCGGGGGTTCTTCTCTACATCCAGCAGCTCATCAATGATTTCTGGGCTCTCCATCCTCTGTCCGATCAGGAAAAGGATGGCCATCATGCAGCGCACTTGGTGGTAGAGGAATGCTTGTCCTGTCACCTCAAACTGGCATAGTCGAAAAGGGTCCTGCAGCCCAGCTTCAGCTCCCCTGTCCACCCACATCACCTGGGCGCTCAGAATTGTTCTCTGGAAGTTGATCACACCGTTGGCCACGTCCATTTTACACAGGTTACGGAAATCATGTGTCCCCACATACCTCTGGGCGGCAGTGTGCATGAGGGCCACGTCCAGGTCCGCGCAGGGAAAGAAGTAGCGGTAGGTCCTCCTGAGGCAGCTGAACCGGGCGCTGAAGTCAGGCTCCACAGGGGACCAGGCCAGCACGCGGATATCTGGTGGGAGCACCCTGTTCAGAATATGGGTGTAGCAGAGCTCTTCCTCTGATTTACTGTTTTTCCCTTCTGAGTTACCCTTGCAACCATTTAGTTTCTTCCCCTCTGACAGGTTTGAGCGGAGATCCAGGGAAATCACCTGCAAAATTAGGAAAACTGGGATTAGGTAGTGGATGGGTGTACTTTGCATGTAAAGCCAAGTCTTCCTACACCTCTGCCTTACATTTTGGTAGAAATTCAGGATCTCCTACAGAGGAAGGTATCTTAAATTGGTCTGTCTTACCACTCCTTCCTGTGGGTAAAACTGCAAGTGCCTCTACTGAGCTTCCTACCAGATGCTACAGATTCCTTTAATAAAACAGAGAAACTTGCAAACTGCCTACATAGCAGAGACCTACATGGTCTCTAAATGGCTTCAGTTTTAATCAGTCTGCAAGATACACATGTGCTTTTTTTTTTTTTTTTTTTTTTTTTTTTTTTACTCCTCCCGCCTCCCCCACACTGGAGATCATGACTTGCACCCACTAACAGTTCAACTGGCTGAGAAATCTAGCATGGGAACAGATGAATTAACACTTGCAGGTTTGTAAGCGCATCAAGCAGCACATGTAAAGGTGGTCCATGCCTTTATTTCATGTGGTTTGCTTTGTGACCTAGAGCAGATGAGTGGTGCAGGTTAAAACCATCCCAGCAAAGCAAAAGCTAAGCACAATCTGCTGTCAGAGCACAAGCAGGAGGAGGAAGAGGAGGAAAGCAAAGCCACCCTAAAGCTCTGATGGCAGCGTGCGGAGGCTGTGCCTTCCCGATGGCTCCCTGCCACCATGTGGGCCAGCTGCTCCCCTCCCTCCAGCTCCCACTCCCACGCTCCCTTCCGCTGGCTGCAGCTCTCCTCAGACCCTTCTGCACGGGAATTCAGCTTTCTCACTCTGTGGGAAGCCATCCAGTTATTATTTTTGCTGTGTTAGTGAGTTAACTCAGCTGAGAGGGGTCTGCCAAGCATTGCAATTGGCACAGGAAGAGCAAAATGTTCATGCGGGGAAGAAGGGGCATCTCCCCTTTTCGGCAGTGCTGAGCTGTTCTAATAGCTGCCCTGGCTCAGGAAATGGCAGCCTAAAGTGCATTTTATCCTCCCCTGAAAACAACAGCACTAATAATCTATTAGTGTCTGAAAAAGTTCTTTAAAAACAAATCCAACCTGCACTGCCACGTACTGAGCACCAAGCTCATCACCATTCATCACTAATCCCATAGAATCTCCATCCCGAGCTCCCCACATTGGAGCTTGTGAATCCATCCTGACCTGCCCAAAGGCACTGACTCCTTTGTCTGTCCGCCCACAGCGGTGATAGTTGGAGGTCTGTCTGTCATCTACCAGACGCGTCTTCTTCAAGGCTTCGAACAACTTCTCTTCAATTGTGTTGCTGGTGTTCTCCTGGCTGGCAAAGCCTTGGTACCCCCAGCCGAGGTAAGCAATCTTCAGTGCCACGTGCCTGCGGCTGTAGGCGCTGAAATCAAATGGTCGCTGCTGCTGCTTCCTGTGTTTCCTGGAGGCTGAAACAGTGTCTTTTGCCACAGTGCTCTCCTTGCCCTCAAACAGCTTTTCCTGCAGTCGCTTCACCTCCTCCTCCAAGTCCTGCACCCTCTTCAGGAGCTGCTCTCGATCAGTAGCCCCACTGCCATCTGCCATAGTGAGTGCGTCCCTTGGAGTTTTAATCAGTAGCTGGTAGCTCCTCAGGTCCTGCAGAGAAAGGAGAAAATCTGTGTTTCTGCCTTTTTGTGCAGTTTTTATTACACGTGTGCCTGTAGGCTTTCTGTAAAGGAATTATCTACGTAATTACGCTTTTGTCTCTTTTTCATCATTCAGTGTTCCTAGCAGCATGTGGGAACAGTCAAGGTGCTTGGCTGGGGCAATTTTATCTTACTTGAGGTTCCAAATCTCTTTGGCACTTTTAATCACTCGTCTTCCTCCAGCCACCGCTGTCAGACCAGCTCTGCTCCAGCAGCCCAGCACGGCAGCAGCACATTCCCACATTTCCTGTGCAAAGCTGTCACGGAGCAGTTCCCGTTCTCGCCGTGTGCTCAGCTAGCATCAACACTTCAGACAGCCTGCTAACAGCTACCAGTCATCTCGCAGCACCATCTGCTCTAACATTTCATAATGGCATCGCTGCTACACGATTGAAACTTGCATTTCCAAACCTGTTTAATGGCATAAAGATAGCCCCAAACCTGCACACTAAATGTGAACAGTGTCCACGTCCCTTTTGCAGCCAGTCTTGAGACTCACCTCAACCAGACCCCCCACAACTCAGCCTGGAGCTCTGCCTTTAGGCTGTAATGGTCAACATCTAAATGAACATCTTTTCCTCATCTGTGGAAATAAAACACCCTTTATTTGATGTCCCTAGATTTAATCATGACTAGGTATGGTGTTTTTGAAAGAACATAGTGGTTTGCATAAAGGGAGAATCATTAATACCTCTGACAAGGCTTACAGCCACAGAGCAAAGTGAATCTGCCCTGTGTTTTTATCCAGTCTCACACTGATACTTCATATGCAGTGCCATAGTTTGCAGTAGACTTGTATATAGTAAGGGACTCCTCTGTGTAACTGGAGCCTAGATTGACACCCATAAACTTGAGAAGCTTCAGGGTGGCCAAGAGTCAGAGACTCTTTCTCAGAGCCCCTTTTTACATGTCTTCATCCAACCTGGATGCACTGCAAGACATAAACTGCAAGTTTATTTTTGCAGGATCCAGCCAGCCCAGCAGAAACCATGGAGAACACACAGGGAGCAGAAAGGTATAGATGGGCCACTCTGAGCTATGAGGAGCAGCATGGCAGCAGTGAGAGCTGGAGAATACCCCCCCGCTGTGACCCCTACACTGTGGCCACGGGGCTGAAGCCAGCCCTTCCTGCATTTGCAGAGCCCCCTGCTGCACCGTGGTCCCCTGGGAACTCAAGAAGGCTGGCAATGAAGAGGAAGGTGCTGAGGCGGAGACCTGATGGAGGAGTTGAGGTCTCTGATGAGTCAGTCATCAGCACATGGGACACCAGTGATGAGGTCTGGAGCCTGAGACAGAAAATGTGTCAGCTGAGCACTGGCCCAGAAGACAGCCTTTCTGAGGGAGAAATTGAGACAAGCAGCAGCTCCCTTGAAGAGTCCTCCCTGGAGCCTCACTGTCACCAACAGACCCCTGGGGATGGTCCCCCCTTTCTTCTCAGGGTCCTCCAGGGCTCTCCCACCTCTCAGTACACAGCCACAGCAGGACCACCCAAGTCCTTCATTCCACCAAGGTTAGAAGCGCTGGGCCGAAACCGTGGCAAAACCGATCGGGTTGCCAAGTACTTTGAATACAAGCGAGAGTGGGAGAGGTTCCATGTGCCAGGCGAGGACCAGCGGAAGGATTTGCGCTGGGGCATTCGGGAGCAGATGCTCGACCGGCCTGGCCTCCCCAGCAGGCCACAGCGCACCTGCGTCCCCAACGCCTACATGGTGCCCACAGAGAAGAAGAGAGCTGCCCTGCGCTGGGAGGTGCGCTGGGACCTGGCCAACGGCCTCATCCCTCGAAAAAGCACCTTTTTCTGAAGTCCTGCAGCACCCACACTCTATTCACAGATGTTTTTTCCTCCTCCAGGTCCTCAACAACTCTGAAAATCTCCTTTGTGTTTATACAAGTGTGTTGTTTATGATGTACAACTTTACCCAGCTCCTCAGGTTATGGGGTTATGAACATCTTTGCTTCTCTATTACATCATGCAAGGCTTCATGTGGAGTAACTATCAGAAAGTATAGGAAGCAGACAGGGTAAACCCATTCAAATTACAAGATTTTCATGCTCTAGAGAATAAACAATAAAATGAGGCTTGTGATTTTTGCATTGAATTGTGGCAGTTCCCCTGAATCGGTTGCTGTGTGAGCTGTTTTATTTAAGGCGTCTTGGCAATATGCTTCTTTAATAAAGCATGTGAGAAGATCTGTTATAGCTGTGTGGATTAATTAGAAAGACCACGTGGTGCAGGATTCTCCAAAAGCTCACAGTGAGCGAGTATCATCCCAGGCTTACCCTTGCACAGCCAAACTCTAAGCTCCCCCCACTTTTTTTTTTTTTAACCTCATTTTAACAACGATCTCTAGGGCGTGCGTTCAGACCCTCTCCCGCGCCGTTCCGCTCCGCGCGCTCGCGCCCGCCGATTTCGGAGCGGAGACACCAAGAGCAAGGCCGAGCCCGCGCTCCTCGGCGGCTGGGCCGCGGCTGCCTCCTCCCGGCGCTGCCCGCCGCCCCCAGGGCCCTCGCCCGCACCCACCCTAGGGCCGCCCCTACCTGCACTGCTGCCGCTATCGGTACCGGTGCCGGTGCCGCTGACCCGGAAGCGCCCGCCCGGGGTTAACCGCCCCGCCCGCCCCGTGAATGTTCACGAGAATGGAATATTCATACAGCTCCCTCCCGGGGGCGGGGCTGACACCGGGCTGAATTTAAAACCCAGAAATCCCAACCCGGTTAAAGTCCAGCCCAGGTCTGGAAAGTCCTTTGCATTTCTTCTCCCCATCCCGCTCTCTCCCCCCCTCCCCCCCCTTTTTTTTTTCCCTCTTTGTTGGCCTTTTTTCCTGGTGCAGGACCGTCTGGTATTCCAGAACGAGGCAGAGCTGGCTCTGTCCCCAAAAGGGTTTTATTTACCCTAATTCATCCCAGCCCTTTCATTATTCACCAAAAGGGTGGCATACACCTCAGCAGCTGCCCAACCTTCCCATTCTGCAAAGGACACATGAAGATCTACAAACCAACCTGACTTTCCATTTTGATTACATTTTCACTCTGCACTGAGCTGAGACAAGGGCTGGGGCCAACCAGGGGCACACGCACAGCTGAGGCATGACTTAGGGCTCGCTGTGAGGCTGATGGCTCCATGGCCATGAACCCCAAAGTGAGGATGTTGCCACCTGACCCTTACTCGGACCACAACCCTTCTGTGGCATGGTGTACCTGGTCAGGGCACCACAACCCAAGCTGCGCCACCACAAGCTGGCTGTGGCGTTGCAGTCCAGCTGTGTTATTGCAACCCAGATGTGTGGCTGTGATCCAGCTGTGCCATCCCATTCCAGCCATGCACTTGCATTACACCAATGCTCCCATGATCCAGATGTGCTGTTACAACCCAGATGTGCTGGTGCAATCCAGCTGTGCGTTTGCAATTGCCTATCTATGCCATTTTAACAGACATCCAACCGTGATCCAGCTATGGCACTGATCCAGCAGTGACATTGCAGTCCAGCCATGTCACTGCAATCCAGCTGTGCTTCTGTGATCCAACTGTCCTACTTCAATCCTTCCACGTCATTGCCACCCAGATGTGCTGTTGTCACCCAGCTGTGCCACTACAGTACCACTCCACCCTGCTCTGGTGCAGCATGGCATAGGGGTTCCTGATGTCCTTGGGGTGCCACTGGATGACAGGGGACTGTGGCAATAGCCACCATTGCCACCCAGCTCCCTGTCACCCTGCAGGGGGAGAGAAGAAGCAGTGTGGAGACAGTGACACAGCACATTGGGGGAGACAGAGGATGCTCATTAATTTCTGTCTAAGCACTGCACATAGCTGCCAGCAGCTGATAGTGAAGTGGGCAGCAAGTTGAGGGGATGAGTGTGTTTGGGTGGGGATAAGGATGGTCAGGACAGACAGTGATGCTCAGGAGGGATGAGAAGGTTTGAAATGGCCAAGGACAGTTACTAAGGATGAGGGTGTTAAGGAAGGTGGAGGAGCCTGAGGACAAAGACAGCTGGGAGGGCTGAAGATGGTGGAAAAGGATGAGAGTGCTCAGGAGGTGTGAGGAACCTGGGGACAACATTAGTTGGGGAAGACAAGGATGCTGGGGAGGGCAAAGGCACAGGAGAGGAGGGTCACCCACCTGCCTTGGTGCCACCCACCCTCTGCACAGGGTTTTTGCTAGTGGAAAGCTCATTTTGGGGTAGAAAATGAAAAAAAGCTGGATTTTACCTCAGCCAAGGGGACTCTGGCATTGCCACTGTGCTCCTGTCCCTCCTACCCTTTGCAAAGGGACAAGGCCCTGAGCTCCCTGGCCCAAGAGCTGCCCCCTGCCAAAATCCACCCCCACTCACCTCTGCCTGTCACAGGAGTGCTGTGCACTTGGTCCAGCTCTGAGTAAGGACACACAGCCTGTGAGACATCTCCTTGGTGTCTCCTAGGTGTCCTCCCCCTTCTCCAGTGCCCCATACCCACCTTGCTTGCAGATGTAGTTCTAGAGCACTGGCAAAGGGGTGCTGGGCTCGGGAACCCCAGGGTTCCCCCTGTGAAGGTCGCTGCAGCTGGGGAACATCACGGGGCAGAGGCTTGGTAGCTCCAAGGACAGGGCTGTCATGGCTGGGCACCCACGGATGCTGAGCCCCTTGCCCCCTGCACCCCAGGCTCTGTCTGTTCCCTGGTCCCTGCTGCCTGCAGAGAGGGTCTGGTGGCACAGAAGGTGACCAAGGGTATGTGTGTGTGTCCCCTGTGGCTTCAGGGAGACCTAGGCACGAGGTGGGGATCTCAGGCACCCTTTCAAGTTCCATAGGATGGGGCAGGTGCAGCATTCTGGGAGTGGGCACCTGGAGGCAAGCCTGACACTCTGGGAAATGGGCATCTAGGGCTGGTGACAGAGATGATACGCTTGTACTCTGCTGCTGCTTACCAGGGTGGCATGGCCGTGGTGGAAGCCCCATCACCTCCTGCTTGTGCTGAAACCTGGGCGGCTTCTCATTGCTGTGGGAATAAAAATGTTGGTTTTGCAGAGTTACATTGTTTAAAGGTAAGGAATGTGGTATTGAGATATGCTTGCAGTGATAAGAAAATTTAGCAGGCGACCTTGTAAAATGCAGACAATCAGACTCCTTAGAACAATTAGGTGAAAATCACGGTGTCAAGTTGGATAAGTGAAGAAACATTACCACTTCAAACAGTAAAAAAGTCAAAAGAAATCAGAAATTCAACTGAAGGCCATGCATTGTCTGTGAAGCATCAGATAGATTGTGAACCTGGATTACCCACTCAGTGGGGAAATGGGAGGGTCCTGTCATCATCAAAAAGTATATAAACTGTGTTTTGGAACTAGTAGGTGTGCTCTCCTGCCATTGCAATCGCACATAAATTACTACTTCACTGAGATCCTCGCCTAAGTCTAAGTTACTGGCTACAGAGTGTTTCTCACACTGCTGCCTCAGCACCCTGCAGGCCCAGTAGCCCTGATATGCAGCTGTCTCATTTGCAGGGTCGAGCTGCTCTGGGGGTGTTATAAATGAGGTCTCAACTCAATCTGAATTTTGTAATATTTATAAAAGGAATATTTCTAAAAGGTATAAAAGGCAAGTAAACAGAGCTGGGTGTGCAGGGAGTCTACGCTCCACCAACACGCACACACAAACATCAAACATTCTAAATATACAGAACATTGCTTTACATACTAAACGCAAGCATGCCTATACATACGTACAATCAGGAAAGGTAACAAACAATCCTTTAAGTTCCATAACTTACTAAAATCGAGTACGCCTACACATATTCACGATCAGAAAAGGTAACAAACGATCCTTTAAGTTCCATGACTTAAGTCTCCATTTTCCATTCCCTTTGAACAATATGTCTTGCTTTAAGTTGTCAAGCAACTCAGTCTTCAGGCCTTATGTATCCCCTTCTTCCCAGATCGAAGAAAAGCATATCCACCTCCTTTTCAAGGCCAATAGGGCCTGGGTCAAAAGGCACGTCCAGGTCAGCAGGGGGCATAACAGCAAAAGCCTTCGATGGCTGCAGCAGCAGAGGGGCCCATGGCGTAGCAGTCAGATCAGCAAAGGAGCCCGCAGCTCCCTCACTGTCTGGCAAACCACATGCTTCTGACTGTGGCCCCACAGGGCTCTTTAAGGCCTCAGAGACTGCTCGCCAGGTGCCGAGCAATCCCACCGCAACCTTGTCGTTTTTAGTAGCAGAGTCCCACACTTTGACCTCAATTTGGTTCCATATTTCAGGCTCATAAACTGTCCGATTGTTAATAAGGAGAATGAGCTGTAAGGTTGCCAGGACAGTCTTTGTTCCTAAGGACGTATGATTCCCCATAATGTGCAGCTGCTTACCAGTGAGAGGCAGTTGTGTGCGCGGCTCTGCTTCTCTCAGCTTGAGCTTCTTCCCAGCTCCGGTGCGCCAATTCCAGCGACTTTCAGTACGAGCTTCTCCGAGTGGTTTGCTGAGTTTGGCCGAACCTATCTTCATGAGGCGATCAATGTGCCTGTTCCTGTCCGTCTCTATTCTGCCAGCCTGTTCCTTTTCATTCCTTCTTTCTACTTCTTTACTGATGATATAACTTCATCGTGTTGCCTTTTTTTATCTTGATGGCAGGCTCCCCTCTTATACCCTTCACCCCACAGCAGTCCTTTTCAGAAACATCTTTTAATTGGTCATACAACTTTGCATATAACAACAGCAGCAAACACCCAGAAACTTCCATGCCTTAACAGCTGGAGAACAAGAAACCGGAGACTGCATGGGGTCTCCTGAATCACCCTTCTTTGTTCCCTCTAAACTCTTTTACATTCCTGATGGTCTCGTCGTTAAGAGTCTGATGTTATCATCAACCATGGGTTTTTCCCACCCCCATGGCCACACTCCCACATCTCCCCCTTCTTTATTAACATCAACCATCTTCTCGACGCGAATTACCACTCCATATATAACACAGGGGATCCGTAGAGCTCAGGGGCCGACGGCTGCCGCCAGCCTCGCCCTGCGCTGCTTTGGGTCGAAATCCCCCCGCTTTGGGCTCGGGGGCCGCCCGGAGGCCGCTCGCCTCACGACGCGGCTCTGGCCGTGCCCGCAGCCGCAGCGCCGCCCGCCCGCTCCCCGCCTCGGCCCCCTCGTCCCGCCCGGCGGCGGAGCTCTCTGGAGGAGGCCCGAGGCCCGGCTCCCCTCCGGGCCGCTGCCGGAGCCGGGGGCCGCTGTCCCGGCCCTCCCGGGACGGCCCCGAGCGGGCGGCCCCGGGGCTCGAACCGGCGGCGACACCGCCGGGAGGGGCGGGAGGAGGCCCCGCCCCGCGCCGCCGCCAGGGGGCGCCGCCCCTCCCCTGCTCCCGCCGCGCCCGCGCAGAAGCCGCCCGGGGCCCGACGTGCGCGGCGGCGGCCGGGGCGGGGCGGGGCGGGGCGGGGCGGGGCGGGGCGAGCGGGAGGGCCCGGCCCTCAGGCCCTCAGGCCCCGCCCCCCCCGAGCGGGCTGCGAGGCCCGGCGGGGCCCGCCAGGGGGCGGCGGGGCCTCGCGGCGGGGCCGCTGCCCCGAAGGCCGCCGGGCCCCCGCGGAGCGTTCGGAGCTGCCTCGGCCGCGGCTGCGGCTGCGGGGCTGGACTCGTCCCGCGGGGTTGGGCTCGTCTGGCACCGAGCCGCAGTGACACGGAATCAGAACCACTCGTTATAAGTGCCGGGGAGTTGCTGCTGCTCCTGCGCCGGAGCCCCGCAGATTTGTCACTTAGTTGTGATAAATAAATGCCACGGCAGGTGAGCAGGATGCCTACAAGAAGCAGCTTCAGTAACTCCCAGGTGCTCACTGAGGTTAAAGGCACAGGATGGCAAGCAGATGTCTCAGACAAGTGACACACGTCTGTTTTTCCTGTCCCCAGCAAGTGGATGGACAAGGCCCTGAGACCCCTGGCCCAAGGCCTGTCTGCCACCAGCCTGTGGCCACCTGGGAAAAAAAAAAAAAAGGCCCCAGGGCCACCTCCCTACTGGCCGGAGGTGATGCAGGAGGTCTGGGGGTGCTGCACTCACACCTGCAGCCTCCATGGGCATCCTTGAGGCCGAAGCAGAGGCTGTTGATGGCCATGGCCAGAGCGGAGGTGAAGCTGACACTGAGCACAGGCCTGGCAGTGAGCTGGTGATAGAGGTGTGGGGCCTCCACTTTGCTGCTGCTCACTGGGGTGGCACAGCAGCACTGACACTGCAGAGACAAGGACAGGACTCGGGGTGGCACAGCCTATCCAGAAGGGGCACCTCTGGGGTGCCCTCAAAGCACAGAATTCCTGTGCACGCTGTGGCCTGAGTCACGGCGCTGGGTAGGCTGACCAAAGGTCAGCCATGACAGACTGCAGCTTGGACATTTCTCCCACCCTGTGGATCTCCAGTGACATTACAGACCCACATGGAGAGAAAGGGAGCAAAATGTTGATTAAACTCAGGACCAAGGAGGTCTAATGTGGTCTAATGAGTGATGTCTAGGGGTATACTTTTTGGCCTTTTGACGAGGTTCCTGTACATACTGCTCAGGAAGCCATTGGCCACTGCTGCTGTCCTGGTTTTGACTGGGATGGAGTTATTTTCCTTCTTAAAATAAAGTTCCTATCTCCTTCCTAAAACAGAGTTCCTAACTAAGTTAGTTTCCTTCCTAAAACACAGCTATTTTCCATACTAGTAGCTGGTGTGGTTCTGCATTTTGGATTTAGGATGAGAACAATGCTGATAACACTCCAATGTTTCAGTTGTTGTAGAGCCATGCTTACACTACGTGACACCTGAACACACTGCTCAGTCATATCTTGCCTTCTGCTCCAAGACCTATTCCACAGAGCTGTGCCACGACAGGCTGTCCCCAGCACCTATCACACCACTTCGGTTAGGCCCAAGTACCAGACCTGGAGTTCATTTTTGCTGATTTTTATCAGGTTTCTGTCAGGCCAATCCTTCCACCTGACTTGGTTCCCATGAAGCGTATCCCTTTTTGGTGTCATCTACAAAGGTGGTGAGAGTTGTCTCCCTTGGGTGCCCCATTTGTCAATGCTTTCCAGCTAGGGAACAACCCATTCACCAATACTCTTTCATCCTGATCATCCAATTAGTGTTTTTCCTGTCTGGTTCTCCATCCAGCCACCAGAACCTGGGTACAAGAACATTGTATTGCTGAGTCCAGCAAAGGGCCATAGAGATGATGAAGCATCTTGTATGTGAGGAAATGTTGAGAGAGCTGCTATTGATCAGTCTGGAGAATAGGAGGCTCAGGGGTGGATCTCGACAACATATAGAAATACCTGATGGGACAGTGCAAAGAGGACAAAGCCAGGCTCTTTTCAGTGGTGCCTAGTGCCAGGACAAGAGGCAATGGGCACATTGGAACATGAGAGGTTCTGCCTGAGTATCAAGAAGCACTTCTGTACTGTGCAATTGACTAAGAACTGGAAGAGGTTGCCCAGAGAGATTCTGGAGTCTCCCTTCTCGGTGATCTTCAAAAGCTGTCTGGACATGGTCCTGGGCAACCCACTCTGGGTGGCCCTCCTGGAGCTCAGAAGGACCTCCAGAGGTCCACTCCAACCTCAAACATTGTGTGCTTTTGTGAGTACTCTGCTGTGTGACCTACATCTAGGAACAATAGGGAGGACCCAGGTGTTCAGGCAGCCCCCAGGAGGAGGAATCTGGACTCCTGGAGAAGAGCTGGATGTCTGGGTGTTGTAGGTGAATGGGGAGTGACATTCTCTCTTTTTAATATTTGTTAATATGTTTTTAAATGTTTGTGTATATGTTTGCTACTATGTGTTTTTTAATGAGCTTGTTAATATGTTTGTTATTAAGTCCGTTAATAATTTTATGAATACATTTTCAAAATGCTGTTAAAATATGACAGAATCATAGAATAGTCTGTATTGGAAGGGACCTTTAAAGGCCATCCAGTTCCAACCCACCTGCCATTGGCAGGGATACCTCCCAGTAGACCAGGTTGCTCAAAGCCCCATCCAGCCTGGCCTTGAGCACTTCTAGGGATGGGGCATCAACAACTTCTCTGAACAACCTGTTCCAGTGTCTTACCACCCTCTGAGTGAAGAATTTCATCCTAACCTCTAATCTAAATCTCCCCTCTTTTAGTTTAAAACCATTCCCCTTTGTCCTATCTGCCTGAGTCAAAATCTGCCCGAGATGGAGTCACTCTCCATATTTTATAAGCTCCCTTTAAGTACTGAAAAACTGCATTAAGGTCTCCCTGAAGCCTTCTCTTCTTCAGGCTGAACATCCCCCTCTCTCTCAGCCTTTCTTCATAGTAGAGGTGCTCCCACCCTCTGATCATCTTGATCATCTTGGTGATCATCTTTGTCTCCCTGTGTTACCATAAAAATTCGTCAAAGAAACTCTCTAAACTCAAATTGGAGTGTAAATTCAAAGATAAGTGCATACTATGAGTTCCTCACCTATTCTTTACAGGCACATCCTCCAGGCCTAGGTTATCTTGACCCCTCTCCCCCATCCTGGGATACAATTCTCTATGGTCTTACAGATAAGGTTGACTAATTAGTGAGTAAAGTAGCATCAGACATACAAAGTTTCTAGTCTCCCTTCTATCTAACTAAATATAGTAATATATTTCAAATTTGATTCTACTATTCTATCAGAATAGTCAGAAGAACTACAGAGTCTGTCTGACTAGGTATTACCTGCTTTCTTCAAGGTTTCCTTGTTTTCTTCAACTTAAGAAGACAGGATGGGAGAGAGAATTGGAAAGGTAAAAGTGCAAGAATTCATGAGTTGAGACAAAAACGGTTTACTATGTAAAGCAAAAGTTGTACATGCAAGCAAAACAAAACCAGGAATTCATTCACTACTCCCCATTGGCAGGCAGGTAAGGGCTTATCATACATAATAGTTTATTGGGAAGATAAATGCCACCACTCCGAATGTCCTACCCTTCTTCCTTATTTACCCCAGCCTTCATTGCTGAGCATGATACCATATGGTATGGCACATCCTTTTGGCCGGTTGGGGTCAGCTGTCCCGCCTCTGTCCCCTCCCAGCTTCTTGTGCACCCTCAGCCTCCTCGCTGGTAGGGCAGCATGAGAAGCTGAAAAGTCCTTGGCTCTGTGTGAGCATGGCTGCGCAACAACTGGAATGTTGGTGTGTTAGCAGCAGCATTCTCATCCTAAATCCAAAACACAGCACTGTGTGAGCCTCTACAAAGAAAATTAACTCTGTCCCAGCCATAACCATGTCATAAGGGTATGTAGGAGAGTGTCTACTTCTTTAAGGGTACCTGGTCAAGGATCATTTGCCACAGCAACAAGGGGAAGAAAGGGATGCAGTGCTGGGAACAAAATTTAGTCAGTCATGCTAATTTATGTGAGAATGTAGGAATATTTATTCAAGCAAGGTTATCTGATGGAGAACTTCTAAGTTGGAAGACAATGACAAGAAACAGACCTCTCAGTCATACTAATGGACAGGCTAACAGGCTGCAGGCACCACTTCCAAGAGAGATGAACCTTCCAACTGATATGAACCCAGGGGCCCTAAACTGGGAGGGTGCAGGAACTGCAGAGCTCAGAAAAAAACACGAGGAGTGTGCAGAGAGAAGGGGGAACTGGAAGAACAAACAGGCGGAATAGATAGAAAAGGGTATAAAAGGGCTCATCACTTGTAAATAAAAGGCCTGTCAGTACACTTGTCTGGCCAAGCCCTGTGGGAGGGGAGATGAGGAGGCAGCATTGCCCTCTACAGACAGACAAAAGCAGTATCACGTTCAGAAGTCTTGGTTCTCTTGGGGACTTCAACTGCACCACTATCTGTTGGAGCAGGGCACAGGCAATCCAGGAGGTTCCTTCTCACAGGGATAGAGGAGCCAAAGAGCAGAGGTGCTATGCTGGACCTCATTCTCGCCACCAAGGAGGGGCTAGTGGGGAATGTGAAGCTTAAGGGTAGGCTTGATTGTAGTCACCATGAAATGGTGAAGTTTTGTACTCAGAGGGCAGTGAGAAGGGAGCACAGCAAGCTCACAACAGTGGATTTTGGGAGAGCACATTTTGCCTTCTTCAGGGATCTGCTTGGTAGAGTACCACAGGACAAAGCCCTGAAGGGAAGAGGAGCTCAAGAACGGTTAATATTCAAGGATCATTTCCTCCATCCTCAGGAGTGATGCATCCCAACAAAGAGGAAATCAGGCAAAAAATGCCAGGAGACCTGCATGGATGAACAAGGAACTTCTGTCCAAACTCAAGCAGAAAAATGAGGCCTACAAAGGGTGGAAGCAAGGACAAATAGCCTGGAAAGAATATAGAGAAGCTGTCTGAGCAGCCAGGGATCAGGTTAGGAAAGCCAAAGCCTGGTTAAAATTAAATTTGGCCAGGGACATCAAAGGCAAAAAGGCAAAACCAAAGAGTTCTGTAGGCACATCGGTGATAAAAGGATGACTAGGGAAATTGTGGGCCTTCTCCAGAAGGAAATGGGACACCTGGTTACGCTGGATACGAAGAAGGCTGAGGTACTCAATGACTTTTGCCTCACTTTTCACTGGCAAAAGCTAGCTACATAGCCCAAGTCCCAGAAGGCAAAAGCAGGGACTGGAAGAATGAAGAACCACACAGTATAGGAGGGGATCAGGTTCAAGATCATCTAAGGAACCTGAAGGTACATAAGTCCATCAAACATGATGAGGTGCATCCACATGGCCTGAGGGAAATGGTGGATGAATTTGCTAAACCACTACGCATATTTGAGAAGTCGTGGCAGTCTGGTGAAATTCACAGTGACTGGAAGAGGGGAAACATAACCCCCCTTTTTAAAAAAGGAAAAAAGTAAGACCTGGGGAACTACAGGCTAGTCAGTCTCACCTCTGTGCCTGGCAAAATCATGGAACAGATCGTCCTGGATGCTATGCTAAGGCACATGGAAAACAGAGAGGCTACTGGGGACAGCCAACATGGCTCCACTAAGGGTAAATCATGCCAGACAAATCTCATGGCCTTCCATGATGGGTTTACAGCACCAGTGTATATGGGAAGAAAACTACGTCATCCATCCAGATTTGTGCAAAGCATTTGACACTGTCCCCCATGATCTCTAAATTGGACAGACATGGATATGATGGCTGGACCACTTGGTAGGTAAAGAATTGGCTGGATGGTCACATTCAAAGAATTGTGGTCAACAGCTTAATGTCCAGGTGGAGATCAGTAACGAGCAGTGTTCCTCGGGGGTTTGTATTGGGACTGGAGCTCTTTGAACATCTTTGTCAGTGACATGGACAGTGGGATCAAGTGCACCCTCAGCATGTTTGCCAATGACACCTAGCTGTGTGGTGTTGTCGACATGCTGAATGGAAGGGATGCCATCTGGGGGTACCTTGATAGGCTCGAGAGATGTGCCAGTGTGAAACTTACAAATTTCAACAGGGTCTGCTCCTGGGTTGGGGAAATCCTAAGCACAAATACAGGCTGGATGGAGAATGAATTGAGAGCAGCTCCAACACTCTTGGGGGTGTTGGTTGACAAGAAGCTCAACAAGAGTTGGCAATGTGCGCTTGCAGCCCAGAAAGCCAAAAAGTCACCCAGTTACCTGCACATATCTTGGACCATCGCTAGACTCTGCTGCTAAGCTGGGCTGGGCTCCTAGGCCACAGGGAACTACTGGCAAATGGGCAGTGCTGCAGAGAGACAGCTCTGCCCAGGAGCAGCTCCTCTGTACAGCACAGCAGGGCTGGGGTCTGTGACCACAGGTACTGAGGTGGCATGGGGAGAAGAGAGAATGGAGAGAGACATTGCAGGCAGTCATATCCCTCAGATCATGGCATCTCTCAGGATGTCTGTCACAATTTCTTTTCTGTTGAGGATGTGCTGCACAGCAGGGCTTCTCTGCTGCACCATCATAGGATAGGGCATGAGGGCTGTCTTCTCTTGAGGTTGACTGCAGGCTGTGCAGCCGGGGGTGCAGGCAGGGGTGGCCAGGTCTGTGGTGCAGAGCAGGGTCCCTGCTGTGCCCCAGGGGCTGTGTGCTGGGGCAGGGCCTGTGCCTCCTGCCAGGCTCAGCACTCAGCATGCCCGGGGAGCTGCCCAGGGGCTGCGGGGAGAAGCTGTGAGTGGAAGGAGACCCCCAGGCAGGGCAGGGCAGGGTCCTGCTGCTAGCAGGGGGCTGCTGCCTGGGGCAGGCTGCTCACAGCTCCACAGCACCCCAGGGCATTTCCAAGTGCAGTTTTCACAAGGAAAGTCAAGGCAGGAATTACATGCAAAGCTCTCGATACAAAGAACTTTCCTGAGTTAGTGCTTTCAGTTTCCTTCCCAAGTGTAGAGAAGAGACAGAGACTGATAGACCAGCATGTCTGTTGAAACCCTGTAATATCATGTCACCCACTCTGCAGCCTGACTTCACTAGCATCACATTTTCTGTCTGCTGAATATTTTCTTCTGACCTGCTCCTCTGCACAACCATGTGCCCTGCTCCTGCTGGGAGGTTTCTGCAGGGCAGAGTCAAGTTTTCAGAGACTTGGATGGGAAAAGACAGAGGAAGTGCTCCAAGAACAAAGAGATCCAGGCAGTGGAGTTGTACTGCTCTCCAGAGGGCAGGAGAGGAAACTGCTGTCATAAGTGCTGCACAGGGTGGGCTTGAGGAACCTGTCTGTTCCTCCAGTGCAGACACGTTCTCTGAGCAAGCCTCCTGATGTCCTCTCCCACGTGTTATAGCTTCTGCTATGAACTTCAAGTTGTCTGGGGCATGAGATGCCTCCTCTGAAGCCAGAGCTCCAGCAGATGATAGATGCATCTCCCTGACATGTGCCCTTTTCCTCCCACATGACAGAAGGCTTAGAGGGACAAACCAGCAATGCTGATAGCTGTGTGGGGGACACAGCTGGGTAAGATACTGTCCCTCTGGAGAGTTTCTTTGCCTCATTGCTTTCCTTGGCATAAGCATAATGGTATTTCCCCACATTTCTTCACCTGCCCATGCTGCTCGTGTTATTTCAGGCTTTCTGGTGGAGGCTTTCTCTGGTTGGAGACTTCAGAGATGTGGGAAGCCTGACCACCAGTGAAGACTGAGGCAAAGAAGTTGTTGAGTACCTCTGCCTTCTCCACCTCTGTTGTTACCTGTTCTCCATCTTCATTTGTCAAAGACAGAACGCTCACCTTAGTTTTTCTTTTGTGACCAATGCACCTGTGGAACTCCTTCCTGTTATTCTTTGCATCCCTTGCCAAATTTAGTTCTGTCAGTGGCTTGTCTTTTCTGATCCCATCCCTGCACATCCAGACAGCATCCCTGTACTCTTCCTAGGGCATGTGGCCCTGTTTCTACTGTCTGTGCATTTTCTTTTTTTGCCTAAGTTTGACAAGCAGGTCCTTGTTCAACCATGTTGGTTTTCTACCTTGCCTGCTTGATTTATTACATATGGGAAGAGAGAGCTCCTGTGCAGTAAGAAAAATATCCTTAAAGAGTTGCCAGCTCTGATCAGATCCTCTAAGGGCCATGTCCCATGAGCTCTCATTCACTAATTCTTTGAACACCTGGAAGTTCACACTCCTGACTTTGCTCTTAGGTAGGTCCATATCCCTCGAGATCACACACTCAACCAGGACATGGTCACTGCAACTCAGGCTTCCTCCAATCTTAACCTCTTTAATGAGCTCTTCCGCACTGGTGAGCACCAGGTCCAGTAATGCTTCTCCTCTGGTTGGTTTGTCTAATACCTAGATGAAGTAGTTGTCCTCAGTGCACTCCCGGAGTCTCCTCAATTGCTTACTGCCTGCCATGTGGCTTTCCCAGCACACATCTGCATGGCTGAGATCCCCCAGGAGGATGTCAGTCCGTGAGCATGATGCTCATTGTAGTTAGAGCAAGAAGGCCTCGTCCACAGGCTCCATTTTATTGGGTGGCTTGTATTAGACTCCAACCACAGGATGTCCTTTGTTGATCTGGTCCTTAATTTTTACCCACAGGCTCTCAATGGGCTCTTGGCTGTTTCTCAGAGGCAGCTCTTCACAATCTATCAATTTCTTAACACAGAGGTCAATGCCCGCACCCTTCCTTCCCTGCCTATCTCTCCTGTAAAGCTTGTAACCGTCTATTCCAATCTTCCAGCTGTGTGATTCATTCCACCACATTTCCATGACAGCAGTTAGATCATAGTTTTCTAAGTGCATCTAATTAGATGCAATGGTTAACATCTGGATTGAGAGATACTGATTTCCAACTGCCTCTTCCCTCTGGTGTCTTTTCTTCTCATGTTTTTTCATCAATTGTTGTTATACCTTAGTTCAGATTTTTTCACAGTAGGTCTATGCTGAATTTTACTGCTCTTTTAAGTAGGAGTTAACTGTTTTACAGAACAAGAATTGCAGTCCCACTCGTTGCTCTGTGGAAAGGTATACTGACCCCTGCAGGAATAATAATGACTTGCCACGAAACTGAAAATCATACCATGCCTAGAATTGCTCACTGTCCTTAACTTTATGGGTTTATTTTGGTGTAAATTACAAAATTATTCACTTCCAGGGTAACTGCAAGGCCTATCTCCTCTTTAGAATTTAAAGAGAAAAGTAACCTGAAAACAGGGTTTGCTGTATGCAGTATGTTTTGGAATAAGCATTTAATTTTCCTCTACTTTTTGTAATGGAAGCTGCTATTTCTCTGTTGTTTAACAGCCCTGCTGAATTCCTCACACTGGGGACTGGTGGTGAAAACAAACATCACCTGATATTATCCAGCGGTCTTGTTCTACTACAGTGCTCAAAAATCACCAAAAGACAGTGACACAGAGAAGTAGATTACAGAAGGAACAATACCAAAGTACTGAAAAATGAAGCCAACTAGATAGCATAAGTGTATGGCATCCATTAATAGCATGGTATGAGACCTCTCACTGGAGAAGATATGTGCTCTTTAGGAGCTGCAGCTAAGCAGAGGAATGCCAGTGAAGCAGCTTTTGTCAAGTTGATGGTGTCAGTAAGATTTAGCTTCCATCTGCCCAAGCTTCAGCAGTTCAGCCTGTGAGCCTGTGCAACAAAATGCACACTGCTTCATAGCTACATATGCTTTCCATTTGGAACACCTCAATTTCTCTTTTAAAATAGGAATACAGTGTTTTTTTTTTTTTTTTTTTTTTTTTTTTTTTTAAACAGTGGGAGCTTTTTGTGTGCATTTTCTTAAAGATTGCAAAGGACCTGAAAACTAAATAGCAACTGTCTGCCACAAAAGTGAACTCCACAAGTGAAGTGCACTCTAAAGGGTTCAAAGGAAGGTTGTCTACCTTGTCTGAGCATAAAGTACCAATGCAGTATTCAATAAAAATGGTAATTGCAGTTATCTAAGAAAAACTGGCTTTTTGAGATAGCAGGTCCTAGTGTTTTACAGGATTTAAACTCCATCCTTAGCTTGTTTTGTAAGAAATGTCCATTAGTTCAAAGGTACAAGACTTGAGCAAGTACTCAGGAGGAATTAATTAAAGTGTTATAATTAGGCTGCAAGACAGTACAGTTTTATGTTTGTCTCCAATTTCTAGGGTTTCCTAGTGTTATGAAATGTGAATGGCACATCTAGGTCCTCCTTGTAGTACCTGAACAGAAACTTATGAGAAGCTTGTAAGTTTTACTGTAATCACTCCTCCTCAGAATATTCTCCTTGCCTGCTAAAATCATCTTCTTTCACTCAAGCAGCCACTACAATTTCCCACTAGCACTCCCCTGCTTCAAATGCTCCTTGCAATGTTGCTAATTCTCCCAAAACCCAAACCCCTCTTCAGTTCATATAGGAACTTTCCCAAGACCTCTTCCTGGTTTGATGATTACCATTTAGGTTTAGAGCTCTTGGTAAGCACGTGATGTTAAGACCCTGGCTGCCCCCTCTAGTAGTCCTGTCCCTTTCCCTTCCTGCCCAGCCACTGGAGCCCAACCTGGTACCTGGAGCCCCAGGGTCTCTATCCAGGCCAAGGGACACTGCTGCTGATTTCTTGTTTGCAAATTCAGCCTATAGTGAAGCTGAGCACATGCACACACAAGACAGGACATGGACACAGCTGGTCAGACAGACTGCAGCAGACAAGGTGCAGCCTTCAACAGCACCTACTCATAGGACTATCATAAACACAGACAAACATCAAACAAACATCTGTTCTCCTCTTCTGCCGGCAGAGGTAAAATATCACTATTGCAGGTACAAACATGACTCAGGAATCACAAACACACATTCACAGATGCCTCAAGTACCGGAATGGCCACTCTGCCTGACCTGTACCCCTATCCAGACCTAAGGCTCTCTTAGCTGTATCTTGGGTCCCTTACTCACTGGCTAGACCAGCCTGATGTTTTCTGCAAACACTCACAGGATCATCTTGCATGCACTCTACACGTGCAGGTTCCCCCAAGGCGTACCAGTATGGTCCTCTGGCCACCTGATACCTTGGTATGGACCTGAGACCCCTCTATTTACCGGCTGAAGTTTACCAGCAAACCAGCTTAAGTACACATGTATATCCCATCCACACCAGGTTTGAGGAAGATACAGACATTTGCACTCCTCAGCAGCTGACACCAGGCACACAAGCTGTGACCAGTGGTCCTGCTGTCAGTGTGGAGTTCCTCAGTCACTTCGCTTACATGGGCCCACCACAGGAGTTGGTTTTGGGGACACAAACTGTTCCCACCACATTGTCTGGGAGTTAAAGACCCCCACTGGTGACTGTAACAGACACCAGAAGCCAGAGTGCACAGACACCCAGTCTGGCTCCAGCACCTGGCAACCCATTTTCACTCACACACAGGTCTTACCAGTACTGACTCCTTGCAGCACGCACACAGGTAGGCTAGACTGTGTGAATATGCAGATACGCAGTTAGTTAAGATTTAATAAGAATATAGGACAGACTGCAGTGATCAGGTGCAAGGCTTAGCCATACATGCATAATGACTGGCCCAGTTTTACATGCAGCTGGCCCTCTAAATCCTTTTCTGCCCACATCCAATTTGTACCTCCTTGCTCCTCCTTGTCTTGCACATCCCCTCATCAGTTTGTACAGTTTTTTTTTTGTTTCTCCCACACTGTGGAGGAATGGTTACGTGAAATAGGACATGTGGATGTTGGGCAGTTAGGAGGCAATGGGCTAGTAAAGTACCGTACTCAACTCACATGAGTCTGGCACGTATGCAGCTGGCTGAGAGCCAATCAGGCTCAAGGACACGATGCCCTTGAGCGATTGGGAAAGTCCCTAAGGCGGGACGGTGGCTAAAAGAAGGAGGAACTACCTGAAAAGAGCTGGAAATGTTAGCCAATCCTGAACTTAGTTTTTGCAATATGTATGAGTTGATTATGTTCGAACTAGATAAAAGGCGACTGAGCTATCCATTAAAGTTGAAGTTCACTGTTCACTCATTGAGCGTCTGTGTCTTCCTTCCGTCGACAACACCACACCTCTCCATCCAGGGTCCCCCTCACTCACAGCCTTACCAGCTGCAAAGTCCGGATTGATCTTCCTGAAGTGGCGTACCTGTAGATTGTACCAGTCCATCAATTAGTGTGACTAGGAGGCTTGCCTCTTGCTATTACCTCCATGTTTTTCTTGCCAGGTCTGTGAATCTCACTTTTTTTTTTTTTAATGTTTTCCACTTTTTCCCATAGTTTGCTAATTGACAAGATCCCCAACCAAATAGCCTTGCTGGAATAAATACTCTTACCCTCTCACATTCTCGCATCAGTTCATACAACTGTGTTTGGTTCTCTCCACTGCCTCCCTTATCATTTGGCAGTTAGGTTTGTGTTCCTGTATGGTCTTGTTTATAGGTTCCTCTCTTTCTTATTTTAAAAGGAGCAGACATTCTTCCACACACATGGTCAAGTGATTCTAAGTAGGTAGCAACAATAGGAAAAAAAGTATTTTGACAAAAATCTGTTAGCCACAGCAGAACTCTGATGGGTGAGAAGAGCAACACAACAGGGTAAGGTGGGAACCCCTGTGCTGTGCTGGTGGTGAATGAGGTGTCAGTCATGTCTCTGAAGAGGTTGCTGGTATGGACATCTGGTACCTTGGGCTTACAGATTTTGTGTATTTCTGAGACAGCTGTTTACACTCTGCTCTTAGTCCTGCTCTAATCAACGACACAAGCTTGAAGTTCATCACTCAATTCAAGCACACTGCATGGGTTTGATATGATACCTGCACACGTGGGCTGAAAAAGTCTGGCAAAAGTGCCACGAGGGTGTGAGTGCAGGGGGAAGGGGGGACAAGCACCAGCTGTGAAAGCAGGGACCAGGCTGGGTCTGCACCAGGACGGGCCGGGACAGAGTTGTTGGCTGTCTGTTCATCCAGGGAAATAATTCCAGCCCCCGAGCGTTCTCCTATGCAGCACCTGCGTGCTGTTTTTCTGCCTTACCTGTCATGGCCCGTGCTTCTCTCGGCAACCTGCCGGACTGCACCGTGCCAAGCCAAGTTCTTGTTCCCTGTCCCCAGCAAGCGAGGGGCTGCTTGTGTGCCGTGGCGTGTTTGAACGATGCCTTTCTCAGAAACCGTTCCTCAGAGCCAGCCCCCGCCAGCGTGGGGCTCCGGCTGCTAGGAAGGAGTTCGGGCCTCCCACAGGCTGCGTGTGGACACGGGCGAAACGCCGCGAGTGCCAGGGTGGCTGAGCCTGGCTGGCGCAACGCGGGGAAGCCCTTCTGCTGGCAGGGCCGACCGGGGTCCGAAGGCGCTCGGACCGGTCCCGCTCGCTGCCTCTCCCCCGGTGCCAGCCCGCCGGGGTCTCCGTGGCAACGCCCCCATCACGGCCGAAGCGCAGCGTCGCCGGGCCCGGGCGCTGCGGAGGGCCGGGGCGCTGCCGGTGCCGCTCTCTCTGCTCGCCTTCCCACCGGGCCGCCATGGCGACCGATGCCGGGCGAGCTGCCGGCCAGCCGGTGGCCGGCGGCGGTGAGGAGGCGGGGGCGACCGCATGCGGCCCCTGTGGCGGCCGGGGCCTGCTCTGCGGGCCGGGGGCCGGCGAGGTACGCCGCTGCCGGGGTACTCGTCTGTGGTCCCGAGGGGAGAGGGGTGGGCGGAGGCGCCTTCGTTTTTTCCGTCCGAGTAGCAGCGTGCCGGGGGCCTGCCCTGCCCTGCCCTGCCCTGCCCGGCCGCACGGAGCCAGCCAAGTAAGGCCCTCTGTCCTCCTGTCCCCCCTTTGTTTTAGTTCCGTGCTTTGCAGAGTAGCCCCTTCCAGCTATGAAATATACAAGGTGATGTTTTGGAGGTAATGCTTTCATGGCATCACTTTGTTGTAAGGAGATGTGTCTCTGAAATGCAGGTTTTCCTCGATATAACTCTCTGCCAAACTAAGTAGTTTCAGCTTATTCCTGAGTAAGGCAATTGCTTTCCTAGTGTCTGTGTAACATCTGAGAGCACATTCACCAGGTGGATTTGACTTACAGAAAGCTGACTCCACAATCAGTAAGACTGTAAAGTAGGTATGTTTATTCAGCGTTGGGTGGCATGGGGGGTAGTCCCACCAAAGTCGTGTGCCTCTAACATGGCAACTTGCTTCGGTTATATGCAGTAAAGATTTACATATGCATGAGGTTTCCCAGTATGCCTATACATATTCATAAGCTGTCCCTACTTAGTATTAAAGTTAGCTCCAATAAGTCATTTCCATAAACTCCTCCCCTCTGTGCTTGCGCAGTGCCTTCTGGTGGTGGGCGCTGAGGGTCATGAGGATGAAGTAAGATGTCTTCATCAGGGTTGAACTTTTCACCTCATCTCCTCGCACATGCTCTCTGAGCCCTTGGTCACGATCTGGGCCATAAGGTTGGTTTGGTCCGGTTCTCCGGGTCTGAGGGGCTCCTGTTATCTCGAGGCCTTGCATGTTTGACATTCTTTTTCTTGCCCTTTTAAGAACCGTCCTCCTTATCTCTGAGCCCTTGGTCACAGGGGCCATGGTCTGAACCATAAAGTTGGTTTGATCTGGTTCTTGGGGTCCCAGAGGCTCCTGTTATCTGGAGGCCTAAGCGCAGCACAGGCACATCACAAATGTAGCACATATTAAGCAATGAGTGTTGCCTACATATTCATTCTTAATCAATCGCTCTCTAATTTCTAATCCCATGTTTCAGTCCCCCCTTTTTTGGAAAATCTAGTAAATTCTTTTACTTAATACAAAAACTCTTGTTCCCAGTCTCTGTGATATGTACCCCTCAATGCCTTGCTACGTACTTTTGTCAGGGAAGCTAATATAGCCATTTGTTGTAACAATTTCCAATTCCAAACAAGTATTACAAAAGACAATATTAAACTTACACCAACTATTATCAGTAAAACAATAATTGGGTATCTCGAGGTGTTCAAAATCCCAGTTGCAGTTGGCGACCATCCAAAGAGTGCGTCCCACCAGTTGTGATTTGTGTCTTGTTTTACTCTTTGCAAAACTCTTCTTATTTCCTTTGTATCATGATGGACAGTGATTAGAGTCTTCTTTCCATTTTCCTGAATGCTTTTTAAAATTTTGATCAGGTCTTGGTGTTTAACTAGTTGCTTCACTAACATGAGGTTCATCCCAATAGCTGTAGGTAATAACTTGTGATACATTGTGTTGTTCGACTTGATCAGCTGGTGGGATACCACTGGTGCCAAATATAGAAAATCACACTCGACGATTCTAACAAAGTTACAAATACAAAAGTTAGAGTGATTTTTGCTAGGGAGAGTTATGTTTTCCTTATCTACTTCTACAAAAGCACAAGCAGTTCTTAAACTTACACAGCCTTGACCAATATATACAAGCACAGTCTTTTGACTAGTATTTGGATGAATTTCAAAGTGGCAAACAGCTTGCTCCATGTCAAGACATACATCCTGAGCATTAATTGTGTTGCTTTCACAAATAAATCCTTGTTGTTGCTGGGTAACATGTGATTCTAGATTTACAGACTGCCATTTCCCATTCTCCATCTGTGCCCATGTTCTATGCTCCAAAGGATAGAGAACTGTCTCCTCATGGTTTAATCCTAGTGCAATGATGGGGTGGATAACATAAACTGTGGCATTACTTACAGTAAGCACAAAGGCAGTAGCCATGTTAACAATGGGATCATAGGTAAAATTTACCAGAGTCCGCCAAGATTGGAACTTCTCAAAATCATTGGCATTGTCCCAAACAGTCTTTTGGACTTCAGCTGGAAAAATGCCTTCACCTCCTTCTCCGATGATCAAGGCAGCCGTTGCCTGCATCCATAACTGTGCTTGTGTACAACTAAGAGCTAAAGATACCTTATCTTGAACCATACTACGTGCATCTGTTATTAGTTTGTGGTGTTGGTCTTCAGCCTTTTCCCATCTCGGTAACACCTTTGAAACTTGCTATTGGCTAGTTCCCAATGCCAATAAGGATGATTGTAGGGGCTGTTTTAGTTTTGTCTAATCACTTGTTGCTGTGGCTAGCTTATTCATTAATATTTCTGAATCAATTCCATTTAAAACTCTTAATCCTGTTCCTAGCATTCCAGTTAAGTCTCTTCATGTCCTGCCCCTGAGGTGTGCTTGCTTTTGTGACCATATTGTCTACTCTTCAAATGATATCTTTAGGAAAGGAGAGCAGGCTGGTTGAACTGCTGAGATGTTAATTTTGTATTAGCAATTCAACATGCTTGAGAGACCATTCTGGATTAAAAAACTGTTACAGGAAGAACGGCCAAAAACACGACGGACACTAGTATGGTCAGATCATGCTCTCTCTCTATTACCTGAATAGCCTGACTTTTATAGCAAACTTAACAGGGGCAGATAGTGTCTCACACAATATTATTGGTCAAAAGCACTCAGACAAACAATTGCAAGAAAACAACCCCACCTGCAAGAAAACAACCCCCTTGTGATTAGCAGTCATGTCGATCCCGTCCTTGAAGCCAGCTACTGGCAACAATATTTTTCTAAATTCCTCAATTGGGCGATGTGGGAACACTGTCATGGGAACTTCTTGTAGTCATCCTGGTAGCTTGGTTTGCTCAGCTGCAGCAAGTCATGGCCTCCTTGCTGTTTCAAGAATCCCTCAACAGTTGGGATATACAATACACATTCCTTTTCTTCTTCAGTAGCTATCATTTGCGTATTGCAACAGTGCCCCCTTTTCCCGAAGGGGGTCTTTCAAATGTCAAGATCACAGTTCCTGAATATGGTGGGGCTATTCTTGAACCCCTGTGGTAACACTGTCCAAGTAAGCTGAGTTTTCCATCCTCTGTTATTATTTTCCCACTCAAAGGCAAAGAGTTTCTGGTCTTCAGTTGCCATGGGCAGGCAGAAAAAGGCATCCTTTAAATCTAGTACCATGAAACAAACTTGACTGTTTTTCTCATTTTGTAATTCCAATCATTCTTCCCAATTTAAATTTCAAGCATTGCAAAAAAAAAAGCCTTTTCCTGTTGGCCAGTTGCTCCTATTACATTTACAGACTAATTAACACAGAGAAAGAAGCTCCCGTAACCAACAAAAAATTCAAGCTTCACTTCTTCATTCCCTAGCTTTATTTCAACCAGCGGACCTGGTAGGCAGGTCCCCATTTTTCCTGACTGTTGTAAGTTTATCCTGCAACCTAAGACAATTTCTTTCCGATATCAGGGGCTGATTGCCCTAGAAAGAGGCTAACCAATTGCCTCTGTTTGTTTTCTGAACCCAGGTCATCTCCTTGCACATGCTTTCTGAGCCCTTGGTCACAATCACATGCCAAACATAATTTCATCATCTGGAATTAGGAACATATGTGGAGCATTCTCCATATGTGGAGCTTTTTCCTTCTGTTTCATTAATAAGTCATTTGCAAGCACATAGCTAGGTGTTTTTTTGGTGAGATGTTTTTCATTTGGTTTTGCTAGATTTTTCTGCATTAGAGTGTGTTCATAATAGCTTGGTTTTGAGCCAAACTTGTATTTTCACAGTTCTACTGCTTTCAAATTTGCTTTGAATGCAGAATTTCCCACTGCATATGTTTTGGTATGCAAGTCCTTATGAAAGCTGTTGAACACTTGATAGATGCTGGTTTAACCTGCATCACTAGACAGGGTATATCCAACGACACTGAGATACATTTGCTGAAGTAGTGTGGACTGCTGATGGCTAGCTGCATACTGAAACAGTTGCTGGGAGCAATTGGTAAATCCTGACTGATTTCTGAAGCTTGTGACTAAAATGGACTTGAGATCTTGAGATCTTTTCATATATTGATCTCCTTCACCCTGTTAGTCCTGCTCTGTTTCAGTTAAGGAGGCAACACTTATTTCTGTCCACTCAGTTATATCATCCTTGTTATCTTTTTCCTTTGTTGTGGATTACAGAGATATGTGGGACAGTTCTACATGGACCATCGCCATGGGAAGGGTATTTGCTACCAGCCTGATGGTTCCAAATTCACAGGAGCATTCTATCTTGGCCATGTGGAAGGCTATGGGACCCTGGAATGGAAGGATGGCAAAAAATTTCAGGTAACTGGAAAAATACTATGTTGCTACTGTGATTTCCTAATTTCCTAGCCTTTCAAAGTCAGTTTTGTTTGTTTGTTTGTTGGTATGTTTCAAGCAGCTCCCTTAACATTTTTGTGGATGAGAGAAAAAGCTTCATGCTTTGATCTCCAGTGGGTTAGGGCACTCATTTCCACTGCTCATCTTCTGGTGTACTGAACTTTTGCACAGGGAAATACTGAAGGATAAAATGTGATACCATCTGTCCAGAACTAAAAAACTGATGCCTGGAAAATTTTCTTTTAATATCTAATATATACCAAAGAGAATGTGAGGGCTTTGCAGTTCAGAATGGCTTCAGCAGTCTGTCAATAGGAACTGGGTCACCAAGGCCAGAACTAGACAGATTAATCTAAGGAGAAACCAGACTTTTTTGTATAACTTGTTTGATCTCTGACTGATACTAACGTAATTGTTTCCAAAAAGGGGCTGTACAAATGCGATGAGCGGTTTGGACCAGGGATTGAAAGCTATCCAGATGGCTGTCAGGATGTTGGCTTGTGGCATGGGAATCATCTAATTAAACTGTGTGCTGAAGTACCTGGTTATTTTTCTGTCTTGGATTATCCAGAACACTGCAGATATATTGACGACAGGTCTCAAAGGAAGTATATTTCTGTTAAGGAGGACCCTTTTCTCCATAGCTATAAACATCTCCCTTTTGATGATAAGGATATTTTTCCTGAAGGAGTCTTTGCATATTCTCATAACACAGATCATCTTGCTTTGACTCACTCCTTCCTGGAAGAATGTGATGCTTGGTATTTTCAGAACACCACAAAGCTGCCTGAGGAGGACCACTGGCCTGTTGCAAATGTAACACCTTTGCTGGTTAGAATGCAAATGCATGCTTATAAGCACAGGTAACTGTTGATGATTTGTTCATTTTATATAGATTTTTAGATTTTTTTCTTCTCTGCATTATTTTGTGTTCATTATTTTAAAATTTAAGTTGCATGATGGAAAATGTACTCCAGATTCTTTTTATGAGATCTTGAGATTACAAGTTGGCAATGAGGATTTAAAAAAAAAAAAAAAAAGAAAAAGAAAACAAACAAACAATAATCAGCTCTCAGTTCACAAATTAAATGAAGTTTCTCTCCTTTATGTCAAACATTGGTTTTATCCTGGTAACAGCTATAAAAATAGCATTAAAAATTAATTATTTGCTTCTCAGAATTCCTGGAAGTCCAGTTTTGAAAGGAATTAGGTCTTCACAGCCCTTGTCTCCTGTGAGAGATGACCATTTCTCTTTAGAGAGTGCAGTGTCTTGCGCAGAGGTGGAAACATGAAGAGACATAGTGGCAGATTTTCCAAAGAACTGTGAATCTGGCCACTCATACCTTTTAGTGGTTGTCTTGACTCTTCTCCTCAAGGCAATACAAAACGTGCTGCAGCTAGTCTACAGTTAATACAACTGCTGACTGAATCTCGGTATTTATATGTAACTTTGTCCTTGTATGTGGAAGTGTTCTTTCAGCCAGTGGAGTATTTTCTTCTTTGCTTTGTTGATGGAAACACAAGCCAGGAATGCATATTTTGTAGTCCTAGGTAAAGCAAGTGATGAAAATTTAATTGTGAACAGTTATCCTGTGTGTACATGATAAATCGGTTCATTGAAATACTCGGAAATTAGATTTTGTTTTCTTCTTTTAGCAGATATTTTGATGGTTGGATATTTGAACTCCTCTGTAGTTAAAATCTGTGTGCTGCTGCTAACACTTAATACACTGGTTTGCCTTTTTTCCTGTAATGTAAGCAAGCTTGTGCTATCTGAAATAGATATTTATATTTAATTATAGCTGGCCTTATTTGTCCATCCTGATCATCTCCATGTTTTCTTCTTATGTGTTTTTTTCTTTAACTGTGCTAGTGATCTAAGAATACCTAGCTGCTTAGTTGTGCAGTGCTTTTGTTTTTGTTTTTGTTTTTGTCGTTTTCTAGGCACTGTCAAGTGGAGTTCATTTCAGATATCAACCTCATTCTCAGTGGAATCCGCAGTAGTCATGGGCCTTCAGGCCCCAGGGAACTTGCTGCAGAACACTTAATTCAGAAGGCAGCAAGAGGAGATTTTGATGGGGTCTATGCAATTCTGAGGAATGAACTTGCTCATCCAGATGTAGCTGATAGACATGGATACACAGCACTTGCTGCTGCTGCGGTAAGACTAAGCATGACTCTACCACGCAATGACAAAATTCCTGCTATAGTAGGCTGGATAAATTTGTTGTCGTTTCATTACATGATATGAAAGGAATGTTCAGTAAACAAGAAAAACAGAAAAGAGTTCTGGCATGAGTAGAATCTGTAATGCCTGGTATCATGCCAAAACCCATGGAAATAAATTATCTAAAATAAGACCTTGGTTAAATATTAGGAATGATTTCAAATGTGAAGCTTGATTTTAGGTTAAGATTATGCAGTAGACCTACATGTATGTTCTTGGATATGATGATGCCCTTATTTTTTCTCCTCGCCAAAATCAAATTCAGACAGTTGTTCTGGTTTTGCTGAAATGGTTTTGATGGTGGCTTGAAACCATGCAAGCACAACTTCAATTCCTGTAGGAGGGACATGAAATCTCCCTTCCCCAATCTTTTTATTTGTGCCTTTTTTGCTACTTGAATACTTGGCATTCATTGTAAATTGCTAGTAAAATCAAGATAGTAATCTAGAACACTATTTCTCCTGTAAACATCTAGTCTCTTTCTGAATTCTCTTAAAGAAGGAAGAAAAAAGAAGGGTGTACTTGAAAATGGAATTTAGCTGAAACATGTATTCTGAAATCTTGAAGACCTAGTTCAATATTGAGTTTCTATTTTGTGGGAAATACAATTTTGAATTAGCTAAATTAGCACTACTTTAAAACTGTTATATTTTTTTTTTCATGTCAAAAGCTAGAAGTGTGTACATATGTGTACAAGTATGGGTGTTTCCCCTCTACAGGTTCATTCCCACAATGATGTTATCAATCTTCTTCTTGATAGTGGAGCGGATGTGAATAAGTGTAGTGATGAAGGATTATCTGCTCTCTCCATGTGTTTTATTCTCTATTATCCAGAAGAATCTTTTAAGGGTAATATTGCTGAGAGGAACTTGCACAGTAACAAGGTTTGTTTGCTTCTTACGGAAAAGGACAGAATATAATGTATTATCTTCTCAAGTTGTAAGCTTGATTTTTAAAATTACTGTGTGTACTCCATATGAAAAATCATAACTCTTGTGCATTTTGCACTCTGAGGATGCAGAATAATCCATACTCTTAATGCTGACTTCGAACTCAAAGGACTGAGCTCCACTGCAGTAACAAGTAACTCTGCAAGTGAAATAAGGCACTGTTTCAATAGCAGAGATGTCAGGCCATGTTTTCTAGGTGTTTAAGACAATGAAGATGCAGCAGGACAATTGGTGGGATTCATAGAAGTGTAATTAGAACAATAGGAGGTAGGTGATTCTCCTAGTACTATAAAATCCTGCTGTCATCATTGAGGTGGCTAGTAAAAAGCAATTGTACTGTCAGAAGGCTCCTGATCACTCTGAGAAGGGGGGCGAGGAGGGGTTCACAAAGGAACCCTAGCCTCCCTAGCCTTCATCCTGCTGCAAAGAGAAATGTCTGCTCTGAATCTTCTTATCTAGACCATAATATACATTTAACAATAGTGCAAACCTGGGAATAGTAAAGGATATGAAAACAAGGAGTGTCAGGAATCACTAGCCAGGATGACATAATAGATAAGAAAGGGGTCTGAGCAGGTAGAGATACTTCAGTGAATGCTAGAAATGGAAGGGTGCTACTGAGACTTTCAAAAGAGATTAGAAAGATAGTGGCCCGTATACTGTGCAAACTTGTTGGAAATTAAGGACCGAATAATCTTTGGTTGCTCAGAAGTCCTTGTTCCATTTCCAGGAGTATATCTAAGTGGTGGCCAATTGCTAAAGTAGCCATATTTTTATGGGAAAGGGAGAAGGGGAGTAAGAGATCAATACAAAGCAACTGCTCAAAATTTAACAGAAACAAATATGAAGCTATTACCTCTCATTTTGTAGGTAATACAAAGTAATTGGGAATAGATAGAGGATCTTTCTGTGCTTAATTCTGTCTGTCACAGTCTCTGAGATTCAGCAAGGAAAAATAAATGTTGCTTTCACTTTTTCTCTGAGCTGGATCATGGAATCATGGAATGGTTTAGGTTGGAAGGGAGATTAAAGATCATCTAGTTCCAACCTCCCTGCCATGGATAGGGACGACTTCCATCAGATTAGGTTGCCCAAAGTCCCATCCAGCCTGGCATTGAGCTCTTTCAGGGATGGGGCATTCACAACTTCTCAGGGCAAGCTGCTCCAGTGCCTCACCACCCTCATCATGAAGTTTCTTCCTTACACCTAATCTAAACATAACTATTTTTAGTTTAAAACCATTAACCCTTGTCCTGTTGCTACACTCCCTGATAAACTCAGCAGTGGTGAGGCTGCAGCAGTAGTACTGTATCCCATTGTCCCATCCCGTCTCCCCTAGTACAAGAGGGACATAGGCATATGGGAAAGGGTGCAGTGGATGGCTACCAAGATGATGAAGGGAGGGACTGGAGCACCTCTCCTATGAGAATACGCTGAGAGAGCTGGGACTGTTAAGTCTGGAGAAGAGGAGGCTCAGGGGGATCTCATCAGTGTCTATAAATGCCTGAAGGGAGAGTGCAAAGAGGATGGAGCCAGGATTTTGTCAGTGGTGCACAGTGCCAGGACAAGAGGCAATGAGAACAAACCGGAACACAAGAGGTTCCACCTAAACACCAGGAAGCACTTCTGTGCTGTGCAGGTAGTGGAGCACTAGCATAGGCTGCCCAGAGAGGTTGTGGAGTCTCTTCCATGGAGATCTTTAAAAGCTGCTCGGACATGGTCCTGGGCAAGCAGCTGTAGGTAGCCCTGCTTGAGCAGGGCGGTTGGACCAGATGGACACAGAGGTCTCTTCCAACTTCAAGCATTCTGTGATTCTGTGATAAAGAGTCTCTCCCTATGTTCTCTAGCACTTATTAACTGGATTCCATTATAATTGTATGCTGCAGTGTGTTACTGTTCTAATGTGTTAATATGCTGAGTCACTAGAAGTCTTTTTTTTTTTTTCTTTTTTCATTTTTGTAACCTCTTTCTTTTTTTAAATCTTAAGAGGAGTGAACAATCAGAATCCTCAGAAACAGTTGTTGGGGCTGAAGGCATAATCTTAAAGTAAGTCGCATACACTGTAAATGGGAGATCAACCCTCATAAAAACCCTTTTGTACAAAGAAGGTAACAGTATTTCACTGTTTCACAGAAGGGTACATCCCTTGCAGGGAAAGATTTTTTTTGCATGTTTCACTAGGTAGATCTTGTTTTCATGTCAGTAGAAGCCCTCATTGTTTATACACTCTAAGGTAACTCAGGCAGACAGTGGGCAAAGATAGCAGAAGAAAAGTGTTTTCAATCAAAGGACATTGTGCTTGAGCAAGACAAGGTTTCTTGTTAGCAAAAAGTGAAAAGATGCTAAGTATGCAGTGCACACTTACAGTGTAGTATTGACAGGGGGAAGGAAATGAATACTTTCACTTCTTGAAGTCTTGACTCCATATGAACTTCCTGGTTGTTTTCTGCAAGTGTCTGTTCGACACTATCACCTGAAACATAGTCTAGCTATTTAGTCATTTGGATTCTTGAAAGGGCCACATAATTGCCTTTTGCTTTGTGACCAGAGTGATCACTGGAGATGACAAAAATTTTGTGTTGCATTTTATGCCACTGGAGGTCATTCTGCTACATTGAAACTCTGAAACTGAAAATTCCTGGTGGCCTTGACCCCTTATATTTTACTTCTGTGTCATGTCCTCCCATAATTATTCTTGTCTGAAACGTTGTGTGTATTGCATGCTCTTCACTGGAATATAAAGATACATTGAACTGAGTAAAACTGATTTAATACTATGCCTGAGAATATAAGTCTCTGCTGAGAACACTTTGTGATAGAGTTTCTAAGTGACTTCCAAGTGTTGTTTGCCCACCATTTTTTTAAAATGTTTTTGGTGGAGTCATGTTTTTCTTTGGGGTGTGTGGATAGTTAGACTACATGAAAATGCAGAGGGAATCATAGGTAAGCCTCCTGAAATATACTGTTCTAGTCTAATATAGCTCCTGTTCCAGTTTTTGTTTAAGGGAAATATAGCTTTGTTTTCTTGGGATGGATGAATGAGGTATTACTGAGGAAAGAACCTTCTAATGAAATATTGATTACAGGACATATAAGTCTGTTTCTTTGATTTAAACAATTCTAAAACTCAATGCTTACATGTCACATGTGAGTGACTGGTGGGGGTACAGAGAAATTTGCCTAGCTTTGCCTATAGATGCCCATGCAAGAGCTTTTTATGACCACAGGGACTGCTTTTGCATGCTGCCCCTTTAGCTTAGAGGGCTGAGATACACTGGTAGGTTTGTTCCCTCTTCAGGTTATAATACCATTGCCTGAGTGGTGTAGGACAGTTGTGATGCTTCCCTAAACAGTGCCATGTCCTGCCTTTGCAAAGTGACAGCTTTAATTTCTATTACCTGGGGGTCATCTTAGTCCAGTAGATTTGACATTTTTCTTGAAAGTTGCTAATAAGTTATTCTGGTATTTTTCATGTCAATTCTAGGCAACAGAAGAGATGGGAGACAATCCAACTTCTGCTTCGCCGAGGTGCAGATCCCAATGTAGCCTGGGTTCCACCACACATTCTATTCTTTGCTGTTAAAGCTGCAGATGCAGAGGCAGTGAAACTCCTTGTAGAAAGGGGAGCCAGGACTGATGTGCGTCTTCCATCCAAGGTTTTACTGGATTATAATTCATATTGGGGGTGTTCTAGATGCATGCTGCAGCTTTAGTGCCCTACGGTAAAATACCTTCAGTCTTAGAATCAGCTTTAGAATGGAGAGCAAGCTCTTTAAACTGTTTATCTCAAATACTTTTTTTAGTAAGAAGAACTCAACGTTTCTTATTCTCAGAGGGTTTTTTTTTTTGTTTGTTTGTTTGTTTGTTTGTTTTTTTCTCAATACATTTCCTTGGTTGCCAAGCTTGTGAGTGGCTGGGGAATGCTTGTGGAACTGTTCCTCAAGTTGGTAAAGCTGTTGTTATCATCTACATCCAAGCTGAGTGTCTGGGACCTCTAGTGTTCCATAGTTCTGTAGCACTAGGTTCTAGGTTTATGGTAACTGTTAGTGAGACGCAACACGTAGGAAGAGTGATCTTATTTTATTCATCAGAAAAAAAATAATATTTGGTGGTGCTTAATTTCTGTTTGTGATAAACATAATGCTTTAAGCTTATGCTTTATGCTTTACATCTTAATGCTGTGTTTGTGTTTTCAGTTAGGGGGTTTAACTCCTCTCCACATAGCTGCCTCAATTCCTGGGGAGGAAGGAGTCCAGATAATGCAATACCTCCTAAATTCTGTCCTAGATCTTGACGCAAGGGCAGAAGATGGAAATGAGGTTTATGGTCCAGACAAGGTGAGTTGCTTTCTGATCTCATCTTCTTTCAGCTGTTGATATTCAGACTGCACAGGACCTAAGCAGGGATTTGAGCTTTCTGCCTGCTTGATTTCACAGTGAAATCTTTGCAGTCTATTGGGATAACCTTTAAAAAATAAGAAAAATCCATTTGAGGTCAATAGTATTGGGTTGCAGTAAATGCATTCTTCTGTTTTGATGCACTAGAGTATTTTGCTGTCACGTCTTATACTAAAAAGAAATCACAAATCTCTTTTGTGCTCTAGTAGAAGTGTCTGAAGACATAATGACAACAAAAATGTATGATGAGACCTGCTTGTTTCATCTCCATGGAGCTGAGCTATTGCTGTCTGTCTATGTCTCATTTCCTTGAATCTAGGCTGCCTCTGTTGGGTTCCTGGAGCATTCACTATGCTTCCAGAATTGCAGAAAGCCAGCTCAGCAATATGCTTTTTTTGTAGTATAGAACTTTTTAGTTAGAGTTGCCATGTGTGATGATAACTCTCTACCGCTGCTGGAGCTATAACCAGCAAAATGTGTTTTTTCTGGCATTTATTACCTGAGAAATTTCTTGAAGTCCTGTGATGATGGAATTATCTTACTAGAACAGTTGAAAGGTTGGAAGGAACCTCTGAAGATTGTGCAGTACAATATCCCTGCTCAAAGCAGGATCAATTGTAGCAGGTTGCTCAGTATCTAGTCCAATTGTTTTTTGAGAATCTCCAAGAACAAGTTCTCTGGGCAACCTGTTCAGTCACAACATTTTTCCTTGTGCACACTGGGATGCTGTTGATCTTCTATGCTGCAGGGGCACATTGTTGGCTCGTGTTCAACTTACATTCCACCAGGACTTCCAGGTCCTGTTCTGGAAAGTTTATTTATTTATTTATTTTCCATCTGTTTGGCCCTCGTGATGTACTGGTTCCTTGCGTTATTCTTCTTTAGGTAAAGGACTTTGCATTTCCCTTTGCTGAATTTGTTGGCATGCTTCTCTGCCCAATTCTTCAGCCTCTCCAGTTCCCACTGAGTAGCAGCAGCACTGTCTGGTGTATCAACCACTCTTCCCAGTTTTGTATTGTCTGTTTACTTGTTGACTGTGCACATTGTCCCAGCATCAAGGTAATTAATGAAGATGTTATATAGTATTGGCCCTGGTAACCACCTGGGGGTACAGCACAGCTGGACTTCCAGCTGCTGATCACAAGCCATGATCCACCTCACTGTCTGTGAGACATTATTGAAAGCCTTGCTGTAATCAAGATAAATAACATTCACTGTTTTTCCATCTTTCACTGAGATGCTCATCTTGTCATAAAAGGCTATCATATCCGTCAGGCATGGTTTTCCCACTGCAAATCCATGGTGATTGCTCCCAGTCACTTTATCCTGAATATGTTTGGAGGTGATTTCTCAAAAAGATTTTTCTGTCAGCTTCCTATAGGCTAAGGTGAGGCTGACCAGCCTATTGTTCCCTTCATTCTTGCCCATAAGAGTGATGTTTTCTATTTGCTGGCCATTAGTATCCCCCCCAGCTCACCATGAAAATTCAGAGATAACTAGAGTGGCCTTGTGATGTTGTTGGCCAGGTCCCTGGCATACCATTTGGCCCCAGTTACTTAAAAAAAGGAGTTGGCTTATATAACTGCACTGATAGATTTTTTTCTTACTGTGACAAGGACTAAGGTGAACGTTTGCAGCACAGGGATTTAGATGGCTTTTTTTTCAGTTCGTATTTCAGTAGCTTGTTCTTAAGTAGAAACAGTATTCAATTGCAGAATTCCCAGACATTGTGTAGGCAGGATTTACTTTCTCAAATATATTCTTTTGTATTGGTCTGGCCGGTACTGGCTGGTATTCATAGACCTTAAGTGAATGACATGTGAATGAGTTTGACTCAAGGAAAGCCCTTTGTGCTTGCTTCTTCTCTCCCACTTCCTAAACTGTATCATTTGGCCCAGTAAGCTATTAACTTATATCTCTAAAATTTTCTTTCCTTAGATTCCTCAAGTGGTTTTATTAAACTTCTTAGTGTGCAGTCCTAAAGCAGTCTGGCAGTTGAAACATGAATGTCAGGAAGAAAGTAGGAAAAGGGGAGCTGTGGATTTTGTGGGGCTGAACAAGTCTTATTCATGATTTTACATCCAGATCAATGATTGACCAAGCAGGTTTATTTTCTGTTAACTTATCTTTAAGATATGTTACAAATGTGCACCTAATTTCACTTAGATTCATCAGCCTCAAGACAAGGAAACCAACTTGTCAGGTGGTGTCACTTTGCAACTGAAAAACGAAGCAGGACCGCCACGACAGTACTTCTCTTCCAATGGTGGTCCTGTTCCTGAAGAAGGTGGAAGAAGTGCACTGCATATTGCATGTGAAAGAGAGGATAACAGTGAGGTAAGAGCATAGCATCTGAGGCTCTGCTCATAGAGAGTAGTTCTAAGCTAATCTCAAATGAGAAAACTCACTATTATAGAATGGCTCGGGTTGGAAAGGACCTTAAAATCACCTAATTCCCCCCCTCCCCCTCGCTATGGGCAGGGACACTCTTCACTAGACCAGGTTGACCAGGGCCTCCACCAACCTGGTCTTGAACACCTCCAGGGATGGGGCATCCACAGCTTCTCTGGGCAACCTGTTCCAGTGCCCCACCACCCTCTGAGTGAAGAAATTCCTCCTAACCTCTGATCTAAATCTCCCCTCTTTTAGTATAAAACCATTCCCCCTTGTCCTATCATTATCTGACTGAGCAAAAAGTTGCTCTCTATCTTTTTTTGTAAGCCCCCTTTAAGTACTGAAAAGCTACAATAAGGTCATCCTGGAGCCTTCTCTTCTTTACGTTGAACATCCCCAGCTCTCTCAGCTTTTCTTCATTAGAGAGGCGCTCCAGCCCCTTGATCATCTTTGTGGCCCTCCTCTGGACCTGCTTTAACAGGTCCACATCCTTCTCATGCTGGGGGCACCAAATCTGGGCACAGTACTCCAAGTGGGGACAATCACCTCCCTTGACCTGCTGGCCACTCCTCTTTTGATGCAGCCCAGGATGCAGTTGGCCTTCTGAGTTGCATGCACCATGCACCGCTGGCTCATGTCAAGCTTCATTCACTAGAACTCCCAAGTCTTTCTCTGCTGGGCTGCTCTCAATGAGTTCTTCTCCCAGTTTGTACTCTGGTCTGGGATTGTCCTGACCCAGGTGTAGCACCTTGCGCTTGGACTTGTTGAACCACATTCAGTTCACATAGGCCCACTCCTCCAGCCTGTCCAGGTCCCCTTGAACAGCATCTCTTCGTGCTTTGGTATCAACTGCACCACTTGGTGTCGTCTGCAAACTTGCTGAAGGTGCACTCAATGCCACTGTCAATGTCATTGTTAAAGGTATTAAAGAGTACTGCTCCCAAGACAGACCCCTGAGGGACACCACTTGCCACTGGCCTCCACCTGGACATGGAGCCCTTGACCACCACTCTCTGGGCGCGACCTTCAAGCCAATTCCTTATCCACTGAATGGTCCACGCTTCAAATCCATCTCTCTCCAATTTGGAGATCAGGATGTCATGTGGCACTGTGTCAGAGGCCTTACAGAAGTCAAAGTAGATGACATTGGCCAGTGTTCACTTGTCAACTGGTGCAGTCACTCCATCATAGAATGCCACCAGATTGGTCAGGCATGATTAGTAGTAGTAGTGAAGACATCTCATCTGTTATTGCTGACAGAATTCAAGGAGTAAACTCTTCTCCTACTGAACTATAAATATTGTACAGATTAAAAATGTATTAGCATTTGGGGGGAAAATTTTTCTTAAGATTTGGATTTCCATTTGAGAAGGGAAACTCTTTTAGTCGAGTTTCCATGTCTTACTTCGCCATTAACTTTTATCATCCACAAGGCCAATTTGAAGTTAGATGGTCTTAGTTTTGGCATTCGCTAACCTATGTGCATTTGTTTTCGTATTATAGTAAGATTTTTCTAGCAGATTTGGGATGCATACACTTGGAGTATGGTATTTGACAAGAGACATACCTTCACTCTTGTAGCAGGAGATGATGTGGTTTGGTAATCTAATTGCAGAGAGGTTTTACGTATAACACCACTGTGCTTGGGCTCTCAGCCATAAGAAAATGGATGTGTATTTTTATTATAACATCATTGTTTAGGTGAAAGTTTTGAATGTGTTTTATGCAGCTCATTTTATCAATTATACTATTATTATGATGTTTATTTAATATTAAAAAGTTGACTTTATTATGATCTAATTCTACCTTTTTCCACCTTACCTGCCTACAAAGCATGCCAGAGATGTTATCCGTCTCCTTTTAATGCATAAGGCAAATCCAAACATATTGTGGAGTGGCCATTCACCACTTTCCTTAGCAATTGCCAGTGGGAATGACTTGGTGAGTATCTTTAAGTTCCTTAATTTTTTGATGTACTTCTTCATTTCTGTCTGCCTTATCTGATGACAGCCAAGCTGCATAATGAATGGTGCTTGCAATCATAAATTTCCAGTGAAAATGAAGTTTTTACTTTACTTTTAAACCTATGGGTGCTTTATGAGCTGAAATAGAGGAGTCCTAAATGACTATAGGATGAGGTAGCCAGAAATATTTGGGTAGGATTCAGAAGGCCTGGACATCTGGAGAAGTGTATTCTGTTTGATGAATTACAAGAACATGCAATTTTCTGACATGCTGTCTCCCTGCCCAGAGCGACCCAACCAAATGTCAGAACACTTTCTTCTGTGTAGAAGACAAAAACTAGTTATTTTTATTAAGAAGTCTGATCATTGATTTTTTCATAGATCAGCAGACTTAGAAAAGTTTTGGGATGTAATGAGGCTTAGCACTCCACAGACGAGGACTGTAGTTCACACAGTGGAATTCAATATCTGAAGTTAGCACCTGTCTTCCTGGAGCAAGGAATTGACTGCCTTTTGCCCACACTGGGCCCTTCAGAGCAGGTCTACAGCAGCCAGCATAGTGCAAGAGAAGACGTACAAGCAAATTGGCTAATGAAGCAGACGTGTCTGCAAGCAATGTCTGCCTCTATGGCATTAGAGTTCTGTGTGTCTGGGCTTCTGGACACACATAAAGCAAGGGAGGAGAATGAGTGGCACCCAGGCACCCCTACTGAGCTCAGCTACTGTGCAGTCACCACACAAGGCTGTGGGAAGGACATTGAGGGAGCAAGCATGACTGCAGCCTAGTGGTTGAAATCAGCTGCAAGGATCAGGGTAGGGGTATGATTTCTGCTTCTCTACTTGCTTTCACTAGTAGAAAAGCACACTAATAACCTAGAGAATTATTATCTTGGAAACATAGCTACAAGCAAACCTAGGGGGAAACCCTTTTCAATGTTTTTGATGAAACCAACATTTTACCTTTTAGTCTATCACATTTTAGAGTATACACAAGACAAATGATAGGAAAGATTTGTTGTGTGTTTTTTACTATTCTTTAATGATACAAATTTCACTGGAAAACAATAGATTATAAAAATTAAACTGAATGCAACGTAATATGGAAAGATTGTGGACTATGGAAGAAGATATAATAGAAATAGCTACAACTGCATACAACATAGAATAAATTGTCTGAAATCTTTCAATTGGGAGCTCCTTACACTGTCTTCATAATTTTCAAAGACAGTTTTGGTATTTTTCTGGAAAAAAAAAGTGTTTTCTTGCAACACAATAATTGAAATTTAGGATTTCCCATTAAAATAGTCCCATAGCCAACAAATGCTACTGGTTCTCCTGCCTTCTCAGAAGCTAATGTGATGAAGTAATGATTAATAGAATATAAGTGACCAACCTATCTAATACTTATCTTTGTGGTAAAGTGTTTAAAAATATATATATCTTTGTTAGAACAGGTAATTTTTAATGCTATGCTTTTCTGTCTTTTTCACTATTGGTAAGTATCTCATGATGACATTTTCAATCATGCTTCTGTATGCTCCAGTATCACAGAATCAGAGAAAAGTTAAGGTTGGAAGTGACTGCTGGACGTTATCTGGTCCAACCCCATGCTCAAACAGAACCCACAGCTGCTTGCCCAGGTGGCTTTTGATCATCTCCAAGGAGGGAAACTCCACAACCTCTCTCAGCAATCCATGCCAGTGTCTGTCACCTGCACAGTAGTGTTCCCAGATGTTTGGATAGAATCTCTTGTGTTCCAGTTTGTGCCCATTGCCTCTTGTCCTGGCACTGGGCACCACTGAAAAGAGCCTGGATCCGTCTTCTATAAATAGACATTATCTATTATTATGTACACCTTGAGTCTCCTCTAGTCTAAGCTTAAGTGACCAGGTTTACTCAGCCTTTCCTTCTACCACAGGTGCTTCAGACCCTTTCTCATATTTGTGGCCCTTTGTTGGATTCTTTCTAGTAGCGCCAGATCTCTCTTGTACTGGGAAACCCAGAACTAGGCATAGTACTCCATGTGTGGCCTCACCAGTGTGGACTGTACATCACAAATCTGTGACATGTACTAGCAGATATTCCAAGCATGCTGTGTTAAATACTGGAAAGCTTTAGGGTCTGGACTGATGTGACTAGGTTCTCACTTTTGTGCTGTGAAACTATCAAAAATGGCTTCTTGATCCACTAATTTTCCACATTTGCATATGCACATTCTCAGGCAGTGGTTGAACTCCTCAAGCATGGGGCTGACCCTAATTTGACATTAAGTGGCGTGGTAAAAAATGCTCTCTGTGCAGCTGTCAGTACCACGTATGAACAACAGAGAACAACAGCACAGAGGATTGCTTTGGTGAGTGCACTTTTTTTTTCAATTTCAGAAAAAGCACTGATTTTTATCAGGTACCTTGTGTTCCTTTACTGTTTAATGGATAAACTGCTTCTGTGAAGAACAATTCATTTTTGTTTATTCCTAATGCTGTTCTTCTGTCCTGTAGAACAGGGGGTTTGAATGGAAATTCATTTTCATGTTTGAGTAAATGTTTCCTCTTTGTTTAGAAGAGCAAAAACTACATTAAAGGTAAATGGGGTGATTATATCAGATCTGACTGTTATCTGCTTTTATAAACACACCAAGCATCCACATGAAGAGAGAGATGTTGCGTTACTGTAAACTGGTGAATATGACTTGCAATAAGCGCACTTCTTGTTGAAGTCAATGGCAGTGTTTGACCTTGTGAAAACTGGAGTTTGTCTTCTCATCCCAGGGAGCACAGAACTGATTCTATTCAGAATGGAGGTAAAGAAGCCTGCTGTTGAGGGGTCTGGCAGAAGAAGCGATTGGCTTCATCTGTTGCTGCAAGATTTTAAGATGCCCAGAAACAAATAGCAACTGCCTGAAAGAAGGCTTTACTTATAAAACGCATTTAGATTGTCAATCCATCAACAGCTTTAAAGGAGCAGAAGAAATGCATGGTTTGATGCACAAAATAATCTCACAAATAGAGATCAAGCTCTGATACTCAGTCCTGTCTTTTCAGCTGTGACATTTTTGTTGGAAGCTTTTCTTTATGCTTGGATGTATGATGATTTGTTTTCTTCAGGTTGATAAGCTGCTTGAAGCTGGTGCAGATATCCTTGCACCAGTTACTCTTCAGGAAGGACAGAAAAAAGCTGTGGGAACAGCTGTCGACTTTGCCTATTACAAATATTATCAGGTATGACTTAAATATTGGAAAATACTGTGTTCTTTGCATCCATTCATATATAGGGTCCATTGTGTCCTTATGATTTGTCTGGTATCTTCTTCAGAAATGCTCACTGGAAATTTGCTTTCTCTCCACATATGTCATGAGATGCCTTTCATTTGCTTCTGAACTTTAATCATTTAAAGTCTGAATACCTCTAACAGTTTAGCCTGTGAAGATAATCTGTGCTGTCAAATGGTATAGCAAGATTCCATTCATAACTGAATTGAAAAAAGTTAATTCTAATCCTAAAACCAGCCATTAAAAACAGATGTCATGTTCAAGAGGCTACAATCAAACCATGAGAAAATATGATGATATATTATAATTATATAAAAATATGATTATTTTATATACTATGATAATATATAGTGTGCATATATTATGGTGATAATTTGAGGTGTGTTATAAGCTATGAAAAGACAATACCAATCAAACTTTAAAATAATGTGTTTACAAAAGAATATTTGAATAAAACATACATTAAAATATGTATAATGTATTAAATTTTATATATTACATATAAAGTAATTTATGTATATATTTACTAAATAAAGGGAATTACTAGAGTGAGCCTTTATCATTTATTAATTCACTATAAAAGGAATCTCACTGTAATATAACTAATACTAACTAATCTTACTGTGAAGTATAACTACTAAATTTCTGCCTTATTATTTTTTCTCAACCTATTTATTTCAAAAAACAACCCTTTAAAAAGCCTGGGATTCTCTGACAGCTCTGATTAGAAGCAATTATGCCTTGGATCATGAAAGATTTTTTTATAGCTTTCTTCTTAAAAAAAGCTTACATAATAAACAGATTGATTATCTCTGGGATGGTACTTGTTCTGAGAAAAACAAAAGTAATAGTAGGAGTGTGTACGTACCTTGTAGTATTGCAGCTGCCTCCAAGCTGGCTAATATAGCTCTGTGACTGTGGGATCCACCACTGCACATTGTTCACCGAGCAGCCTGCTTGGAGCTAACATGAGGCTTTTTGCGTCCTGTACCAGTATGCTGTGTAGAAATTTAATTTTGATTCTTTTGCTTGTAATCTGATCCTCAAACAGGAAAGTAAACAGTTTATAGCTGTGATCATAAGCAAACTCAGTCACCATAATCCAGATACCTTATTTTTTTTTCTGGCTCTGGACTTAGTTTCTTCTTTTTCTTCTTGTTGTCACTCACTACAGTGAAGCAGTACGGCGAATGCAGAAATATAATAGTGGACAAGATGTCTTTCATTTCCAGCAAACTTCTCAGTGCTTCCAGAAGTTCTGGGAGAGGAGCCCTGCAAGATGAGGGCAGCTTCCCCCTTAGGGAAACATTTGAAAACTGTTTGAGTTGACTTACTGAGCACTCACCAAACTGATAACTGAAATAACTAGCACTTCTAAACTGGGCATGTTCTGTGCCTATATCACAGACTGAGCTCCAAACCAGGATCCATCAGTGATGATACTGCACTTTTGGAATGGGTTGGCTTTAACTCTGAAAAAAATGTTATTTAGATTTGTGTTCCCATACATTAGTGAATTAACTTGGAGTATGTTTCAGGATAGGAGAATTGCTAACACACCATACCACATACTGTCAGCATCTGAGCAGGAAGTTTTTCAAACACGCCAGTCACTGCTGGAACACATTACAGCAAAGCTCCGAGAGCGTGTCATCCTGAAAGAGAAGGAGTGGGATCAAGAAGAGCTGAGAAGATCCAAGAAATGTTAGTTCAAGCCTAGGAGTATTTCAAGATTAAGGGTAGCATCAACAGGTGTGAAGGGGAATTTAATGTTATAATTCCAGTATTGTCTGAAAAGGTAACAATTAAAACTGCCTTACATATTTGATAAGGAGGTTTAAGGGTTCTACAAACATTGAAAAGAACAAACAAGGCACAGTGAAGGAAATCTCAGTATGAGCTTAGCTCCTTCTTCCTTGTGAATTCCTATACGAGATCTATTACCATGTGTTAATGAGTGACTGAGAGAGCTTGTTTTCCTGAGACCTTGGTTGTATTTAATGCTCTTCTTCTACTAGAGTGGCAAAAATGAATATATACATTAAGATGATCTGAGTGACTTCCTCAGTAGTGCTCAAATATGTGGTGAAACCAGGCTTGGAATCTTGATCTCAGTATACCAGACTTTGAGGTATATATATCACACTTGGGAAGTGCCCTCAGAATATCAGATTGTTACCTTTGCAGTTCAGAATAACCTGAGATACTGTGGCTTGGCATCCAGCAGGAAGTAAAGGTAAATTATCTGTGTGGTTTCTTCTTTCAAAAGTACTTTGGCTCTTTTTTGTTGGCTTCTGACATTCCTAACCTGATCTCCTTCAATGATAAGATGACCCACTTAGTGGATGAGGCTTGGTTTATGGTTTGGACAGATGTCCTGTTCACCGAGTAAAAAAAATGGTTGGATGGTGGGGTCCAAAGGGTTGTTGTGGGTGGCGTTCAATCCACTTGGTGGCTGGTCACTACTGGTATTCTTTGGGGCTCGGGATCGGAGCCTGTTTTATTTAGCTTTTTCTTCAATGATCTGGATGAGGAGATCAAGTGTACCTAAGTAAGTTTGCAGATAACACAAAGTTGGGCAGGAATGTTGATTTGCTTGAGGATAGAAAGGCTCTGCAGGAGTACCTGGATAGATGGATGGGTCATGTCCAGCTGCATGGTCTTCAACGGGGCTGAATGTCCAGTGCTGCACTTGGGTGACAATAACCCCATGCAGCAACACAGGCTCAGGGCTGAGTGTCTGGAAAGCTACCAGGCAGAAAAGGGCCTGAGGTTGCTGGTTGACAGTTGGCTGTATATGAGCCAAGGGCTTTCTGGCCTGCTTCAGAAATAGTGTGGCCAGCAGGACTAGGGAAGTGATTATCCCCTTGTACATGGCACTGGTGAGACTGTGCCTCAAGTGCTGTGCTCAGTTTTAGGCTCCTCACTACAAGAAAGATACTGAGTTTCTGGAACACATTCAGAGAACAGCAACAAAGGTGGTGAATGAACTAGAAAATAAGATGTATGAGGAGTGGTTGAGGGAGTTGGGGTTGTTTGGTCTGGAGCAGAGGAGGCTGAGCAGAGACCTCATGTCTCTCTACAACTACCTGAAAGGAGGTTGCAGTGAGGAGAGTGTCAGTCCCTTTGGTCAGGTGACAAGTGATAGGATGCAAGGAAATTGGCCTCAAGTTGCATCAGGAGAGGTTTAGATTAGAGATTGGAAAGAATTTCTTCACAGAAAGAGTGGTTAGGCATTGGAACAGGCTGCTCAGGGAAGTGGTGGAGTCACCATTTCTGGAGGTACTTAAGAGATGTGTGGACATGGAGTTTAGGGACATGGCTTAGTGATGGACTAGGTACTGCTAGGTTGGTGGCTGGACTTGATGATCCTAGGGGTCTTTTCCAGCCTATATCCATATCCTATGATTGATTCATTGATGTAATGTGCATTTTATTACGTATCTTCAAATTTTATACAGTAGACGGCCTATCTGGTAATGTCTGGTGAGCCAAATAGACTTCTAACGAAGGTGGATTGTGTGACTGGTATTCTAATTCTCAAGTTGGAGTACTGATTTTTGCTCTCTTCTCTCCTCTTCCTTATGTTATTGTAGTGGATTCAATCATTCATGCATGTGTTTCAAAGATGAAAGAGAAGAGCCATCATGTGGAAGAAGTGAGGTATGACAGAGATACTGCACATAAGTATTGACTGTTCCTAGAAATGACTAGGTTCTATTTTTTCCTTGCAGAGACTGTCATCACCCTGCTGTTCTCCTTTCTAATTTTCCCCTCTAGTCTATCTAGTCTTGTCAGGTGAAGTTAGCTTCTTTCCTAGTTGTGATCACATCGCTCCTTTTCAGCTTCAGAGTTCATCACAAGAGCCTATATAATACTCAGCCTTATTGTAGGAAGCAGTGTATCCTAGTGTTTTAAACCAATTCACACCAACAGTATCCCAAAGTAGCATGCAAATGCTAAGAAATAGGCACATACAAATTTTGTATCTTTTTCTGGACTCTTCAGGAAATTGCAGGAGAGACTTGTACTGTTTGGGAACATTCTTGAAACAGTTCAGTAACAAAAGTTTGAATAGTAATGGAAATATGTGCCTAAGGGATACTGAATTCTGTCATCAGTTTCTCCTGCTGCAGGGAATTCACAGGATTCTCAACTTTGTCTCAGTATTTGAATCAAGAGCAGGTAACATAAGTATCAGGAACTGTTCCACTTTTGAAGAGAGAAATTTTGAGGTAGCATTTCTGTTGCAACATGATGGACAGATAATAGTATAAGGTGAAGAGATTGCCAGAAGAAAATAAAATGATTTAAAATAAAATCTGGAACATTAAAGTAGCATACAAAGATTTCATGAATAGGTTTCAACAATGACTTGCAGAGAGATGAAATCTCAGTGAAACTTGCTAGCTATTGGGAGGGATAAAGGAATGCATTTAATAGAGACCATATCACACAGCGGGAAGGCTGTAAGATAAAAATTTGGTAGTATATACAATGTATTCAATATTGCCTGTAAAAGCTATAAAGTATTTAGATGTATCTTAACCTTTAAAAAAATGTAATAGTATCACAGGAATTAAAGTTTTTGCATGGTTAGCTTTTGGCTTTATCTTATATCTGATCTTGTCAAATTTCACAGGCATAGAACTATTTGGCTCAGACCATACTATGGAAATCTGTGCTGTAAAGGGTTCTTAAATATTTTTAAAAGATTGTAAGTACATAGCCAAGCTTGCAAGTACATCTAACAGTCTGCTTCCCATTCTTACTGAAAGACCTAGCCCAAGCACTCTTTGTTTTCTGTTCCAGCTTTGGAATAACTGTTGTGGTGCAGTGGCCTATGGGTGTCCCTTTTGTCTCTGCAATCTTCCAGTATATTCTATAAGGGTTTTTCAAATTTGCCGGTTTAGCTTCATTATCTCCGACCATATATAATTTGTCCTGCCTACCAGTTTGAAAATGGACTCAGCGTCATGAGTAGATTAAAGCACACAATGTAGTACAGGATGTAGTTGCTGGTTTAGTAAAGGCTTGGGTATGTTTCTCACTAGAACACTTGGCTTTTGGGGGGCTTGCTTTACTGTTGGTACGCAGCCTGTTCCCCACAGAGTCCTGTGATAAGCTGCAGTCTTCTGATTCCCTGTCCTTGAGTACTATGACATTTTTGTTTCTATATTGTTTCCATTTGGATTTAATTGTGTTGTAATAGACATGCTACCAGGTTAAGAAAAAAGACTAAACAAACACTAATATTTTTTTTTGACAACTACCTTTGTTCTAGGCTGCCATTCTTTAAATACTGCTATCAGTGTGGACGTTCTGTTGGTGTTCAGCTGTCACCTTGCATGCGTTGTCATGAAGTTTTCACTTGCAGTGAGACTTGCAGAAGGAAATCCTGGAATGAACGGCATAGGCATGAGTGCTTGGGATTGCTGGGTAGGTCTGAATGTCATTGTTATATGAGTACAGTGTGTTGTACATGTGTACTGACTTGGACATGTCCTCCTTGTAATGAATCTGTAAGATGTGTTTTATGAAGAAATTTAAACAAGAAGGTTTGATTAATTCATTTGAATAACTGTGTTTTGAAAACCACCAACTTTAAGAGAGCTGCTACAGTGTCATTGCTCTCATTTCAAGAGAGAAGAACCTGTAAGGTGAGTGCTGAGCAAAGGAAATACTCTTCCAAAGACTAAGGTTAGCTACTGCAGACATCAACAGACAACTCTCCAGGCTGAAGGACCATGGTAAATTTAACAAGTGAGACAGAGTAGGACTTTATGTACAAACTGTCTCTTAATAACCTCTATGTGTATATTAGAATAGGTATCAATGGGATTTCTGATTTTATGTATGGAATTGTCGATGCCACACTACTGTGGATCTTAGAAACCACGTGTTGATTAAAATGATTAAAAAAAAGAGGCCACATTACACAAATGACATGCTATGTAGCAGTAGAAGACAAGCATGGTGGATATAAGAAATTATATTACTTTATCTATATCAGATGTTCACATATAGTGAATGAGGAATCTGTCAAGTATGAAAATGAATGCAGAACTACTGTCATTCTATGACTGATCTGTCTTTCAGTGGCTGTCTGGATACATGTAAAACTTGTGTACTAGGGGGAGTGCCTGTCCAACTAAAGATAAATTACATCAAACATAGATGCTTACCAGTATGGGGCTCTGAATATCTTCTGGCAGCTTTACTAAGATAAGATATCAGTGGTGTAGATTCAGAGATTATATGAGAATAAATGAAATTTTACTACGAGGGTGATTTCATTTGCAATTTAATCAAATGCATTTGTTTTCTTCTAGTCCTTTCCTAAAGTTTTGCCACCCTACTGCACACAATTAAAACTTCAGTTTCATTCTTTTCTGGAAAATACTTTTCACTCACTTACACACTTCTGCCTTTATAATGTATGATGCGCTAATATCTGCAATTGCTTGGAATGAGAAATACAACAGCTCTATTATCGAGTATCTTTACTGCTATGTTTTCATGTGCTTGGGAGAGTACAGGGAACTACAGGCCAGTCACTTCTCAGTCCCTGGGAAGCTCATGGAGCTGAAGGTGAAAAACATTTTCAGATGTATAGAGGACATCACTAGTCAGCAGGGAATTTACAAATGGGAGACTTGTGCCTAACCAGCCTGATAGCTTTTTACAGTGAACTTGGTGGATGAGAGGAGAACAGTGGAGGTTGTTTACCTTGGCTTTACTAGGGCTTAACACTGTCTCCTCACAGACAAATTGATGAAGTATGGGTTAGATGAGTGGACAGTGAGGTGGACCGAAAACAGGCTGAATGACTGGTCCTGGAGTATGGTGATCAGTGTGGAAAAAGTCCAGATAGAGGCCAGTTATGAGTGCCGCCTGGGTAGGCACTGGGTCCAAGAGTATTTAATGTCTTCGTTAATTACCTCAATGCCAACCTTAATGCCAACGTTAATGACCTAAGCCAACAAAGAGAGTTGTGCTGCTGGACCTTGTATTAATGAAATCAGGAAGGACTAGTTGGAGATGTGAGGGTCAGGGGCAACCTTGGCTGCGGTGATTGTGATATGGTGGAGTTCAGGATCTTGCAAGGAGGAAGCAGGGCAAAAAGTAGGCTTGTGACCCTGGACTTCAGCAGAGCAAACTTTGGCCTCTTCAGGGATCTACTTGGAAGAATCCCATGGGTAAGGACCCTAGAAGGAAAGGGAGGTTCAAGACAGCTGGTCAATATTCAAGCATCACTTCCAAGCTCAAGATCGGTGCATCTCTGTGAATAAGAAGGCAAGCAAAGGGAGCAGGAGACCTGTGTGGATGAGCAGGGAGCTCCTGGCAAAGCTCAGACAGAAGAAAGAATTCTACAGCATGTGGAAAAAGGGACAGGCCACTCAGGAGGGATATGGGGAAAATGTCAGAGTATGCAGGGATCAGGACGGCTAAGATCAGCCCTCAGGAGTCTCAAGCCCTGGAGATGAGAGAGGAAATCCGGAGAAAGGAGGACTTTCCCTTGGTCTAAGGGGATTGGGTCAGAGATCATCTAAGCAAACTCAACATCCACAAAGCCATGGGCCCTGATGGAATGCACCCACGGGTGCTGAAGGAGCTGGGTGATGTTATTGTTACGCCACTCTCCATAATCTTCGAAAGGTCGTGAAGAACAGGAGAGGTGCCTGAGGACTGGAAGAAAGCCTGTGTTATCCCAGTCTTCAAAAAGGGCAAGAAAGAGGACCCAGGCAACTACAGGCCAGTCAGTCTCACCTTCATCCCTGGAAAGATGATGGAGAATCTCATCCTGGAGGTCATCTCCAACCATGTGGAGGATAAGGGGTGATCAGGAGTAGTCACCACGGATTCACCGAGGAGAAATCATGCATAACCCATCTGATAGCCTTCTGGGATGAGGTGACCAGCTGGGTAGATGAGGGGAGAGCGGTGGATGTGATCTACCCTGACTTCAGCAAGGCTTTTGACACTGTTTCCCATGACATCCTCATAGATAAGCTCAGGAAGTGCAGCCTAGATGGGCGGTGAGGTAGATTGATAATTGGCTGGAAGGCAGAGCTCAGAGGGTTGTGCTCAGTGGCGCGGAGTCTAGTTGGAGGCCTGTAGCCACCGGTGTCACCCAGGGGTCAGTAATGGGGCCAGAGTTTTCCAACTTATTCATGAACGACCTGGATGAAGGAATGGAGTGCACCCTCAGCAAGTTTGCTGATGGCACAAAGCTGGGAGGAGTGGCTGACCCCCTAGAGGCTGTGCTGCCATTCAGAGGGACCTGGACAGGTTGGGGAGGTGGGCTGGGAGGAACCTCATGAAGTTCAACAAGTGCAAGTGCAGGGTCCTGCACCTAGGGAGGAATAATGCCAAGCACCAGTACAGTCTGGGGCTGACTTGCTAGAGAGCTGCTCTGCAGAGAGGGACCTGGGAGTCCTGGTGGGCAGCAGGCTGACTGTGAGTCAGTAATGTGCCCTTGTGGCCAAGAAGGCCAATGGGATTGCTGGGCTGCATTCGGAAGTGTTGCCAGCAGGTCAAGCGAGGTGATCCTCCCACTCTGCTCAGCCCTGGTGAGGCCACACCTGGAGTATTGTGTCCAGTTCTGGGCTCCCCAGTACCAGAGGGACATAGAACTACCGGGCAAGTTCGGAGGAGGGTTTCTAAAATGATTAGAGGACTGGAGCACCTGTCACACAAGGACAGGCTGAGAGAACTGGGCCTCTTTAGCCTGGAGGAGACTGAGGGGAGATTAATATATCTGAGGGGATATTAATATATCATTAACATATAAATATATATATATATAAATAAATAAAAATAAATATATAAAAATATATAATAATAATACTATATACTGCTATATAATATATAGTATATAATATATATATTTTTATATAATATATATTATATATATAATATATATTTTATATAATATATATATTATATACTATATATTATATAGCAGTATATAGTATTATTATTATTATTATTATATATATAATATATATTATATAAAAATATATATATTATATTAAAAAAATATATATATAAATATCTGAGGGGAGGGTGTCAAGAGGATGGAGCTCTTTTCAGTTGTGCCCAACAAGAGGATGAGAGGCAATATGCACAAAATTAAGCACAGGAGGTTCTGACTGAATATGAGAGGGCACTTTACTGTGAGGGTGACAGAGTACTGGGACAGGCTGCCCAGGGAGGATGTGGAGTCTCCTTCTTTGGAGCTACTCAAAAGTCACCTACATGCCATCCTTTGCAATGTGCTCTAGGTGACCTGCTTGGCGGGAGGGTTGGACCAGATGATCTTCAGAGGTCCCTTCTGTCATGTTAAGGGGTGTAGCTGATTAACCATTATGGGTCTGGTCGGATTCAGGGTACTGAACTATCACAATCACAGATTCCCCAATAACTGATTAACCGTTAGGGGTCCGGTTGGATTCAGAGCCCTGAACTACCACGGTCATGGATTCACCAATAATGTATAACCACCCTTACTCTACTTGTCTTTAATGAGAACTATCACGGCTATGAACAGTGCAATTTATTACAGCAACAGGTACACAGATTCTTTGGATTGCTGGCAATAGTTACTGTCTGCAAAAGCAAGCTAGCATGCATGAAATGCACAGGTGGCACAGGTGCGAAGCCTGGAAATTAAAAAGGCACAAAGACTCTATTAAGATTCCTAAGTTTCCGCGGAGACACAGTATAACCAAGCATTCAAATCAAAAGTGTTCCAATGTGGGGGAAGAGAGGCTCAGCCTGTTGACTTATCCCAGGAGTCAGGAGGTCCTCAGTATGGTATCTGCCTGGATGGTATCCCATCCTCGGGATGGTATCTCCCATGACGGTGGTATCTTCCCTAACGATGGTATCTTCCCTAACATGCCCTCTCTCTTAGGCCAATTTATATTATTTTCTATCTTTTAGGTGGAGCATGAGTGACTCTAGTCAAGCATATCTTAGTTATGATCGGTGAAAAGTTCTCCCATCTCCGTTTAAAGTAATAGGCTCCGAGAAATTCAGAGAGCATGCTCAGTGAGGGGTGGTTGCACCTTGGAGGCGGGTGACTTTTGGGATGGAGGTGTGTTTTGGTATTATAATGATATTATAGTGAGCAAAAGTACATAAGGGTACAGCATTTGTCAAAGCATGACAGGTCCTTGGCTCAGGGTAGCAAAAAATGCAGCTTATTGGTCTTGGTGTGCACAAGAACAACCAAGTCCCCACCTGGTCACAGAGCCTAGTCATGGTGTCTCCACTCCACTCTACACTCCGTACTGTTCCTTAGAGCTAGCACACCAGGTTCCCCCAGCGCGATAGCATCTAAGGTTGGAAGCCTAGGGAATGCTCAGGTAATGTAGCTGCACCCTACCCTGAAAGCCTCTTCAGTGCTGTACATTTTCTTTAAAATGTGAATGTTAGTTTTATTTTCCTAGTTACTTCAGGCAATTGTACCACACCTTCCTACCCCGCTCATTCTGTGATTCTGTGATTGATTCTGTGATTCTGTGATTCAATGCCACGACAGAGTGCGCCTTCAATACATCAACGCAAAACGGAGGACTAAGGAGAATCTCCATCCTTTACTGGATGCAGGGGGAAAACTTGTTACAAAAGATGAGGAAAAGGCGGATGTGCTTAATGCCTTCTTTGCCTCAGTCTTTAGCGGCAATACCAGTTGTTCTCTGGATACCCAGTACCCTGAGCTGGTGGAAGGGGATGGGGAGCAGGATGTGGCCCTCACTATCCACGACGAGATGGTTGGTGACCTGCTATGGCACTTCGATGTGCACAAGTCGATGGGGCCGGATGGGATCCACCCGAGGGTACTGAGAGAACTGGCAGAGGAGCTGGCCAAGCCACTATCCATCATTTATCAACAGTCCTGGCTATCGGGGGAGGTCCCAGTTGACTGGCGGCTAGCAAACACGACGCCCATCTACAAAAAGGGCCGGAGGGCAGGCCTGGGAAACTACAGGCCTGTCAGTTTGACCTCAGTACCAGGGAAGCTCATGGAGCAGATCCTCCTGAGAGTCATCATGCAGCACTTGCAGGGCAAGCAGGCGATCAGGCCCAGTCAGCATGGGTTTATGAAAGGCAGGTCCCGCTTGATGAACCTGATCTCCTTCTATGATAAAGTGACGCGCTGGGTGGATGAGGGAAAGGCTGTGGATGTGGTCTACCTTGACTTCAGCTAGGCTTTTGACACCATTTCCCACAGCATTCTCCTCAAGAAACTGGCTGCTCTTGGCTTGGACTGGCGCACACTTTGTTGGGTTAGAAACTGGCTGGGTAGCTGGGCCCAAAGATTCGCAGTGAATGGAGTCAAATCCGGTTGGAGGCCGGTCACTAGTGGCGTTCCCCAGGGCTTGGTGCTGGGGCCAGTCCTCTTTAATATCTTCATCAATGATCTGGACGAGGGCATTGAGTGCACCCTCAGTAAGTTTGCAGATGACACCAAGTTAGGTGCGTGTGTCGATCTGCTCGAGGGTAGGAAGGCTCTGCAGGAGGATCTGGATAGGCTGCACCGATGGGCTGAGGTCAACTGCATGAAGTTCAACAAGGCCAAGTGCCGGGTCCTGCACCTGGGGCACAATAACCCCAAGCAGAGCTACAGGCTGGGAGATGAGTGGTTGGAGAGCTGCCTGGCGGAGAAGGACCTGGGAGTATTGGTTGATAGTCGGCTGAATATGAGCCAGCAGTGTGCTCAGGTGGCCAAGAAGGCCAACGGCATCCTGGCTTGTGTAAGAAGCAGTGTGGCCAGCAGGGCTAGGGAAGTGATTGTCCCCCTGTACTTGGCTCTGGTGAGGCTGCACCTCGAGTACTGTGTTCAGTTTTGGGCCCCTCACTACAAGAAGGACATGGAGGTACTCGAGCGAGTCCAGAGAAGGGCAATGAAGCTGGTGAGGCGTCTGGAGAACAAGTCCTACGAGGAACGGCTGAGGGAGCTGGGCTTGTTCAGCCTGGAGAAAAGGAGGCTCAGGGGCAACCTTATTGCTCTCTACAGATACCTTAAAGGAGGCTGTAGCAAGGTGGGGGTTGGTCTGTTCTCCCCTGTGCCTGGTGACAGGATGAGGGGGAATGGGCTAAAGTTGCGCCAGGGGAGTTTTAGGTTGGATGTTAGAAAGAACTTCTTTACCAAAAGGGTTGTTAGGCATTGGAACGGGCTGCCCAGGGAAGTGGTGGAGTCACCATCCCTGGAAGTCTTTAAAAGACGTTTAGATGTAGAGCTTAGCGATATGGTTTAGTGGGGACTGTTAGCGTTAGGTCAGAGGTTGGACTTGATGATCTTGAGGTCTCTTCCAACCTAGAAATTCTTTGATTCTGTGGTTCTGTGATTCAAGAAGTACCATTTGATACAAAATTGGGAAGAGTTGCTAATCCATTAAGTGGTATGCTCCTGTTCAGAAGGACATGAGCAGGCTAGAGAAATGGGCAGAGAATTAAATTCAACATAGGGAAATGCAGAGTCCTGCATCTAGGGAGGGATAACTCCATGCACCAGTACATGCTGGGGGCCAACTAGATGTTAAGCAGCTCCTCAGAGAAGGACAACAGGGGTCCTTCTGCACAAGTTGACCATGAACTAGCGGTATGTCCTTGTAGCAAAGAAGACCAGAATCCTGGGCTTCTTTAGGAATTGCATCACTAGCAGGTTGAGAGAGGTGATCCAACACTTAGCATTGCTGAAGTCACATCTGGGTGTGCTGTGTCCAGTTCTGAGCTCCCCAGTGCAAGAAAAATGGACTTATTGGAATGACTCCAGCAAAGAACCACTTAAATTGATTAATTGCTTGGAGTACCTGCCATATAAAGAGAGGCTGAGAGATGTGAGATTCTTCAACCTCAACATGAGACAGATGAAGTGGGATCTTAACAATAAATACCTGATATTTACAAAGTTAAAATGAAGAACAAAGCCAGACTCTTTTCAGTGATTCTCAGTGAGAAGACCAGAGGCAATGGACACAAAACACATTGCATTCCATTTCATTTCAACACAAGAAAACACATTTTTCACTGTTAAGGTGGCCAAACACTAGCATAGGCTGTGGACTATCCATCCTTGAAGATTATCAAAACCTGACTGGACAGAGTGCTGGGCAACCTGCTCTAGATGACCCTGTTTGACTGGGGTGTATGTGTGTGAACTAGAATATCTCAAGAGGCCCCTTCCAACCTCAAACATACTGTGTTTTTGTGATTAGAAAGAAATTGAATATGAAAGGAAGTAGAAAGAAAAGAAAGCACACAGATAGAACGATTGAATTAATGAACGGAAAATTATCACAACACTTTTCAACTCCGCTAGTAAGATTTTGGTTGGATTTTTTTTTTTTTTTTTTTTTAAATCTTAATACGTAAATATTAAGAATTCTTAAATTTCTGGCCTGTATAAAGCATTTTCCGTCTGCCCTGGTTTTAATTAAGGTATCCACTAAAATGCCCAACTAAATAAACATTGTACACATACAGTTCAGCAGCTTTCTCAAAGTAACGTGTAGATTTATATAGAAGTGTATCATCCCATTTGATCATTGATATAGTCTATCCCCTATATATGCCAATGTGTCTTTACATGCTGTTTTACTGCTGCTAAAGAGGATTTGATAGCTTATCTATAACTGTGACCACACCCAATCTGAGCTTGAGGCAATCACAGAATCACAGAATTGTAGGGGTTGGAAGGGACCTCCAGAGATCATCGGGTCCAATCCTCCCTGTCAAAGCATGTTCCCTAAAGCAGGTTGCCCAGGTAGGCATCCAGACAGGTCTTGAATATCTCCGGAGAAGGAGACTCTGCAGTCTCTCTGGGTAGCCTGTTCCAGTGCTCTGTTACCCTCACGATGAAGAAGTTCTTTTGCATATTGCTGCAGAACTTCCTGTGCTCTGTTTTGTGGCCATTGCCCCTTGTCCTGTCTTTACAGACCACTGAAAATAGGTTGGCCATATCCCTTTGTCTCCCACACTTTAGGTAGTTATAAACATTGATAAGATCTCCTCTCAGTCTTTTCTCAAGGCTGAACAGACCCAGGTCTCTCAGCCTTTCCTCATAGTGATGATGCTCCAGGCCCCATACCATCTTTGTGGCCCTCTTCTGGACTCTTTCCAGGAGGTCCCTGTCTTTTTTGTACCAGGGAGCCCAGAACTGGAAACAGTACTCCAGGTGAAGCCTGAGCAGGGCAGAGTAGAGGGGGAGGATCACTTCCCTTGACCTGTTGGCCATGCTCCTTGTAATGCACACCAGGATCCCATTGGCGTTCTTGGCCACCAGGGCACATTGCTGACTCATGGCCAACCTGTAGTCCACCAGGACGCCTAGGTCCTTCTCCGCAGATCTCCTCTCTATGTGGTTGCTCCTTCCCAGGTGCAGGACTCTACACTTGTTCTTGTTAAACCTCATTTGGTTTCTTCCTGCCCAGCTCTCCAGCCTGTCCAGGTCTCGGTGATTGGCAGCACAGCCTTCTGGCATGTCAGCCACTCCTCCCAGCTTTGTATCATCATCCATTAATGTTTATTTTGGTGGGAGAATTACAGATTTATATTTATTGTTTGTCCCAAAGCTGTCTTAAATGACAGTAAGGATTAAAGCTTAAACGCTTACTTAGACTAGAGGTTTATAGCATCACTATTAAAGGCACCTGGCTATTCCCATGTATATATATATATTTTCATTAAAAAAAAATCTATATGGAAGGGTTTTAGTATAAGTTCAGTTTCACAGGAACTTTAACTGGAACTCCTATAAATCTTCTGGAGAGTAATGATGGTGGAGTTTTTGTTTGTTTTGTTTCTTCTCTCCAATTCTTCTCTCCAATTTAAAAAGACTTAAAACTCCCTAACTCAGATCAGTTTGAGCATTTCTGTTGCTCTAAAAGCCTTTGATTCTGTGCGCCCTGTTTCCTGCTTCCTGTACTTTTCATTGCAGAGTGACTTGCATTTATTTTGTACCTCATTTGGAAAACTCTTGATGTTTAACAGAGTCCTGAGGTAACCAATAGTATTAACCACAGGATTAGCACTTTCTCAGATATGTTTACAAGAAGAAACAAGTGTCAGTTGCATACCTGTGTGTGATCAGTTTGCTAGGAAGTTTATAGGTATGTAAATAGGTAGCCACAACTCCCTTAGAGTTGTCTGTTAACATCACACGTGATAAAATAGTGCCAAAATAGGAACATTCTCAAGTCTTCTACTTATTCCCAGTTTATTGTTCCAAAGAAAACAAAGCTTACCCAAACAAATATTGTACTTCTTGTTACTTACTTACATACTTTATCCATTAATTTTCAGAGAAATGTACAGGTGAAACAGTGCTGTCTGTAAGCACTGCAGAATGCAAAAAGAACATCATTGGCAAAAAGAAAAATGGAAGAGAAGGAAAAGAAGAAAAGAGAGGTAGAAAAAAGAGTAAAGTTAGGATTGGTGGAAGAGACCATCATAGGAAGAATGATTGACTCATTTCAATTTAAGTTTAATACCATTGTCCTTTCTGACTTTTACTCCACTTCCAATAAGGTTAAAACTGACCAGTCCAACAAGTTTTGAGGAACTAAAGCAGAAGCATCTTTCCATGATGTCACACATAAGCTCAAAGACAGATAATGTCATCAAAAAGAGTGTGTCTGTTGTGAGGGTATATACTAGTTATGTATTTAAATAAATGTTTGCAATTAGAAATATAGTGAAATTGGCTTTATCAACCTAATGTTCTATAGATATATATTTTAAAGCCAGCATTGCCTATTATTAAACTTAGTTACATATATTGCATCCTATAGGGGACAGAGGGACTATTTGGCAACTAGAGTCGCTCTGTAGGGGAGGTTTGTTGCTTCTTGTGGGTTGGATCTGAGACCCTAGGGAGAGATTGCTCAGTCCTTCTATGCTGCTAGCCCACTTCTTGCTTCTAGCCCACATGGGCACTGAGAATCCTGCCAGGAAAGTGAGCATATCAAGACTGACTACATCGCTTTAGGGGTGAGGGTTAACATAACGAGGACCAGGTGTTTTTCTCCTTGAGCCTGCTGCTGAAGGGGAAATGCTTAAGGAGGAGTGGACTTTGTTATACAGCTGTGCCACTGGCAATGGTTTGTCTTTAAAACTGTAAAACCCTCTCCTCGGTTGTGTGTGTGGGGGGGGGTGTGGTGGTGGTATGCTGGTGAAGAACTACCAAAGAGGAATAAAAATTCATGAAGACTGACCCAGTGAGAAGAAGGTTGGAAGGAGATGATGACCCACAGTTAAGTTGCAGACAGGCATGGCAAACAAAGGTTTCCCCAGAGCTGACCCCGACCCCAGAGCTGACCCCAAACCCCAAACCTGAGCCCCAACCCCAGACCCTCAACCCCAGACCCTTGACACTGATCTTCCATGCTCTCCAGAAACCTCCTAGACTGCTTCCTCTGAGCTGTATTGCATTTCCAGGATCTGTCTGGGAAGCTGCAGTCCCCCATAAGAACAAGTGCTGACAATTTTGCAACTTCTGCCAGTTGACTGTAGAACTCCTCATCTGTCTTCTCATCCTGGTTTTGCAGTCTATAACAGACCCTCACCAGGATGCCTGCCTTGTTGGCCTTCCCGCTGATCCTAACCCATAGGGATTCAACCTTATCATTCCCAGCCTCGAGTTCCACAGCATTAAAACACTCTCTGATATAGAGAGCCACACCGCCACCCCTTCTGTGCTGCCTGTCCCTTCTGAAGAGCCTATAGCCAGACATTGCAGCACTCCAGTCATGGGAGTCGTCCCACCACATTTCAGTGATGGCAACCAAGTCATAGCTTGCCTGCTCCTCTTGTTTGTTGTCCATGCTGCATGCATTAGTGTAGTTGCACTTCAGTTGGGCCATTGCCTTCTTCCCCAGCCCTGACATTGTTCCCCCTGGCACACCTCTATCAAGCCTTATTTCATCGCCACCCCCCTTCTTACCTAGTTTAAAGCCCTCTCAATGAGCCCTGCCAGCTCCTGGGCTAGCATCCATTTTCCCCTTAGAGATAGGTGGAACCCATCTGCAGCTATCAGACCAGGAGCCAAGTAAAGTGCCCTGTGGTCAAAAAAAACAACAGAATTTCTGTGTTGGCACCAGCCTCTGAGCCATGTGTTTATCAGTGCTTTCTGTGTCCTCTCTGTATCTTTCCCTGCCACTGTAAGGATGGAGGAAAAAACCACCTGAACTCCTGCTCCATCTACTATTCGTCCCAGTCCCCTAAGTCCCATTTGATAGCCTTCAGACTACTTTCTGCAAAATCATCACTGCCAGCCTGGACTATCAAAAGAGGATAGTAATCAGAGGGGAAAACCAGGTTGGGAAGTTTTCTGGCAATATCCCTGACCCTGGCCCTAGGGAGGCAGGCAGCAGACCTCCCTACAGGCAGGGTCAGGCTGACAAATAGGGCCCTCTGTTCCCCTGAGAAGGGAGTCACCTACAATGATCACCCTTCTTTCTTTCTCAGTGGAGGTAGACTTGAGGCATGGAGTCGACTTCCTTGCCCTAGGCATCCTCCTGGGTAGACTTTTCACCTCATCCTCACCCACCAGTCTCTCAAGCTCCAGGGCCTCAAACCTGTGTTAAGGGCACCTAGGGAGGCAGGGCCGGTAGGGAGGAAGGTTGCCTGCAACGCTGAGCAGGGACCTGTTTCCATTCCTCCTCATCTCCTAGGTCCCCTCCCTCTGCTTGACAGTGACAGGGCAGGGGGTCCATCCCCATTTGGGGTGTCTCACCCCGGTACCTTTTCTTCAGGCCTGGCAGGGAGTTGCTCCACCAGTCTATCTCCTGCTCACAGTCCTTGATGGCCCTTAATCTCTCCACCTCCTCCTTGAGCTCTGCCACCAGGATGACCAGGTCATCCACCTGCTCACACCTCAAACACACGGTGTCTCTGCCGACTTCAGATGGCACCAACAGGCTCAGGCACTCCGTGCATCCAGAGACCTGAACTGCTGCATTTTTGATAGGGCACTCAGTCTGGGTGGCCACAGACTTTCTAGAAAGAGATTTCTACCTAGTGTAGACCATGGCGTTTTACCTATAGGTAGACAGCCGGTAGATGAGTTGTTCTTATGAGTGGGGCGGAACGCCCTGCCCTGCCTGAGTGTGCCCTGACTGCGTGAACTGCTGCGCAAACTGCCATGCCACAACATACTGATGTGCTTGCCCGTCCTGGTCACTGCGCTCCTGGTCACTTCCACTCCCTAGGGGCTGCTTTTTAACATCAGGGGAGGGGGCGCTGCTGGCTCCGTCTATGCCTCATCAGCCTCCCTTGTGAGGGCTGCTGGGCCCTGGCAGCTCCCTCAGTTGCCATGAGCGGCCTCGATGTTGGAAAGAAAAAGCCCTGCCTGTCCTGATCCCCGCTCCACTGCAGGATGCGTCTGCCCTGGAGCTGATCACCTCAGTGAGATAATGGACCTTGGAGAAACAAACCTGAGCCCCAGCCATGAGCCTCAACTCCAAGCCTCAAAACTGGACCAGTGACACCGGACCTTCGAACCCAGAACCCCCACCCCAGACCCGACCCTGGAGCCTCCATCCTGGACCTGACCCTGAGCCACGGACCTGGACCTGACCTGAGGACTCGGATCTGACCCCAAGCCCTGACCCCAAGCACCAACCCCATGTCCCAACGCTGAGTCCCAGTCCAGAGCCCCAGCACCGAGTTCCAACCCCACACCCTTGACCTAGGACCCTCCACCCCAAAGCTGACCCCAAGCCCTGGACCCGGAACTGAGCCCAAAGCTCAGGCCAAACCGGAGCTGACCCAGGCCCCCAAAATGGACCTTGGAGTTGGACCCGAAGTTAATCCCAACAATGAGCCCAAACCCTGAGCCTGAGCCCCGTACACTCAAACTGGGACCATCGATCCCAGATGCTCAACCCTGGACCCTTGACCCCATAGTCCCCACCCTGGAACTGACCTGAAGACCCGACCCAGCAGCTGACCCCGAGCCCCTGACCCAGGAGCTGACCCCGAGCTTCTGACCCCAAAGCTGACCTTAAGCCCCCAACCCAAGAATGGACCCTGGACCTGGAGCCCCGAAGCCAGACCCCAAACCAGGCCCTTGACCCTGAGCCGCTGACCCTGGAGATAACCATGAACTGTGACCCCTGAAACAGAACCTGGACATGGAGCTAACCCTGAGTCCCAACCCCAAGCCCCATCCCCAAGCCACAGCCCTGAGCCCCAAACCCAAACCCCAGCCCTGGACCTGATCCCGAGGCACGGACCTGAGCCCCAGACCCCTGAGCTGACCCTGAATCTCGACCAAGGAGCTGACCCTCAAGCCCCCAACCCTTGGAAGAGGCCCTGGACCTGGACCCCCAACTCTGAGCCCCAACCCCAAGCTCCCAACCCCAGAGCTGACCCTGACCCTGGAGCTGACCCTGAGTCCCTGAAACCAGAGCTGACCCCAGACCTGGAGCTAACAAGACCCCAGAGCCCCTGACCCAGACCCGACCCCTGATCCCCCTACCCTGACCCCCAGAACTGGACCCAACCCCAAATCCCAAACCTGAGCCCCAACCCCAAGCCACAACCTGAATCCTCAACCCAGGACCTTTGACCCCTGAGCCACCAACCCAGACCCAACGCCAGAGCCCCGCACCCAGTTCTGACCCTGAGCCCCAGACCCAGACCCATGCCCGAACCCAGGACCCTTGACCCCAGAGTTTGCCCCGAGCCACAACCCTGAGCCTGACCCCAAGCCCTGACTCTGAGCCTCTGACCCTAGAACTGACCCCAGACTGTTGACCCCAGAGTCCCCACTCCAGAGCTAACTATAAACCCCAGACATGAGCCCTGGACCATGGAGCTGACCCCAAGCCCGAGCCCCGGAGCTAACACAGGACCTGGAGCTAACCCCAAGCCCCATCCCTGAGCACCAACCCCAAGCCCCAGCCCTGAGCCCCACCCCAGACCTGACCCCAGATGCCCCACCAAAGGACAGTAACTAGTAAGGAATAGTAATAAATAAATAAATAAATAAATAAATAAATACACAAATAAAAGGGAATGGGAAATCAAGGAAATGAGTAATATCCAAAACAAAGACGTTTTAAAGAAAGCCTCCTCGGGTGCATATTGGCACATTGGAAGGATATTGTTAGAACTGGGGGCACAGAAAGCAAGAGGACTTTCACTAAGTATTGCAATCAATGGTGGCCACTATATAAACTAAATGGCCACTTTACGGATCAATCGACTATAACACTATCTTGCAATTAATGTTGTGTTTGAGGAGAGAAGGAAAATAGAATGAAATGTGTTATATTGATATGTTGTTTCAGCATTTTAGTGGGAACAGGAGTGGAATTAAGTTGGCCTTTGGTGTTGGCATGAGAAAAGTACAGGCTGGAGAAAGATAAAGGAAGGGTTAAAAGAGTTGTTTAAGGTGTTAAAGGTGTGGCATGCAGTATTTAACAGAACTGTTTGAAGCTGAATGAGCAGGGAAAGAGGATGTAGGAATGTTAATAGTTCTGCCTCAACAGGAGGCTGTGATCTCAAAATCACCAGTGTGAGCCCTTTGGGGCAGGGGGACCATGATGGGTCCGAGAGAGTTGTCCTGGAAACAGAAAAGCAGTTAACCCTTAAAACAACCTGAGTTTATGAGTGAGCCCAGATTGCCAATGGGACCGCTCAGGGAACTGTTGACGATTGCATTCCCCTGACCAACCCCACGCTGAGACTATAGTCACCCCGGAAATAATGAACGGTAAATACCAAAATCTGGTTAAATTGGGAATTGAGAATCTGTTCCAACAAGATCCGAAAGAAACCCCTATGGAATTTTTGGACCGACTATGAAATGCAATGGAAAACAAAAGAAACAAATGAAACTGGAGAAAATAGGAGCTAAATTAGAAAAAGGAAAATGGACACTGCCAGACAGGCGAGAGATATTGCCAAAAGCTTATGCGAAGCAAATATTGGGATGTTTGCATGCACAAACACATTGGGGTACAAAGGCGTTAAGTGATCATTTACTAAAACAATTTGGTTGCATTGTTTTTTTTTTTTTTTTTTGAAATAGCAAAGCAAATTACACAACATTGCATAACTTATCAGAAGATAAATAAGAAAGTGTTTCAACAAGCAGCCACGGGAGGGAGAAAAAAACAAAACAGCTTATAGGCCTTTTGAGAAAGTACAAGTTGATTTCACTGAATTGCCCAAAGTAGAGAGGATAAAATATCTATTGGTAATAGTGGATCATTTAACACAATGGGTAGAAGCTTATCCCGTAGCATGAGCTATGCCACAAATGGTGGTAAAAATTCTATTAGAACACCTGGTACCTAGATATGGGATAATCCAGTACATTGATTCTGACCAGGGCACACACTTCACTTCTAAAATAATAAAATTATTACCATACTCCATGGCACCCACAAAGCTCAGGGGAAGTAGAAAGGCTGAATCAAACAATAAAACAACAATTGGCTAAATTAATGATCAAGACACAAATGCCCCGAATGAAATGCTTACCATTGGCACTTTTAAACATAAGAACTAAACCACACAGTGAGACTGGATTATCACCATATGAAATGTTATATGATATGCCTTATTCTCAAGGGATACCTCTAGGGAAAAATGTAGTTGAGGATTGTAGCATCCAGAAATATATAATTACTATTGGAAGGAGATTACAAGAGCTAAGAGAAATTGGAATGATGGTTCAAACACCACCTTTAGGATTTGCTATTCATAAGATACAACCAGGAGACAAGGTCTTAATAAAAAAACTGGAGGGAAGAATCATTGAATTCCCGATGGGAGGGACTGTACCTTGTTTTACTTACTACTGAAACAGCTGTGAGAACAGCAGAAAGGGGTTGGACCCACGCATCCAGAACAAAAGGACCAGTAACTACTGAAACTTGGAGGGTTGAGTCCGCTCCTTGGGAACTGAAACTCAAGCTAAGGAAGAACTAGTATTCTGGCAATGAGGCTCTGCATGAATTAAGGATGCTAAATAAAGGGAACAACCCTGAAGGGAGGAAAGGGAGAAGGCAAGGCCGGGGCAGGACCATCCACTGAGGTGTGTATGGTCTACCAAAGGAGGCAACCCGTATGGGTATTGACTGCTGAGTGAGAGGGCCTCGACTGGACTTCTCCCACACTAAGGTCAGGTTGTCCTGAGAAAATAATATAAGAACCTCTTTTTTTTTTTTTAAACCTATATAAAATTGTGATTTGTTTTCCAGGAGCTGGGTCACCCTGACAGGCTGAATGGTAACACAAGCCTCACTAGACCCTGAAAGCGGGCCCAACCCCTTGATTGAAGGCATTTGCCTATTATGATCCAGCTACGTGGGCAGAAGATGGATCCTGGGGCTATAGGACCCCAATATATATTCTTAATAGAATAATTAGGTTACAAGCTGTAATAGAAATAGTTATGAAAAAAAATGGAGATGCACTTGGATTAATTGCAAAGCAAAATACCAAGATGAGAACTGCTTTATATCAAAATCGCAAAATATTAATTCTTTTTTTAGGTTAGGTTCTCCAGGGTTAGGGTTTTAAGTATCCTAATTTTTTGGGTTATGGTTTTTAGCATCTTAATGTTTTGGGTTGGGTTCGGGTTTTTAGTGTCCTAATGTTTTGGTTTAGGGTTTGGAGCATCCTAATATTTTGGGTTAGTGTTTGGAGCTTCCTCGTTTTTTGGGTTTGGGATTTGAGCGTCTTAATTTTGTGGGTTTGGGATTTGAGCGTCTTAACTTATTGGGTTAGGGGTTTTAGGCATAGGTCTTCAGAGGTTTAGTGTGGTAAATAGTTTGGATTAGGTCTGTAGGGGTTTCGAGGTTCTTTAGGGTTATGGCTTGAGGCTTTTTTGTGTAAGGGTGGTAAGGGCTAGGGTTACGGTGAGTGCTGTTACATGTAGTTCTCGAAAACTCGGCTTCTGATTGGCCATGCCGGCTCTCCAGGGAATGCTGGTAGGTGTAGTTTTCCGGCACCAGGCTTCCGGGAGGCCATTTTGCTTGCCCAGAGCATGCCGGGAAATGAAGTTCTGGGACTCCGGACTTCCGGGAGGCCATGTCGAGTGCCTAGAGCATGCCGGGAAATGTAGTTCTCGGGAACTAGGGTTAAAGTTGGGGGCTAGGGCTGGGGCTAGGGTTAGGGTTTAGGGTGAGGGTTGGGGTTAGGGTTAGGAGTTAGGGTTAGGGTTAGGTTCTTAGGGTTTTATTTTTGGTCAGTTATTTACGGGTTAGGGTTACGTTTAGGGTTAGGGGCACTAAATAATGCGCCTCGGCACATTTAAAGCGTGGCACCGCCTGGGCACATTTCTTGCAGGGAGCTAGGTGAGGTAAAGGAGTTGGGAACAGAGAGGTATTGCACAACGGTATGTTGCATCAGTAGCAGTGAGAGTTGTGGAGGAGGTGGGTATTAGGGCTGGCACACTAGTGAATGCTGGTTCTCTGTGTTTGCAGATGATGGTGAGCCTGTTTAAACTAATTCCAGTTGAAGAAGTTTCAGATACTTGCTTGGTGATATTGTCATTTCAATATTCAAAGCTGCAGCAAAAGCATGGGGATTATTGCTTCTAGAAACACCCCAGCTCTCTTGTCTGTTTTCTGCATGCTAAAACAGATTTAACAAAAAGAAATAAACAAAAAAGAAAGAAACAAACAAACAAACAAACAAAAAAAACAACAACAAAAAACACACAACACAGCTGCTGCTGTGCCTGCTCTCTTCTTATTTCCTTGTGTTTTGTCCATCCCCTTTTCCAGGTGATTGGGTTTGGATGCTGGGCGGGGCCAAAAGGTATATGAGCCCCAGGCATGCCTTCAGAGAGTTCCTTCTGCCTGGGCTGCTCTTTGGGGTAAGTGCTTTGTGTTTCCTTCAGTCAGTTGCAGGGTTCTCTAGGCAGGCTGGAGTCTATGGATTTCTGGATTTCTAAGTGCTTGGAATTCACTTAATAGAGGGATATTTAGTAGAGGCTGCTGGCTCACTATTTTTTGGGATGGTGGGATACTCTTCTGTTTTTGAGCTATATTAGAATCTCTAGATGGATCAACCCACTTGTGTAACTCTCCAGAGGACTAAAACAAGCTTGATTGCATGGTACATGTGGCTTAACAGCATAGATGCAGGATTACCAAGAAACTGAGCAGGGTTGTGTCAGTCACCTCTTTCATCTGCAAAGGGTAAGTCTGTGATTACCCCTGCCGGGGCTGCTGTGTGTGCGTGTCTTTTTGGCATTTATGGAGCTCAGTTGCTTTTTTTGTGTGTATGTTTTAACTTTTTATTTTTTTGAGGGGCAAATAGTGTGTGTGCTGAGCGTGGTTGGCAGGAGGAGGTGGGGAGCTGCTCAGGACTGGTAGGTTTTGTTTCTGGGAGTGTGCGGCATCCTTCCTATGCAATGCGACTGATCGTTGGGCAGGAACATTTCAGCTCCTGTGTCTTGAGCAATGTAGCTTGTTTAGTATGTGTTGTTTGGCCTGGGCAGAGTTTGCTGTGGCGCTGTGAACGAAGAATCTCAGTTAGAGCTGGTGAGCAGCTGAAGTACCGGAGCTGGGAAGAGAGAGGTATTGCAGCAGGTACGCTGTGGCTATGAGGTGCCTCAGAATGTTTTCTCTTGTCTTTGCAGGTGCTTTGTGCAGCTGTGGACAGGGAAAGGAAATCCTCATGTCACAAAGCACTTGCGGGAAAGTTAGTGTTGTCAGCCTTGTCATCCCTTATCTGAAGCGAAGCGAAGATGCTCAGGTGTTTCCCTGTGAGGGTCTGAGGTGAGGCTGTTTGGGATAGAGGAGCAGTGTGGCAGGTGGGTGCTTGCAAGCACAGTGGTCATTTTGTCCTTTTGTGTTCCCAGGTAGTGTGGGTGATGCTCGCTGCACCTTTCAAGGTTGGACCTAATTTGCAGGTACAGAGGCAAGTGGCCTGCTGTTTTGAAAGGATAAAACTAAAGATGGGGTCACTTATGTTGTTGAGGGATGGGTGCTACTTCTGTCAGCTGAATGTTTATCTTCTGCCTGTGTTTCTCCTTTGTTCAGGCTGAAATGCACTGCACAGTACAGGACGTCTCAACCCGAGCTGCCTCTGGAGTGACTCTGGTGCATGGTGAGCAGAGGTAGCTGCTAATTTTGGGGGTGTGGTTGTCACTGCAGTTATTTTCCTACATGCAATAGAGTAAAATTACAGTTGGGCTTTTAGAGGTGCTATAAGTGGGTGAAGAGAAGAGATGGAACCATCTGCCATGTGGGGCAGGCAAGCGGCTGAGGTACAGGAGGGGATGAGAGTATGTGATTTTTCCTGCGGGTGGAATGGAATTGATTGTGTTGGTGTCTAATCTGTTCTGCTCCTAGATTTTTCTTTCAATGTAAAGAAAAGTTTGAGCTAATTCCGGTTAAGAAAGTTCCAGTTCCTTGCTGGGTCTTATTGTCCTTTCAATATTCAAAGCTGCAGCAAAAGCATGGGGATTGTTGCTTCTAGAAACACCCCAGTTCTCTTGTTTGCACTCTGCATGCTGTTGAGCAAAAGGAGATTATTAATAATAAAAAATAAAAAGGAACACACTAAAAACAACAACAACAAACACACACCATTGGGTGATGTGTTGTGAATGCAATGATCATTTAATCCCTTTGTTTTCACAGGTGCTGGCTGCATTGTTGGAGCTTGGACTTGGAGAGGAACAGGTGAGCACAATCATATGTTGCATCAGTAGTAATCAGCATTGTGGAGAAGGTGGGCATTGGGGCTGGCATGCTAGTGAATGCTGGTACTCTGTTTTTGCAGCTGATGATGAGCCTGGCAATTGACTAAGATGACAATCAGTGGCTGTGCATTTCTTGAGGTGGAGGGACTTTACCATCCAGCAATCTGAGAGCTAAACTGGGGAGCACCTGGTATTTGCATATCTGGGGTGGCTAATGGGAGCTGGGAGTCAGAGCAGCATGGAGCCAGCTGGCTGAATAGACTTGGTGCCACTGTGAGGGTGGTCCAGGCTGGGTCATGTTCAGGCTGCTTGTGGCTGGGTCAGCAGGCTAATAGAAGAAGCGGGATTATTTTGTAGCTTGAGTGCATGCGCCAGGCAGGACAGTTTCCTTCTGTTCGTCTGTCCTGTAGTGTTGCTTCTGCAATCTTTGTTCTGTGCTTCTCAGGTCTTGATATCCTCCTAGCTTTTTACACTGGACTGACTATACAGGTGACTTGGTAGCTGTCCTGAAGGGCCTCAATGCTTGTTTTGTCATCATGGCTCTGATCTGAGCATTTCTTCTCTTGCAGTCACTGCTTGAAGTGCAGATGTGTTTCAGGTCTTGTGCATCACATTCGGTTTGAGATCGCGTCTGTTTCCATCCTCACTCTTGCAGAAGTCATCTGGGCAGAGCACCGAGAGCAACAGCACAGCACAGACAACACAGAACACAGATGACAAGCTGGGACTGCCCTGCCTGGCACGGGTTCACGCTGTATGTGACACAATTCCCCACACATCATCTCTCTGCCTGACCTGATGAATCCTGAAAGGCCCCATCCACTGCAATGACTTAAAAGCACAGACCTGCACCCTATGGGTGCATTCACAACCCCAACTCAAACATAGCACTTGCCCCCCAACTTAGCTTGGGAATGCTGTGAGGCTGGTTCCATCCTCACCAAGGAAGGCTCACAAAGGCTAGCCAGGACATTGCTTCAGGCACAAGGCTCCTCTTCACCTGCAGAAATAAAATGCCATCAGGTGCCAGCACACCAGCCAAATTTCTTTCAGTGAAACACACTCCTCAGAAACAAAACAGTAGTCAACTGACCTGCTCTGCTACTGAAATCAGATAGACACCCTCCAGACAACTCCCCGCCTCCCCTGCCAACCACTCCCCAACACAGGATTTCCACCTCAACTTAATTCTCAGGGCTCAGAATCCACCATCAATGTGGACCACAGAGGCCAGCTAGGATGTTACCAGTACCTTCTTCGTCCCTGCAAAAGAGGAGTCACCCAGAGGTGCACCAAGATACTACTACGCCAAAAACAATACCCGTTTTCCAACTTTTCACCACTCACCTTCCTGATCCAGGCTGAGCACTTCCATTCAGTGTGCCAAGCCAAGGTCACAGGGCTTACACCAGGGAGAAAGAACAGACAAACGTGACAATCCACAAAACAGTCTATACCCACTCCTCTTCTTTCCTCCCCTACTGCAACAGCCATGAAGCCCCAGAGCCACATGCCCCAAGCCAGTACCACTGCTTCACTCACCTAACATCCCAAGGAGATGCATCGCGCTCCCAGCTCCTCTTGCGCTCTGAGCAGCTCCAGCATTTCAGGAATTGGAATCGCTGATGTCTGGCACTTGTCAGAAACGTGGCAGGAGACGTACTCTGCTGTCGCAAGGCGCTTGCAAAGCCAGCCCAACAGGTGAAGCAGCCTAACACAGTCCACCGAACAACTCAGGGTCCCCTCTGCTGTCCACTCACCCTCAAGCTTCATTTAAGTTTCCGTGTCTATGCCCTGGGCTACAAGAAACAAAGAGAGAAGGTCACATCCACGATGGACACGCAAACAGTACAGCTCCTTGCTGAGGACTCAAACACAGAGACCAGAGCCAGATAAATAAAAAAAACCACCCTGAATTCCACAAATGCCAAAAGGTCATGAATGCACAGCAGCCCCAACAGAGGTAGTCACAGACTTATCTTTTACAGACAAAAAAGGCAACCCTGCTCAGTCTCTTGGTCATACCGCACCTACAAGGTCAAGCCTCTTGTAGCATGTAAGCAAGCTTGTTTTAGTCCTCTGGAGAGTTACACAAGTGGGTTGATCCATCTAGAGATTCTAGTATAGCTCAAAAACAGAAGAGTATCCCACCATCCCAAAAAACAGTGAGCCAGCAGCCTCTACTAAATATCCTTCTATTAAGTGAATCCCAAGCACTTAGAAATCTAGAAAACCATGGACTCCAGCATGCCTAGAGAATTCTACAACTGACTGAAGGAAAATCAAAGCACTTACCCCAAAGAGCAGCCCAGGCAGAAGGAGCTCTCTGAAGGCATGCCTGGGGCTCATATACCTTTTGGTCCCACCCAGCACCCAAACCCAATCACCTGGGAAAGGGGAGGGACATAGCACAAGAAAGTAGAAAGAGAAAGAGAGCAGCAGCAGCTGTGATTTATTGACTTATTTATAAGGCTTAGCTCAACAGTATGCAGAGTGCAGACAAGAGAACTGGGGTGTTTCTAGAAGCAACAATCCCCATGCTTTTGCTGCAGCTTTGGATATTGAAAGGACAATACAACCAAGCAAGTAACTGACTTTTTTTTTTTTTTTCCCATCTGGAATAAGCTCAAACTTTTCTTTACATTGAAAGAAAAATCTTTGAAAAAATCAATGATTTTCAAATTTACAATTCAATTATTTTCAAAGAACAGATTATACACCAGAAAGATCAATTCCATTCCACTAGCAGGAAAAGTCACATACTTCAGTAGGCTATCTTAAAACCAAAAGGCTATGCTGATGGGTCAAAACACACTACAGAACACTGGGTCCAGGCCCTCCGCTACACCAACTTAAAACCCATCCCTACACTCACCAAGGTGCAACCCCAACCCAAACACAGATGCAGCATTTCAGCTTCAACACAGGTTTGGGAACTAATGGAAAGCAGGCTTCATCCTCAGCAAGGCATGCTCAGGCTACACAGGACAGGACTTCAGGCAGCTCTTCACCTACCAAAGACTACTGCCATCAGGAACTGCCATGCCAGACAACCTTTTTTCTACACAACACCTTTCTCAGGAACCACACAGCATTCCAGCTACCTGCTTTCCTCCTGCTCTAAAGGCTATCTCAGCCCACCTTGTGTGTGGCACCTGATAAACAGGAGAGAAAGCAACTGCAGCAGCAAAAGCCAGAGCACCCTTAGGACAGTTACTCTCATCCTCTCCTGTACCTCAGCTGCTTGCCTGCCCCCCACAGGAAGAAGAGAAAGCCACCGCAGCGCTTGGAAACCATCCCTGCACATGCCGCTCCTTGACGCTCTCTGGCCTTATTTCAAATCCTCAGCCACTTCTGTGGAGAGCCTGCCACGGCACCCGCAATTCCTCTCCCATGCCGGGTAGGGCTATGTTTTGGGTTGCTAAGAAAGAGCAAAGACAGAGGGTCCAGTTGCATGTGAGGCTGCGTGAAGGCTCCCCTGGGCAGTTCAGTTGTACCCAAAGCCTTCCTCTGGGGGCACTTTTGGATGGGCGAAAGGGCCTTTGAACGCATTTTCTGGGTTACTATTTTGAATGCCTCTCCGATTCCGTGAAGGGCTATGTTTCGGGTTGCTCAGAGCAAACACATAGGGACCAGTTGCATGTGGGGCTGCCTGAAGACTCCCCTGGGGAGTTCAGCTGTACCCAAAGCCTTCCTTTGGGGGCAATTTTTGATGGGCGAAAGGGGCGTCCTAATGTTTGGGTTAGGGGTTTGAGTGTCGTACTCTTTTGGGTTAGGGCTTTGGATGTCAAGCATCCTAATTTTTGAGTTTGGGTGTTGTGTGTCTTAATGTTTTCAGTTTGTGTTTTGAGCGTTCTAAAGTTTTGGGTTTTGGTTTGTGTTTTGAGCGTCCTACTGTTTTGAGTTAGGGCTTTGAGCATCCTACTGTTTTGGGTTGGCTTTGTTTGGGTTTTGAGCTTCTTAATTTTGGGGTTTGGACTTTGAGTGTGTTAATGTTTTGGGTTTGGGTTTTGAGTGTTCTAAGTGTTTGGGTTAGGGCTTTTAGGCATAGATCTTTTGGGTTTCGTGTGGTAAATAGTTTGGGTTAGGCCTGTAGGGGTTTGGAGATTTTATAGTGTTAGGGCTTGAGGCTTTTTTGGAAGGGGGGTAAGGGCTAGGGTTACAGTGAGTGCTGGTAAATGTAATTCTCGAACACTCGGCCTGTGATTGGTCAGGCCAGCTGTCCGGGGAATGCTGGTAGGTGTAGTTTTCCAGAACCGGGCTTCCGGGAGGCCATGTTTGGTGCCCAGAGCACACTGGGAGATGCAGTTCTAAGACTCTGAACTTCCGGGAGGACGTGTTTGGTGCCCAGAGCATGCCGGGAGATATAGTTCTTGGGTTCTGGACTTCCGGGAGGCCATGTTCAGTGCCCAGAGCATGCTGGTATGTGTAGTTTTCCGACACTGCACTTCCGGGAGGCCATGTTAGGTTCCCATGGCATGCCGGGAGATGTATTTCTCAGACTCTAGATTTCCGGGAGGCCATGTTAGGTGCCCATGGCATGCCGGGAGGTGTAGTTCTTGGACTCTGGACTTCCAGGCGGCCATGTTGGGTGCCCAGAGCATGCCGGGAGATGTAGTTCTTGGGTTCTGGATTTCTGGGAGGCCATGTTGAGTGCCCAGAGCTTGCTGGGAGATATAGTTCTTGGGAACTAGGTTTAGGATTATGGGTTTTGGGTTAGGGTTATGGTTACGTGGCCGTTAGCGTTACAGGCCGTTAGGGTCAGGGTTAGGACTGACAGGGTTGGGGTTGGGGTTAGGGTTAGGGGTTAGGGTTAGGGAAGCCGGGGGCTGTTGTCCACCGGCTCTGGGACTGGCCATCCCGGAGAATGGAGGTTCTTACCTGTTCATGGCATAAGCCAGCCTTACCAAGCCCCAGGACTCCGGTCCCGGCCGAAGTGTTTGCTATCCGCAACGGGTCAGGGTCGGACCTCGGGCGGCTCTGGTATGGTGATCGCAGGACCCGTGTGTCTGTCCACGGGCAGCATGGGGCTGGCTGTCGCGAGCCCCTAGACTCTGGTCCTGGGCGATGTGTGTGCTAGCCAGACCGCGGTCCGGGTCCCACCTCGATCGGCTCGGGGAAAGCAATTGCAGGACACGGGTGTCCGTCTACGGGCAGTGTGGGTCCGGGTGTGCCGAGCCCTTTGGCTCAGGTATTGGGCAACGTGTGTGCTAGCAGCACTGGACTCCCAGTCCCGTTTCTGGCGACTCGGGGACGGCGGTCCTAGGACACGGTTGTCCGCCCACAAGTGGCATGGTTGTCAGCCGTGTCGTGAAGCCAGGACTGTCGTCCGCCGGCTCGGAGGCTGGCCGTCGCCGAGACCGGGGTTTCTGTCCTGTACGGTGCAGCAGCTGTCCGTATGTGGACCCTGGGCTCCGGTCCTGGGCGACGTGTGTGCTACCCGCACCGGTGTCGGGGTCCCGTCTTGGGCGGCTCGAGGTAGGTGATCCCTCGACACGGGTGACCGGCCACAAGCGGTGTGGGTGCCAGCCTTGCCGCGAAGCTGCAGGCTGTCGTCTGCTCGCTTGGGAACTGTCCGTCCCCGACACAGGGGTTCTGTCCAGTCCGGAGCGGCAGCCGTCCTTCCCAAATTCCTAGGCTCCGGTCCTGGGCGACGTGTGTGCTAGCCGTACCGCGGTCCGGGTCCCGTCTCGGGAGGATCAGGAAATGCGATCCCACGACACGGTTGTCCGGGAATAAGTGGCTTGTGTGCCAGACTTGTTGCGAAGTGTGAGGCTGTCATCCGCCTGCTCGGGGGCTGGCAGTCGCTGGGACCCGGGGTTCTGTCCCGTCCGGAGCGGCAGCCGTTCGTTCCGAATTCCTGAGCTCCAGTCCTGGGCGACGTCTGCGCTAGCCGCACTGGGGTCCGGGTCGGACCTCGGTTGGCTCCAGTATGGCGATCTAAGGACCCATGTATGCACCCACGGGCAGCGTGGGTCCGGGTTCCCAAGCCCCTTGTCTCCGATCCTGGGAGACGTGTGTGCTACCCGCACTGGGGTCGGGGTCCCGTCTTGGGTGGCTCGAGGAAGGTGATCCCTTGGCGCCCAACGTGGGGCACGAAAGGTTGAGATAATGGCAGATCTGACCAGAGTGTGTTAAACTAAAATTGGTGTAAGTATTAGACCTGCTTGATAGTCACTTGTCATAATGCTGATTGCTTTAATCTCAACTCTGCTGCGCCTGTTTTCCAAATTGAGTATTATAGCACATTATTTTCCGTATTTGCTCTCTGTCATGTTGTTTATCCTCTGCGGGCCCTGGTTTCAGATCATTATGGTACTGTTTGTTGTAGCAATGGCTTACGAGACGATGAGATATCTGGTCATGACTCTAACTTGGTATTCGTACTCAGTAACATCGTCGACTCTGTACTTCGGAAACTGTATCTTGGAAACTATTAGCAATTATACCTATTGCTTTTTTCCATTAGGGAGTCAATCTGTGGAGGGGAAAGGGGAAGATATTTTTTTTACTTGATCACTGTCCCTTCCTCCTTCACCACCCTCTTATCCTCCGAGCTTGTTACAATAGCTCTCCAAGATATTGAATATCCTTGGGATACTCAGACCAGCATAGTCTTGTTCTGCCTCCTGAATGCACTTCAGATTCTGCTTAAAGTTAAACAACTACTTAGGAAGCTCATCCGGAGATCTGCTCGGAGGCAGTATAGTTGTGGGTGGCAGGGAGTATGGGAGGATATGGGCAGGCATCTAGAGCAGTTGGCACCCCCAGTGTTTTGGAAATTCACCCCTGAACAACTGCAAAATCCTCAAAAACTATCGAGACTAGGCAAAGAATAAGATAGATCTGAAGAAATAGGACTTTTGTGAGTAAGATGGTAATGTCTGTCCAATTACACACACCACAATAAAACAGTACTTCTATTTCTAGTCCTTCTAATATGCACTTAAATTGAAAAAAAAAATGTATTTTGAAATACTTTCCATGAAACACTGAAACTTTAAAATACAGATCTAAACTCCAATGAAGAAAGAATTATATGTTGAGATATTATCATTTCCAGTCTTCCCTAACTACTTACAGTTATAACATAACAGTAGGCCAGCTTCACCATCTTCATGTACATCAATAGCTGCAACAAAATTTACCTGCAATGATAATAGGAAAGGGTAATGATCAGGCAGATAGGATACTGATGTTACTATGACCAGGTTTTGACTAAGAAGCAATCAAATCAGTTGGTGCACAATTACAGATAAAAGAAAAAAAAACAAAACTATTTCTTTTTTGTGATTCATTTTCAGGATGCCGATAGGATGGAAATCAATTTCTTTTGTATTCAATGCTCTATTTCAGTAATGCATATTCAATTTTGTACCTTCAGTATATATACATGCCTACAGTATAAAATGATACAAACATACCTAACTTACTCGACAATATAAATTTTGGGAAACTGAGTTATTTCAGGGTAGCTTTGAATTAACATGCTATGCTAAAAATAGCAATTCTTTCCAAAAAGTGAAATCTAAAATGCTCGACTGAAAATCATGACTAGCAGAAAGATCAAAAGTGCCAATTACTGGATCAAAACCACTAACAGGTACATTGATTGATGTGGATGTACTTCAAGAATTACTGAATAAACTGAATTTAGAAACTGAGAACCACTGCTGGATAAACTAAAATGTTTTTTGCATAGCATAGGCTACTTATATTCTCATACTTTAATCCTGTATTTGTCTTTTACAGTTAAATTAAAAGAAAAACAAGACACCCATAAGTAGTAGTATATACATTCAGAAAAGGAGACCTCCTTGATGAAATACTTAAGACTGGATTAGACAAATGTCTCCTAAACCACACTATTTGCTACTTGGGCAGGGCTGTAGATTGACTTCATGAACTTCATGGCTTTCCTTTGTGCAATAAAGTAGGTGTTCTCTTGATTTAAGACAAATATAAGGCAAGAACTGTTAAACAGACCTGGAAGCTTATATACATCTATACAGAACACATTTTGACCCATCAGTAGCAACTGAAAGACATTTCTGCTTTGTGACCTGTGGAAATAATTTGGTAACCAATTTCAACAACACAAAAATCACTGGCACAGATCTAATTAACTTCCTGCTTTGTCTGTGTTCTCAAAGGAAATAAGGGTTACTGGGGAAGAGAACAGAGGGGGGCGATTCTTGACTGTCCACATTCTTTAATTGTATTTCCTTCTTAATCCAGATTAAAATAGATTCCCATTGCTGTGGAGAATCTTAACACTGTATTGCCAATGCTAGGAGTACCAACCCTCTTCATCATCAAATCTGAATAAAAACATAGATGATTTAAAAAAAAAATCAACAAGAAGCATCAAATCAAAAGAGACGTCCCTTGTACCATTATGAGCAGAGAAGTCAACAGAACACGAGTAACCCTGTAAAAGGTTCTTTTTTTTTTTTTTTTTTTAAATTACGCTTAAAGCTATACATTCACATCCATATTAAGAAATTATTGAAATTATTTGATTTTCAAAATGCTGAAGATCATTATCTTCCCAGCAACAGGAAACATTTGAACCCTTTTCCAAAAATCAGGATGTTTACTTAAATCCCAACCCTATGTCCCAGTTAGTAAGATACAGTTAATGTATTACTTGGCTGGGCAGCAGTTTAGAACTAAAAGATATACACAAATATTTCAGTTTTAGTACATGCAAATAGGCAAATCTGAATGAGATAATGGTGGCCAAAACCTGAAATTATTTTGCTGCAACCTCCTAAAGAATAAAACACTGAGACCATGAAGAAAAGACAAAAATCAAAATATTGACTAAGAAAGGAGAAAAAATGGCTTTGCATTTATACTGACAACAATATTCCAGAGCTTGAAACACAGGCTCTTTCCTAATATGTCATACCTTATAACTACCTCTCTTAGGAGTGATTGTTATTACACATTCCAAAAGGAAAAAATGCCTCAGAGTACTCTAAAGTAGAAGTTAAAAAAGTGAAAAGTAAAGGAGACGAGAGGATCTCCGTAAATGCTGCTCCCAGGAGGTCAGCACAGCACGGACCAATTCTGCAAGAAAATAGTTTAAATGCTAGAAATTTACTTTGTTTGCTTCAACATGATGCAGTCTATAGGACTCCCCAATACTTTCATTAACTAAATCAAACTGATGCCAATACTCCACACAGATCATATCATCACTGTCTCCAGTAGGTCCATCCACCAGTGTCATAACCACTGGAGGGTCAGAAAGGCTGTCGTGGTTTAACCCGGCTGGCAGCTAAACACCACGCAGCCATTCGCTCACCCTCCCCCTCCCTCTCTGGGATGGGGGAGAGAAATGGAAAGTGAAGCCCGTGAGTTGAGATAAAGACAGTTTAATAAGACAGGAAAATAATAATAACAATAATATAACAATAATAATAAAATAATAAAATAATAATAATAATAATAATAATAATAATAATAATACAATGGTGATAATAGTACTACTACTAATAATATGTACAAACAAGTGACGCACAAGATGCACAATGCAATTGCTCACCACCTGCTGACCGATGCCCAGCCTAACCCCGAGCAGTCTGGCCCCCTCCCCCCGGCTAGCCACCCCTATATATTGTTTAGCCTGACGTCAGATGCTATGGAATACCCCTTTGGCTAGTTTGGGTCACCTGTCCTGGGTCTGTCCCTTCCCAGCTCTTACTGCACCCCCAGCCTGCCTGTTGGCAGGACAGAGCAAAAGGCTGAGATGTCCTTGGCTTGGTATAAGCACTGCTCTGCAACAATTAAAACATCGGGGTGTTATCAGCACTCTTCTCATCCTAAGCCAAAACACAGCATTCCACCAGCTACTAGGAAGAAAATTAATTTCTAACTGAAACCAGGACAAAGGCATATTTCCTATGAGATAAATAATAGTATTATTCTATTTTTCAGGCTCTTAGTATGAACATTGCATTACTCCATGAATTTACAAGGATGTAATCTAAGCAGAGAAGCATGATACAGAACAAGATGACAATTTAAGAAGTCTGAAATATTTCTTTGATGATGGATCTCCATCATATTGCTTCTCACTTACATCTGTCTGGAGGTTCCAGACGATAAAATGCATGCTCTTTGCCTTTTTCCTCCACTAGCTGAGTGCTGCCCAGTCTGTAAAAGTGATTAGTGATTAGATTACACATACCCAGATGTACTGGAACTCGTCTACTGGAGATTCAGGTAATGACAGCAAAGAGCTGCTGGTTAAACTGTTGCATGGATTGTATTTCTTTGTGATGAGAAGTAGTTCATTCCAAATAGCCACAACAATCCTCAGTTCACTGCCATGGTGAGTTTTAATAGCATACAAATGGCAGCCTAAGAAAAAAAACAATTTAGGTTGTAAGTATTTGGGGTAAGGACTGTTTTTTTTTTTTTTTTTTTTTTTTTTTGTTCTGTATTTGTATGATGGTTAGTACAATGGGTATCTGATATCTGAGCAGAACACAATTACAAACATCCCAACAGGATAATATTAAATTCTATAAAAAGACAAAAGGCAGTAACTCTTTTGAAAACTATTTTACCCTTACACCTTTTGCAAGTAAAGGAGTAAATATATGTTTTTTTCTTTACTATTCTGCAGTTTCCAGCTTTCCAAGGAAGCTTGATGCAGAATATCGGAAAATGTTTACATCTACTAAAATAATCTGCAATACCCAATAGGGTTAGGGAAGGTTTAGAGTTAGGTTTAGGGTTAGGGTTTGGATTAGGGCTAGGGTTAGTGTTAGGTAAGGGCTAGGGTTAGGGTTATGGTTAGGGTTGGGAATGGGTTAGGGTTAGGGTTAGTGTTACGGTTAGGGTTAGGTTTAGGATTAGGGTTATCGTTATGGTTAGGGTTAGGGTTAGGGTTAGGGTTAGGGTTAGCGTTAGGTTTAGGGTTAGGGTTACGTTTAGTTTTAGGGTTAGTATTAGGGTTAGGGTAAGGGTTACGTTTAGGATTAGGGTTTTTGTTAGGGTTAGCGTTAGGGTTAGGTTAAGGATTAGGGTTTGGGTTAGGGTAAGGGTTAGGGTTAGGGTTAGGGTTAGGGTTAGGGTTAGGGTTAGGGTTACGGTTACGGTTAGGGTTACGGTTAGGGTTAGCGTTAGGGTTATGTTCAGGGTTAGGGTTAGGGTTAGGATTAGGGTAAGGGTTAGGGTTAGGATTAGGGTAAGGGTTAGGATTAGGAATAGGGTTACGGTTAGGGTTAGGGTTAGAGTTAGGGTTAGGGTTATGATTAGGGTTAGGCTTAGGT